>NW_017728947.1:88634558-88654380 GCF_001723895.1 Crocodylus porosus | reverse complement strand
CAGCGGGGTAGGAGCGAGCGAGCGGCGGGGCCAGAGCCGGGGCAGCTCCTCACAATAGAGCGGGCCGCCGCCGATGTTCCGCTGACGACGCCCGCGCTCCCTGCCCTTGACCCGGCTGCGCCCCCTCGGCCCGCCCGGGCTATGCGAGCTGCGGCCTGAGGAGCGCGGGCCGCTGAGTGGGGCCCTGCCCGCTGCTGCCGCCGCCGCTCCCGTGCGGGCCGCCCCCTCCTCCTGTTTCTCCAGGTGTCCCAGGCCGGGCGGCTGCGGCGCGGCTGGCGGCAGGATGACTGACACCCGGCGGAGGGTGAAGGTTTACACGCTGAACGAGGACCGGCAGTGGGACGACCGGGGCACCGGGCATGTGTCCTCTGGCTACGTGGAGAGGCTGAAGGGCATGTCCCTGCTTGTCAGGGCAGAGAGTGATGGTAAGTGTCTGAGGCTGTGGCACTTCCTTGCTGTGAAAGCATCTGAGGCTTGGCCATCTGTATTGAGCCTGGCCCCTGCCCTTCATCTGGGATCCCTGAACCAGCCAGGTAACAGCCCTGGGTCACTCCTGTTAGGTGCAGAGATAGGGCTGGAGTTTGGCGCCTCACACAAACATTGTAGTACGCACGGTGTTTACACTGAATACACGGGCACTGGCCTGCCTGCCAAATATGCTCCATTCTGGTTGCAGGCTGCAAACCAGGCTGTCGTCTACCTTGGACCACGGGATTGTCTTTGTGGGAAACGTTTCCCCAGATCCCTTCTGGAAATGACGACAGGCTCCTTCAGATGGAAGGAACTGTTCAGAGTTTTATTAGTGTCTTTACATCCGTTCTGTAAGCTTAAAATGCAAAAGCGCATCTTGTAACAGATTCATACATGCTGTAGCATTGCTGGTTTCAAGGCAGTACAAAAACACCTTTTGGGTATCTTTTTTTTCCTCCTGTTGGACTAGCCACAGCGCACAACACTCACCAAAAACAATTTTGAGTTGCTGCATAATGTTTCATTTTAAGGGAATTTATGAATTTATTACCTGTTTGCCAGGCACTCCAAACATGTTTCTTTAGAGCACTGTGTGTAGGTTTTATGTAAGAATTATCCGTGGCTATTGGATCAGTGAGTTAATGGTTGTTGTGGTTACTACAGATTTAATTTTAAAATACATCTTACTTAATAGTGGTACAGAGCAGGAAAGAAGATAGATTTAACTTGTTAAACCTCAGGTTTATAGTTGTGAGAGCCTTCTGTCCTGTGGACCATCTTGCAAACTGCTGTTGGTTTTAGGCAGCAACCAAACTGAAATTAAAGCTAGACAACTTCAGTGAGGTCACAGATTTCAGCCAGTGGAGGGAAAGGTCCTGAGAACCTTCACCAGAGGAGGTCACGAGTTAACATAATAGTGAAGGACTTTAAATTTAGGAAGCTGATAATCAAAACTCTTCCTGGTTGATTTAGTTAATGATAATTTAGCAATTTGGAGAATAACAAACTAAAAACCTGGATATATATATAAAATACATTTTTACCAAATCATTTCCAAATATTAGTCCTTATGAAATAAGACAGACATTCAAGACTGGAACAGACTTCCACTGTTGAATCTCAATACTAGAGTGGAGAGGTAGAGGGGAGAAACCATTATTAGTGCATATAACCTGGCTTACTTAAGTGTTTATTTAGCATCTTTATAATAGGTATAATTATAGCACATTCTGTCTCCATGACTGCTGTTGAAGACCCTTAATAAATAAGTAGAATAAAACTGAAACACCTCACAAAGGAATGAAATTGAAACATAGAGTTAAATGTATAAAATGGAGTGGACTGAATTTGAAGTGTCAACAGAGCCTGTTTTAAACTACTGTCTTTGCATTGTTTTCAATAGAATTTGTGTGTTGTCTCAAGGCAGAATTGAACCTAAATAACATTCAAGTTGGTAGTTTTTAAAGTGGGAGTAAGATGAAGTATTGTAAATAATGTTTTAATGTTTATTTTAGCATGACTAAATACCCATTTACATATTTTTTTGAAAATATAACATGTATAACTGTCCAACTGAAAGTGTTCAGACTTGTTGCTTTCAGTTACAGTAGTCCTGTTTGATGAGATGTCACACCTGTTGTACCTTTTACAGTATACGCAGTTTGTGAGACTATGGGATAATGAAATCCTCTGCACAAAGTATTTGTGGCTAATACCAGTAGTACTTTGGTAACTGTTACTTTTTTCCCCAGGCTTTACCATATCAGACAAGACCAGAACTTTACAATGGTCTTTCCAAAAATAAGCACCGGAAATTGCGGTGTGTGCCTTTAAACAAGGAAATGGAAGGAGCAGAGGGCCCAATCCTTTGGGAGCTGAACTGGTCTTCCCTTCCCTTCTTGTTGACCTGTCCAGTAAGCCAAACTGGCTGCCCATTAATTCTAAAGCCAGGTGGGCAGCCAGCAGTACCTGCTATGTCCCACAGCTAGGGACTTAACAGAGCAGTCATAGCTTTTTGCTTCTCCTTCCCCTGTCACTGCAGATGTTTTCATTGGGGAAAATACCCTACATGTATTTTCAAGGAAAGATTTTTTTTTTTCCATTTCTACCCCTTCTCTCTTTCCCCCTCCCCCACCCCATTCATCTCAAGAAAAGGTGTGTCCTGTTCCCGAAAGGGCATGTGATACCCAAGAAAATATGATGGGTAGCTGTCTGTTTTAAGTTTTAAAAGCTAGAGGTGTTATTCCTAAATTTAAGCAAGCAAATTAACCAGGTAGTTTCAGTATCAGAGTCAGCTGTTTGCAAGCCAGTCCTGAAGGCTTGCTCTTATGTAATGACTTTAAATGTCAGTGTAATGTGCAGTATTTATAAATATGAACAAATAATTCTTTAAAAATAGTCAAATCATATTTCCAGTGTATAGGTATGACCGGTCTTAATTTGACTGCTGCCCCTCTCTTTGTCTCCACATCCCTATTAGTTCAGTGTTTGCTCTCTGCTGTCTGTTGCTCCCTTTTTTGCTTTGACATTTATTTCCTTCTTCCTTTTGATTCCTCTTTTCCTGCAGTTTGGGGTTGTGGTTTGGTTTGCTTTTGGTAAGGTAGTGCACCTGTTTCAGTTTACTTAGGGGAAACTGATGGACATTGCTGCCTTCCAGGTGGGTCAGAGAGAGAATGCAACCAGCAGTCCATTTTATCTACTGTCTGGTCAGCTGGTACAGCCACTCACAGCAGCTAGAACATTGGAATCACTGTATTTATATCAGGCCAGTAGGGTTCATGTTGTCAAAGAAATGACAGTTGACACTAGTTAAACCCAGATGCATTCCAAATTGCCTGCCACAGTTTTTAATATTACTATACTTAGTTTGTTAGAGAATTGATTATGCCCTGAAATATCAGGGTTTATAGCACTATGTTTTTAAACCCACCTGTTGTGACTTTATAAGTTCATGTCATTATTTGTCAATCCTTTACTTGGGTCTTGTAAATCTCTTCTTAATATTAGCTAGTAATGATGACCTCAGCCTGTTGGTTGTTTTCTGAGACAAAAAGTTGGTTTCACTTTCATTCTGTCCCCTTGTTCTCATTTAAGTCATGGGGAGGATAATTTCTGTTCTCTCTACCATTCATTTATTAATTACCAGTATTGTATTTTCCCTCTTATTCAGTTGACAAAAAGACCACCTTAAAGTCTTTTCACATTTTTAAAAGTTCTTTGTCCATTTGCCTACCTTTGGTTTCTGTTATATTTGGTTTTAAAGTTGAAAGACCTGAATTGAACACAATAGTCCACATGAGACTGTACCATTAATTTATGAAACTTTCTATTTGCAGGGTTTAAAAAAGTTATCAAATGTCTATTAACTTGAGGACTAAACCTACCTACCAGGCCAAAATATGCAAACTTCCTATGCTGTGCCTTTTTCAAACCACTTCCTCCCCCCCACTTCCATGGCCCAAAGACCCTATTCTTCAAGTGGCTAACTTCTACATCCTTGTTAATTCTATGCCACTCCTGTGATTAAATTCTGCACAGCCCTCCCTTTAATAGTAGTGTTAGCAGCTAGGTCTACACTCCTGTAACTGTATAAGTGAGCAGAAGCTGTACTTACTCTCTCCAAAATGAGGAACTTGGGTGCTATCCCTGGTCTATCTCATTTTCAAAACATTGTTTGCTTCTCTGATTGCTACTCATCTCTGGACTGACAGAGATATACTGCTACTGGAGCTGGTTATAGATTTTTTTTCAGTTAAACATTCTTATTGGCCAGTGCTGATTCATAGACATTCGTATTGGTTTGAAAATTCTTATAGGGAGGCTTTCTCTTGTCCAAGGTAGAATTTTTGTCCAAAATGAGAGAAAAGAAACATTTGTAAAGTGTTCCTCTTGACTCGCTTTAGAAATCAACTGAGAAGCATCTGTGAAAGGTTTGGGCTATATTATCACTATTTATGGAAAAATAAATATGTAATTATACTTGCGATCCATTGGCTGTAATTGGGAGTAATGGATTGAAGTTAAAAGGAACATCTAAGGTTAGGGGTGTGGGAGAAAAATGTTGACATTGAAATTTATTAGTCTTTCCTTTGAAATAGTATGTGCTCTGTACCATATGTTCTTGGGCCCTCCTACAGACCATTTTACAAGAATGTTTTATGGATGGGACTGAGCAAGTTCTGCTGTCACAAAATTAGCAGCAGAATCTACCTTTGTCTGTATATTGCAGAATTGTACTTACAAACTGAGTTTAAATTATTAAAAAAAATCCTCTTCTAAAGCTGCTGTTAGCTGAAATATTGAGGATGTATGTAGTGTTTACCAAGTCTACAGGCAGTCATGTGGTATTTAAGAGATGATTTCTAGGATTGTGAGGAAAAACAGCTACCTACATACCAATATTTTTGTGTCAGTCATGTGCGTGTGCATGTGCACATGCATATATGCATGGCCTTGAGCTTTAGGAATTTAAATTATGATTCTTTGCTCAAGTCTAAAATAGGTTTATATGTTTGTTGCTGACTTGCAAATTCAGCATGCTTTGTGAGTAACAACCATCCCCTTTTCAGCTCTTAATCTGCCCTGAACAGCCAAATTTATGATGGGTTCTTTCTATTTTGTGTCCGGTTAGTATCAATATAGCTTCTGCAGACCAAATAACAGCTCTTCACACTGGATTCCCTGTATTTTTTTAAAATATTTCTTCAGTGACATCCACATATTCGTACTAGCCTTAAGTAGGTTTTTACAGATGTCACTTAGTGGATAATTTATACTGCAGGACAAATTTTTGTGGCCATATAAAGAAAAAATCCAGCTTGACTCTGAGACAAAGGTGAGGTTTTTTCCAACTGATGATTTAAAAGAACTTCTGGAAAAGCAAATCACTTTAGTATGGAATCATTCTGACATAAAACATGGAATCGTGCTGACCTTATTTTTTTTAGTTGTTTTATAGAGTATAACTGTACTTCCAAAAATAGATTGGAGAGAATCCTGGACTATATGAGGCTGTCTTAGCATGAGGCTGAAGTAGTAGTTATATTTTACAAATTCACTGGTCATGTTTTACAAAAATTTTTAAAACTTGACAAAGTAAAAACATCTAAAACTTGCTATGCCATAAAAACCACAATACCTGTATCTATTTTGAGAATGTAATAGCTTGTATCAACCATTAATTTTCAATAATTATTTTTTTTACATGTAGGTTAACATCAGTAATGTCTTACAGACTTTTATTATTTTTAGTACTAGCAAATATGCTTCATAAGACACCTAAGGCAAGCTTCTGCCTTGAAAGACTTTACTGTCGAGGCTCCCTATTCTGCAAAAAGTTAATGCGTAGAAATAACTCTATGTGCATAAAGTAGTTTTATTGACCTAACTACTAGCATGTGTTGCATACTTGAGTAATTGACTGGAGCATCCTTGAAGGACATAAGTAAGGACCTAGCTAAATCATAGCGAGACAAAGGGATTTTTGCGGGCTGCTCATGGCGCATGGAACCAATTTTGCAGCCTTTGCGACAAGCCTCCCCCCCCCTTGCTGCTGATTGGCCAAGAGACAAAACTATGGCGTAATTAAATAGCAGAGTCCATGGAAATATTTGCTTTCCTGACTGGTGCTTCAATGAGCCTATGTCACTAGCTCAGCCTCAGTAGCTCTCTCTCACCACGTGCTCAATGACTGCAGGGATTGCCACGCTTTCTTTATATTCTGGTAAGATTTAATTTTTTTTTCTGGACAATTTGTTGCAAAATTGAAGGAAATGCCATTTTTTATGGTGATCACAGAAACTACTGTTTTTTGTGACTTCTGTGAAACTACAATTTAAGTAGGTCCCTAGACGTAATGCATACATTACGTTGGGTTTTTTTAGTGGTGGGGATGAAGTCATGGGCTATAGAGCTAACTCGTCTTGCACAATATTGTAACAATTGCATGTTTTGGATCTCTCTCCCTCTCCCCCCTTAATATAACTATATGGTTTAGTAGGTACAGTGCACAGGTGGGTCTTCAAGAGCAAAGTGAATTATATGGTGGTTGGTAACTGATTTTTGGAAGGGTGTCTGTCTGTTGGATGCCTCAGGTACAGTATAGAAGAAAATATTTTTGGGAATAGTGAAATACTGAGGTTGACTTTTTTTTAACAGAATGGAAAGATAGAACTTGAAAGAGTAATTCAAGGATAGGCAAGAACTTCATTATTTTAAGCATTATTGTGCGGGTTTTTTTCCACATTTGACAAGACAATACGAATAATGTGGAACTAAAGATGTATGCAAGATGATCTTGCCTATTCCCTTGACATGAATTCCTGAAGCTAGATAGTGTCCAATAGATTCTTGTCAAAATGCTTAGGCAGGGTGGGCAAAATATGACCCGCAAGCCAGATTCAGGCCGCCAACAGTTTCAGTATGGCCTGCAGGCAGGCAACCACCAACTCATTAGATCTGGCTTGCTGGCATCCAGCGGCTGTGGCTCCAGCTGCTGTGTGGTGCCAGGCAGGCAGACAGGGGTGCTTCTACTGCATTGAGTGGGCAGGCAGTGCTATTTCCATGCAGTAGCATTGGTTCTTGGTGGCATCAGCTCTGTGGGGGGGTGTCTGCTGCAGCAGGCAGGCAGCAGTGTCAGCTGTGGATGCCACTGGCAGGTTCAGGAGCCCTGTCAGCAGCATCCAAAGCTGATGCGATGACCCTTCAGGGCCCAGAACCCTGACCTAGAATCTGTCAGCTGTGGACCCAGGCAAGAATTTCTGCTGTACCAGCTGGGTGGTGGCATCAGCTGTGGACATCACCAGCAGGTTCTGTGTCAGAGCAGAAGTCCCCATCACAGTCCACAGCTGACTGTTGGGGGTTCCTGGTAACTATAGCTCTGGCTAGGTTTTGGAGGGAGAGAAGAGGAAGAGATGGATGTGGCCCGTGACAAATGAGATCACCAAAATGCACTATGTGGCCCTCCAGCCGAAGTAATTGCCTACTCCTAGCTTAGAGTGTGCCTACACAATCAATGTAAGAGATTGTTGTCAGAGGTGCTGTGTGGCATTTTCTTGCTTCAAGTATACAAACTGGATTATTTGCAGCAATTCAGTGTTATCTATAGAAATGCCCATAAGTTAGAAGATTTCTGGGGTTTTTTTGTTTTTTTTGATTCTGCTATGCCTTTTGAAAAATGTTTTCATGACATTCAACTTCACAATTCCATTGCAAGTCTTTACTTAATATTTCTAATTCAATAAATATTTTAGCAGTTATTTGACTAAGTTAATGGGATGGAGGAACATTGCATGTGAATGTTAGTATGGGTTAAAAAAAATTTTTAAAAAGCTGCCATTTTTGAAGTTATCCTACCTAAGGATGTGTCCAGACAAGCCCTCCCATGCCTCTTGCTACATCCCAAAGCAGTTTGAGATGTGGCAAGAGGCACTCTGGGAACAAAAATAACATTCTCCTCACTGCATATTTTCATTGGAGGGTCAAAATTTGATACCTGGGTATCCAGGTATTAAAATAAAGCATGGGGGTGTGGGGGCAGGGGAAGCAGGGCAGATGACCAGAGGCTCTGGTCCTCCAAAGAAACGCTCTGGTAAGCAGCTGCAGTGTCTCTATGGCTGCCCCTTGTGCTGGTGCTGAAGCATGCTACCTGCCCGTGCGGGGCAAACTGGTGCAGGCTGCAGGCACCTGGACCCAGGCTCTATTCCAGGTAAGTGGGGTGTGGGGGGCTGTAAGGTGCAGGGGACCATGGGGAGACAGCTTGGGAGGGGTGGATCCCCTGCCCACCCCCCATGGGGCCTGCATGCCCCACCCCCCAATGGATTGCACCTCACCGGCAGCAGTAGTGGCCCTCAGGGCATCATGGTATAGCCCCCCTGTGTGGTGTGGGGCAGTGTGGCTCAGCTCCGGCCACCTGGCACTGCCTCTGCCACATCACATGGGTGCAGTGTGGTGCTGCACAGGGCTACATGCCTTCAGGCAGCTCTGAGCCACTTGGGCTGTCACCCGGAGCCCTGCACTGCACATGGGGACTGCCTGTCACTGACCCAGGTGTTGCATGCATAGAACCAGCCTGGCCCAACAGTGTATGGGGCTGTGCATGCAGGACCCAGCTTGGCACAGCAGGTGGTCCCCATGAGCAGTTCAGAGCCCCAGGCGACAGCCCAAGCAGTCCAGAGCTGCCCAAAGGCGCAGGCCCCACCCGCGCAATATGGCAGAGGCAGCACTGGGTGCCAGGTGGCTGGAGCTGTACTGTGCTGCTGCAAGCTGGAGGGGATGGTGTCAGGAAGCCCTGAGCGCCATGATGGCTGCTGCTGTTGCCAGTGAGCTGCAGGGGGTTGGGGACGGCTCTGGGCCCTGTGGGCAGGCTGTGGCCCCTGTGTGGGGGGGCAGTCCATGAGCTGTACATGTGGGCCATGCCCTGCTGGGACCAGGGGAACCACCCGTCCTTAGCCCCTCCATTTGGCCCCTCACCCCCTTACCTGGCCTTATGGGTCAGGAGTGAAGGGACTGAGGCGGGGGGGCAGACTGTGGGTTAAGAGTGAGGGGCAAGGCACTGGCATATCTGTGCTGCTCAGTGCTGCACATCTTGGTAAGCAAAGGGGATGGGGCAGCTCTGACTTGTCTATGACAAAAAAGCCAAAGTGTATAGATATTTAGAATCTATTTTATTATGATGATAGAGGCACTGGTAGGCTTCCAAATTGCTTTAAACTTGTAAATATATTAATAAACCTTTGCCCAACTGATCTCTCTGTATATAATGGAATTTCATTTTAATAACAAAAGAACACTATTTTGGGTATTTTAATGAGATAATTTGAGTTTCTTATCAGAGAATTTGCAATTTTTAAATAGGGAACACCAGGATCTCTTCTGGTGAGACAAGTGGCAAGACCCAGGCAGAGGAGTCTGTCAAGGGCCAGCAGTGGGGACCCAGCTGGCAGGCAGATGATGTGGCTGACCTGTTGACAATTTTGGGGCCAAGAGGATACATTTCAGAGTGGGCCACTGCAAGGAGCACATCTGAGCAATAGCCGCCCAGATGGCAGAGTGGGGGCACCCCATCCAGGTCTGGCAGGCATGTAACCATGAGGGCCGCAGGTCAAAGGGGGCAGATGGTGTCGCAGGTGGCAGCAGCTCACACCCAGGCAGCAGCCCCCACTGCCAGACTGCTGCAGTACAATGAGCTAGGGCTGCTTCAGCAGTCCGACTGGCACAAGGGGTAGTGTCCCCAGTAGAGATGATTTGTGCAGGGCCCGGGGCAAATCAGCCTGTATGGGGCCCCGCCTCTGGACTCAAGGAAGCTGGTGGGTGGGGAGGGGGTGCCAAGTGGCTGGATGTGAAGTTGGCGGCAGTGCAGAGTCACTGCAGCCGCCCCGCCTAGCTCTGTAGGGCCTGGGGCAGTTGCCCCAGTTGCGACCCTTCTCCCCAGGAGAGACCTAGTTCCCAGATACCAAATGGCTGGGCCTCACAAGCTCCTGAGGGCAAGTAGCCCTGAACGGTTTTTATATTGCACATGTGCTGGCCCCAGGCTCTAGCTCGCCTGGCTGCAGATCTTGGAAGAGCTGGGCAGGGTTATTTTGCCCCAAGTGGCACAATTTGCCCCACACCAAAGTGCATGTCCAGGCACGTGCACTGAGGCAAAAACCCCTGGCTCAAATTTGCTGCTTCTATTTGAGCTGCTGCAAGCACGCATGCCTGCATGTGTGGATACACCCTAAGAGTTTATTGTAATACTATTCAGCTCTTTTTGTACTTCAACTTTCATTTTTCTCTCAGTGCTATTTACCACGGTAAGTATGCAAGCTGTCTTTATAGTTAAATTCTTCCTCATTGGTTCCTTTACTGGTGCCACTATTTAAGTATATGAGGCAAGCACTGTAAATAGTAGTAGTAATCTGGATCAAAATCCTAGATTGACATATCAGAGTTGGTTGAAAGGATTACAGGCTTATTTACATATAGTGCTATTCAGGAATAGCAGTCCCTGAATAACTGTGTAAACACTTATTCCATAATGAAGTATTCCTTGTTCTTCTTCTTTTTAAATTTTAGATGAAGTGAAATGGAAACAAGGAATTCTTTCTATTGGAATAAATATTTACACAGGGAGTGTGTTCAGGAATATTCAGCTATTCCTGAATATAGTTCCGTGTGTATTTTGGTTTTTTACTTTTGCTATACATTTGGTTTTCCCGTCAGTTAAGTGGAAAAAGAAGTGGGGGAAAAAGAAGTCTCAGTTCAGTGGGTGTTAGTTTAAAAGAACCAGTGACAGGATCATCTCAAGCCATCTGTGGTTGTTCATATTTTAACAGAGATGATTAACTGACAAAATAGTAACATACCCTGTGGAGTTTCTGAAGAGAAAAGTTCATGATTATATTGTGAATTTCAGTGTGGTAATTGAATTTAAAACTTTTTTTTAAATATTTGAAAATCCACTTCTCATTTTCTTTGTCAACATCTTAATTAAAGATTGTTATACAACACAGCATAGCATCATGATACATGGAGAGCCATCATTGATCCATAATTCCAAACAGAAAAGGTTTTTAGATGTCACAAGGCAAGTGCAAAATCTTCATCATAAGTTTTGGAGTTCAGAAGCAGTGAAGCAGTAATGTAGTAGCAGAAAAGTAAAGGAAACAGAAACAATATTATCTTTTTCAACACATTTGTAACGAACATTTTTATATGTTCAGAACAGTGCTAAACATATTTTAAAAAGCTTTGAATTGTAAAGCTTTTGTAATAATTCAGATGTTTAAGGTAAGCACTCTTAACATGGAGGAGTTAATATTATGGGGCTTTTTATTTTGCTGATATTAACCCTGTTATTGAAAATGGGATGAATTCTGATTATTCAGTCCTTATTCAGAATTTGTCTGTTGAAGTCAGTGGCGCTTCTCCTTATCCAATTATGGATTTTTGGATCCATGATTTGTGCCTGATTACAGAAGAAACAAGCATAGGATTTTTTAGGAAGGCTTTGTCAACTGTTAACTCTTTGATATAAATTTATAGTATAATGCACTCTTCACATACTGAAAACTAGCTTCCTAAGATGATTTCATTAAGGTGGCTTCCACCATTAGTCAGGAATGATCATTGGAATTGGTATCGTTTTTCAGATTCATTTTATTAATGGTGAGTTGCTGCTTATATCTTAATTTCTGATTTTTACACTAAAATAGATGGAAGAGTTTTCATTTTTCTTTAAGTCTCTTCAATTCCCAGACAAAAATCTGTATTAAAGATTTCCTTAGAGTGTAGTTAAGATTGAGAGTACATACATGCCATTTAAGGCTAGCAAATGCTGGTGGTGTAGTCATGCCTAAAACAACCATTAACTTCAGTTCTCAATTTACTGGTTTTGTAATCTCAAGTCCAAACAACTAACTGTGCCTTGTCGTTATAGGTGCCTTAATTGTGCATTTCTGTATCTTGATTTCTGGATTTTATTGCAGTTGTGTAGTATATCTCTGATCGGTAATATCAGTCTTGTAGCATCTACTGTAACTGTTTCCAGGGGAGGCAGTATCGAGGCATTCTTATTAGTCTTTAGCTTTTCTTATGAGTTGGAAACAAGGAGAGAGCCAGTACCATGTGACCATCACCTTTTTAGCAGAACAGTAAGTGCTACATGAATTCCAGTTTAGAACTGCTTGGTTGTTTGGTTTGGTTTGTTGGGGTTTTTTGTTGTTTTGGGGGGGGGGGGGGTAGTTTTGTTTTGTTTCATTTTGATAACCCAACCTGTAACTGTTTGTTGAAGAACTAGTGGAGTCAGAAGTTTAAAATCTAAAATTCTGTTTTACTTTATGTGCCTAAATGGCAGTTTTCCAGCTGCAGAAGCAGCTTTTTAGGCACTGTATGCACTGTGTAATTGTGTTGTCTCTGCAGAAGGAGTGGGGATGAGGGTCAGGTGGGAGCAGGGGTAGAGAGCGAGAGTGAGCGAGGCAGGTATTACCCTCCAGTGGTTTAGCTCTCTTTTCCACTGCCCCTTGAATTTCATAGATGATGGACAGTACAGCAGAGAAGTTTCTGCCTTGAAGCCCCAATCCTGCAAACATTTTAGCATGTTCTTTAATTTGCGTAAGGAGCCTCTCTAAAGTGGGAGAAACTACCCAAGAGAGCAAACTGAAGCATATATGTGCAGAATGAGGAATTTAGTTCTGAACGTAGTCCTGGATCTGTTCTGAATGGTTCAGTGATCAAAGACAACTTTGGTTCCTAATCAGATTTTGAAATCATGATATCACTGTAGAAGTAAAAATAGATCTTTCTCTTTTTCTTTTTTTTCCTTTCCATCAGGTTCTCTTCTTTTGGAGTCCAAAATTAATCCAAACACTGCGTACCAGAAGCAACAGGTAAACATATTAGCTTTTATTTTACTTTGCCTCCTTTTTTTTCTCCTTCTTTCTTAAAAAGGACAAGTCATCTTTAAAGGAGTTTTTTTTTGTTTTGTTTTTTGTTTTTTTTTATAGTCTTCTTACTGCAAGTGACAGTGTGTTTCTCTGCAATATCATCAGAGAAATTCTTTTCTTTTTCTTTCTTTTAGTTGTTTTGTGCATTTTCTAGTATTTTGTATGTGGTAAATTTCACTGCTTTTGTATAATCAGTTCCCCATTAGTATTTGTGTGTTTTATATAGTAACAAAAGAGAAATATCTGGAAAAATAAGAAAATATGATTGTGAAACATAAATTAGCAGGGGCTGCTAGCGTACCTGAAATTCTTTAAAATTATTTTTTGAAACAGAATCTATTTCAGGTAACTTGATGAGTTGTTTCCTCCTCCACCCTGCCTCCCCTTTATATAAACACATTTTTTTTAGTTTAAAGTACTGTATGTATATGTAAATTTCCATTTTCTTGGTGGAAGAGGTTTTAAAGGTTTATGAGGCAGTGTTCAGAACACGTCATAGCTTTCCAAACAGCTAGAAATATTAATGCCTGCTTTTTTTTTGTTGCAATTCTGGAGTTGACTGCTCTTTTGCCTGTAAGTAGTCTGCATTGCTAGCTTGGGGAGCACTTTAGTGAAAAATACAGTAACATAGAATTTGGGTGTCTTGTTAGCGCATTTATAGCACAATGTAGATGGCCTCTAGCTCTTATGTTAAAGTTGGTTTGTATGAATAAAGCTGATTAGAAAATAATTTTAACAATGGTTGAGAAAGTGTTAGAAAGCCTCAGTAATGAATCATGTGTTATCTGAGCAAAGATGCCTGTAAAATTATATATAGGCTTTACTCTCTTTTAATAAATGTTTAGAAATTTTTAGGGGCAAAAAAAAAAGAGTTCATTCAGAATGTTTGTAAATGTTCAGCTTATTTGAATAGGAGATTTTTTTTTTCTTTTGAAGATCTTCCTTCCTTCCTATAGAATAAGAATTAGATTCCAAACCTCTAGGGGGGGTGGAAAGCTTACTTCTGAATTCTTACAGTTACAACCTGATGCCCCCTCTACCTCTCTTTCCTCCAACTGGATCAGTATTCATTAAGAGAGCCGTTTTTTGTGTAGTATTCATTGCAGCTTTTTTCATAGTTTCCTATAGTGGATAGAGGTACACTTGGTTATCTCTGCTTTTGTTCCTTTTCTGAAGCCGCCAAGCTGCGCACTATAGCAACTCGCTGAACCTGGGGAGAGTCAGAATCTATATGTATTGCTTTTTCATTGATGTAGGACTTGAGAAATTTGCCATACTGTCAGCTGTCTACCTTACATCTCTACTGCTGATCTACATAAGTAGAGTCATTCTGTGGCCTAGATCTGCTTTTAGCAAATGAGTTATCGTATCCTTCTCAACTGTAATAGATTCAGCATGAACAGAGATTCCTGGTGTAACAGCAGTTAGACAAATATTGATGCCCTAGAATAAATCATCTAGGCTTCAGTTCTAGCTTTCGTGGTTGGGAGTGTCTGTCATTCATCAAGCTGGTTGTACATAGACTTAAGAAGAGCATTGATTGGCCTTGCTGTCTGACATTCAGGCCCCACAACATCAGTGTAGACTTGAAATTTGAAACAACCTCACTAAATGAAATCTAATGAAATTTCTTATTTTGTTGTTGTTGTTATTTTGGGGGGGGGGGTTTGGTCTTGAAACAGAAAGCAGAAATTAGCTTTTACTTTAGATGGTACTTGTACATAGTGACAAAAGCCATAATACGTGTATTTTAATTGGGGGTAATCATCTCTATTTGGGATTCTTTTCATGTCTCTTAGCTCTGAAAAACAAAATGTAATGGGGCACTTGTAACAGATACCAAAGCTATCCTGGGTCTCCCTACTACTCTAATAGGAAATGATAATCCTTTCCATGTGGTTTCTGTAGCAGAATTACCACCACTGTCCTTCCCCTCCCCCCCTCCATTGTGAGAATGTCATTAGTGCCTCCATGCAAGTAAGTTGAGTGGGAAAGTAAAAGACAAGAATTTTGGCTCCCCTGTCTTCAGCGGGGTCTGGTTTAAGAGCCGTGCCAAACCTAGACCTGGATATTTCCTGTCTTTAATTATAGTGGAAAATATAAAAAGAAGGGGGAAAATTGAGCTATAGCAGCAATTGACACAGACAGTTTAATTTGAGATCGTATAGATACAGGGCATTCAGTCAAAGTGGTCCTGTTAGCCAGGTATGGAAGAAAAGCCTCTTATCCAGGACACCTGAAAAAAGTATAATAATGTGGCCAACGGTATTCCCATGCCACTCACAATGTAAGTCTCCTTGTTTTATAGATATATATATATGCTGGCTTGGTACCTAATTCCACAGTTGTTGGAAAAACCTCGCTATTCCACAGTTATATAATAAAATAAAATAAAGACAGACCAGATATAGATGGGTGGGTAGATGTCTATGGGGAGTGATGGGTGGGTGAGTGAGTGTCCATGGGTAGGGAGGAATGGATAGATGGGTGAGTAGGTGTCTGTAGGAATGGGCGTCTATAGAAATAGGTGGGTAGGTATCTATAGGGATCTCTCTCTCTCTCAACACTGTGCATTTAGTGTTTTGTTTTGTTTTTGTGGGGTTTTTCTCTTCTGGCCTTGCTTCGTAACCACATAGTGTTGCTTCTAGGCCTGCTTGCCTGCAATTCTCAATGCAGAGCCTACTGGGCCAAAACAAGGCACTTATTAGTGCAGGCTTACAGAGCTACCTGTCTCTAGAGATGTGCAAAAGCGGGCCCTGTTCAATTTCGTATTCGGCCCAAATCAGAGACACTGATTTGGATCACTGTTCCTGATTCAGTTCAGCCGAATCTGAAGATTCAGTGCTGATTCAGAGAATCAGCGATTTGGACATAGACACAGCTTTAAATGTTTTTTCTACATACCTATAAGTTTATCAGGGGTGAACACCAGGATCTGGGGGAACGTTTGTTCACCAGAGCGCTCCAAGGGATGACGGGGCCTGACGGTTTTAAACTACTGTGAGACCGTTTCAGGCTGGACGTAAGGAAGAATTTCTTTACTGCCCAGGCCCCCAAGGTCTGGAACCAGCCTGCCATCGGAGGTGGTTCGAGCACCTACATTGAACGCCTTCAGGAGCAAATTGAATGCTTATCTTGCTGGGATCCTATGATACCAGCTGACTTCCCACCCTTCGGGTGCGGGGCTGGACTCAATTATCTTCCGAGGTCCCTTCCAGTGTTAATGTCTATGAAATCTATGAAGAGTCCTCTGCTTTGATTCAGATTTGGAGATTCAGTCACTGAATCAGGCCAAATCTCCCCCAAATCAAATCAGGGACCAAAGCTTCGCACAGCCCTTCTGCACACCAAGGAGGACATAGAGGAACAGGTTGCCCTTTGCCCATATATGCAGTTAGAAATTGATAAGTCTTGGTAAGAGGCTGACCAGATCCTCTGTGGCTCTGTACTCTGGGTGGAAGGAGAAAGGGAATCGAATCGGGGACCGAAGCTTCACACAGCCCTGCTGTTTAGCACTGTTATAGTACATCTCACCCTTTGGGGTTAGTGTGGTTTTTTCATCTTTCTTTTAGATTTCTCCCATTTTGGTTCTCCTTCTCTCCCCTCCCCTGCAGCCTCTGTATTCACATACAGTACTTCTGAAAGTATTAGGTTGTTCTTCCTCTTGGTGCTTATTTGGAGGCATGGGCAAAGACTATCCTGAGTAATACTGAATTATGAGGATCAATATCAGTATAAAGCTACTATCAGGCTTTTATTTTAAAGGCCAGATTATTCTTTTGTTTAACTCATTTTAGCATCCTTTCTTGCGTTAAATTTAATTTTTACCTGGTATGTTTCTGTTTCTGGAAAGTGCACAGCTAGTACTTGTATCTAATGGCCATGCTATACCATTTGACATGGAGTTCAAAGAGATATAGAAATTGCTCGTTTCAGATCTGATTCACCTGGACTTCAGGATCCCTGCATATCTAGCAATCACTCATCTTCCTAGAAAAATAATTCACAAAATACTGACCTCCCCTTCTTTCTCTCCCTCCCCGCTCCCCACTTCTGTGCTTGAGTTTTGTGATATCTCAGAAAAGGTCAAATCTTTTGTCCTATTCAGGCTGCTTTTTTTCACTCTGATGGGACAAAGCAGCCAGAAAGCTGGGTATCGTTGGACTGGCTTTTAGCTGGTCCATTCATTTTTAAAAAATAATTCAGCACAAGCTGGAGCAGTCCCTAAATTAGTTTAACTTGCGTAACAGGCTGTGCAACAATCCTTACTGAAAAATTATCCTACCCACTTTTGTATAAAACTTGGGAAATGTCAGCTGCACCTTGCATCTGTTAAGTCCCACCACTTCTAAGTTTCTGCTAAGTTTCTGCCTGTATCTGAGATGACAGCAAGAACTTGGTGTGGTGTTTTTGCTTTTAACTCAAGATGTTTGATCCAAGTATTCCATAGCAGGAAAGTTATAGACTATCACCTGATATTTTTAATAACAAGAAATATTTTTCTTATTCTTCTCCCTTCCCCACAGAGCAAGGGACCTTTTCCATTTTGCATTCAGAAAGACAGACAAGCCAATGAAGGCATACTTGATGTAGTGATGCATCTTTATTTTGAAGTTTACAAAAGTTGTTAAGATATTATACCTTACTGAGATTCATCCAGTGGGAAAAACTTGGTGTATCTTCTATTTTTAAAAGTGTTAGAGTTCTCCTTTTTCTAGTTGTAAGAGGAAGGAAAAATAATTGTTGAGACCCTAATGTCTCCTGACTTCCCTATAACTCAAAAGGAGAGAAATCCTTAACTGCCCTCAAAGAAAGCACCAAAATTGATACCTTCTGACTGTTTCTTTAATACAAGAAATATCAGACCTGATATATAACTGCTTCCCTTCTCATTTTGTATTAGTGGTATGTTCCACACTATAAAAGACACTGTGCCCCCCACAGTGGCCACTGTCTTCTACTAAAGAGTTTGCATTCTAATTTGGAGAGCTGCTACAATTCAGCCGTGTAATATACTACATTTAATAGGTGGATAGAGTATATGTTAATATTCATTTAGTAAATTTTGTTAAATTTTGAATTTGGATGTGTTGTTTCATCTTTTGGTTTTTGTTGGGTTTCTATCCCTCCCTTTCCAAGTAATCATTTAGGGCTACTAATTAATATACAAGGGGCGCATCTATGTGAGGCGCTCACTGTTCAGTTGTTACTGCACAGTCATTTATTACAGTGTTTCTCAACCTTTTAAATAGCAAGTACCCCCTAACTTCTGAAAATTTTAATAAGTACCCCAACACTCAATTTTCATGGAGATTTTTTATTTACAGACTAATGTGTGTTATATGTTGGAAGAAGGGCTATGTATATAAGGCCGTGATATGACAGATATCTGATCTGGTGTGGATAGGGTTACCACCTTTTACACCAGGGGTGTATAACTCAAGTATGTACCTGGACTAGAGGTGATGTTGCCCAGAGCTAGGAGAGCTGAACCCAGTGCTGCACAAAGTGTGGCATACCAAATTATTACTGGGGAATTAAAGCACCACGCAATGTGCAGTGCACCAAACTTTTTGCCGTAGTTTTGAGAGGAAAAGAGGGCAAAAGAGAGTGTTTGGGTACCCATGTACCACAGGTTGGGAAACTATGATTTAGTACTTGCATAACTGAGTACTAAATGACTGCGCAGTAGCCAGCATTACCGCGCAGTAACATCCTGGCACAGTTGCCTAGTGACCCTTACTGCTCAGTAGCATTGCATTGTGGTTCGTGCCCAGTGATGCTACTGTACAGTAAGCGTCTCGTGTAGATGCGCCCAAGATGTATTAAAAGGGAGTATTAATTGAATTATCCCAGCGAGTATGGGACACTAAACTGCTTCTGTTGGGGGGATGGGGGTGGGGGGGGTAGTTAGTCGTGTTAAGTCTGAAGTCAGGCAGAAGTCAGGGCAGGGTGGCACCTTAGAGACTAACTGGATCAGAGACGCATAAGCTTTTTCTAAGCACCAGCTCACTTTGTCACACGCTCTGCAAGGAAGTGAGCTGTAGTTTACAGAAATTTATGCATGTTTGAGCCAGCTAATTTCTGAACTGTTGCAGGAATTCAAGCACTGGTACATTTAAAACTTCAGGTACTATAAGCATTGTCCATTTAGAATAAGGACTGGGAAGATAATTTCAGGATGGGAGGAAGGCACAGTACAATAGTGATTCCTTTCTTTTCTAATAAGAGAGGAATATAAAGCCCAGTTGATTTTTAACTCCTCATGGGCATAAATTTTCCTGCCTAACACTTCTCATCTGCTGGATAAAGATAACTAAATGGATTGATCAGGGCCAGAATGATTAAATTACTGCATTAAAATGAACTGTACAACATTCAGGCTCCCCCGAAGCCCCCCAGACACCCCCTCAGCAGCCGCAGAGCCCCCTGCCGACCCCCAGCACAGCTGGAGGTAAGCAGGCTCGTGGTGGGAAGGAGCTAACTCCTCGCTCCCTGAGAGGAGGCCAGCTGCGTGGAGCCGGGCCGGGTCAAGCCCCCGCCCAGGACCCTACTTGGCCCAGCCGCCCAGGGGGCCGCGTGAACAGGCCGCGTGAACAGGCCGCGTGAACAGGCCGCGTGAGTTAGCGCGGAGTTCGCGCAGGAGGGCACGAGACCCTGCCTGCGACCCCCCGGGGTCTGTGCCCCCGCCCTGGCACCTCAGAGGCGACCACCCAGATGCAGCCCATGGTTCCGGGCTCCATGCAGACGGAGCTCTTGGCTGCGGGGGCTGCCTGTCCCTTTTTCAGGCTCTGGGGCCTGGGAGCATGGCCACCTCCCCTTGCGGGGTCTGCTCCCTCCTGGGGTCTCTGGCACGCCAGCTGGAGGAGCTCCAGGCCACAGTCCAGAGACTGCGTGCCATCAGGGACTGCGAGCAGGAGATAGACTCC
>NW_017728947.1:88629222-88634458 GCF_001723895.1 Crocodylus porosus | reverse complement strand
ACCTTCAAGAGTAAATTGGATGCTTATCTTGCTGGGATCCTATGACCCCAGCTGACTTCCTGCCCTTTGGGCAGGGGGCTGGACTTGATCTCTGGAGGTCCCTTCCAGCCCTGATGTCTATGAAATCTGTGAAATTTACCAGAGCAGACTGCCCAAAAATACTCTTTCTGTGTGGGTGTGCACTGGATAGATCTTACTTACAGCTCTTATGACAGTGCTTTCCAAACTGTTCTTCAGTGTGACCCCATTTATGACCCCACTGTCTCAACATGACCCCTCACTCCCAAGCCAGGGCCCACAACCACCTGCCCCCACCCCAGCAACACTCACATCTTGGCTGCTGCCTAGGGGAGGCAGCAGCTGCTGCTGCCAAAGTAGGGTGTAGAACCTGGCTCCTGCCGGGGCCTGCCCCCCGTGGGTGGCATGGCCACAGCACAGCCCATGGGGAAGAGTGGTGAGGAGGAATGGGGAGGATGCAGGATGCCTGCCCTGCTGTCCTTCCCCTGGGGGCTCCACAACCCAGTGGGTGGGACCTGTAATGGGAGAGAGTGCCTGCCACGCTGCCATGGTGGCAAAGCTGAAGTACCCCCCACCCACTCGACAGCAGCTAGGGCACAACTCTGTGCCCGAACCATGATGGTGTGGCGCTCCCTCCTATGCTGAGTCCCACCCACTTAGCTGCAGCGGCAGCTTCTGCCTGGAGCTGATCCAGCCCCATTGCAGCCCTGTACCCTGCTGTGGGTGCAAAAATGTCACAACCCCAACTGCTGATGTTGCGACCCCATTTGGGGTCATGACCCACAGTTTGGGAACCGCTGTCTTAAGGTATACAGAGTAACATAAAAGGCAGATACCAAATTGAATAAACTCATGGCATCAAATTTAGAATTTGAAGGCTTAGCATCAGCCAAGCTGATAGTATATACGGAAACACTCTTTGTATGCCCTTTTAAGGCAGCTACAGGAAGTACCTAAGGTCTTATTACAAGTAGAAATATATTTTTGATAGGAGTTCCCTACTACTGTAGGGAAGGGTCAGAAAAAATTCCAGTACTTAGTGTAATCTTGTAGAGACAAAGAAATAACTGAGTAAAAGCAGTGCTTTAAAGGATCAGTAACCAAGGTATAAGTATGCCAAAAACTAGAACAGCATGCATTTGTAATGGGAGCAAAATAATGCGAGTTAGGTCTTTGGTATAGGAGGTGAATCTGTCACAGGCTAAATCTATTCAGGCCAAGAAAGCTTCCTGTTTTTGAGACCACATAAGACCTTCCTAATTCTAGGGAATGTGGAATCCTGGTCAAACATAGGTCTCTGGTGCTCTAGAGAATGCTTTGAAACTTGGCTTCTCTGCAGGTCAGTTTACAGCATGGTTAATAGAAAACTGTGGGTAATAAGTCAGGTTCATGTCTTCCACACTGATAACAGGCCTGCAGAGCAAGCTGGTGAGCTGCTGTTTGTTTATACTTGATAGGAAAGGCTAAAGAATACTATCAGTTTTATACAACAAAGATAAATCCCTCTGCTGCAGCATTTACTTCACTCCATGATTCCTGCATTTTAGCTGCTGTGGAAGTATTCACTTTTTATAGTCATAAACTTTTTACTTTGCAGGCTTTAAGAGTGCTGACAAAATAATGCAAACATTAGACGCATGCTTTTTCTGCAAGCTAATAAGCTACTTTGGGGTAATACTGAATTTTTGTTGGGTTGGGAGAAATTGAGACTGATCACATCCCTACCAAAAGACCTTAAAACTTGCTTTAACACTCCACCCCCCAAAAAAAACCCCAACCCCCCCCACCTTTTTAGTGACCCTGAACATCTGTCTCAGTTCAGTTCCCTTCACTTTAATGTCCAGAGGAGTGCCATGTCCAACTACAGCAAAGTAACTTTTAAAATATTGAGTTTAAGAAAACACATGCAATGCTAAATTTTAAGAAGGAAATCTGAAATGTGGCTGTGGCCTATATCAGTACATAGTGCTTTAAAAATTAATACTATGCACTTTTAACATGGATATAATATGGTTACCAATATTCAGCCCAGCAGTTCAGTATTATGCTTTGTTTTGAGTGACTATCAAAAGATGTATAGCAAATGAAGCCATATGTTCTTAAGAGTAAAATAAGGATGTAAATAGATAAGTAGTAAATTTAATATTAAAAACACAGCTTCACTTGAAGAGACATAGGAATAATTTGTAGTTGGGATTCTTAATTTTATTCCAGCTGAACAACTAATAAAGGAGGATGTGAGAGAGAACCGATCTATTTTGATTACCTCCAAGAAAAAGGAAAACTTGTATAGGACAAGGTAGTTGTTGATGCATCCACCTGGCACTATCTCCAAAATTTCTCAATGTTTAAAGCAGCTGGCAAACGTGCGCAATTTCGGAGTAAGAGAGTGCATTGCACAACAACAGCTTGTTGATAATCTCCCCCTGTGTGTTTGGAAAATATCTTGCTAAGAAGTCTTTAATATATGTTGAAAAACTGAGGTGGGGACATTGTGGTTTGTTGCATATAAAAATCTCCCATTAGTGATTTATCAGTTCCCCCTGGCTATGGTTTAAGCTATGTAACTGCAGTTTGGCTAGCTATGGTTTGAGCTATGTAACTGCAGTTCCTTATACAGTACCAAGAACATTCCTGAAGCAACACAACAACATGGTCATTTGAGTTAAAATTAATAAGGACTCTCATGAAATGAGTGATGAGATCCATCATTGACTACCTTCATTGAGATGCTGATTTTAGACCAGCTCATTGAGAGGTCTATCTCCACCACTGATTTTTCTGTGGTCAGAACAGTATGTGATTACAACGTTCCTTTGGGAATATTAAGAATCCCAACCACAAAGTAAATGCCTTCTTGGGGAACTGAGCCAGAGTTGCCTTGGGTAACCCCAAACTGAAGAATTTACAGAAAATGGCAGAATGCAAAACCTGCGTCTTTCTCAGTAATACATCCATAAATGTGTGTATACACTTTTTCATTCTTGGAAAGGGAAAGAGGAAAGCAAACTTGTATAAATTACCTGTTTGGACTCACTGCAAATTTATGTTGTAGTTAGAAACTGTTGTTAGTCCCATTTTCAAAGCAGTTGAGGGATGCAGAATAGCAAATTTACCTCATCTCAAGGCATCAAGAAATTCTGGATCTGATGGGTACAAACCTGTTTCCAAATAAAAGCAAAAAGACAGACTGAATGAAAGGTGCTGTGCATTTGATCTCTTAAGTACAGTTCATTTGACATCAAACAGCCACTTCTCCCTCAGTGACTTACCTCACAAGGTACTTAATCTGTTTGAAGGACATAAGATCTACCTTAATGCACTGGATCTAAACCTAACTTTACAGCTTTTAGAGGGTAAATTAATCACATTTTACAAGTATATTGCATCTTATATGCGCAAATTTTGTAAGAATAAAAACGAAACTGAACTAATAATATCTGTCTACTTTTAGCAAAAACTATAAAGGTTGACCTGAGTATCATGTTATCTAACACAGAATTTTTCAACCTGTGGATTGTGATGCAAAAGTGGGTTGCGACAATATATGCAAGGGTCGCAAACAAACTAAAAATGGACTCTTCTTTAAAGGAGAAAAAGGTGGGAAATAGAGGCTTTCCCCTTGCAGGCTGGAACTCTGCTAGCCTTCAAGGGGTTACTTGGGGCCCCCAGTGCCCACCTTCACCCATCCCCTTCCCCACACACTATGCGGAGCTGGGGCCTGGAGGGAGGGAGCAGCAGGTTGGGAGTAAGGGGCACTGGGTTGGGACTGGCCCTATACCTTTGCAAATGGGTCCTGATGCAATAAAGGTTGAGAACCACTGATCTAACAATGAGAAAAGGTTTCTCCTTTTCAACACATTGTGGGCTGGTATAGCTATATAGCTGAATATTCTCTTACTAGAGTTCCATATAATCCTAGAATAAGCCGTTATGCTGCTATTTTGAGCAGACACAAATGTATTTTATAATATTAAATCTGTAAGTGACAACATTTGAAAGCAGCCAGACATACAGCACTTCAAGTTGGAAGACAGCAGTGTGGGAAATTGAATGCCCTTTTATAAACTTTAACAGAGTGGCTTTTAAGATGTTCTCTTATTCAGAACATTTAGTAGTTTTCACAAATGGAGCACTTTGGAAACTGAATGTTCAGGAAAGGTGGAGAAGGATGATATCATCTGAACTTATCTGAAAATTAGGAACTACTCAATAAGATGCATCTTGGCCAGAAAGACTGTCCATACCTGTGAAATGCTAAATTAAAGCCTCTTGGCCTGCTATATTTTTCTCTAAAAATCAAGCAAATATATACGTTTCAGGTTGACCATTAAATTATGTGAACATTATGTTTGTTCTGCTTATTTGTTTCCTCCTTGTTGTGAGTCAGTTCTTGACCCATCTTACTGGTCATGTCTTTGGTACAGAGGAAAATGCGTTTTATCTTTTGACTTTGTTTTGAAATAGCTAATTATGCAATCCAGCTATGTGTTTTTAAATTAGATTTTTATGTAGACTCCTGAAATCTAAGTTGTTACTATTTAAGATGAAGTAATTTTGTAAGTAAACCAAAGCTAAACGTAATGGAGACCTGATCTTGATAGGGTTTCTGGGTCCTGGTGAAGTATATATTATAGAAACTTTCAATATAAGTAGTGCCAATCTTTTGTTAGGAGAGCGTTCGAATTGGTGACCTATTCTGTAGAGGACCAGGTCACAAAATCCTTAGATGCCAGGATAGCAGTGTACATAGTCTTTCTGGAATTTAGGAAGGCCTTCGACACTGTCTCTCATCCCATTCTCATTTAAAAAAAACTAGGGGACCGTGGCGTTGACACCTACACAGTCAAATGGGTCGCCAACTGGCTGGGCTGCACCCAGAGAGTGGTGGTGGTGGATGGATGGATGTGGGCAGTGGGGTTCCGCAGGGCTTGGTCCTCGGGCCCGCACTGTTCAACATCTTCATCGGCAACTTGGATGAGGGGGTAAAAAGCACCCTGTTCAAATTTGCTGATGACACGAAGATGTGGGGGTAAGTGGACACGCTAGAAGGGAGGAATAGGCTGCAGTCAGACCTAGACAGGTTACAGGGGTGGGCGGATGAGAACAGGATGGGTTTCAACACCAAGTGCAAGGTGATGCACCTGGGGAGGAAGAACCAGCACCATACCTACAGGCTGGGGAACTCCCTTCCCATCAGTACAGAGGCAGAAAAGGA
>NW_017728947.1:88579698-88629122 GCF_001723895.1 Crocodylus porosus | reverse complement strand
GACCTAGACAGGTTACAGGGATGGGTGGATGAGAATAGGATGGGATTAAACACTAACAAGTGCAAGGTGATGCACCTGGGGAGGAAGAACCAGCATCATACCTACAGGCTGGGGAACTCCCTTCCCATCAGTACAGAGGCAGAAAAGGATCTTGGAGTCATTATTGATGCCTCTGGGGTCCCTTCCAGCCCAAATGTCTATGAAATGTATGAAAATCCATGTTAGCTTTCCTTTCATGATAACCATCTGCTTTATGGTAGAAGTGAACAAAAATAAAATTGACACTTTTTTTTCATTCTATAAATGATTCTTCTAACTTTTCACTTTGTTTAAATTTAATGATTTTAAAAGGAATTAATTCAGAAGTTAATTATTCCAGAGGATGCGGGTTATACATAATGTTGCCCGGAAGTGCAATGTTGTCTAATTCTGGTCAAAATTTTGACTGTAAGCAGAAAAATCCAAGTCTTTATTTGTTATATACTGTGTTTTGTATTTGACCACAAAGCTTGTCTTTTGTTATTAGATTATATGAATAACATTTCAATTAATCATTTGGGTAAACTTTACAATAAAAGAAAAAGTAATTCCTAAATATTCAGTTGTTTCTAAGATGAAACTAATTGTTCTAGAATAAATAAAGTAAATTGCACTTAGCCTGAAAATGGAACTGTCTGAATCCTGTTAAAATTGACATGTATTGTTAGCCCTACTTAAAGAGTGAGTTGATACATTCTCTGAAAATACACCCTACTGCTGCTCAGTTTTCTAGTGTCTCTTTCTTTCTATCACTCCTGCATGCAATACACTGATTTTTTTACAAATTTCAGTCCCATTAGGCAGGCTTGTTTGTAAGTGGTAAATGAAACTTGGTGTCTTTAACCAACTTTACAAAGTGGCAGAAATTTCATGCTTTCAGATTTAAAACTTTGAGGGTATTAGAACATGCTGTTGAAATATATTATGCAAATAAATAGTCTGTTACCTCTGTGTTTATTGGGAGTTTTGTAGTTGGTTTCAGTTAAAAGGCCTTTTAGAAGTATTTTTCTTTAGTATCTGGCACTATATTAGCATAGCATTTTATGGGGGATGACAAAAATCTGGAAGGTGACTGGACTTGGATTCTACCTAAGACTTATGGATGTATTTATTTTTGTATGTTATGAACAATTTCATTGAAGTCCACTTAATTTAATGAATCAATTGTACTTTTTAGGTTTTTTATTAATGGAGGGAAGAATAATAATTATATTCTGAAGATAAAGAACCTGTCAGATCTGTGGTATTCTGATACAGTTTCTAGATCACATAAGTTACATTTAAAATACTTCAGTTTGCTTTTTTTTCCAAATATTCTCCCAAAGGATCTGTCCATACAGTTTTAAAATGTATATGAATCTGTATTGTGTGTTTCCTTTCAAATTTTGGTATTAGTGCTGTCTTGTTTGGATGGATAAGCCACCAAGCTTTATTAAAATCTGTTTTATCTGAAATATAACTCATCTGAAAGATGCTTCTTCATCTCTTTCAAGGACACTTTGATTGTGTGGTCTGAAGCTGAAAATTATGACTTGGCACTTAGCTTTCAAGAAAAAGCAGGATGTGATGAAATATGGGAAAAAATATGTCAGGTAAGTTTGAAAATAAAAGAATATCTTAATATCTCGATCATGTTATTTATGAAAGAAAATGTCTGTTTAAGTAATGCTTCTTCGTTAAGAAAGGTGGGTGGGGGTTGAGTTAGCTCGTGTAACAAGCTTTAGGTAAAGTGTCCCCACAACCATTTTGAAGCATGGGGATGCTGATACTCTAGACGCAGTGCAGGGTAATTGCCACATTCCAGCAGATTAATCGAGTCTGCTCCAATGCACTGGAATTACAGCGTGTCAGAGCAGCCTCCCTGCTCGTGTATAGGCACCCATTGATTCTTGTTTGCCAAGATGCTTGCCGCTTCTCGACCTGCAAACAGCAGGGGCAGTGTCTAGTGTTTCCCAGTGCCAATGGGAGGGTTAAATGATAGATTTTGGCTGAAGAGCCACTGAGCTGGCTGAGGGTGAGTGAGCTACTGCATCCAGTCTGTGGTATATGAATGAGACTTGTTTTGATAGAAAACTTTATTTTTGACATGGACTTATACAACAAACTATTTATAGCCAAGTAATAACTGCCTTTGCAAGGATCTGGGCCTAGCCTTGTTGCTCTCATGCTATGCCAGGAAGTTCCATACTGCCTTACCTAGGCTGCCTCTTGGGATACCACAGTTCGTGGATACCTGTTTCCAGGTGGACTTACTTGCTCCATGTCATGCAGTCAGGCATGACTGGAAAAAAATCTGTTTTTCTGCATTCCATTTCCTAAACACAAGGTGCCTGTTTATTTGGGGAGGGAGAGGTGGTATGTTAGAAAGTATGGTAAACTGCATTGCATTCTTAACAGCTCTTCTATTTGTGCTTTTATTTATTTTAACTCCCCAGAGCAAAAACATGTAGACAGTCCAGATTAGTGTCCTAATCAGTTTTTTATTAAAATCATTTTGCTGTCAAGGAGTGTAAAAAGGGTAACTTGCGTTCCTCCTGGAAATATAGCTTTTTAGCTATATATTTAAAAAGTCTGAAAATTTAAAAATATGTTTGTTAAAACACCTTGTTTTCATAGGTTCAAGGAAAAGACCCTTCAGTAGATATTACTCAGGACCTTGTAGATGAATCTGAGGAAGAACGCTTTGATGATATGTCATCACCTGGTCTAGAATTACCATCTTGTGATTTAAGTCGGCTAGAAGAAATTGCAGAACTTGTGGCATCTTCACTGCCTTCACCGTTGCGTCGTGAAAAACTCGCACTAGCACTGGAAAATGAGGGCTATATTAAAAAGCTCTTAGAAATTTTTCATGTGTGTGAGGACTTGGAGAATATTGAAGGACTGCACCACTTGTATGAAATTATTAAGGGAATCTTCCTTTTGAATAGAACTGCACTTTTTGAAGTCATGTTTTCTGAGGAATGTATAATGGACGTAATTGGATGCCTAGAATATGATCCTTCTTTATCACAGTCACGAAAACACAGGGAATTTCTGACTAAAACAGCAAAATTTAAAGAGGTGATTCCTATTTCTGATCCAGAGCTGAAACAAAAAATACATCAAACATACAGAGTACAGTATATTCAAGATATGGTTCTACCCACTCCCTCTGTGTTTGAGGAAAATATGCTGTCAACGCTTCACTCCTTTATCTTTTTTAATAAAGTGGAAATAGTTGGTATGTTACAGGTAAGTCTAAACCTTAAATTTTAATTTTGGATTTGTAGGGAGAATAGAATAATAATTCTTGGAATGATACAGATTTCTTTTTGGAGCCTTGAGTTCCATCTGGGTGCCAGCATCATAAATACACTATGCGCAAGAAATGCATAGTGTCTGGAATGCTGAGCTACAAAGTTTCTATTCTGTAAATTAAATGTGAACCCCATACGCTTTTACATTTAAGTACCTTCCCATGGTGTGACCTTTAACAATTAAGACTCCATACTATTGTATTCCTACACTGCTATTTAGAGTCACTTTTTAAGGTCTTGCTCAAACAACCTGAGCCCCATGAGCAACTATGTCCTTGTCTACCAAAGCTGTCAACATTCTTTTTTATTTCTTGAATACAGCCTAGAATGTATGCCCCTTGCCTTACAGAGCACTTTTCTCTAGGAATCAGTTTGCACATTGCTTATGTCTGCTTATGGGCTGTCAAAAAGGAAGTGAGGTGCAAGAGCTGAAAGTTAGGAAATTGTGGGATTTGCTTTTTGGGCTCAAGCCCTACAGTGTGCAGACAGACACTGAAAAATGGGGATGACTGTTCTGCAAGCAGGAGTTCACTCAACTTTGTATGTGGAAATTCATCAGAGCTTCTGGGGTTAGGTTGAACTGCTGTTTTTGGTCTGAGAGAAATTCTGAACATCTGTATGCTCGTGGTTTCTCCTAGGAGAGTATTAACTGTCTGCATGACCTTAGAGAGGGGGAGATGTAGTAAGTTGTGTTATGGAAGGAATCGGAGGGTGAGAGAGCAGCAGCAGAGTTATCTTCCCTCAGTCTAGGAGAAGCAGCTGAGATAGGGGTGTTTTAACTCACAGGAGAGGTAGAGTGAATGCAATAAAAACCTTCTGAATCTCCTTCCTTTCTTTGCACACTTAACCTTTTGGGCTGCTTTTCTCTCCTTTCTGAAAACAACTAGTGAACTTTCTACTTGTTGACACTTCCTCTTCTGTTCTCTCCTATTAAAGGAGCATTGGTGCTGAGCCTATTATTTTCCTTTCCTCCACTCTTACGAAAGATGTGGTTCCTTGGTTCCACTCAGTGTGTTGATCAGGAAACACAACTGTTCAACTTGCATGAGTAGGTTTTAAATCTCTGGATATGAATATCATGTTAGAAATATTTGATTTATCTACCAGTACATACAGTCTGGGCAGGATTGCGTTAGCCTTTGTGGAATTCTCTTTATTTTACCAAAAGCAGAGGTTTTTTTATTTTAGATTTGTTTATAAAATACATCTAAAAACTTCAGCTCTGTCTGCTTTATGTGGACATGAGGAAAGCCCCTGGTTGGCCATACAAAATTTACTTTTTCCCTGACAGTTAATTCTGCATATAAATTGGAAGTTAATCTTCACCTCAGAAGCTACTGTAGTAGCATGTGTTAGTGCTCTTTTCCCTCTTTTCTATCAACTCTGGCTGGATACTGGAGCTTCTGTTACTTTTAGGGTATTAATGCTTTTTATAAGTCTTCTTTAACTAAGGAGTCTAGGGTTTGATGTCTAGAGGAAGCAGAATATGAAAGAATTGTGTGCTTGGCTTTCTTCCATGTGTTGGTTGTTGAGGTTGCAATGGTGCTGCTGCTGACTGCAGGTCAGCTTGGGACTCGGACCAATGAAGGTAGGTTTATATGGGAGAAAGGGTTCCTGTTTTTTATTATATTCAAATGCATGGCATTTACGTAAACGTAAGACAGCGTGCACTCTGTCTACGACATGAGGGCCTCTCCCTATGCCATCTGCATCTTTCTTCCCGTATATTAGAGCTGTCTATCTGGTGGCCCACAAAGGATTAAATTAAGGCCATCATACTGCTATCCAGTCTCTGCTCCTGCCATCAGTCCAGCTGTGGCTTCTTCCCTACCCTATGTATCACAGCCAACAGTGCTGGGGGGTATAGCATAACCGAGAGAGCGGTCATGCTGCCTTCATGAAGGGGGACAGAAATAGCCATAACCACAGCGGTGGCTGATCATGCCATGAGGTGTTGCCCTGGGTGTCCTGCAGCTGCCCTGGGTACAGAGCTGTGTTGCTGTGCCTCTGGGTCAGGGAAACTGTGTATGGCCTGTGGCACTAGGGAAGGCCACATCTGGGGACCTCTGGGCAAAGTGGGGCACCTGGGCACACAGTTTAGTGGGGGGTAAACACTAAGGTGCATGGTGCAGCAGGGGTGAGCATACAGCCCTGGGGGCACATGGCTTCTGGTTGCTTAGAAGTTGGACAACCCTGCCATACATTATCCTTGTCTTACACTTCAGTCTTGTTCTAACATTGCGTACCTCACATGGTATCTCAGCCAAATCCTCTCCCTCTGTGTATGTTTCTGTGTTAGAAAAGTAGGGCAAACTTTGATAAAAGGGGGCTTTTCTTTGTTGGCCCCAACCAGAATCTCTTTTGGCCTTGACTATGCTGAAAGATGGCCATCTTTATGGGGGGAGCTTGAATACTGATACTGTTATCTTTAACACACTTTGGTTGTTTTGGGATAAAAGGGAGTAAGTTAAGTGTTTTCAGAAAAGACTTGTTATAGACTTTAGCCCAACATTGGCAGTCAAATCCCCCGGCAATTCTGCACAGACCGTGCTCCTACATTCCAAGACTACAGGGTCTCAGCAAGGCTTTCTCTGAAGTGGCTTCTGGTAGCCAGGAAGTACTTTGACAGGAGGCATCAAAATGGAGAACAGTAGGGCTCTCAGTGACGTGTGTATGTATTGTTGCAGGCTGTTGTAGTTTTGCCTGAGTGCCAAAAACATAGAATGGATGTCTATTGAGTTGTGTACATATTTTATAAACATACGGTTTAAACAAATCCCACTTCCATAGATTCTTGGGGGTGGAGATAAAATGCATCTTTTAATAAAAATGGATCTTTTGACTGACAGTAATCTATGCATATAAATAACTAGGATTCAGGAAGGCTGAACTGGTCATAATCAAGCAGCCATTCCCATTATATAGATGGGTTGACCTAGGTAGGTAGGTAGGTGTGTTTCCATCCATGATCTTGTTTCACTTTTCAGATCAGTTTTGATAGCCATTAAAAAATTCTCTCTCTCTCTCTCTCTCCTGCTAACCTAGTGAGGGAAAGCCCTATTGAGAGAACTTAGCCATCCCAAAGAGGTTGTTTTTGGGTCCTGAATAGAAGAACGTTTATAAAAATTAGATGAATAGATAAGATATGCATTTAACTGGTTGCAAATTTGCCAAGTAAGGACAGCTTTTAGTGCAGGACCTCTACAGGGAGATCTTGGCAGTGTTAATGGTTTCTAAAACAGTAATACTTGGCATTTATATATAGCAGAATGTCTTAATCTTTCTGTGCCCAAGTTACCCAATCTATAGAATGAGGATAATGTTTATAAATCTCTGTAAAGCCTTGACCCGAGAAAAAACAATTTCTCCAATCTGTATAGCAATGATTGTGTTTACTACTCAAATACTGGTTTTATGTTCTGTTCTCCATTCTGTTACCAAAATCTCAAAAAATAAAAAAAATCTAGTTTTTAGGGAACATCAGGAAGATGGGGAAAATTTATAATTTGCACCTTTTATAAAAAGCTTTTGCATGGAGATGGACGAGAGCTCCAGAGGAACCCCTTGCTTCTCAGGCTTTCTTGATTGAAGAGTTCGCTCTTCTCAAGTTATCCTAGCTCTAGTGAGATTAGTTGCAGAAGAGGAACTGAATTATTGCATAAGAGTAATTGGATTAGCAATTGACAAATACTAATTCAAACAGTAGCCGACTGGGGCCCAGCCCATGTCCTCCCGGAGTGCCATTTGGATCCCATTCTCCTGCCTGTTCTTCTGCTCTGCTTTGTTCCCTGACCTGTGCTCTGTGCCAGATCTACTTTTCTGCTTTCCGCCCTATTTGCTGCTTTGCTGGCTGCCCCCTCCTTGATCTGCTGCATGCCACACACACTGTTTTTACACAATCTCTGAGAGCGGGGATGTGCTTTAAGTATAGCACTTCAGAGCAGCCTTCTGAAATGTGTACAGGCACCCACAGAGACTACCTATGGTTCTTGTGGGATGTGTGCTGCAGGTTGGCCGTCCTTGCTGTAACCTATGTCCCCTGATGGGCTTGCCTGCCAGCTGAAGTCAAAAGTATTGCAATGCTTGAGTTAAGGTGCTTTCTGTGTGGATGTGACTTAGTTTATGGGTAACTCAAGTTAACTCTGCAATAACGACAGGTCTTCAAATTGGAGGAGAGACTCTGGGGAGTTAGCAAAATAATTGGTTCTCTGACGTCCTACACTTGGTAACGCAACGTTGTGAAGAAAGAAGTGGAATGATTAAAAAGGGAAAAATAAGCTTCTACTTGGGAGATGATGACTAGGAAGATCTTAGTTTAAAAGGATCATCAGCAAAGCCAAGAAGAAAAACCAGATCACCTGATAAGTCAGTCTCATATCTTTTATTCTTCCTACCAGGTTAACTTACTCAGCATCCCTAGTAACTTTTACAGAAGTGTTTATCTGGACTTGTTTTTCTGAAAAATAGTGTTGCATTTATTTATAATAGTATGTAATAATAAATTAGAATTCCAAGTTATAGATTATAACTTTGAAGTCTGTGTTTTACCGTTTTAAATAACTGGTCAAGATCTCTCACTATTCTTGGTGTTTTTGATTATCACAACACGGTAGAAGCAAAGTATATAAAAACCTATGCTGCCAACACACTAGCTTAACTGTTTGCAGCTGTGAATCATCATATGTATTAGATGATTTTGCAAAGCAGAAATTCTTTATAAGAGCCTAGTGCTGTGGAACTGCATACAAGAAACCTTGGTCACATATACACGGACGCTGACTACATAAACAAGTACTAAATGACTGCACAGTATCTAGAGTTACTCTTGAGATCCTGCTCTTGAAAATTTCCAGGGATGGAGATTCCACAACTTCTCTAAGTAGTCTGTTGCAATGCTTGACAACTGTCACAGTCAGGAAGTTCCTCCTAATCTTCAACCTAAATTTGTTTTGCTGCAGGTTCAGGCTATTGCTCCTGTCTCCTATAGGGGCAGAGGACAGGATGATGGGTTGTCTTGTTATCACTTGCTGCTTGTCCTGAAGATGGTTTGACCTGTTATGATTTCTGTATAAAGCATCTAATGGATGTCACTCATTCATTCTGAGGCCCACGTGAAAAGACAGCTCAAGGTCAAAGAGATCAAGGCGCTTCATGTTTAAAATAATCACTTGTGTTTAGTGTGTGATGGAGTGCTTACCAAGTGCAGTATTACAGCAGGAGAAACAATATCCATTGTAATTCTCTTCTATTTTTTTTCTTGTACCTTTTCTGATACCCTTCTTTAACTCTTACGTTTTCTAATCCCAAACATTGATATGTAGGAAGAAAGTAGGGCGAGTACAGGTATATCTTCCCAGTATACGTTGTCTTGTTTCTTTTTGTTTTTTGAGAACACAATTTCTGCTCATACAGATCTTTATACCTGTGAAATGTATGGCAGATGAAAATTTAAATAATTTTCTGTACAGATATCCCTGACTGAGAAGTCACTTAAACACTGTTTTACAAATTACATCAAAAAAACCTACAAAGACTAAACAGTTCTGATGCTCACTTTGGGATTTTACTTGGCTTTTCTAGATAAATTTTCAGTAAGGTCTAGATGTTAATAAGGTGGTTCTTGGTTTGTTTGTTGGTTTGTTGGTTTGTTGGTTTGTTGGTTTGTTGGTTTGTTTAAAGCAGTGAACACCATGTTCCTATTTACATGCACTTCAGGGGCGGAAGTATAACTGCAAATCTAATTAAGTATATTTCTAAGTCCGGGGGGGGGGTGTGGGGGGGTGCGCGCGCGCAATATATAGTACTGGAAAATTATATACAGGTTTCTCTTGCCAACCACAGTTTTGAGTATCCACGCTTAATAGTCTATACACCAGTTTGGCTACCATGGTATAAAGTTTTGAGTAACCACAGTTTTCCCTGGCTGCACATTAGCCTGCCACCTGCCATTTTTCCCATAAGCCTTTTGTCTGGCCAATCACAGTTTTGCCACCATGGGTACTTTCAGGAACCTAACACCAGCAATTGGCAAGGGAAACCTGTATTTAGTGATTTTTTTTTCCCTCTGTTTAAAATAGCTCTAGGTTACTGTATATTTTTAAAAATAAGATGTTTGAGTAGCAGAAGACGGGAATTTTCAAAACCATTCAGCTCTGTCCAAGTTTTATATTAACTTGACTAGGATCAGGGTTGTTGGGACTACGAGGTTTTGAAAATCCTGTCTGTCATAATACTGCATATTTAATTGAGGTTTGGGAGATGTGTGTGATACAATATTGCAATAAAATATGTGATCACTATATTTCAATAATTATACAATGAGGCTTTGCAGTTTTTTTACCCTTTCAGGTAAAATGTGCCAAATAGCTTAAGTCGATGGAAGCCAACCTTTTTGGCAGGTGTTCCACAAATTAGTTTTTCACCCACCCCAAATACCACTTCAGTTACTTTCTTCTGCTTGCTCAGCTGCTCTCTGCCCCATACTCTGTTTTTGCCCAGTCTCCTTCTTTGCCATCTGCTGCCTGTCTGTCCCCTTCCTGATCTGTTGCATTCCATGCTGAAAGTTGACCCTTGGCTCAGGTAATCTGGGAGTTGAAGTCTTATTTAATTTTTAATGAAACAAGGATTTGGGATTTCTGAGTTTTGAGTGCTGACCTTCCAATGTAAAGTTTGTTTTTGTTTTTTTTAGTAAGGAATTTTACCAGGTTCTATGTAAGTTAAGAAGCATTTTACTATAGAAATTGTACCATGGGTTAGTGAAAAAATGTATTCAAGATTTTGTTCTGCTTATATTCTGGTTTTGCAGATTCACACTAACCATGGTTCTGACATTTCAGTTGAATACAAAAATTTCCATTTTTTTCTGGTGGTGGTAACTCCCTGTGCAGTGTTATTTGTAGTTAGAAGTTGTAGTTGAGATTAGAAAGATGTAGAAGGCCATCCACTCACTTCCAGTCCTAATAAAGAGAAGAAATGTGCTGCTGCTTGTATTTTACAAAAGAAAAAAAAAGTCAGAGAGATGGCACCTAAGAGTTATTATGCCTTACCAGAAGGGATCGTGTTAGTGCTTTAGTGGCATCTTGTTGCTGGTTTCAGTGGCAAGAGAAAGAAATATTTATTTCTTCTGGCTGGAAGTAGAATTACTGTTCTAAGGTTCATTGTCCTATTCAGATAGATGTAGTCTCCTCCTAAGTTTGTGTGCTGTTAATGGTGGATAGCTCGAAACTTTTCTCTGAAGGAAACGTTTCTCTGAGAGCGTGCTATAAAATGTGGTGTTTTAACAGATGACTGTCGTGCAGTTGTCCTGTCCTAATTGTATCACCAGCTATAATTCAGTTTGGAGAATCAGTAAGATTCCAATAATGTTCTTCAAACTTCTTTTTTCTTTTAATTTTGAAAGAAAATTATCTTATGAATAGTGTCTGGATTTATTCCATAAAAGTATTTAGTCCAGTTGTAACAGGGAGACTGGGGCTATGCTGCTGTTTCTCATTTGAGCCAAGGAGTAACGGTGAAAACCAGTGGTAATATTTAAGAGAATAGGGTTTTAAAAAGAGACTTGGGTTTTGACACTGTTCTTATTAGGTTACTTATGTTCTTACTGTATTGCAACTTAGTGGTTAAATAGCTTTTGAAAAAACCCTCATCTTTGGCACACAGAAGGCTTTCCTAGACCGGCACTATTAATTACTGTATAGAATCATATTAGTCTGGAAGAAAATTCAGGGACCTTCCCTCTGGTCTGGGAGTGTCAAACTCAACCAACCCTCTGAGCCAGATCTGGATCACAAATCTCCTTGTGGACCAGATATGGACCTGGCAGGGCAAGCTATAGCAGTGGAGGTGTTAGAACAATTATCGTTCCCCCTACCCCACCCCACCTCCCGTTGTTGACACACATTCACAGGGGGCTTCACACCTAAAAATTTGCTATCAGGCTCCATCCCTATGGCAAGGGGGTCCTGAAGCTGCACTTAACAGTCTCCAATGATAGAGATTCCGCAGTCTTTCTAGATAATCTTGTTCTGGTGCTTAATCGCACCTACTTGGAAAATTCATCTTCATTTCTAATGTAAACCTTCATTGGTACAAATTAAAATCATTACTTTTGTCCAGTCTCCCGTGAACCTGGAGAACATTTGATTACAATCCTCTCTTACTGCATTTACTCGAATAGAAGACAACCGGATTATGAGATGACCCCCGCCCCAATAATTAGAATAATAGAAAATTAGGGTTGGAAGGGATCTCAGGAGGTCATCTAGTCCAACCTTCTACTCAGAGCAGGACCATCCACAGCTAGATCATCCCAGCTAAAGCTTTATCTAGATGGGTCTTAAAAACCTCCAAGGATGGAGAAGTCTACAGCCTCTCTGGGCAACCTGCTCCAGTGTTTTACTACCTTCCTAGTGAGAGAATTTTTCCTAATATCTAACCTAAATTTCCTTTCCTGCAACTTAAAACCATTTCTCCTTGTTCTGTCATCTGAAACCACTGAAAACAGTCCAGCTCCATCGTTTTTTGAAACCCTTTTCAGGTAGTTGAAGGCTGCTATTAATCCTCTCTGTCTCCTTTTCTCTAACTAAAATAAGACCAGTTCCCTCAGCCTCTTCTCATAAGTCATGTCTCCCAGCACCCTCCCCATTTTTGTTGCCCTCTCCTGAACCCTCTTCAATTTGTCCATACCATTTCTGTAGTGGGGGGGGGGCCCAAAAACTGAACACAGTACTCCAGATGTGGCCTTACCAGTGCTAAAGTAGAGAGGATTAATCACTTTCCTTGATCTGCTAGCAACACTTGTACCAACGCAGCCCAATATGCCATTAGCCTTCTTGGTAACAATGGCACACTGCTGGCTCATTTTCAGCTTATTGTCCACAGTAACCCCCATGTCCTTTTCTGCAGAGCTGCTTCCCAGCCAGTCAGCCCCCAGCCTATCTAGTGCATGGGATTATTCTGTCCTAAGTGCAGGACTTTGCACTTGTCCTTGTTGAACCTCATGAGATTCCTTTAGGCCCAATCTTCCAATATGTCTAGGTCACTCTGAATCCTAGTCTACCTTCCAGTGTATCTACTACTCCCCCTAGCTTGGTGTCATCTGCACACTTATTGAGGGTGCACTCTATGCCATCTTCCAGGTCATTGATGAAGATGTTGAAGAAAAAACGGCCCCAGGACCAACCCTTGGGGCACTCTACTTAATACTGGCTGCCAACTAGCCATTGAGCCATTACTTACTACTCCCTGATCCTAATTGTCCAGTACGTTTTCTATCTACCTTACCATCTGTTCATCCAGCCTGTACTTCCTTAGCTGTGAGACCGTTGTGGAAGACTATCAGAAGTTTTGCTAAAATCATGATATACCACATCCGCTGGTCTCCCTGCATCCACAGAGCCCGTCATCTCATCATAGAAGGCAATCAGGTTGTTCAGGCATGACTTGCCCTTGGTGAATCCATGCTTACTGTTCCTCATCACCTTATCCCTCTCCAAGTGCTTAGAAATGGATTCCTTGAAGATCTGCTCCATGGTTTTTCCAGAGACACAGGTGAGGCTGACTAGTCTGTAGCTCCCTGGATTCTTCTTTTTCTAAATATGGATACTGTTTGCCCTCTTCCAGTCATCTGGGACCTCTTGTGATCACCATGATTTTTCAACGATGATGGCCAATGGCTTTGCAGTCACATCACAGCACCCTTCATAGATTCATAGATGTTGGGGTCGGAAGGGACCTCAGTAGGTCATTGAGTCCGACACTCTGCCCTGGGCAGGAAAGGGTGCTGGGGTCAGATGACCCCGGCTAGGTACTTGTTCAGTCTACTCTTGAAGACCTCCAAGGTAGGGGAGAGCACCACCTCCCTTAGAAACCCATTCCAGATTCTGGCAGCCCTTAATGTGAAGAGGTTCTTTCTCATGTCCAACCTAAATCTGCTCTCTCAATTTGTGGCCATTGTTCCTAGTTACTCCAGGGGGTGCCCTAGTAAATAAAGCATCTCTTATTCCCTGCTGCTCTCCCCTGATTAATTTATAGGCAGTCACAAGATCATCTCTCAGCCTTCTCTTGTGAAGGCTGAAGAAACCTAGGTCCCTCAGTCTCCTCATGTATTTGAAGGCTGGGGTTGGGGTGGAAAGGAGATTGAGGAGGGCAGACATTTAAAAAAAAAAAAAAGTTGATTAATGTAAGGATAGGGAATAAGTTAGATGGAAAGAATGTAGCATTGGTACTAAAACATACTGTAGGGAAGTAGATCAGCGAGTGTAGACATGGAAAAGAGATGCATAAAAGACATTATAAGATGCACTGCAGCTGGGGAAGTGGAATAAAAAAAGGAAAGACTGTTTGTAACAAAGTGAAAAAGGATGCCTGATAAGTTTACATTTGAAAATTGTATTAAGCAGAAAATTGACAAACACTAAGTACGATACATGGCTTGTTAGCCCTTTAACTGCAGGAGATGGGGATTTGAGGAGTTTAATATTCTGAGAGTTAGATTTAAAATTAGCAAGTAATCAAATGTTGTCTTTCTTTTGTAGGAAGATGAGAAATTTTTGACAGAATTGTTTGCCCAGTTAACAGATGAAGCCACAGATGAGGAGAAAAGACAAGAATTGGTAAGGATTTGAATAGTTTGTGTGAAGTGACAGTTCGAGCTGACTGAATTTTCTTATTTACCATTCATATGTTTTTCTAAATTTCAGGTAAATTTCCTTAAAGAGTTCTGTGCATTTTCTCAGACGTTACAACCTCAGAATAGAGATGCTTTTTTCAAAACATTGTCTAATATGGGTATACTGCCAGCATTAGAAGTTATTCTAGTAAGTAAACTCAAGATTTTTTTTCTAAAATGACTGTCTAAATATTTTCTGTACTTTTATAATTTTTATTTTAGAAAGGTCAGTTGGTTAGTTAAAAAGTTAATAAGTCAGATCTTGAGTTATGCAGCTTTCTGAAGAACTCTTCATTTGCCCTATCACATAGGGAATAGTACCGACTTGCACGTCAGTTGATTTAAAAAGGAGTAATAAATCTTATGTGGCTTTACATCAGCCCTCTCGGTATTTTTGATCTGTTGTCACTTTCCCATCGTTATGTTTTTCTGTGTACCCAGGGCTAACAAAATTGACCAAATAACAAGGAAAAGTGTGAAATTATATATAATTATATAGAGGTATCAAATACAAGAGAGAGAGAGAGATGTGAAGTTGCTTGTGTTCCTTTAAAAAATGACTGCTTCATGTCTTCCAAGCTCAAGGATTTTATTTTCGAAAATTTGTAAGTGGTTTTACTTAACTTCCCAGGGTATGGATGATGCACAAGTACGAAGTGCAGCTACTGATATATTCTCATATTTGGTTGAATACAATCCATCCATGGTACGAGAATTTGTCATGCAGGAAGCTCAACAGAATGACGATGTAAGTAGGAAGTCCTTTAAGATGACTTTTTAAAGAAGCTTCATATTTGCAACTCCATTAACTGAAACTAAATCCTGTTTTACATGGTTGCATTTTACAATGTTTGCTACAGATAATTTGAGTTTTTAAAATCTTTCCTTTTTAAATAAAAACCATTTGGAAACTTCTTTGTAGTACCCTTCACTGCAGTATCTTCAGTGAAATTGTGTAACTGTGTTGACATCTACAGCAAATGCTGTGTTAACTGGCACTTTTATTAGCCAGAAAACTCTACTAACCAATATCCAAGGGACACAGCAAAAGTGAAACTGGAAGTACCACTTCTGGGGGACTTCCGGTTTCAGTGCTGCGAGCCAGGTTTTTCTATGTCACTTCTTTGTGCCACGGCCCAGGGTAAAGCAGCCTGTGCGAGGCCCCCCTCCCTGTCCCCCAGCACCAGACGGTGCACATTTGATTAAATGGCATATTTGATTAACCAGCATCCCCCATTCTTGGGGGATGCCGGTTAACAGAGCTTTTACTGTATAAATTAAAATTTTAAGTTGTTAATGTATGTGGAAGGCTGCTTATAGTCTGCTTGGATCCCAGTCCTTGAAACAGTCAAGTACCTTAACTTTAAACATGTAAACAATACAGATAACACGCATATGGAAGGGAAGGCTGCTCATTTGTCTAAAGCTAAACACATGTCTTAATGCTTGGAGAATTGGATCCTTAAGTTTTTCTACACCTGTCAGTTTGCCTTTCAGAGAACATCAAGCAATATGTAAATTTCAGATTTCTTGTTTAGTTTCAGATGGTGATGGTATGTCATTAGGTCTTTGCAATATCTTTTGCCCTGAATATACACCAAAGTATACAAAGCTTGCATCTCTTATAGGGAAGAAAAGTAATATACAGTAAGGTAACTTATTTGATTTAATGAACCTTGCAAACATATAGTAGGAATTGAATTTTATTTATAATAAACAGGAACTTTTTAAATGTAAGTAAGATACAATATTCATCAATTGTTAGTTGACAAGTACAGTATTCTGGACACAGATATAATTTGGGCTACAATAAAATAATTTAGGAAAGAACAACAGGGAACAGCATTGGCAAGGGAAATGCAGAGATAAAAAAACCCTACCTTTTTAAATCCCAAATTCCAAATTTGTTTAATATGCTGGATGATATGTTTGGTAAATTATTAGCTGCTTTGTATACCTGTCATTTTTTTAAACTTCTATATTGTTTTTAAGTCCAATTACTTAAAATCTATAGAGAAAGAAAGAAATTGCCTTGCCTTTTTAATTGCATATCTCTGTTTAGCTTCTGAATTACTGTTTTAGGATCTGATTACAAGAGTATTTTTAAGGTCGGATATGACCACCTTTTGTAGAAATATTTAGTGTTTCAAATTGCTTTTAAAAAGTTGTCTTGTTTTAAGAGAGAACTTCACTTTGCAGCAAAGTCTGTTTCAAATATGGAAAGTAACATATAAATTAAAGACTTGATCCTACTCTCCTGCCTCTTCTTAATTTTACTTAAGTATACTTTTTTTTCCTTCAGTTGACTACTGACCTGCTTCATTTTGCATGTATGTAAATGACTTGTAGAATCAGGGTCCTATAACGATTTGAGAGAAGTGTCAGTTTCCAGATCGCTCTACTAATGCTGGTAATTGCTTGTGCATGTACACAAGAATTGTATAAGAATGGAAAATTGGTTTTTGATCCCTTTTTTGCAAACGCACATGTTTTTTGAGTAAATTTACATACGAATCATCACATGCATTCATGTTTTTAAAGCCGTGTGTGCACTTGTAGGACTAGGGATTTTTTTTTAGCAATAACGAGTTAAAACCTCTAATTAATTAAAAAAACAAACAAACAAACAAACAAAAAACCCCTTATGCATATATATATATATATTTAGAATTTGAAACACCTGCCTTCTCACTGTGTCTCAAGTTTTTTCTTCAAATATTTTTCTTGTTTTTATAAATTTTCATTAGCCAACTTTGTATTTGCTCTGAAAGTTTCTCCATGATTAAAGCAGTAATATTAGGCATACAAATAGTCATATTTCACTGGAAGTTTCAAAAGTGTATTTTAAGGATCTGGTTGTATTAGTACTGCATTGTGTAATATTTTTATTTTTTACAACATTTTTAATTTTGGTCAAATTTAACTGATTTTCCCCTTTAAAGGGGCTTTCATTTTTCTTAGTTATAAATTATATGTTTTTGCCTCTGTCTTCCTTACTAGGATATTTTACTCATTAATCTCATCATAGAACATATGATCTGTGACACGGATCCTGAACTCGGGGGGGCAGTCCAGCTCATGGGTCTACTTCGAACCCTAGTTGATCCAGAAAATATGTTAGCGACTGCCAATGTGAGTTCTAAATTCAGTTATGGCTGGTTTCTTGAAATGTTAAACACTCATAGTAATGTATGTTAGAAACACTGGCTTTAATATTAAAGTATTTTTTCATTCTTTAGAAAACGGAGAAGACAGAGTTTCTGGGTTTCTTCTACAAACACTGTATGCATGTTCTCACAGCCCCCTTACTGGCTAATACTACCGAAGATAAGCCTAGCAAAGGTGAGACCCAGCAAAGTTTGGCTGTCCTGTTGAAGCCTACTGAATGTCAGTATTTAATGCTGACTACTTATTAAAGGGTGTATGAAACTCTAATCATCCAAAATATATTTATTTTGAACATGCAGTGTCTGATTTGAACTAAAACATTGATTCATTGTTTAAAATGCATAAAAGACAGAAGTCTCTTATGAGGTGAACATAACATTTTTGTTCAATTTTCATCTAGCAAAGCACTTAAGGCATCTATGTAACTTTTAGTATACAAGTAATCAGGTCACCTTTTTATGGTACATAAAATTGTGCAGGTGCTTAAATACTTTGTCAGGACATGTATATAATTATAGAGGATCCAAAATTTGTCCCAATAAGCAGTCCTTAATCATACCCTGAAACTTTCTAGAGTAATTGCCAAGCAAGTTAAGATCTTGAATATTAGCCAACTTTAAGGAGAGTTTGAAGTCAAATTTTGTTACTCCCAAAAACACTGTTGTAATAGCTTACACCTCAGTAATATTTTCAAAACAGCTAATGTTACATTAAAAAAAAAACCCAAACAAATCTGACTGAAAGTTTTTGAATTTTTCATTGTTTTCATCTTGTCTTTTACCTTTTGTTTAACGTTAGTAGCTTTCCAATAGCTTCATCTTTAATCTTGTGCAGGGATGTTAAACTCCCCCTGCTCCCCTGGGCCACATCTGGATCATGGGGCTCTTCACAGGCTGAATTCTTGTTCAGTGGAGCTCAGTATTCCAGAGTTAATTGTCAGGTCCCACCCCTGCTTGCCCCGTCCCCAAATTCCCTTTCCCACTGCCAGCCCAACAGGCCACACAACATAGTTCCATGGGCTAGTTCCAGCCCACAAGCCATAATAAGTTTGACACCCCTAATCTAGTGTGATTGTAGTATTCTAGATTCCTAAAACAGCTAATGTTTTTTTAAATCCATTTTACGTCTTTTAATAAGAATAATATACTGACAAATTTTTAGAGTAGACATGACCTAAGATAATGTCCAGGATGATATTTTAAGATGGTAGAGACTAGCCTTTTTCTTAGGCATGACAAAAATTAGCCCTGCACCCTCGCTGGGTACTACTCTGACCTCCTTCCTCTGTCTGATCTGCCATTCTGCCTTCTGCTCCATTCTCTGTACTTCCTGCCCAATCTGCTGCTTTCCCTTCAGCTTCCTGCCTTATCTGCTGCTGTGCTATTTGCCCCCTTCCTGATCTGCTGTATGCCCTACACACAGACTGCATGTGCCACTTAATAACACTTGTGTAGCAGATTGACCACCTCTGTTTTAAGATGCATCTAAGTAGGCAGACCCCCTTGTATAAGGGCAGTTACAACTGTGCTCTTGCTAGTATAGCTTTTTGTTCATCAGACCAATGTTATAGTGGCAAACTCACGTTGGTATAAGCATGTACAGTATAGAAGGGTTTTTTGATATAGCAGACTAACATTTTTAGGGTAGATATTATCAGGTCACTGATGGACTTTTATATGGGGTTTTTAGTTTGTTTTTTGTTTGTTTGGTTGGTTGTTGTTTTTTAAGGGCTAGATGTAGATTCCAGCTTTCTACCCAAAACTGGTATAGCAGTTTACAGTGAGATTTAAAGATCCAACTTTGTGATTGTACCTGCAAATTTAGATTTAGTATTTGAAAATAGGGCCCTAAACATTTTTTAAATTATGTTCTTGTTAATAAATATATTTTTTATTTATAGATGATTTTCAGACAGCACAGCTGTTGGCATTAATATTGGAATTGCTAACTTTCTGTGTAGAACATCATACATATCATATAAAGAACTACATTATTAACAAAGATATCCTGCGGCGAGTATTAGTTCTTATGGCCTCAAAGCACGCTTTCTTGGCATTATGTAAGTTTTTAACTTGTTTGTGTGATGAGTGTTATTTGTAATAGTAGTATTTTGTTGGAAAATATGTACCTTTTACATAACCATAAACTTCAGTACAGAAGTTCCATCTTCATAACTGTATCCTTTATTTCTCATACCAGCCTGTGGCTGTGTCATTTAGAATTACCAAACAATTTTGTATTTATCGGGGGGTTGCTGAAACTTAACCTTTTTTTTTTTTTCTTTTGAATGCACGTCATATGAGGAAAAGTTGGGAGAATAAGATATGCTTAGGGAAAAATAAATGAAAGGAGAACGTAGCAGTTTTCAAATACTCAGTAGGCTGTTATGAAGAAGCTGGCGGGGGGAGATGTTCTTCCTTGCCACAGAGGGCAGGTCACCAAAGAAATGGGTTTTAATTTTATGAAACCAGATTTAGATTAAACCTCAAAAAACCTTATACCCTGGGAAGAATAGGACAATGGAATTAAATACCTAGAGAAACTGAGGAATCACCTTCATTTTAGGTTTTCAGGAAAAGGGCTGAGTACTACCCCAGACAGTTGCTTATAGGAATAAACCATTCTGTATTTGTGCAAGGTTGGATTAACTGACCTTTAAGGTCCCTTCCAGCTCTGTGACTTATTTCAGGACTGTCCAACTGGCAGCCTGCAGACTGAGCCCCTGCAACCACCTTTCTCTGGTCTGCAGTGGGGGAGGGCCTTGAAGATTAGGAAGAACTGAACGATGGTGGTCAGCCTCACACAGTTGGAGGGGTGGAATCCCAGGGGCCTGTCTGCACAGTGTGCAGACCAGGGGCTGCCCCAAAGTTTGAACAGTCCTGAGTTATGTATTAAATTAATTAATTTCCTGAGAGAGCCCTATTATAAACCAATTTGCAGCCTTCTGTAGCAAAAGACTCAGCCCACAACAGGTCATAATGTTCTTAAAAACTATGGATTCCTTTTTTTTAAATCTCTGGCTTTTATCTTGTGAATCATGCTTGCACACCTAACAGTGCTACCATTGCATGGTACCCTACAGAATCCTTGAAAGGATCTCAGGGCACTCCAGGGTGTCATGGTACCCTTGTTGAGAATCACAGGCTGTAGATCAAGAACTATTTACTGTGCTTGTGATGTTACTTAATTTTGGAAAGAACTTTTAGAAGTAAATGTCAGGTTTTGTTTGGTTTTTTTACTTGCTAATAAAACAGTGCACTTCCGTGTCAAAACTAATAATCAGAAGGTCTTGAAGAACAGGTCTTTGAAGACCCAAGCAACTAGTTGAGCAGTTCCTTCTACCTTTCCAAAAAGTTTGTCTCTCTTCATGTTCACAACTAACAGTAGGAAATGGGAAGAGAAGTAACTTGTAGTTTAAAGTGCCTTTTCACTTAGGCTAAGTGACTGTTGGAAAGCCCAAGACTGAACTGATTTAATCTTTTCAGGTTAGTCTAAGCTACATAGACTAAACTGATAAGCAAGTGAACAGGCATTCACTTTCAATTCCAGAAATGCCTCCATATGCCTGCAGTGGCTCAAACCAGAAGCAAGGGGGTGCTAAAGCACACCTCCTTGCTCAGCTGGACAGCTTAGGCAAGGACTAGGTCTCCAACCTGTGAGGGGGGAGTTTATGGGAGAGGTGCGATGCATCCTGGGATGCTGGGGACTGAGAGTTGATTTGAATCTGGAGGGGATCTGGGACAGAAGTTCAGTAAACTGATTTAACCTAAATCAGTTAAGTTTGATGCAACATCCTTCCAGCTTTATCTTAAACCGGTTTCAGCCGTTTTGAAAGTAGTTTATGTGCACTGAGCTTCTGTTGTGGTACAGATTTGAACTGATTTCTGATCATTTGCACTGGTTTATGTGTAACTTCTGTCCCTAGCCTTAAAGATCGTGTATGATTTTGGTAGAATTAGGACACTTCAGTAATCGTATTTCACATGCGTACAGCTTATCCACTTGGAGTACTTTCATAGGCCAGTGGAGGAAAAGTAGCCTGTTCTTAGATGTGCAAAAGTAAGGTGCTTTGAGAGCTCAAAAGCTTATAGGAGCTTTGGAACACGGCAACAAAAGCCTCAAAGGCAGGCTTCAAAGGGGATATAAATAGATCAGGTTTCAGCATTTTCTTCAGTCAGAAAAAACACTTCCTATTTGATGTTGATGACTGTTTACCTTGTAGACAAAATCAATGAAACATATTCAAGTTTTTTCTTTGAAAAAATAGAAATGATTAGAAGGAGGGGAAAAATGACCGTTTGAGTCCAATGGTGATTACTGGCAATGAATCTTGCAATTGTGAAATGATTTTTCTTTGAAACCGTGAGTTGTTTTAGTGTTTTAACAGTTAGCATGCTAGCATCGTGCTTAGGTTAGTGTTACAGTTTGTTTAAAAAAGGATGATCAAGGCTTACTTGAAGGATTTTTTGATGGTGTAGTAGGTCATTACACACTTAATTTGTACTTTTAAGAACCTTTTTAACCTATTGATACATGTTGTATCAATAGTATACAATTTATTGATTAAAAAAACCAAACTTTCTTATGTATAGTTCATGTGAAATAACTGCTGTTTGGTCAATTTTTAATTCTGTCTATAAAAATAATTGTAACTTTCAACAACCACTTCCCTGGTTTAGGTGCCCTTCGTTTTAAAAGAAAGATAATTGGGTTGAAGGATGAATTCTACAACCGATACATAATGAAAAGTTTTTTGTTTGAACCTGTGGTCAAAGCATTTCTCAACAATGGATCCCGCTATAATCTGATGAATTCTGCCATAATAGAGATGTTTGAATTTATTAGAGTGGTGAGTACTATTATATTTTTGACAATGTTGATTTTTTTATAATACATCGTATAGTTTAGGAGTTTAGATTTTAATTTTTGAGACAGATGCAGTTATTGGTGTCTAATTCTGGTAATATTTAAATAAAATGATTATAATGATGTAACCAAAATAAATCTGAAATTGATGTTAAGTTTCTTGTCCAGAATGACTGTTCTGGAAGGGCATTTCATTCAGAGATAAATGGTAATGGTTACACAACATTGTAATTGCATTCATTGTTCCCAGATTTGAAAATACTGTCCTTATTGAAATCTATTGTATAAACTAATTCTGGGTTGGAATAAATATTAAAGTAGGAACTTAATTTGAAATGACTTAAAGGGATATACTAAGTCCTTATTGCTTCAGAAACCGCCCTGATGGTCCACTCATAATTCTTTATTTGTTGTTCCCCAAACATAAAAACTAAAAAGAATTTTCAAAGCAAATAGCAAGTTAAATTAACAGTAATCTGCACATAGGCCTGCCTTTATGGTTCACTTTTCTACTTGCACTGTAAGGATTTCACTGTTTGTAGCCCACTATACGTACCTTGCAGATCTGTCAGTAAAGTATGTGTTTTGCACCCCAGCTCTAGACTGACTGAATTCTGTGAAATATGGAAATACTTACAGAGCAGAGAGGTAATTCTGTCAGAAGTATAGTGGTTTAGTTTGACAACACTGATCCTTCCAGATCATGGTATATGCACAAGAGGTCATCCAGACCTTTGACACACTTGCCTAGGTAGGGGTTTAGATGAGTAGAGGCTGCCCAGACCTGCTGTCTTCCCCTTTAGTCCACTGAGACAGAATCCAAAGGCCAGACTGGATCCAGATGTTTGGAGCCTCTATAGCCATAGTTGTACAAGCATCCCAGAAATCGAACCCAGGTCTCCCACATGGCAGGCACGCAGTCTACCACTGAACCATAGGAAACTCAATATAAATGTAGTATTCCCAAGATTTTAGCATCCAGGAGTCTCTTAACACACAGAAGGGTTTAATTATCTTCCTCCATGGCACTTTTCCCTCACTACTGTCTTCACCCAGACTAAGTAGATTTAAAATTTGCATGGGAAAAAGGCTTCTGAGTGGGTAGGTTGCTGTTGAATGGGGGGAGGTGGGGAGATGCTAGGGTATTTTTGGTGATATCTTTTTTTGGACCAACTTCATGGGGGCGGCGTAGATAAGCTTTCAGGAACAAAGTTCACATCTTCAATTGAACATTTTCCCTGAAAGTGTGTCTAATGTTTTTCCCAACTCTACAGTGGGTCCAGTAAATGATATCACTAAAAAACCCTGGCTTGTATATTTCCTGGACTATCAAGGCTACAATATCATTCCAGTCCTACTCCTCTGATGGGGACGTGCATTATTTCCCACCTCCCCTGCTCCTGTGTTTTGAAAGTTACTTGAGAAATGTAACATACTGCGGGCTTTATTAACTCTTTGAAGAGAGCATCTTCGTCACTTAAATGAGGCCTTAGGTGGTTAAGGCTAGTGAAAGTCCTTGTTTGAATAGAGAAGGTGCTTGAGAGGTTCCAGAGCCAGAGCACTTACCCCTGTATAATCCTAGTTTCCTACACATCCTTAAAGAATCTGAAATTAGGATTTGGCCACAGACCTCATTCTGTGGGGAAATAAACCATCTTCCATTTTCATGTGCATCATGGCCCCACTCAGTGAGAAGCACCACATAGGAATATTTAAAGAATTTTTTTTCCTCGTTCATCTCCTCCTACCTGCACTAGTGTGAGAAGATGTCTTTTTATTACATTACAGAGAAATCGTGAATTACTTGCTTTTTGATCTGTTTTTCTCCTTTTCCTTCGTCATTGATATTATTATGATAAAAACAAATTGATCTCTTCATATACAAGTCTCTGTAAATTACAGTACAGTTGTTTTAATTCTAGAGCTGCTTTCAGTATTTTTGATCAATGGCTATGTAGAAAACTTTTACCATTTTTTATTTCAAAAGCTGTAAAAATCCCGAACTGTTGCTCTTACATCTCTCTTTCAATCAAGTTATTTATTTTGAAGTGCCAGATTTTACACACAAATGTATTTGCTATATTTGTTAACTGAGCAGCTTAGTACGAGATCACTGTTAGGACATTTTATGAATATTGCATCTTCCTTGTTTTTCCTTTCCTGTTGTATTAAAAAAAAAATATACTTGCATACATACATTTTTTTTTTCCTTTTCTTTTTGAACTAAGTCACTTGGTTTATGGTTGCATTTCTTTCCTATAGGAAGATATAAAATCATTAACTGCGCATGTAATAGAGAATTACTGGAAAGCACTGGAAGATGTAGATTACGTGCAGACATTCAAAGGATTGAAACTACGATTTGAACAGCAAAGGGAAAGACAAGATAATCCAAAACTTGACAGGTAAATATTGATGCGAGTGTTTCTGTGCTCTAGTAGGAAGTAAAAATAATTCTGATAGCTACTATATGATACTTGAGCATTGCTGAATAATCTAATTGGTAGAGTGTTTTCCAGAATTGTATGCTTAAATCTTGACGGGGGGGTTTCAGATTGTAATAAATGCAGAAATACTTGCACAGATTATCTGACTGAGGTTATTAGTAACTGAACCTCTTTTGCTTAAAAACTTAGATTTGCAATAGTTATTATGAAAGATTGTCCTCAAATAATATTTCAGTTTGAAAATCTGCAAATGAATGCTGAAGCAAGGGAGTAAGATTATAGCAGATTTCTTTTGCTGTATAAGGTATTTTGAAACACCTCTGTTTGTGCCAGATCTGCAATCTTAGGAATTCTGGTTCATGCCAGATAATGTAAGCATTTTATTAAAAGTAAAACACAAAACCTAGGATTTTTACCTTGGTGCATATGTGTAGGGAAGAAAACATGCAGTCTGTTTTATTTAGGTATGAAAATGTGTGCCATGTTGGTTTATTCTTGAACTTATGTAGACTTGCAGTAGTAGTTGGGCTTCAAACATTAAAAACTACTTGTTCCATAGCATGCGGTCCATTTTGAGAAATCACAGATACCGGAGAGATGCAAGAACTCTAGAAGATGAGGAGGAAATGTGGTTTAACACTGATGAAGATGATATGGAGGATGGAGAGGCAGTGGTACCCCCCTCTGATAAAACTAAAAATGATGATGATATTATGGACCCTATAAGTAAATTCATGGAAAGAAAAAAATGTAAGTGACTGGAAGGAAAATATTTAATTGTCTAGTTTAAATGGAAGGCTTAATTTGCATTTTAAGAAAACATAGTCATTCTGTAAGAGAGGATTTTTCTATATTTTCATATAAATTATTACATTCACCTTTAGTACTTACACAACTAGACTGGCAGTTTATTTATTCAGACCAAAAAACCTTTTCATATCATATACAAAGGCTTAAAAGTATGGAGATTTGTGTTCTGAATTAATTTGGTTTTCTTAAAGCACTAAAATGAGAAATACTATGCAACTAATCGAGTTGTCATATACTTTGTTTGCTCGGATTATACCTTATCAACTTGTTTGTGCGTTAAAGTACTGCCACTAATAGAACATGTATACGGGCAACCCCTGCTTAGCACTCTTAATTGGTTCCAGAGAGCGTTAAGCGGAACTGCACTAAGCTAAACCCATTTCCCCATAGGAATGAATGTAAATAGAAATAATTGGTTACCGCTACTTCTTGCCGCTGCTGCCCCGCCCTGGGCCTCCGCCAGTCTGGGTGCTGGTGCAGGCCCTGCACTCATGCTCACCCCCCCACTTATTACTTCACACCACCACTGCCTCTCCCCAGCCGCTTCAACCCTATGTGCCAGACCTGGCACTGGCAGTCCTGCCGGTCCTGGCCCCAGCGCGGGCCCCGCACTTGCCACCACTTCTCCCCGGCCCCCCGCACTCAGGCCCGCCTGCCCCCCCACGTGCCACTGCCACAGCTGCTTCTCTGTGCCCACCCCGCCTTCTTGCTGATTCCACTGAGGGCTATAGTAAAAATGGCTGTGTGCGCACTGAAATCAGGTATCAATTTTAAATGAGCACTATAGCAAAATAACACTGACTGAAACTATGTTAAGCAGGAGTTGCCTGTACTGAGTTGTAATCCATGACTACAGCTCTTAGGTAATACAGTAGTATACTTAAATAAATCACTGCACTCTGTCCACCGTAATGTAAATTAAGTTAGACATATAACTGTATGTTCTATTTTCAACACACAGTACTCCAGTGCAAATAAATATATTATTTAAAAGCATATTTCTTTCTTCCAGTGAAAGAGAGTGAAGAAAAGGAAGTCCTTCTGAAAACTAATCTTTCAGGTCGTCAGAGCCCAAGTTTCAAACTATCCTTCTCTGGTGGTACAAAAACTAACCTTACCAGCCAGTCATCTGCAAGTAACTTGCCTGGGTCTCCAGGTTCCCCAGGATCTCCGGGTTCCCCAGGATCTCCTGGATCAGTTTCTAAAAGCACATCTCAGATGGCAGCTATTACTACTAAGGTACTTTTTGAGCTTCCTTTTGGGCAACTTTCATTATAACAGAGTTGGAACCAATTCAACCACCTCTATAAACCTGAGTGAGTTCCAGTAGTTTAAAGATGAATTATTTTGTTTGTCTTTAGTTTTTTCCTTGTATTTCCTTTAGTTTTTTCCTTGAATTAAAGGCAACCCCCAATAATTTGATTCCATTAATAGAAAATTATAACAAATTTTATATTTTTCCATTTCTAAAATCTAATTATTGGGGTATTGTCATTTAGATTCCTCCCCAAACATGAGGAGGGGCAAACACCATCTTGCTCCCCCACACACTTGCCCAGTCCTGCCTGTTCCCCATCTCTGCTGCTTCCCCCCCACTCCTCACCAACCCAACCCTCACTGCTGTTGTCCCATCCCACCATGCACTGCTGCTCCATCCCGTGACCTGTGTTGCCTATTGGGCAACAGCATGGGTAAGGGAATATGGCAGCAGTGTGTTGGGATGAGGGCACAGTACGTGCTGCTTCCCTGTTTTCTGACTCTCACTGCTGCCTAATCCCCCCACTCCTGCTGCTGCTGCATCCCCTAAACCAGCTGCTGCCAATCGGAAGCATGGATTGGGAGGGGGCAGCAGCGCTGCACTATTTCCTCATCCCCTGACCTGTGCTGCTGCCCCATCTCCTGACCCATGCAGCTGATTTGGCAGCAGCATGGGTCAAGGGATAGGGAAGCAACATGTGCTGCTTTGCATCCCCTAACATGCTGCTTCCACATCCCCTGATCCATGCTGCTGCTCATTCAACAGAGTGGGTATGGGGATGGAGCAGCAGTGTACATTGCTGTCCATTTCCCCCCACCCATGTTGACACCTGTCCCCTGTCTTATTTTTCATGAGCGGAAATAATTTTATACTTGAAATTTGTTAATGATAATCTTGCTAAATTTTGCTGTTTATCACCTTTTGTCCCCAGTAATAGTTTTATAATAGGTGTCCAATTGCCGCAGCTCTTATATATATGAAAGGAATTAACCGTGGCAAAATATTCATGAAGGTGTCATCATTGCAAGGCACCACACGCGCATTTTTTAAATCTTCTTCTGAAAGAAATTCAGCTTGCCTTTTTTCCATTTGGCATTTTGGCAAGGAACTTCCTGAACTATTGGGAAAAATGCTAAAAAGGGTCACCAGTAACTTCACAAATACACAGAAGGCACATATAAACTCCTACAAATCTACATTTTTAAATTAATTAAACTATTATTCTATTAATTTATATTTAATAACACTTTATATACTTTGTTATTTGGCTTTTGAAATTGGGGGAAATTATGGCTTATAGATTTCATATTAATGCAGTACAACAAAATGGAATCAACTATGTTAAATTCTTCACTTTCTGTAATGCCACATGGATTTTCTTTGCAGCTGGCTCTTCTCTTAGAAGCTTGAAAATTGATTCTGCTTCATGGATGCTTTTTATTCACTTCAGATTCTCTTTTGCCAGAAGTTTTTCTTTCGCCAGTTACAGCTGTAACTGAATCATTGTAGCTTTAACTCCTTTGGGTCTGAATTTCCTTTTCTTTACAAATATATGAAAGAAGGAAGCCAGATTGGAATGAGAACTAAATGAGTCTTTTTTTCCAAATTCTTCTGGAGGCTGAGGGAAGATGCTTTGTCCTATCTTTGGAAGGAAATAGCAGGTCATTCTTTCCGGACCTGGAAACCTGCATGGATTCATAGATTCATAGAAATAGGGTCAGAAGGGACTTTGCATCAGGCTGCAGTAGAGAAAAACCAGGCTCAAATAACCCCAGCCAGGTAGGCATCAAGCCGCCTCTTAAAGACCCCCGGGGTAGGAGTCATCACCACTTTTCTTGGAAGTTGGTTCCAGATCCTAGCCACCCTGACTGGGAAGTAGTCCCTTCAGATGTCTAGTCTAAACGTACTCTCTAACAACTTGTAGCCATTATTTCTTGTTACCACGGGAGGCGCTAGGGGGAACAAGGTCTCTCCCAAACCCTACTGGTCCCCCCCTAGTGAGTTTATAGACTGCCACCCCTCAGCCTTCTCTTGTGGAGGCTGAACAGGTTAAGGTCCCGTAGCCTCTCTTTGTAGGGTCTGACACCCTGCGCTGGATGGTGAATTCCAGCAAGCGATGATTGCTATTGCCCAGGTAGTTGAGGACCTGGAGCCCTCTAACCAGGTCATCGCCTGTGGAATGTAATTCTTTTTCTTGGGTAAATTTTCTGTTTATGTGGAGGCATCTTCTAGCCTTCTTGAGCATCTTGACAGTGCATCCAGTACTTCACTGTCAATTATTTCCACACCTGTTACTGTTCACCTGAGTTAATATTACCCCAACTGAGTTAAGGTTTTAAACAGAGGTAAAAGCAGTCTGCAGGGCTGTGAAATGAGAGATTACCAGGAATGGCTAATAGATATGGAAAATGCATTTAAAAGGATAGCTTTATTAATGGAACATCAAGACCATTGAAAAGGAGAGAGGGTTGTTAATAGGCCTATGTGAAGCGGTTAGTATTCACTTTGGATTCGGCTTCGGGGGACAGTGATTCAAATCAGTCCCGAATCAGCTAGGCCAGGACCATCCCCCAGCTCCTGGCACTTGGGAAGCGGGAAGCCCCAACTCACTGGGTGCTGCCAGGTGGGGGTGATCCCCGCTGCCCCATGCTGTGTGGGGGGCTCTGCACAAGCCCCCCCCCATGGGGAAAACCTGAGACTCAGATTCTGCCAGCGGGGGGGGGCAATCCCTGCTGCTCCATACCTCATGGTGGGGCTCTTCCACAAGTCCCCCGAGGCCACTGCAGGAGCAGGGAGTCCCGGGGCTTTTCTTGGTTTTTTGGGGAGTTTTTTTGTTTTTCTTAAAGGGCCAGAGTTGACCTGGGCAGGGCACCTGTGGGGGTGCTGGGACAGTGGGGGGCAGCAGGGATTGCCTCCCCCGCCCCCAGTGAGCACCGGGACTTTTTTTAAAGTACCAGGAGCTGGGACAGGCAGGGGCAGCCTGGGGGAGCAGGGGGGGACTGGCAGGGGTCTGTCTCCCCATGCTCCCCTCCCACAGCCCCCCCTCTCCTGCCCTACTTACCAGCTCGGAGTCGGCTGCTGCTCCCTGCTGCAGCCACTGGGGACTGACTGAATCATCAAAGCGCTCTAAATCTTTTCTGAAGGTTCAGAGAGCTTTGAAACGATTCAGACCTTTAAATTGGTCCCCTGATTTGATTCAATTTTGGAGATTCAGCCACTGGATCGGGCCCAGTCCCCTCTGAATTGAATCACTACCCAAAGCTTTGCACAGCCCTAGTTGTTAACACCTATACAATGAAGAAAGATTAATAGGAATCAGGTAGATTATAATGAACTGTACAGAAATAGAATAGAAATGCCCCTGCCTATACTGAGCACTTACTTGGTTTTAAAGTTTGGGTGGAGCAGGAATCAGTGGACCTACACTCCCCTGAATCCACCCCTGCATGGAGGCGTTTCCTTTCTCGCCAAGTTCTGTTGGCCTGCTGCTTTCCCTATCCAGATGGACCATGTTAAACCTGACACTCCTCCAGGACCTTCCTTCCTTAGAGGTTCCTCAGATTAGAAAGACTTCTGCTAAACTTGAATAAAGGAGGTTGTCCACCTCTGCCCCTCTGGCTGCCTAGATCACTGAGGCATACAGGAGAGGGGAGCCGTGCTTCTAAGGAGGATTATTCATCTAGAGGTGTGCAAAGCAGGCCCTATTTGATTATGATACAGCACAAATCGGGGACAGTGCTTCAGTTCGTTGATTCAGATCACTGTCCCTGATCTGATTTGACTGAATTCAAATCTGAAGATTCAACACTGATTCGGAAAATCAGCGATTTGGGCATAGACACAGCTTTAAAGGTTTTTTCTACATACCACGAGGTACCAGCATGGCTTGTGAACGCTGCGATATTGGGGCTCATGGAGTGTCCCACAGGAGTTGGGGGGGGGGGTGTCTCTATATGCTTGGCGGTGAACCTGGAAGAGAACCAGAAGTACTTCTGGTCCACATCCACTCGGGGGGGGGGGGCCCCCAGCACCGCCCCCTCCAGCTCAGCAGTCAGCCACGGAGGGTCCCTGGGTGCCCCCCAGACCCAGGAGGCACTAGTTGCCAAGCCAGGTGGGCACAGGGGCGTCCCCAACATGCTCCCCAGCAGCCCGAAAGTGGACCAGAAGAGCTTCTGGTCCACTTGTGGGTCTGCTGCTGAGTGCACTGGGGAGCACCCTGTGCTTTTGTGGGACACTCCATGTGCCCCACCATCGCAGCATTCACGAGCTGCCTGCTACCTAGAAGTATGTAGAAAAAACACTTAAAGCTGTCTCTCTGTCCGAATCACCCAGTCCTTCAAACGTTTCAGAGAGGTTCTGATTTCAATTTGGAGGGATTAAAGGGTCATCTGATTTGATTCGGAGATTCGGCCACTGAATCAGGCTGAATCTCCACCAAATCAAATCAGGACTGAAGCTTCTCACAGCCCTATATTCATCTCTAAAACAAGATTGGCTTTCATTGACAGATATTTGTTGTAAAGTTACTGTCCCCTGTTCTGTGGTTTTGCTTGTTTTTAATGTGTATAAATTGGCTTTTTCCTTATGTTAGGAGTGAAAAATCAGATCCAAAAATTCATTTTTACCAACATATCCTTACTGACTTTTTTTACCCTGATAATAATTCTTTTTGCTGTTATGCATACAATCCTTCATACTATTATATGTAGATGTTTTATATTGCCAAGTTGTCCTTAGTAATAGGAAAAGGCTTTCTTACAGTATATTGTTTTAATTTTTATGCCTTTGTACATAAGGTATGTTTTTCATGGTGTAAATACATTTTCATAAATTTTCAGTGTTTTAATAAATACCCGTTTAAAATAACATTGGAATTCAGCTTTTTAGTAGCTTTAACTTGTTCTTATTTTATCTATACCGTATACGCAAAGTATTAAGCTTGTATAAAAATTACTGTAAACAGTGTTAATATAGTAAAAATACATGTTTCTGTGTACACTGTGATTGTTACATTTGTGCCTTAGCATACAATGGCCAGTTTTTAAAAAAATGTGGTTCCCTACCATTAGAAACCTAAATAAAGTGTTTGGATTTTGGGAGGCGGTGAGCAGAGATGTGGGTTTACTGGAAAATTTTGAATTGGAAAATGCCCTAAATAGAGCGTAATCTGATTTAGCATGTTTATTTGACTTATATTTGATTTACATTCAGTAAAAAACTAAAAAAGTATCTCATGTTAATTGTATGTCCCAATAGCCACAAGTATTTGAACTGAAATAGTTGATTAGGAGAAGAAAATAAATACAGCATACTTGTGGTTTAAACGTTATATTCAAACAAATTCAAAGCTTTATGTGGAAAGAAATTTATTTTATTGGAATACATGTAAAAATGTAAACACAATACACAATACCATGTACTTCCCTTGCAATGGTTGTTTAAATTTAAGGGGAAAAAAGCCAAGTCTCTGAGAACTATTGACACACTAATTTTGGCACACCCGAAGAACTGTGCATGATATGCCATGGTTGTCCACACATCTACTTCAGCAGAGCTTCTCTCTTCCACTGAGGTCATTGCAGCACCTGCAGTTTCACTGTCGCTATCTATAAAATCACTCGCATTACTTATCAGATCCATTTCAGAATCATATCGAGGCAAATCTGATTCAGAACTACTTGAACCACATTCTCTTTCAGTAAACAATGGTTTTAACAGTCTGTGGGCAAGGGTGACTTATCACTTATCTTCACTAATTGTGCTTCTGACTGATTCTCCAGAAGCAAGAGATTTTGAGAAATAGAAAAAAGGCTTGGTGCATCTCCTTCAGGCTGCTCGATAACCTCTGAAACTGGTAGTAGCAAATTGAATGTTCCTTGAACTGAAACCAAGAACACATCGTTGTCAAGAATCTGCTGCTGAATGTTCATGGGAATAATCTGGGATACTGTGTCATCTATTGAAGCACACTGCAAACTGTTCTTTGTGTGCAGCAAGCTATGTAAGCACTTTGTAGCCGAGCCCCATCTGGTTTCTCCTGGCAATGAAAGTGCACTTTCCTTCCCCTGCTTCTCTTCCTGTAATTTCTTCAAAGTCTGATTATCAACATGATTGTTAAATACTTTCACAGTCACTTTGCAGTTTGCCATTATTGTCTTTATTGTATTCACACTTACTATGTCCTTTACCAGAAGACTCAACCCATGAGCAAGGCAGCCAAATACCATTAAATTTTTAATATTTGCAATGCAGCTTTCATGTTACTCACATTTATCAGTTATAAGGGCTTATACCCTGGAGGGACCTGCACTTTCAATTTCTTCACTTGGTAATTTGGCTATGTATTCACCTGTATGATGAGAAGATTTGGTAACAGTTGCTTTCAGGGATATGGGTTCCGGGGTTGCTAACATAATGTTCAATAAAGGATTTCCTTGTGCATCAGTCCATCCATCTGACATCAGAGTCAATGATTCTGCTTGACCAGTCTTTTAAATAACCATTATTTGAACTCATCACACTCTCTCTTAGAGAGTATGACAAAGCGATAACGTGACAGTACTTTATACAACAGGCGAATCTGTTTGTAATGTTCCTTCCAGTATTGATTTTTTTCAGTTATGGAAAGAGGTGTATAACTTGCAAAAACAGCTCAAGCAAATGTCTCGTCTGTCTTGTCTTGATCTTCTTTTGACCTTTTGTCTAAAAAGCTTGACTGTCTTGAACAGTTACTCATGGTGGATTGCATATCTGGTGGATTGCATATCTGATGACGGTGATCTTGCAAGTGAGGATCCTGCTTCTTTCCCCAGACCTGGTAGCACAACTTTTTAATTTTCCAGTTTTTTGCAAATCTGCTATTTCACTTGGGCTACCAAGTTCCTGCAGCAAAAGGGACAAAAGATTTTTATTTTAGCCTATTCTAGTCAAGCCTCATCCATCAGAAGAAAGGGAAGTGGCAGAGAGCTTGCTTCCCCCTTCCCTGCCAGAAAGAGCACTGCAGCTCAATTTGCTGATCAGGTGCCCTGGGACTGCAGAGTCAAAGGGATGGATAGTCTGGCCTCTGCCATCAGCTAGAGGACTAAGCTTGCTCTGCTGGGTTGAAATAGTTAACTCTTTATTATGTAACTTTAAAAAAATATTGTTAAGCCTAAGCCACTTTGGGTATTTAGTGCAAGCAGAAAAGCAGGATACAAATATTAAATAAATAATATTTATTTATTATATAGATAATATATAATATAGAGAGTTGCATTAACACCTTTTAAAATTATAATGTTTTAAAACAATATAGATGCTGTCCTATACTGTGTGTTGTTTAACATATTAATTTGTTTACTTGCATAGGATTCCTGAAATAGACTTTTCTCAAATGATGTTGTTCCACCACTTCATTGTATTAGCTTTCTGTATAGGGCTTGTACTCTTTCAGGACAGTTTCTATATGTTATTAAATGTTTCTTCATTCTTATTCTGTTGGTAGCATGCTCCTGCCTGCGATATTTACATCTACCAACTTTCTTTCTTCAGTGGCTTGAACTTCACTAATGTTTTTCTGATTAGGCATTATTATGACTACTTCAAACCAAAAGCACTAAAAAGCTAACAGATCTTATGCAAACACTTCCAAGTTCCCCAACCCAAGGAAAAAAGTGAGACACTGCTCTATGTGTTTGCTGAACTGAAAGTGAAACAAAAATTAATCACAGTTTTAGCTTTGGCTTTGACTTGACATGCTCAGCCAATTAGGTGAATTCATAACTTGATTTTTGTTTTGGATTATTGTGTGAGTGTATTTACCTTCCTGTTTTACAAATCAGTAAAAACATATATGTACTCTCTCTCACACTTCCTAGGAAACAATCACCTGAAAAACATTAATTACAACTTTGAAACTGCCAAGCTTACCTAATAATTGTATTGGCATCCATTCATTGTTACTAATGAATTTTACGAAACAATGAATTTTTAGAAATGGAAAATTTCCCACGGAAAAATAAAGCACTGGAAAATTTCCCAGAAAATTTTCCGGCCCACATCTCTGGTGGTGAGTGTCTACAGTTGCCATTGTAGTCATGTTAGAGGTGCACCAATACATGGGTCCAATATCGGATCGGCACCAATATAAAGAAAATTGTCTGTATCGGAGATCAGCCTGATAAGTTGGCTGATAAATGGCCCATGCATGCACGCAGCCTCAGTGCAGCATGTAGGCAGTGAGGAGCACTGCCTGGCAGCTTGGAGTGCTGCATGCAGCTGGTAAGTGTGGTGTGCTAGAAGGGGAGGAGGAAGGGAAGGGGTAGATCAAGGCCCCTGCAGTGAAGGAATGGGGCTGGGGAAAGCACTGCCCAGCAGGGACAGGGCAAAGCTGTGGCTCATAGGTGGTCCCACTGCTGCACGTGGTTTGTTCAGCGGCTCATCTGACACTCATCTGGTGGCCCCTGCTGCTGCTCCCACTGCTCACCTGGGAGGGCGTGTGCCCCCCCTCTCCAGATCTGTGTGGGGTGGAGTGCAGTGGGGCTGGGACTGCACAGGGTTTTTCCCGCCCCGTCCTATGCAGATCCAGGGACACATGCCCCTGCCCTCTCAGACCAGCAGTGGGAGCGGTGGTGGGATGCACCGGACAAGTAGGCAAGCACCAGATGAGTCACTTGAGTAGTGTGTGGCAGCAGGTCCCACCCTCCCTGTGCCCCCAAGATGACCCGTTGTTCCATCCCGTGTCCCCCACCCGCACACTGGGTGGGTGGTGCTTGCCCCAATGCCACTCCTCCCTCACCACGGGGGCCTTGATCTATTGCCCACATGTTCCTTCCCTCCCCGCCCTGCCCTCCCTTCCACCTTATCAGACTTAACAGCTGCACACAGCTCCAAGCTGCCAGAATGGTATCAGAAATCAGATTGGTATTGGATGGTATGCCTCCTTAAATATCTACTATGGATATAGGCCCCAAAAATCTCTTATCGGTGCACCCCTAAGTCATATGGGCTAAACTTCAGAAATCTGAAAGAATTTTAGTAATTGGGAGTTCTGAGCGTTCAGTATCTCTAAAGATCAAATTATTTATTTAGATGTGGATACTCTAACCTCAGGTCCTCATGTTTCACTTAACATGAGCTCGCTTACAATGCTGTTAAAAAGAATTTTAAGTTTTACATTTCCCAAACTTGTTTAAGTTGTGACCTTCACATCTCATTCATGGAGTTACTTAACATATAGTACAGGTATTTAAAATTACTATATTTTAAAATTAGCATTAGTGAAAAGAGACTGTTATAAAATTATCTTAACTGATAATTCAATTTGAAGGATGTTCTGTATTGTCTTTGAAGTGCTGCCAGATCGCTCATTGCTGCAGTCCAGTTCTCCATCTTAGATAAAAGATATTTCCATCTTTAAACAGGTAGAGCTGCAGTGATTATTTTTTGCTAAGCAGTTTGGATTTTCTTTAATTTCAACCCAATATATCCTCATTAGGTAAGATAGTTTCACTTGGTAGAACTCTGTTTTGTATGTATACTGATAAGAACTTCCAAAAGACATTAGTTTTGTGCTTTTTGAATGTTTTAAAACAAAGCTTCAAATGTATTGGCGATCCTGTAAAAATATACTGCAGTAGCAACATTGTCATTTTCTTTGGAAATTAGACATACCTACGTGATTTTTATATGAATGAATTGCATCTTTTTTTTCTTTTTTTGCAGGGAGGCTTAGTGGGGCTTGTAGATTATCCTGATGATGACGATGAGGAAGATGATGAAGATGAAGATAAGGAAGAAACTTTACCTTTGTCAAAGAAAGCAAAACTTGAGTCGTCATAATGGCAACTGCCTATGATCAATACCAGTTGGGGGGAGAGTAATTTTTCCAAAACCCACAAAAAGTAGCAATCTTTTGTGAATTACTGTGTGTGACACAGATCAACCTATACAAATGGATTTCTGCCAATCAAGTGCCAATTCAAAGGAGCAGAAGAAGGGGAAATTTCTACATTTAGGGGAAAGACCTTTGAGCTCTCCAGCTTGGACCACACATTGCCCTTTTCTCAGGGAAGGAAATGGAAAAAAAAAAAAAAGCCAACAGGGCAGGAGTTTTGTTAGTGGAACTCTGGATTGGCTGGTCAGTTGCTACAATCAGAATATGCTTTCTTGGACCATGTATGAGACTTTTGAAGAAAAGGCTGTTTTGCCATAATTCTTCGCTAGTTAAGAATGCCAGCAGTTTCTTTGTATAAAGAGACCTGCCTTTGAAATCATACATTCTGAACGTTTTAGTCAAGCTACAACAGGTTTTAAAAACCTCTGATGGGAGGGCCGAATATAAAGTTTCCTCTTTTTTTTTCTTCTTTTTTTTTAATCTGTTCCCTTTTGCCCTTTAAACTGCAGAATTTTTTGGAGGTGGGGGATTTGTCTGTCCCTTCTTGATTAAAGATTGAGTGGAATTCTAGATGTGGTCACTTTTGTGTCATAATTTTTTTTTTTATTATTATTATTTTTTTTATTATTTTTTTGCCCCCTGAGTGTATGCTTAGTTGTTGAGTATATATTTGGGACCATTAAAAAAATTTTGATGTAATATAATCTCACTGTTGTGCTGGTACCTGTTTCACCCTGTGTAATTTTGTTCTGCATCACAATTCTTAATATGTTTAGGATTTTATGGAAGATGGTATAGTTTTTATTGAAAAAATGAATCTTGCCACAGTGTGCATAAAAAGCAATACTATTTTGTGACTAAATATTTTATATTAAACTTTACATCAGCAACCGTCTTGAGAAACTATTCAGGGAAATAGGGTGGAATAGAAAAAGTGAAGAAAACTTATAAATATGAAATTAGTATTCCAAAGAGACTTCAAAATTTCATAACTGAAAACGATAGTAAACTAACAAATCAAAATAGAGGATGGATGATTTAGGAATAATACTATATTGACACATTTGACTTCTAAAAATAAAAAAGAATCAAAAGTGAAGAAAAAACTGCTTTTATTGGTATTTTTTAAACCTCTTATTCCCTTTGGAATACCATTTTTAGTGATATAGATGATGATTCCAGAATTACTTACCAAAATACCATCTATTGAAATCTATTCTGATTATCTAGTTGAAAAACAGTAATTAAACTTTGATTGTAACTCAGTGACCATACTCTTCCCCTGTTTTCCAAATCAGAATAATATTAATTCTTAGTAAACTGAAATACTATGTATTACTTCTTTAGTTGCTTTTACAAGTGAGGAGGGATGCATCTAAAATAAGCAGTAAAATTGTACAAATATTACGTTAGAAGTTTGTTTGGAAAGGAGTGAAACAAAAGATGTTTTATTTGCATAACCAGAAATTGATTCCCTGTCCTCATTTATGTTTGCATACTTTTATCCTGCTGTAAATTAAGATCAGCAGGGATCCAGGGCTTGACCCCACACATAAAAGGAGCTTAGCTTTTTGCCTGAAAAGTGATGCACTGCATGCTAGAATAAGGAGTTAACTTTTGTTCTCTAGTTTTCTCTTTCCAAAAGAAAGAGGCTTTTGGATGTTGTGCCAGGTATCAATGTTGGTAAGCTTCAGCTTTCATTAATACATGCAATTCCAATTTTAAATTGCAAGAAAGACCACAGCATAAAAAATGTGAACTGGTTACTCTAGCATAAAATGTGAGTTGTTTTCACTTCACCTTACTCACCTTTTCCTCCAAAATTTACTCTGAAATTAATTCTTGAGGTCCAACAATATTTTTAACTATAAATTGTATTCAGAGTGTGGGGTATTTGTGAAGGGATACTTTTCAATAAGGGAGGTTGGGTGGACAGAAGAGAATGAAGCCATCTGTTATTAACAAGTACTACATACACTTGTAATAAGAGTTCCCATACTGCACTGTTGACATGTCTCAACACTTACCTGGAGGGATTATATTTATGGATCAGGCTGTTTCAGTCAACCTGGATTTTCAAATCTAATTGGTTAGAAAAGTTTCTAAGAATTCTGAAAATCTGGACAGGAGTAGCTTAGTCTAAAAAGTGTATTTGTTTGAAAACGATGTGCTTGCTGTTTCACCATTGTGATAGGAGCACTGCTCTTAGCTCTGGATGTAGCCATGAAGTAACAGTAGTATAATATCCACCTGAATGCATCACAAAGGCAGAACTACCCCTGAGATAAAGGCTTTAGGAAGAACCTTACTTTTATGTAGGAAGTACTGCTGGCTCTACAGATACTTACATTTTTTTTATGACTTGGGCTGCAGGTATGACACTAGTTGGCAAGGAGGAGATAGGGGATCAGCCTTGCAAGACATCATGCTGAGTACTGATGGCTAGCCTCCTTTACTGCGCTAGAATATGTGAGATACTTGGGATGGAAACAAGGTGCCAAAAGATTAGGGTAGAGGGAAGTAGGATGTCCTGGTTCTCACTCTGTTCTGATGCAGAGATGCAGGATAACAGCAGCAAAGAAACAGCCTTGCAATTTGACATCAGTTCTTTAATTATTCTAAATTTAAATCTACCCCGTGCGGTCCTTTTTCTTAAGACCCAACAAAGCTCTGCCAACCTTTGTCTGTCACCTTGGCATGTAGATTTAATTCTATAAGTTTTCCCTGTCTTTTGATAGTAGTTGAGAGAAGGATTTCTTTGGTTGGCCCTTTTTGCATATTCCTTCAGCTTCAGTGGCAGACATTTTGGCTTGATTCTCTTGAAATATCTAAAGAATCTCAGCACTTGAATAAATTAAGTTTAAAATTTAACATAGTGTGTTTAGACTAACATTTTGTCTAAACAGTAATATAATTAGAGATGTCTTTTAAACTACACATTTTATGAGGAACTAAAAGACCATTTAAGTGCCAATGACTATATCTTTCATAGTTTATCTACCTTTACAGCCCTGTTAATTGTCTTAAATTGTGTCTCGGTCAGACATAAGTCTATCCCTGTATTTTGTTTTAACCAGCTGGGAAAGGAGGAAAAAGAAAGATTTGGTTTTGCCAAGTGTTTCCTGTACTTTTTTCATACAGCTGTTTTGCAGCAGTATTTAAATTATTACTTTCATTTAAAAATTGTTGTTTGTAAAGAGACCTATTGGGCACACAAGACTTCTACTGAACGATGCAAAGAAAAAAGATAATGTAGGAGACAGTGTTTTACCACATCTGGCTTTCTTGATGTAGTTATAACCAACCATGGAATGGAAGGGACCTCAGGAGGTCATCTAATCCAACCCCCTGCTCAAAGCAGGACCAGCCCCAACTAAATAATCCAAGCCAAGGCATTGTCTACCCAGTTTTTAAAAACCTCTAAGGATGGAGGTAACCAAAACCTCTCTGGGTAGTCTGTTCCAGTGTTCTAGTACCCCCTCACCATTTTTATTGTCCTCCACTGGGCTCTCCAATTTGTCCACATCCTTTCTGTAGTGGAGGGCCCAAAACGGGACAAAGTATTTCAGATGTGGCCTCACCAGTGCCAAATAGAGGGGATACCCACTTCCCTTAGTCTGCTGGCGATGTTCCTATTAATGCAGCCCAGTATACTGTTACACTTCTTCGCAACAAGGGCACACTTATTGGCTCATATTCAGCTTATTGTCCACCAAACCCCCCAGGTCCTTTTTTGCAGAGCTGCTATATAGCCAGTCAGTCCCTGGGCCTGTACTGGTGCATGGGATTGCTCTGTCCTATGTGCAAGATATCTGATATGTCTGGTATCTAGGCTGTAGTCCTGTTGGTCTAGAGGCAAAAGGAATAAAAACTTGCAGAAGAGGTGGTACAAATTTTCATTTTTACCCAAGAGAACTTTTACAATCTCTGCTCTTTCCTTTACCTGATGAAACTAATAATAGCTGACATGATGTTGGTACATTGTATTAGACTTGGTTCAGCCAGAGAATTCAATCACCTCCTTTAATTACCTCTTTTTACTAAATGCATGTAAGGGTTTGGTGTTAAGGAAGCTCTAATAATAAGTTTAACAATCACTTGATGAAAGTGCTTGGAACTAGGTTGATAATCTTGAAATAATCCAAATTTGATAACCTTCTGGACACACAGTAAAAGTTATTTATTCATTAGGGTTTTTAGAAAGTGCAGTTACGTTCCTGAATGATGAAGGGAGGATTGAAAAGGAGTTTTTTAGGTAGCTGAGTTCTTGTCTGATTTTTGTTTAACACTGCTGGGGGTGTATTCTTACAGTTCTTAAAGGCACCTAAAGCCTTGTGCAGTTGTATTTACTATGTAAATTTAAGTATTCACTTCTTGCAAGCTGAAGTGAAGCCCTCTACTACAACAGAGGAGAGGAGAGATTGAAATCAGGAACATCTTTCCTCCTATATGAAAGATGACCACTTACATTCAAGTAGCCAAATCCAATGTAAGTGAGCCACTGGATAGTTTCAAAACTATCTTAGTATAATCTGAAATACTAATCAACCAATCAAAGCATGCATTTACATTTTGGCTCATAGTTTATGATTGGTGTCAGCAATCACAACATGCATTGTTTCTCATCTTCTAGGTATGTTTGCTGTGTAATTTCTTTTCCAAATGAAAAATCAAATTTCTGTCCAAGATTACCTGCAACTAATTTGAATAACATTCATTTCATACCCACTGAGTGCATCTACACATACAATTAGCACAGAGCAATAAACTCCAGCGCCTATTGTGCTGAAGTTTATTGCACCCGAGCCCCGCATTCGAACATTTGCCTAGGACCGCAGTACATTGAGCTGGGTTGGAGCAGTCCCAAATAGCAGGAGTTTGGGGGATCAGCCTGCCAGCCTGGGGCTGCTCCAGCCCAGCTCAGTGTGCTTTGGAGGGGCTACCTGGGGCACAAGGGTGCTCCAGTGCAGAGCTAGCTGGCAGGCAGCCACTACACTGAAGCACCCTTCTCTCCCAGCCAGCCCGGTTGGTGGGTGTCTATACATGTGTTGCTGTGCACTAAAGAACTCTGCTGTAGAATAGTACTTGTATTTACAAGTACTGACCTGCTGCAGAGTTGATTAATTTCCTGCAACCTAATAGGGCTACACACATATGTCTTTTTTACACCTATAACCGCCACAGTGCTGGGCACTTTGAAAAGCAACCAGTGCAACACGCACAGTTTCCATAAATGGCGAAATGTTCATCTGCATAAAGAAGATGGCGGTGGTGCGCTTTTGAAGTAAAACATCTTCGAGGTGCTTTAGTTTAAAGCACGCTGCTGCCATTCCCTGCACACTATTTTGCCACTTAACAACTGCATCAGTTCACATGCAGAGCAGACTCAATTAAGTGGCAGATCTCTGGCACATTGCAGGACAAAATGGTAGATGTGTAAATGCGTGCTGACACTGAGACTTTAGTGTGGAGCTAATTAAGTAGCTCTGCAGTAAATAGCCCGTGTAGATGCACTCACTGTCTGCAAAAGATGACACAGAAGAATATGGATCCAGTCATATTCTGTTGGTTCACAACCCACTTAGTTCATAGCAAGTTGCCAAATTACATATGAAGGGTTTAGCATGGGGTCAGCAACCCCTGGCACCCATGCTGAGCATGGCATGTAAGGCCATTTTGCTCAGCACACCACTGCCATCCTGGGCTCTAAGCTGCTGCCAGCCACAGAGCCCAGGCTGCTACCAGCAGGTAGCTGGGAGGCTGCAAGCAGACCAGGCTCCATGGGCTGGCTGCAGCTGGGAGGCTGCAAACAGCTACTCCAGACTGTGGCATCTCAGCACTCTGGCACCTTCCAAGGTAGGCATTGTGGTTGTTTTGGCACTCTGGCCAGAAAATGTTGACTAGGCCTGGTTTAGCTGTTTGCTACAACTTTTCACTTCAAGGGGAACTGCTTCTCCACTCAGTTGGAGTTCATCAATGGTTCTTCCCAGTGGAACAGTGAATTGGATCCCTTTGAAATAAAAACAGGAGCGCTTCAGTGGTCCCAGTCAACTGTTTCCTGTGTCTCTATATTCCCAGCTAATTCAGGGGGATATGAGACCTAACAGTGCAAAGAATTCAGGCTGTGCTGTGTTGGGTGGTTCTTTTGTGGCTATGTTAAGTGAAAAACTGTTACCGTGGAAGTTCTGAGGCAGATCTTCCTGGATTGGAAATAGTCCACCATTTCTTTAAATTGATGTAGAGAGTATCACTGATTATGATGACCATGCCTGTAGTGCAACAGGGATGTTGTTAGCATAAATGAACTTCATGTTACTATGGCAGTATGTTGAATAGTAAAGGAGCGAGCATAGATCTCTGAAGTGGACCGTTATTAAAGGGACCTATCCATTTAAAAGGATGATGTACCCAGGTTTGCTCAATATTGTGGCATGAAGCTAAATATAATCAGTACTTGTTGAATTGATTGAAAAAAAATCATGCAAGAAGTAATCTTGATAAGATACTTAGTGGGAACTTTTTGAAATATATTACCACTGCTTTCACTTTTTCCACATGTGAAAACTACATTTCATTGAACGATCATAGTCTAGTGTCAAGAAATTTGTGTTTAACTTCCCTGACACTTTTTTTCTTCCTTCCTGTTTGCAGGAAAAAAAAGTCTGCTCTTGCATTACGGTTAGTGGATCATGCAGCGTTGCTGAAAGCAGCAGTTCTTATTGAAGAAAGCTGCCAATGAAAACCACTGTGGAGCACAGATAGAAGCACATCTGCAGGCAGCCTCAGGGTGGGGATAAAGCACTCCCCCATCTCTTCAAGACCTAGATCATCTGCAGCCTAAAATAATGGAAATTGAAATGTAAAATACAGTAACTGTTTGTATCACATTAAAGAAAACTATTAGTGGTTCATGTTTTGTAATAAATACATACGTAACCTTTTCTTCAGCAGTTTAAGTCGTATGTGCAGGTGTTTTAAAAACAGCATCTTTCTATTTACTTTTAGTGTTGTATAGCTTAATCTAGCTATACTCTTGTATCTAAATATAGAATCATAGAAAACTAGAGTTGGGAGGGACCTGAGGAGGTTAAACATACACAGAAGCATGACTGCTGTAGGTCAGATTTTGTTCCCTGACATGGGAAAGGATTATTTGTTAAACAAAATAGTAGGGAGAAATTAAGAAAACAAGGCTGAGTGGTCAAGCAGTTACGGATGCCTCTCTATAGGCTTTAGTAGATAGCTACACTTGTGCCCACAATTCAGGCCTCTTGGGCTGCAAGAATGTGAAGTACCAAGAGAGGTCTAAGGTGCTGAACAGGACCTTCCAGTGAGAAGATGAAGCCATTCCATTAAAGAATGGACACAGGTTCTCTGTTGGGGATTTACATGCCAGTTTCCTATAGGAAGCCTGACAAATATCAAGCCCAGTCAAGACAGTGGCCTCTTCCTTATTGTCAAGATAAAACACCAGAATATACACTGCAGAGATAACTATGATATTCAAGGAAATGTCCATTTTCTTGCCCATCTGAGTCCAGCGGATTTGATAGGAACTGAGGGCCACATTTGAACTGCTCAGGAGTTGGCCACTGTGAGTCACCTTGCCCTGCTCTGTCAGGTTGGTCCACCATATTGTTATTGGCTACCACTGCTTATGGATATCCTGTTTATTTCTATGTTCTACATCTCCTCCTTTACCATATTCAGGGCCTTATAAGGGTCCACTCATTTTTATAACAGACTTGCTTCTAGGAGCCATTGAAGAGGTCTTACAGGAGTAAGAGGAAAGAGGCGTCAGTTTCATCACTTCGTATATGCTGAAGAAGAAAGATCTTTATCCTAAGCGTGGGAGCTGAACAAGTATGTCCCATTTTGAATCTGAAGTTTGCTTCCACTCTTCCATCACGTTTGACCTAAAGCCTGACTGGTGGCTCTCTGCTTTCAGGATGTATATTTCCATGTTGCCAGTCACATAGCTCACATGAAGTATATGAAATCTAGTATGAGACAAAGATCATTACCAGTAAAAGATACTACCATTTAGACATTCTACAGCAACAGAAGTCTTCCCAAAATGTTTTGCGGTTGTAATAATCTACTTGAAAAGCAATATTATCATGTTTACTCCTGGACAATTGACTGATCAGAGGCAATGCCCAGCAGAAGGTGGCAGTAAGTCTTGAATTTGTTCTCTTCTGGCCCTCTCAACTTAGTCTCCTACTGCAATGTAGCCATTCTTCCTATCATAGATAATGAGGTTGAGTTCCACCATGAGTTCTAATATTATAAAAGCCTTAATCTGTCTGTTTCTCTGTAACACTTTATTTGCATTCTGATTGGCTGACAAACAGCCAATCAGAGTGCAAAGAAGCATTCAGACAGGTGGCAATGCGTCACCATGATGGCAGGGATACAGGGGCCAGCGGGGGTGGGGCCAGCAGAGCTGGTCTTGCGCCCTTGCCCTCCTCCCTGGAGGCAATGGCAATGGAGCAGATGGAATGGGGGGCTGGCCTCACCCCCCCACCACCCTGCTCCCTGCAGGTGGTGATGATGGAGTGGAGGGGAGGGCCGAGGCCACCATAGCTGGCCTTGCCCTTCACCCCCTTGTTCCTTGGAGGTGGCAGTGGCAGTGCAGGGGGGGTGAGGGCAATGGCCCTGGCCTGCCCCTCCCCCCTTCTGTCGTTGCCACCTACTGTGCTGACGGAGTAGTGGTGGGGGTGGGGAAAAAGTAGGTGCATGGTGGCAGCAGTAGCAGTGGGGGAAGAGGTGTGGGCCCAGGCCTGATGCAGGGAGGGAGTGGGGGAAGAAATGGGCCTGGTGGGTGGGGGGCAGTGGAGTAGGCCAAGCCCAAAGCAGCAGTGGCTGGGGGAGGGCAGGAGCAGGCCTCCTTCCCCCCCACTTGGTCCTGAGCCCACTCCTCCCCCATGCCGGCCCTGAGCCTGCTCCTTACCCTCTGCTGCGGCAGCCTGGTTTCTTCTACCCTCAGACCCATCCTCCCCTGCATCAGGCCCAGGCCCACTCCTCCCATCCCACTACTGCTGTGGCCAGGATGAGGGGATCAGGCCCAGACCCCAAGCAACAGGAGGGAAGCAGGGAGTGGACACAGCTCCATCCCCACCCACTCCTCCTCCCCCATCATTCTTGACCAGCAGTTGGCTAGTGTCAGTATATCTATATAGAGGTTTCTGTCATTGCAAGTACTCTTCATCCAAGTCCTCAGTGATGCCACTTGCCAGACTTCAGTTGTAGAGCTGCCTTTGTGGCCCAGTGGGCAGGACCTGGTACAGGAGGGCAAAACAGGACAGTGAGACTTGCTGCTGCTGCCGCCAGAATCTCCATGGCACCAGCAGCACAAGGAGTAATGGATTTGGGGGGGGGCAGGGTAGAGAGGCATGCTGCCGTCACCTCCACCAGCCATTTGCCCACCAGGCTGCAGCTCTACCCCACTGCCATACCTGGCTGCCACCATTCCCCTCAGGCTGCAGCCCTACCCTGCGGGGGGGGGGGGGGAGGGCAGGAGGCAGTGTAGGCAATGCCCCTCTCCTCCCCTCACTCCTCCATGCACACAAGTGTCCTAGGATAATTAAGGAGAAACCAAAAGGTGAAGCTTTTAACTTCCTAATTATCCAACCCAAAGATAGGGAGATGAAAGTTAAGCTGCTTCACAACAACATTCTTTTTACTCTGTATAGTTCTCCTAAAGCAAAAAAAAACAACCAACCAAGATCTTGGAAAAAGTCCCTATTGCATATGTTGAGAAAGCTGTCAATTAAAGTGGCCCTTTGATTTATAGTTTTGTTTAACCTGTAATTATACATAAAGCACCCGGTGACATAATAAATATTGTGGATGTGTAGAAAAGAGCAGGGCTGGCCCACAATTTTTGGGGGCTCCCTGCAAGAAATAGTTTTGGGGGGTTGTGAAGCTGGCATTGGCAGCAGGGGGGGAGGGGGGGTGGCAAGTGGCTGGACTTGAATTTGGCGTCGGCAGCATCATGGGGAGCGGGTGAGTGGCTGGACATGAAGGTGCGGGGGGGGGAGTGGCCAGACATGAAGTCGGTAGCATCATGGGTGAGTGGCTGGACGTGAAGCTGGCATCAGTAGCATCGTAGGGGGGGAGAGTGGCCAGATGTGAAGCTGCCAGCAGCAGGGATGGGGGCAGGGTGGCAAGTGGCCAGACACAGGGGGGCCCTTCACTGCAGGGCCCCGTGCAGCTGTAGGTTTTGCAGGATAGGGCAGGTCAGCAGCAAAAAGAAGCAAGATCCTGTCTTAAGTGATATCACAGGAATTACAACTGTCTTTTCCTCTTTAATGCTAGGAAGATAAATTACTGTGGCTTTAGGAGGATAGGCTTCATTCAGTGTGCCTTGGTTAGGAGAAAACTGTCTGAATCAGTTACCTTCTCTGGTGCAAGTTTGAAAGTGTCTAAGAAACTGTGGATTTGGCTCGAGGCAAGTGAGACATTATGGAAAATGTATCTATTTCTTGTAATGTCTCACTTACCTCAAGCCAAATCCACAGTTTCTTAGACACTTACAAACTTGCACCAGACCTGGCTTCAGTCATGGCCGCTATCAGCAAGTATTTCTTCCTCCTTCACATGCTTGCATTGCCTCAGCATAATCAAGTGAAAGAGGACAGAAGTAGTATTTATGTTGTCAGCCAACCTCTCCTCACCTGGCTGGAAAAAGGAACTTCTCTAGGGAAGAACTTCTAGGCGGCAACTTCTGGTACAGCAGCTCCTGGTGAAGAAAACCATGGAGTCACTACTTCAAGAATCTCCTCCCTTCCAACAAGTAGGTCAGCCCAGGAGTTCTGAAAGTGCTGCTTCCTGCCCCTGTGCCAATAAACCAGCATTCAGTTGCTCAGCTGCTTTTCTCATTCCTCCTTAATGAGTTTATGACCCTTCATCAAGAACTTCATTGTTGTTGCTGCTGAAGGCTGCAGAACCAAATCCAGCCCTTCAGCTCAAAGCACTAAGTGCATCCCAAACAGTGGACATTTTTTATTTTGTGCTATAGTGACTCCTTTCTTTTCACTTCCTTCTCCCCTCCACCAATTATATTTGTGGCAGCAGCTGTATCATCTGCTGTTTTCTGGAATTCAAGTGTCCCTAGCTGGGCAACGCAGGGCTGTCCTGAAAACTCTGGACAAAAGCAGTTCTCTACATGTAGCCCTATTTTCAGATAAATGGGACCTGTTAGCAACAAACTCTTGCACTATCAGAATACAAGACACAACTGAACCAACATTTTGAGTCTCTGCCCAGTCCAGGGAAGACTCAGCTCCAACACAGGAACTGAATATTATGGGAATGTGTCTAAGGATGATGATGAATACCATTTGGATCCTGATGTTCTTTTCTCTCCAGATATTTAACTGAATGTTTGGCTTCCTGCAGGAAAAATGGACTTGTACATAGCTTTCTTTTCCTGCCCTTATGAATCAGGAAAGTTGCAGGGATGCATATTGCAAAACCACAAATGCAACTACAGTATCACCTTCCGAAAGCAGCAGTGAATATTAAAATGAACAAACAGTGTGAAGAGTCAGGGTGAACCCCTTCTGCTTTTCTCCCTCCTTCCCTCATCTCCAACAATGTGGGAGTGTTTGCTAGGCAAAAGGCAGGGTAGACTTGCATCTTATAAACTAACTAAATCAGACGCATAGCATAAGCTTTCATAAGTGGTGGGCTTACCTCATCAGATGCTGTGCTGATCAAGTATAATGAAGCAATCCTGTGCTTATGTATGCTTATGCATCTCTCATGTAGTTAGTCTATAAGGTGCACATCTACCCTGCCTTAAGCCCGACTTCAGACTAAGGGTCTTGTTATATGACACTAAGCTGAACAAATGTTAAAGAGCTTAGTGTTGTTTGGCTTAGTTGAGAAGTCATACCTCAAGGCGAAAAACTAATTCTGATGAGACTGGCTGTCCCTTAGCTGTCCAGCTATGGTTTTCCACTAGAGCAGCGGTTTTCAAACTGTGGGACGCACCTCCCTGGGGGAGGGGCATCATGTGCAAGGCATACTTAATTTTAAAAAAATTATCATTGTTATCATTTTAAAAGAACATATTTGACAACATCACACACTGAAACAGTATGTGTGAAAACCTTTTGCAACTGATTTCACAGGTGTTACAATGTATTTAAACCAGTGATTATTTCCACAGCAACTACATTTCCCACTTTCTGGTTTAGTACACCTATCATATCTACTCTTACAAACACAAAAAAATACAACAAGCATTTGGGCAGTGCATCTTATTCTGGTGTTAAATTCAATATTTTCCATACTTTTATGAGGTGAAAATGTATTGGTATGCATTGCCAAAAGATAAAGTGCCAAAACGAAAGGCAGAAGCTAACACAGCTAAAGTAGGTAAGTACAGTATCTGTGAATATCAGTTTCAATTTGTGAATTTGAAACTTACAAGTATAGGAAATACAAGTTGCGTTAGTCTCTGTTAAATTTATAAAAGCATATTTTGCCTGTCTCTTTGTCTGGGTTGGGGCAGGAGGGGCACAAACAAAATTGTAACTCAAGGTGGGGGCTCAGTTCAAAAAGTTTGAAAACTGCTTCACTAGAGGCTTGGTGAGCAAGGGCAGGACTATGTAAAATGTTTCTGCAAAACAAGTCAGTTCTGGCAGCCACAATATCTTCACAGTTTGTGTTTCATTTTTAGTCTGTTGCATTTATTAGCATCAGCTGCAATGCCAGTAAATACACTACAGGCAGGACTGGCTCACTGCTTTCACTGGGCAGAACCAGCGTGGCAGCTCTGGAGCACCCACGGCCTCCTGCTACTGCCCAGACCAGCTCGCTGCCTGAACTCTAAGGGACCCGATACTTATTTTTTCTCTGAGTTAGCACAGAGTTCGCGCAGGGGAGGGCATAGGAGGGCACGAGACCCTGCCTGCGACCCCCCCCAGCCATAGCCAGCCCCAGCCGTAGCCAGCCTACCAGAAGCATGACACGGATGGGCACG
>NW_017728947.1:88570526-88579687 GCF_001723895.1 Crocodylus porosus | reverse complement strand
CCCCAGCTGACTTCCTGCCCTTTGGGCAGGGGGCTGGACTCGATGATCTCTCGAGGTCCCTTCCAGCCCTAATGTCTATGAAATATCTATGAAAGCCCAACCCCCTGCACTATCTCTGGCCAGGCTGCTGCAGGCTGGCCACCTGGCTTCCAAGGGACCCAATCCTTTTTTTCTCTATAGCTTGACCCCCTTGTGCTGCTGCTGGCAGGAACAGTGAGCCAGTCTGGGAGGTGGTGGGAGGCACCACAGCTGCTGGGCACTGCAGGGCTGTAGTGCTCACTTTGCCCAACATCCCTGGGTGGAAAGGCTCCATGCCTGGCCCTACTCCACCCCGGCATCTCTGCTTGTCCTGACTCAGGAGGGGCTACTGCATCCTAGGATGCTGGAGGATTCCAACTTGAGTGGAATAGCTGTAGGGAGTGGCCACACCTTAATGGAACAGGAGCAAATTTAGGTGGATTAGAGATAATCCTGCCTTGGAGTGGTGCAACTTTAAAATGAAAAACAAGTACTTTAAGATGCTTAAAGGTGTTAATGGTTAAAGGTGCAGCCGATCCAGGGGTTAAGACTGCAGAAACTGCCTAAATGAATCACGTAACAAAGCCCTAGTACTATTAAACTACCTCTCTCCATTCAGTTTGTTGGGGCCTTTCTTCTACCTGAAGTCTCTCCCATTATTGTGCATCAAACTCATCGCCCCTCCTTCACTCAGCAGCATGTCTAGGCATGAAGAGTAGGTCGTTTGATAATCATTCAGAAGACAAGGATTCTGACAGGTCTGGTTCGTTGTCTGAGTTCTAGCTGAGCAGCATTGCAGAACATAATGACCAGTTCCAGTGAGCTCATCTTCCCAACAAAATATAATAATTGTCAATCAACATTAATATATAGAATTGCAGATACTTATAAGCAATCTAATAAAAATGCCTTCGTGTATCATGAATCCTTCTTAACATTTTTCTAGAATACCTGGGAATTCCATCTACTAGAACGCCCTCCCACAGTTACATGGATAATAGGGACGGGCAATGTGCTGTTCCAGACACCCTTTGCTAAGAGTATTTATTATTCTGCAGATTTGCATCCCCAGGAGTAAGCATTAACATATTTTATCCAAGATTGGACAAATTAAAAAATAAAGACAGACTGGAATGTACATTAGATTCCTGTCCTGGGATCTTCTGTGTATATATATTAACTAAGTGTTCTATTGTTACAGTGGCCAGCCGTTTTTGGTGCTCTTATCTGCCCAGTTTTTACTTGTGGTATGTTATAATGAATTCTCAGTATTTTGGATAATGTTCCTCAAAGCTGTGAGTGAGGATTAGAAGTAATGATTTGGGAAATTCTTTTTTTTTTTTTTTAATTAATGACAGCCTGCAAATACAGGGAACAGGACAGGATGGCCTGGAGACCCCTTCCATCCCTATGTTGCTACATTACCTCTGGACTTTGTTCCAGTACACTTTTATTAAATGTGGTGGAGAATGTATCTGCAAATGTCAAATTTCTCCTAGGTTTGTATTCAACTTGCAAATCACATATGTAATAGGAAAAAAAATCTCTCTTTTTTGAGGGAACATATTGATGCTAAGGTTTTGGTTTTTGTTTAGCAGCTTTACTGTATAAGCCACTTCTCTCTAGTTTTGATATAGCGATGAGAGAGGTCTGTGCCAGTACCCTCTTTGGCAACATCTTGAATATTTACTTGTATGCTGCCTTGTGTAACATCTTAGAGCCACAGGCTTTTTAATTCCATCAGTTTCTCAAACTCTTCATTAACATGTGCAGCCCTTGTCTGTTGGACATTGTGCACACTGGTGACCTGAAGATGCTTGTTTGGGCAACTAGATTGCACGTACATTTCTCTACATTATTCACCATTCCAAACATGTACAGTTGACCATAAAGAATCATATTAAAGATGTACTGAAACCAGTATCCTGTCCATGCCACTTGCCAGAATCAAAAGAAAAAAAGAAGTTGCACGTACTTACCATGTTTGCAGATGAGGTCTTCTCCTACTTCCAATTATGATTTGAGGCATGAGTACTTATACCCCTTCCAAAGCCAGGAAATGCCTAGATGCCAACATTTCTCCAAGACAATGGAAATAATATCCTGTGTAGAGAAGAATCTATTACTTTGCAAAACAGTTTGTGTAATAATTAAGGAAAGATGGGATTTTGAAATCCGCCAAATTCTCTGCCTCGTGAAGTGCCAAGTGTGCCTAGAAAGCATTTGAACCCACATTGCACATCCAAAAAAGACCAGACCTCCTGCAGGAGAAGTTCCTCCTTCACCTAGACCAGGGGTCAGCAAGGTTTTTGAGTAGAGTGCCAAAAACACTTGCAACGTTGGCTTGTAAGATGTTGGCATGCCAGAGGCAGATGGGGGGGGGGGCGGGGTTTGCGGGATCCAGGAGGGGCCTGTTCCCTGTTGTGGCAGTGCAGCCTTGGCCCCCTCCCCACCATGCACCCCATGGTGCACATGCATCTGCCATCATCAACAAGCTAGACCAGGGCTCTGTGGATCCTGGTGTAGCCACTTGCATCCTCCCAACTGCCTGCCACAGCTGGTATTGGCTCTGGGCAGTCCCCTGCTGCCCACCACGGAGCCCAGGCTGCTTGTAGCAAGGAGGCTGCAAGCAGCTACACTGGGATCTGCAGAGCCCTGGTACAGCTCATTGCTGTCAAGAAGTGCACGCATACCTCAGGGAGGACAGTGGGGGAAAGGGCCAGGGATGCAGTGCCACCACAAGGATTGGGTCCCTTATGGCTCTCCCGCAGTCCACCCCAAAGCGTGTGCACCAAGCAAAATGCCTTCGCATGCCAGGCTCAGACATCCGTGCCAGGAGTTGCCTACCTCTGATCTAGATGAAGAGCTCCAATGTGTAACATGGGGTATCAGCCAAAAGGTTTATTTGGAAGTGTCTGTGAGAAGCTTAAAACTCTAGCTCTGGTGGTAAAGAGCAGACTCTGCCTCTGCTGCTGATGGCCAAAAGAGAAGGCCCTAGCAACCATTCTAATATCTCTATGCTTCCATTCCAGTGAAGAAATCTACTTCTTCACTTAAGATTGTCTTAAGTGGGGGTGCCCCACATGTCTTTGGGAGGGTGACATTTTGAGGAAAGGCCCATGTGGTATGCAAGTAAAAGCACTATAGATTCACCATTTGCATGTGACATGTCCAGTCAGAACTCTACAATGAAGTTGCATTGAATGATCAGGTCAAATGCATGATTCTGACACAAGAGGAAACAAGTATATTTGGGGCAAGGACTATGTTGGGGTTTATATAGTGCCCAGTTGGATTGGATCCTGACCTCTAGTTAGTACTATAATACAGAAATCAGGTAACCTCCACTACGTTAGAATTTCTCAGAATGATTAAAAAGCATGAAGCACCCCAAGATTGTGAGTACCACCAAAAGGGATAGGCATATCAGATTTTCCATTTAAGCATCATCAGCTGTTCAAAGTAATGGGAGCAGTGGCCCTATTGCGGACCTTTCTAGTTGCCATTATCTTCAAAAGTGATTCTTTAGCATTATTTCCTGTCTATGCAATAACTACACTGGTGTTGCCTGAAGAAAAATATTTTTGCTATAGGTCCAGAAACCTTTCTGCTGCAGATTAAGTTTTTCCTTAAGAATTCTTGGGAAATCATTCTATGGTTCTTATACTTAGTACTCCTTTGGAAGATTTTGGCATAAATAGCCATTCCTAGTGATCTAAAGATCTTTGGTAAAATGCTTCTGGTGGCCTTCCTTCATGTACCTGCTCTTAGCCCTGAGTCCTCCTGCTACAACACTGTAGTCTTCAAATTCCAGAGATTGAGGCAGGGCATTAATCTATCTGTGAAATCCAAAGAGGTTTCTCTATCAGGAGTTTTTGTCCAGCACTGCTAAGTTTATCTGTCTTCAGAAGATGTACCACAAGTGCCTTTCCACTGTGCTCCCCTGCACCAGCAGAATTATTGTACTTCTACTGTATTTAGTGCCTTCTATGCCACGGTAAAGAGGCAAGCAAGTTTTGGCTTGTATTGAAAAACACTGTTAGGCATAATCTGGCAATGGTATGAGGTCAAATTAATAATCCAACAGGTCTGTTCCATTGTGGCAGGCCAGTAATGGGTGCTTCTGCACTAGGCCACCCACCTCACTGCACCTGACAAACTTCCAGGCTCTGAGTGCCTCCCTGGGGGCGCCTTACATTTGGCTGACCCCCTTCCTGGAGCACGCCCACTAGCCTGGGGGTAGTGCCACCACCACCCAAGGTCTGGAGTGATCCTGGCTCTGTGCCCCCTGAGAAACACAGGCCAGTAGCCCTTGAAGGTACTTGACTCACTTCAAGAACTTGGGGTGCTTCCCTCAGTCTGAAGAACAAATAGTGGTCTTCCTTAGTCAGGGGAAGCAAGGGGACCATATTAACCAAATTGTCACAGAGCAGAGTTTTTGGGGAGAGGCAGAGGTGGCCTTCTGCCACATCCACCACAATGTTTTATCATTCCATTTAGAAGAGGACACTAAACTAAGACCTACCAATCTCATGTAGTCTGAGCCTTGTACCAAAAATATGAAGTTTATGTACTCAAGTAGAATCTTTGTCAGACTAAAATGGAAAGGAAATACCAGATTAGCAATTTTCAGGCAAGTTGCCACAGCACCTTGAGTGCTGAAAAATTCTTAAGGATGCTGTGGGGTACCATTCAATATTAGTACTCTCAGGTGTGCAAACTCCTATATGATTCACAGAATAAACCCAGAGATTCCAAATAGGAATCTGTAGTATTTTAGACAACAAGGCTTGTAGAAGGTGGTTGTTATTAGCAAGATAATCCTGCAGTCAACCCATGCCTAAACTTCTTCAAACAGTGCTGGCAAAACACTTCCTACCCATTCAAAAGTCCATCACAGAGTACCATCCTGTGTAGCCTGAGTGGAAACAGCCAGCTATTAGGATTACAAATCTATCCAAAACTCTTAAGGGGTCAGTTTTACAAACTGTGGTCATGCTAATAAACCAGAGAGCGCTTGCCATCCATATATAGAAATCTGGCTAATCTCACAGAACTGGATTTCCTTTCCAGCTGCTAACCTGCACTAAAACATGATCAAACATGCATGGAACGCTTTTAAGCAACTGATGCAAGTGTCCCAGAGGATGGTATGTGAGCACAAATTTAAATAAGGGATGGTGGATGGTGGCTCTTAGTTGTGAACTGAAGCCACCTATTAAAGCAGAACTCATGCTATGAATGCTTGGGATGCTCTGTGTTAGTAATGAAGGGAAAAAATATTAAAAGCTGAAAAAAACCCACCCCCCAAAAAAATTATTTGTCCCCAAAACCAGATTATGGAAAATTAGGTTTTAAAAAATGAAGGATGTTAATCCTCCAGGTGTTTGGAGGAATACTGGTTGGCCACTGTTTAATTGTCTTACAGGACTAAAGTGATAAACCTGGAGTGGAAAGAGAAGTATCAAGTTTGCATAAAGATTAAGATAAAAGATGGACACGGATGTGAAAGGATGGTGAATCTGTTGGCAGTATTGTAGTAGCTCTTTTTTTGCATTAACCTATTTAAAGTAGATTTTGTCCATTATTGGAAATATTCCTGGTGAACAAGAGTCATATTTACAAGAAAGCTTAATTATAGTCCAAGCCAGAGAGACAGAAAAAAAAATGTTGCTAATTACCATCAGTTAAACTTTATTTTTTTGTAATCTTGTAAATTCTCATATTCCCATCCCTCAGGACTTTACACTTAAGAAATACACATGAATGCTGTAGCTTTGTTGATGGTTGTAACCGTTGCTAGGGGATTGTCTGAGAGAGGTGAATCATGTTATTTACAGTCAGTCTGAAAGAACATTTGGAAATGCTTCAACTTCACATTTTTTTCTTTGGTTTGGATTGTTATCACCCAGATACTGTGTGATGCTGATGGGGGCTTCAGAAATGCACATAATGGTGATAAGCAGAGACATTCATACTTATGGATTTCTTTACTGGCTTTTTAATTCTCTGGTAACTATTTTGTTTAAAAGCTGAAGCTTCTTGTATGCAATGGGGAGAAGCCAAATATTTACAAAAAGAAAAGATTTGGAAAGTAACAAACCACTAGAAAAACACTTCAGAATATTTTCCTTCATATTTCAGCAAATAAAAAGTGCAGTTATTTATACACACACTCATGCATAGACCCAGATCTAAGCTTCTTCAAATAAACGGAGCTAATTTTTTTCACTGCTTCTGTAACAGCAGCAGCATTAAAGGATAGTCAGATAGTTAGGCAGGAGTGAGATCTTGATGCTCAGGAGGCAGGTTGGTATTGCAAGCTAAATTTTCATGAGACAGTAAAGAAAAGTAGGCTGACTATACTAGCTAAGTTAAATAGCTAACAGTAAAGATAGGAAAACCGTATGCAAACAGTTAGGGCTGAGTAGACATGGAAGGAGGAGGGGAAGGACATGTAGGAAAAAATCTCATTGTACCAAGGGCTCAAAGAGCAGAGGAAGTTTCTATCATGCAATCTCTCCTACCCTGCAACATTCCCTTTGTGCACTTGGGGTGAGATTTTCAAAAGTACTCAACATTGACTTCCCTTTGTTCCAACTGAATTTGATAGGACTTTTTACCTTTGCTTTTAATAGCAAAAGGTAAGCTCATAGGACACGTTTGAGAAGCCGGGTGTAAATAGCATAGCTCCAGGATAGGATGCCGCCTTTCACTGGCTGTTTCATTAACAAAACAACCTTTTGAAAGTGTTGGACCCAGTAATTCACTGGTGCCAAATGTGTTTCAGTCTCTCATTTCTTTGTTCTACTATGTAGAAATGCAAGCGTTTAAAACCGAACCTTGTTCTTAGATGTGTTTAAAGGATTTAGTAGTTGTCTCTCTATGCCTGAAGAACAGTTTGTGCTCGGAAGCTTGCAAAGAACAATTTTTCCAACTGTTTAGTTGGGCTAATAAAAGATATCACATTTACCCAAAGAACCTTGTCTGCTAAAGGATTTGGCACAATCTTAGGTATGTATCAATAATGCATTTTTTAAAATTGGGAGAAAAGCAAAAATTTTTTTCAAAACCTATTTTATTTCTTATTATTTGGTTAAGTCAAGCACACAGTACTTACTTGTATCCACTAGATGGAACCCATCTCCTTAAATATAGAATGAAAATGCAGGGTGAAATCATGGCACCACTTCGCTTACAAAGGAACTTTGCTATTGACTTAAAACAAGCCTTGATTTTGCCCCAGACTGATTCCCTGACTGGCCAATTATTTTCTCTGGAGTGCAGAGAATGCTGAGCTTTCACTGAATGCAGGAAGAGCTGAGGTTTAACACCATGCAGGTTCTGACTTGTATTTAGCTGTAGCCAGTATATATTAGTTTTATAAGTGTGTTCTGTAATCCATTCAACACTACCCCCCCAAAATCTGAACTGTTCAGCTCCTGCTCCATTTTAGGACTGTGAGGATGTACAGATGCAAGGGAAGTGCATTCAACTGTTGAAAAATGATGACAAATTTGCACTTACATAGTGTTTTTCAGACAAGGATCTCACGTGGCTTTATTAATGTAGTTAACTTACCTACATATTACAAAAAGAGCAGTTAAATGTCTAGGCCAAAGAAACATAGTGAAACTGGCTGAAGGCAGGACAGGGTGGCACCTTAGAGACTAACTTGTTCAGAAAGCTTAAGCTTTTGCAGGGGACAGCCAACTGGAAATAGAATCCAAAGATCCTAATGCAGCCTTACAGCTGCTGGTCCTGTGTTTTATCTAATAGCTTGATCATTAGTCTCCTCTTCTAGCCCTGGATAAACACTTCAGAAAGAAGGAGAAGAACAGATCCATAGGTCCCAGAAAATTAAATGAGTTTGTATAGGAATTGTTAACCAGCTCTTTCCTTTTCAGGGTCAGGCTTGTACGTGCCTGAGACATTGTACAAGACCCATATTATTAGGTGCATGTTTTTTAAATCGGATACCATTACTCTGTTTTTCTTTGGAAAATCAAAGAAGTTAGTCTACTAAAATCTAGGCAAGTAATTCCCATAGACCATGCCTGCCTGGCAGCTATGTGTTTGGGACTTAGCATTCATCAGTCTCCAGTTGCAATTGTCAGCGTTTCTTTACCAACCAACTGCCTAGACAGGAATTGTGCAGAAGTGGAAATGCAGAGCTGAGGCTTGGCTCATCTTGATTTTAATAAGATACTGAACTTACGTAGCACGCATTCCCCAGCAGGGCTGATTCGACAAAGTGTGCCCAGAGCAGGGTTGTTCAAGCAGGAAGTGATCTTCCTCTTAGCTGATCTAACCTTTCAACTGCGGACCAGTGAAAGTGAACAAATCCATGATGTCTCAGCAGCTCCCTGTAGCTGGGTGAGGATGTTTTCCTTCCTCCAGGCCTATTAGAAAAGTCTTTCCATCGCAGAGATAGGCCTAAAGTTCTTCCCATTGATTTTTGCCATCAAGTTTTATAGAAAGCTGGCTCTGCATGCCAGCCCACAACTGTGAGCCACCAGGGACTTCCACAAGGTTCTTCATCATGTTTAAGTTGGGTTTTAATAAGACACAATCATGAACCAGCCTATCCACCATTTAGCAGTAGGACAGCTCCACAGCCCCCCGCAAAATAGAGGGGAAGTCCTCAGTTGTATTTGTTTGCTGCTGCTGAGGTGCCAGACCCCGCACAGCAGGCAGAGACTGCCCACCACCAGGCGGGGTTGGCGCCCAGGAAGCGGGCAGACCCGAGGGGCTGAGGCCAGGGGGCGGGAGGCCGCTGACGGGCTTGTGGCAGGGGAGAGCTGGCGTGAGAAGTGCAGGGGCCCGGGGCAGGAGCCCTGCCTTGTGCTGCGCACCTCGGGTGCGGAGCCTGGCGCCCATGGCGGCGCTGGAGGAGCCTCGGGTTGGAGCCTTTTGCCCGCCGTGAGGCGCCGGCGGGGCCCAGGCACAGCCGTGCGGCGGGGCGCGGCGAGGCGCTCTTCGCCCGCCCGTCCGTCGCTCAGCACCTGCAGGTCCCGGAGCAGGGCGCGCGCTCCCCTGCGGGCGCTTTCCCTGGGGGCAGTGCGGGGCCGGACGGGCACAGCGGCCCCAGCCCCATTGGCCGGCGCCGCCCGCTCCCGGCCTCCCATTTGCGGCCGGCGCCG
>NW_017728947.1:88555210-88570426 GCF_001723895.1 Crocodylus porosus | reverse complement strand
GCGCCTTTGTCTCCCGCGTGAGCGCCCCGCGCCGGCGCCTTTGTGCTGCGGGAGCGGAGCGGAGCCGGCGACATGGACGTGACCATCTCGGAGCTGCTGGAGCTCTTCCTGCGCGGGCCGCTGGTCACCTGGGTGAGTGCGCCCCGCCGGACGGGCAGCGCCGCGCCCAGCCCCGCGTGCCCGGCTGCTCCGGGCGGGCTGGAGGGAGGGCGCGGGACCGCGGGCACGTTGCGGGTGGGGGTGATGGGGGCCCGCTCACACGCCCGCGACGTGTCCGCCCCGACAGGTGAAGACGTTCGGGCCCCTGGGCAACGAGAGCCAAGACAGGCTGAGCATGTACATGGACCTGGTGGACGGCGTCTTCCTGAACAAAATCATGCTGCAAATGTAAGTGGGCGAAAACGCGCGAGTTTCCTGAGGTCCAGCCTTAAACTCAGTCGGCCACAACGGCAAGCCCGTCTCGGCTCCCGGTCCTAGTCAATAGGCCCTTTGGCATCCTGGGGACAGATTGCATCAGGGCGGGTGAATGAAGGGGCTCCTGCTTTGGGAAATGCTGCGTGGTTTCTCTTGTGTCGTGTTTTGGGAGCCGACTCGACCGCCATTAAAACCTTTTGGGTGGGTGGGAAGTGTGATGAATGGTGAGAGAAAATGTCACTTCCTCAGCTTGGATCAGTCTATTTGAAATCGTCTGCAAAAAAGTTGAAAAAAGTAAATGAATGCATTTTCTTTTTCTTGTAGTTATTTTTCTGTGTGTGAGTCCCCTGGGAAGGTATGTTTCAGTATAGATGAGGAAATGAAATTTCATCTCATGGAACTTTAATGTAGGCAGGGTGCCACTTTGCTGAAGAGCAGCATCTGAAGCAGGTTCAAATAAAGTTTCTGATAGTATAACTTTTTCATTTCAGGGGAAGGTTTATCATGTCACATTAACAATATAAATAAGAGACATAAATATTTTGGCCTGGAAAAGCAGACCATTTAATTTATCTAGCTTGTTTTCTTTCTTTTATGTGAGCACTTGGTAAAAAGTTTGCAATGCTAATCTAGTTTTGACCACATCCTTTCCTGTTGCTGAATTTATCGTGTGCATGTTCTGACAACCTGTCATAAGGCTTTTTCTATTTGGCTCTGAGCATACAGAATACATTTCAGATAAGGAATTTATATGGAAAGAAGTTTTACCGTTAAGGGCAGGATTTTCAACAGTAGTCAGTACTGACCACACTGCTCTCACTGGATTGAACTACTATTGACTTCTAAAGTTAGGCCAGCATTGAGCACCTAAATGCTTACCTAAACTTTTAGTTGGGAGCTTATTATTTTCTGAAAGTGACTTGAGAGTCTGTGCACACATCTTCCCCCTCAAGGTATGTGCTATGAAATTTGTGGCAAGGGTTGCTTCATCTCCTGTTTGCATTGTCAGGAACAGACTTGATGGTACTTTGATCAGACCCAGTATGGCAGTCCTTATGTTCCTGAGCCAACTGGATGTGCTATCTCAAAAGCAAGCTGAATCCTTTCTGGGTCGCGCATTACTAACAATGACGGTTCTGCACATGGAAGTTAGTTCCCAGTTCTGCTGTAGCCATGGCTACGTGAGTCGGAATAGAATCCGGCTTCTCCTGAGTACAGTCTTGCTGCAGCATTAATTGAAGTATAAAATGAGTGAAGTCTTATTTGAGATGATTCCAGAAGGAAATTCTCTGTCACTTTTCAGAACAGCACTTTTCCAAATAGAATTTACAGGATTAGAGCCCAAACAGTACTGTTAAAATGACCTGAACTGTGTGAGAGTAGTGGAAGATTTTGATTCTTGGCTCTTTTTCTGAGAAGAATTGCCTTGCCAAGCGAGTAGAGTGCTGTAGCTGTAATGGACCTGCAGTGACAATAACTAAGCAGACTAACAGGAAACAATAATTTAAGGAAATTGTTGGTAAAAAATAGAAGATTTGGTGTATTTAAAGATATGAGGCACATCCAGATGTGTGTGGATGTTTGGTTCCGCAGGAGCAAGTAGCGGCAGTGCGTCTTGTGCCACCACTACTTGTTCCTGGGGAACACCCATGTCACATGCACTCTGATGCCTGGTAAGTTGCTCTTGAGTGGGGTTGAGGAGGCTGAGGTCAGCACTGGGCTGGCCCCACCAGCCTTGCCTGGCCCTGGGGGCCTCCTAGGGCTGCAGCTGTTGCAATTCTGCCATGTGGAGCCTGGCTGGCAGCTGCACCATGGCCCTGGATGGCCCAGCTCCGCTTTTCAGCAGCACACTGGCCAAATATGCATTGCACCATTTTGTTTTGTTTTTCTGTGGGTTTTTTTGACCCCTGGATATCCCAGTGGAGCACACACTCGGGCAGCACACCCTTGCAGTGCAGAGAACACCAGTGTCACATACCACACAACTACACTTGTCTGGATGTGCCCAATTAGAACAGTCTTAAAGTCTATTTAAAATAAACCCATAATCTCAGCTGCTGACATTTCTTATTTTTCAGTGGCAGAACTTCATCAGCCATTGAAATGTAGCCACTGAAATGCAGCTACCTCTGGGGTGGTTACATATAACTATTCACTGGTATTTTGGAAAAGAAGGTGAACAGTAACATTTGAAATTGTAGAGGGAAAAGGATTGTGGCTGATTGCATGTAGTTACATGCATGCAGGTATGTTAGTTAGCATATGGTCAGGATACCAACCATATTCTTGTGAAAAGCGTCATGACATTTTTATTGACCACAAACAGTCCAGCCCTTCATTTTAAACGAGTGCAGTGCCAGCATTACCATGGAACATGTAGGTGGGGGAACACTAGCATGCTGTAAGTTTTGGACTAAGGAACTCCTCTGTTTGATTAAATTAGCAGAAAGGGCTTTCTTTTTCCTTTTATAGGTGACTTTGGCAAAGCTCTTCTAGTGGTACCTTAGAAGCAAGCAACAAAAGCTTTCTAGTGAGTGCCCAAGACTTTCTAACTTAGGAAAGAGCACTGTTGCATTTATGTACATGCAGCCCAGAAAACTGCTATCTGACCTTCACTCTTAGCCAATCTTTGGAATTTACAATGCAATTACTGCTTGCCTGTAAATCAGGCAAGCCTTTCTAAGGGTGTTTCTGCCCTACAAAGCTTTCAGTATAGCAAAATAAATGTTTTAGAAATGCTTTCTCATCAGTTCTTCAAGCTCTGTCAAGGGCTGGTTTTAAATGCTTGGTTTAAGATCCTTTCATGCAGAGGTTGTGTTTGTCAAGGTCTTGGACAAATTTGATAGTATACTATGTGCCATACTATACTTTGAACATGCACATAGAGTATGTAATATAGTAAAGAGCTGGAGTCCTTTTGTTAGACAGATGTCCGATCAATCAGGTAATTCTTTCCTTGTCAGTTTTGTTTGGAATTGTTTAGCCTTCAGGCAAAATAACTTGCTGACAGAGGTGTCTGAATACAAACAACACAGGCATGTGACTTCACACTTTAATGTCAGTTGGAGTTTTAGGATGTTTTATGGTCTCATGTAACTGAAACCTTTATCATTTTGCTGCAGCTAAACAGATTGGTCTTGGTAGTGTGCATAAGTGAAGACTTAACGCACAAAACAAAAGTCTCTGTACAGAATTTTGCCGTAAGTTGAGGCTGCAGCTGTAGATACATGGGTGACTGTTGACCTCTGGGTCATGGTGTACACACAAGAGGTCTAGTTAGGTGTGTCTGCTTGTGGCTAATAAGTAGAGGTCTCCCTAAGTTGGAGGTGGGCACCTGATTTTGCAGGGAAATTGCAGGACCAGCTTCCATTTTTGTGGGCTGATCGTGGTGGCCCATGGCATGCCTCTGGCTAGGGGATTCTGGTGGGTCCCGCCCCTTGCTGCTGATTGGTTGCAAGGGCGGTCTGTCATGTGGCCCCACCCCTTGCTACTGATTGGTAGACCTCTTAGCCAGTCAGTGGCGAGGGTGGTAGCCATCTTGGCTGTGGACAGTCCCCCCTCCCTGCATCCCTCCCTGGTGGGCTGCACAGCCAGATCACAGTGCCTACAGACGCTTTCAGTAGGTTTTTTTATTTTATTGAGGATTTTGTGGGCAATGCCAGATTTTGCAATTTCCATAAAATCATGATTGATAAGCCCAATTCACCAGTGACACAGTTGTTACAAGTTTCACAGATCTGTATGTCGTCTGAACTGGAGTCCAAATTTACAGCATGCTGCTTTATTTTTTTTCACTTTGCTTCCATCCTCTGGATCAAAGCTACTTCATGTTGAGTTGCACCCAGTGTAGATTCTCCCTCCAGATCGGATGGGATTCTGTGCGCTCGTCTCAGCTTTCTACATTGATGTTGAGCCACTTCATATCATTTTTACACACATTGTTGTACCTCCATAGATATTTTTAAATATGTCAGTTCTGCATGCTCCAGTACCTCTGTGTTTGGTATTCTGTCTTCCCACTTTATTTTCAAGATTTTTCGCAGACATCTCATGTGGAAGCTGTTCAGTCTCTTGATGTGCCTAGAACAGTGTTGTTCAACCTTTTTTCACTTGCAGACCCCTAAAACATTTTGAATGGAAGTGCAGACCCCTTTGGAAATTTTAAATGGACGTGCAGACCCCTTTGACTTGTAAGTGTGGGGATTCACTTACTTTTGATTGATTATAGTCATCTTTTGCAGACCCCTTAGACATAGTCTGCAGACCCCCAGGGGTCCATGGGCCACAAATTGAAAACCACTGGCCTAGCATATATCGTCCATGTTTTTGAACATTAAAGCAGGGATGTCAGCACACAAGTCTCACAGATTTGCATCTTCACATTAGCTTGGTGGCCAAAATATGGCTTGTGGGCTATATGCAGCCCACTAGTTGATTCTGTCTGGCCCGTCGGGAGCCTGAGGAGGGAGGGCTGTGTCCCATGCTACTGTGCTCTGTCACAGCCAGGTCTGGGCCAGGCCCCACAGCAGACACTTCTTTGTCTCCCACCCCCAACCTGGTTTCCTGTTGGCAGTGCAGCTGTGCAGTCTTGGCACTGCAGCTGCTAGCAGCTGGACCCGTGCAGGACTGGGGTACGATGCAGTGTGCTGAATAGCTGGCCCATCTGCCCACCTGCAGTGATGAGCTGCTGCAGCCACAGCACCACTAAAAGGAGAGTTGGTGCCAGCCATGGTGGGGAGACAAGGAGGGAGGAAGGAGGAGGGGGCTTGGCCGAGGGCAGCCGCCTCTGACCTTCACAGTTGTGTGGCAGCAAAGGTTTGTCGCAGTGGGAGGGATGGATGCCTGGCATGCTGTTTAGCTCCTTGTCCCATGCAAGCCTGGCTGTAGCAGTAGCAATGCAACAGCTGTGCAGCACCATGAGGAAGCTGGGGTGGAAGGGGAGGGGGAGACAGAGGAATCTGTGCACTGCCTGGCTTGGCCTCAGTTGCAACGGAGCAGCATGGTGTAGGGCAGAGCCCTCCATTAGTCTCCTGGCGGGAGCCGGTCAGCCGGATAGGATCAGTTGGCATGTCCCCAGCCCCTCCTCACAGATTGCCCCCCTTCCATGGCCCTCAAGAGTTCACTAAAACTTAAGTGGCCCTGCAGCCCAAATAATAGCCCACCCCTACCTTAGCTGATAGTTTGCTGTTATTCCATGCATGCTATAGATACTTTATTTTAGGAAAAAATCATCCTGTCAAGTAGGGTCTAAGGCCAGTTTGTTGCTCAGAGGTTTGGGTCAGGGGTACAGTTGAACTCAGTAAGCTTTTGATTGCTGGACAAATGTAGAGCTGTGATTAAGTTGAGCAGGCTCCACTTATACCATCAGGCTGTGGTTTTTATATACAGTGGCCGTATTGTGCCCTGTGCACCATCTGGCATATTGGAGAGTGCGTGAAGGACCACAGTAGTGTTTTGACTGCAAGGATACATTCTGGATGGCTCAGACATCCTTATGGCAACTATACCATCCTTGCAAGATCTTTGGTGTCTTTCCCTTTTCCTGCCTGTCCAGGTCTTCCAGCTGTAGGAAAGGGGGCAAGGTTAGGGCTCTGTCTTCACTCCCATCCTTTTTAGACAGCTAATATCCATAAAAGCTCTAGAAGGAAGTAGAATCTGTGTTTGCAGGCATATGAAATTGAGCCATTGTGTGCACTATCCTACATGCTCAGGCAGCAGTTGGCTATAGCTTACTTCAGTATGCAGTGCTCTATCCTGTGCTAACATCTTTGCATCTTTTCAGATGGTTCCAAGTAGTGCCAAGCACCTGCTCTGTTGGGCATTGTGGTGACTGACTGACTCAGGAACCTAAGTCTCATTTTAATAAGTGACTGATGTACTCAGTCCCACTGAAAGTCACTGAGACTTGTATTATGCTCCCAAATCACTTTTTTTCAAAATATAGCAAAGGTGTTGCAGGGCTAAGTGGAGCAATGGAACCTTTAAAAAACTGGGCTTAATTATTTTTGTTATAGACAGGCTTCTGCTCCTGTCCTAGAGTGTAGCATACCATAACCTAAGCATGCATAATGGATAGGATGAAGCCATACTTCTGTTTCTGCATCTATAATCATTAAAAATCAATGTTATAGTCTTTGACCATGTTGTACTAAAGAGTAAAACAGTGAATTTATGGTGTTTGAGGCTGTTTATTCCATAATTTGTTAGTATAAGGACAGAACCTTTGGATTACCTCTGAGCGTACTTACATTAAACCAGCATGCTTCTTAGATCGGAAATTTCAAAGAAGTTTTTTTGAGCTGTGACTTTTTACAGGCAGTTGACTGTCACTTCCTGGTATGAAATGGGCACATGATGGCACAGAGCTGACTGCCTTGAGTGTAGTGATTGCTGCTGTGGCAGGAATATGTTTTAGTATAAGCATATTGCTTAAGGCTTTAACTTCATACAGAAGATCCTTATTGGGAAGTGGTGTCTCTAAATATTTGCATGTTGACTTTTAAAATGCTAAATGCTACACAGCTGGACTGGAGCATTTGGTAAATACCCACAATATATATACTAGGAATACATTTCACAAAAGCCGAGCTTGCCGTAAATGAACAAGCTTTTTCAATTTCAAGTGCAGTTTTCAGTTTGTATAGTATTGCCAACTTAGATATCTTCTGCCATCTCCACACATGTGATAGGAACATCAAATATGATTTTGGACTTGATGTAGCTTTTAGGGTGCAGCAAACAGCTATTTATAATTGGGACAGTATTATTGAAAAACACATCTCTAGTACTATTTAAAGTATTTGAACTGAGTATTTGAATATTTATTTTGCTATCTGTTAGGCCATTGTTTAGCATCTAATTCTGTCCTCCTTGGCTTCTGCCATTAGATACTAAAGAAGAGGAAGTCTAAAAGCTATGACATCAATATCTCTTCTCTGGTATTTTCAGTTAAGTGAATTACTTCCAGGAACAAAGTGCAGGTGAAAGACTACAGGAGATTCCCATTGGCAATACTACTAATATCTGGTATATTTGATTGATTTTAACACTTGATAAACCTCTGACCCAATTGGAGGACTTCCTACTTGTTTGTACCGTTTATTTGCTACAAATTATTTAAGCAAAGCTTGTCATTTCAAACTTAAAAAAGAACCTTTGCATGTAATTCACGATCTGTTTTAACTGGTGTCTTGTCTCTTATGCTGTTTTCCAAACAGGTTCTTGGTACTATCAACCCGCATTAAAAGGTCATGACTCAGCCCTTTGTTTTCCTTCTCAAAAATTGTGAGAGTGGCTTAATTGCCAAGTTTTTTGGGTTTTTTTCAAATAAAAATAGCTGTTGGTTCTTTCTTTTTTTATCTTTAGGTGACATTTGGGTCACATTTTTAGGCTTTGCTTTTAGGCACCTTTTGTTTAAAAATTGGGAATTGAGATTCTAATGTATTCATATGCCTTCAAGAACAGAGCTTTAAACAAAACATCAGATATCCAAGGACTTAAGCTAAAATTGGGAAGTGCAGACCAGTTGTTTCCAACTCATTCATATTGTGGGCTATGTTTTAATACAGCAATTCTCAGGGGCCACTTGTTTACCAGGTTGTTTTCTACATAATCTGTTGCAGAAGCTGCTTTTAATACAGTTCAGTACCTGGAAACAAGAAAGGGGGCTGGTAATGATATCCTTTGTAAGTGGTTCATTGTCCCTGGTTTGTGACCCTGAGTCTTGAGCTAATTAAGAAAAAATATTTCTATGGATTTTGCCTCTTATTGCACAGCTTATTCAACCTCTCGCTGTCATTGAACATTGTTTACCCTCCCTGGCTTGACTCCAGTTATTGTTATTATAGGTCAAGGTTTACCTTTTAGTGTGGTGTTTTGTATATGCTGTGTTCTCCACCCTTTATCGCCTTTGCTTTTTTTTCCTGTATTGAGTTTGTTTCCCCTAGGATTTCTTGTATCACCTTCCTTCCCCCCTTTCTTTCCAAAGTTCAGCCATTCTATCATGTTGTGATTTATCTACCCTTCCTTCCTTGCCTTCCCTAACTACACATCTGAATGTACCCACATGCGTTGCATAGAATCCTTCATTTGCAGGTTAGTTTCTGGTTCATTTCAGCAGGAGTGGGCAATGTGCAATGGAGTGCTTCACTGCCTCTTGCCATTGAGATCCAGTAGTAGACCCCAAACTGCTTTGTTTCAGTCTTTCTGATCCTTCCTCCCCTTTGATTGTCCCTGAATTGCTGTGGTTCTGCACTTACTTCTAGGTCTCAGATGTAGAAGCCAGCCCATCCACCCACCCTTTTCATATCCAGGCAGCCAAGGGTGACTGTGGTTTTTAAACTCTAGCGAAAAAGAAGGTGGGAGCAGTGGGAGCAGGACAAGCTACCTTTTCTGCTGAAAGCAACATGCTCATACCAGACAGGGGTGTTGGGTAAAGACAATGTACTTTAAAAGCTCATTTCAAATACCAAAATTACTTAGCAGCTTTTTTGCAGGTGCTATGAACACCTGGCATTCTTAGGTGCTCATCCCACTACTGATTGGGTCAAAAAGCAGAGCTGGGTAATACCAGGAAAACTGGGATACCTAGTTTTCAGGAACCAGTCATGATCTCCAATAGCAGCTCTCTGTGATTTCGCCTGTTCATCTTCTGTTGTATACCTTTAGTATTCAGCATTTCCATTTGTTATACAGTAAGGATTAATATTTCATAAAAGTCTTCTGTGGTGACAAGCTGAAAAGCTAAGAGGCATTATTGTTTTGGTAGAAGGAGCTGGTTAACTTGCATCAGGTGTTTTCGAGTTGCATTGTCATTCCTTGTGTATCAGACTGATAGAATTACAAGTATAAGAGATAAGCAGCTGTCAATATCAGTACTTCGTTCATTGTTTTATTATGACAGGAGAGAGATGCCAGACAGCCAAAACCAGTGTCTTTCTCTTCCTGATCATAGATTTTAACTTAATGGACACTGGCTGCTTGATAGTAGCACAGTGCTGTAATGCTGAGAGAGACTAATACAGATGGAAATGAGCAAACTTCAGGCTACCCCTTCTTCTGGTCAGCTTCACTGCTGTACATTTCTTCCTTTTTTTTTTTTTTTAGCTTCCCAATTTACAGTAGTGATCTTGAACAGACATGCTAAGCATCCAATTTTCTTCAGAATTGGACTGTGTGTCAATGTCTTTTTAGAGATTTTATCAGGCTGGCTGATCTCTATATAAAATGCAGTAGTCTTGACATAGAGAATCCAAACCCTAGTGCAGCTCACAAATCCTATATTTGTCTTGTGGTGCTACCTAGACATTTAATCTGTCTAAATAAGTACTTGTATGACCTATTGAGCCTAACGCTCACCCTGCACTTGTGTGTTTCTGTGGTGTCTGGATATGTGTTACCTGTGTCCATTGCAACAAAGAACTGACATGGTTTTGCTTACATAAAAAAACTTAACTTCTTGGGATACTTACTTAAATTTTCAAATTTTTAAAAATAGTAGATCAGTTTCCCTTTTACATGTCAAAATCTGAATTCAGGCTTTTTTCTGGAAGAGTTCTTATTACCTTCATTAACAGCCAAAGCAGAGCACTGCATGCTGATACCTATGTTGTGTAGGAGTTTGATAACATTCTTTTATAGAGGAAGTGTATGATATTTCACTAATGGATTAGCAGATAAAAGTTGTTGGTTCCCTTTTAAGATAAATTGAGGTGTATACATATTAATGTGTATGTTCAGATTTGTTAACTGTTTGCTTTTTTTCATACTAAAGGTTCAGGCCTTGTATTTTCTCTTTTTTTTTAATGGAGTCTAGCTTTCCTCCTCCTCAATTCATGTACCTTTGTTTACGTTGCAGTCGCACCTAGAAGTCCCAGTCAGCATCCCTCTATACTGTTCATCCATAAAACATAAGGCAGTATAAGGCTTCAGTTGGTAATCTGATTTGACCAGATGGGCAGCAGAGCAGCAGAAAGAGAAAAAAAACAAAGCTAGTCTGTTTGTAGGTTTCTGCTGTTCTTTTGAATAGACAACATGTAACTTTATAGACCACCAAAGTCTGTCTATAGTAATCTTATCTAAACCTCTCTAAACTGCCAGGTTTTAACTGTTGCCTCTATGTTGTGCCTGACCTGTATAACTTGTGTCTAAATGAGCTTAAGCTCTTTCCATCATGGACTGTATTCTGTGTGTAGACACAAAACTTAAGTATGCTTCTTGATTCATGGGTGGATTGTGGTGGTGGCATGTTGCCTGAAAGAGATGGAGCATCTTGAATTGCCTGGTAGGATTGCTTAAAATGAGCTACCTGGGATGGTTCTGGGCAGGGTGCCAAACTCTCTTCCTGTTGTTGCACAGATACAAAGGCAATGTTAAGTTGTTGGTGTGCATTGTAAGTTTGTATTTAATGTACTGAAATATTTTCTATTTGGATATTTAAGAGACCCCTTTGTGTTGCTGTAATGTTTAAGGCATACAACTGATTGATTACTCAATAACTAACTTTTTTCTTTTTTGATAGAGATCCTCGGCCAACCAACCAGCGTGTTAACAAACACATCAATAATGACATCAACCTCCGAGTCCAGAACCTTACCATCTTAGTCAGAAACATCAAGACTTACTATCAGGTGTGTCTTCTTGCTCTCTTTGCTTTTATTGGTACTTTGTGATAGTTGTAGTGTTTCTTTGCTAGTACAGAAGCTGGTGGTCTGTTTAAAGAAGCCTCCCACAGGAAATTCGGAGGAAATTGTGTTCATGTAAAAACATGTTCAGCCTTTATAGCCAGTCCTCTGTGATAGTGATACAGTAAACTTCTGCAGTGGCTCATGAGCGGTTTTTCAAAACAAAAGACAAGATGGAATTTGAAAGGTATTATAGTTGTTTATACCACTGTGTAGTTAGTCAGCCCTTATCCAGGATTTTTAAAATGGTAGTGCCAGTCTGTATTTTTATTTAAAACGGGTAACCCTGCTTGAAACAGGTTGCTTGTAGAAAACTTGGTCTCTGGAGAAATTTTCTAATTTGTAAAGACATGTTGGAAAATAAATCCATCTGTTAAAAAATAGCAATTTATGACTTTTTATAAGTTTGCAGGACAGACTTCTCATTGTCATGTGCTTGGTTAGAAGTGCCAAAGGGTTAATTTGTTCTTTTGAGCATCCCTTGTAGCATGACAGTCCTAAATATCTTGTGAGTATTCCAGTTTCCTGTTTGTAGTATTCTTACTGCAGCCTTTTGAACTTGCTCTGCGACTTAGAATCTAATGGCCCAGTCCATGGAGTGCTGAGAACCCTAAAGTCAATTTGTGCAAATAATTTGTTCCTCTGAGCAGACAGATTGGGAATGGGAGAAAAGAAATATGATTAAGAATTGGGTAACATGATATCTGGGTCCTGGTTGTTTCTGAGCTGTCTTTGTTATAATCATAAAGTTGGCACAACTGTTCTGTATTGTAGAATCACAGGAAAACTAGGCTGGAGGAGACTCTAGAATATCATAGAGCCAAACCCTGCCCAAAAAAGCTGTCCAAAGCATCCTAGATATACTTGTCTTGCTGTTATTTTTAACAGGGAGAAATAGCAGAGCCTGCTAGTGGAAAATTTAATAAAGTTTTTTCCATATTTGAAAGAGAAAACATACCATTGCTCTGTAGTCTACTAGTATATCTCACTAGCTGAGCTGTGGGCATAAGCAATTTGTAAACAGTATAGTAGCAGGAAATTAATTACTTCGAGTCGAGTCCATTCATGAAAATCTGTTGTTATAGCAAGGTTAATAAATTTTAATACTCTTGCATCTGCATGTTACATGTAAAGAACTTGTTTTTCCTTGTTACATCAAGGTCTTTGGGACAAATCCAAAGCCTCATTGACAATAAAGGAGAGATTTCCTCTTAAATAACATAACATGGCCTTCAACTCCTTTTAGTTTGGGTGGACTTAAAGGCTATCTGTGTAGTAACCATGCTTTCTATATGTGATTGACACCAAGAGAGTGTTGTCACTTCTGCTCTAATGGCTCTTGTTGTTCTTTGAAGAATTGCTTGAATTTTAAAAAACTATATAGCTAGTGGTTCTCAACCTTCTTAGACAGAAGACCCCCCACTGCATAACTTTTATGAATTGAGCAGCACCCCATTTTGAAAACTATTTGTGATAGTTATTGCCTCCTTGCAGAGGGGACAGGTAGTGGGGATAGGGCAGTGGCCAGGCAGGGAGGACCCTTGCCCTCATAGCACCCCAGAAAGTCCTGGCACCTTGGCTGAGAATCACTGACTTAATGTAAAAGCTACATTAACTGGCATTTTAGTAACCGGCACACACTACCGACAGGAATTTCTGGCCGGCCGGCTGTATGCGGGGTGAGGGTAGTGAAGATTGCATGCGGTGGCCACCACCCTGTGCTGCCACTGCTCCGTGTGTGGCTGCCACCACCCCCAATCCCTGCTCCATGTCTGGCTGAAAACCCCTGCCTCACGTAACTGGCATTTTTAGATTACTGGCACCCCCCCCATTCCCCACTCATGCCAGATAACAGAGCTTTTACTGTATATCATTTTAATTAAATAATGGCTGGCTGTTCCAATGTTTTGCCAAGGCAGCTCATGTAGGTAGTTCAAGGTGTATTGGAGAATTTTGCTATCTGAAACTCTTCGTGAAAATTATTGAAAAAAGTCTTCTACTTTTTAACCTGCTGGAATTCTTAAGTGACCTGAATTTATGGTTACGGGAGTCAAATAATGTAATTTAATAGCTGGGAGCCTAGCGTGTGGCTGAGAACATCTAATCAATTGCAGTGACAGTTTGGAAGTGAGAGGGGAGGTTCCTGACAAACAATAGAAGAATGAACTGCTGCTTCCTCAAAGGGAAACAAGCTTTAAAAATACCATGTTGGCCTTGGTGTTTTTACCAAATCTGGTCTATCACTAGTTCTCTATTTAGTTGGGAGAGTGTTTCTGAAGGGGAGCAAAAGTGATGTTCCTTTATGATTTTGTCATCAACGGGCAGTGGTGGATGACGTTAATCCAAAGGGTGCTTTTATTCTTCTTCCTCTTTTTTTTTTTTTTGGTCTTTAGATCAGTTTTTGGTGCTTTAGTCCCTGCCTCTGTGTAAGAAGTTGCTTGTAGCTATGAAAATGGCATGATTTTTTTTTTTTTTTTAAATTATCACTCAAGCAGCTCAAAACCTGTTTGGCTTTTTGGCTCCTGACAAATGTTTAATACAAATATGTTCAATATGGTTGATCCCTTGTTAAAGAAAGCTTTGCTTTGGTGTCTGGCAATATTCTTTTGAAAGGAAAAGTGAGTTTGAACCAAAACTTTGGATCCAAATGCCCTTTTCGGTAGTAGAAGCAAACCTAGATCTGAACTTTGAAGCTCTGTTTCTGTGACAGGCCTCCTGGCTATTAGGGAAGTTTGGATCTGGATCTAATCTCTGTGGCTTAGACCCATGTATTTTCATTTTTTTTTTTTTTTTTTTTACTGGGCATAAGTGGGAAGGGTAAATGCATAAAAGAAACCTTACCTGCCTCTCATCAACCTTGATCTCCAGGGGATGCAAAAAGTGCTTTCCATTAAGGTTGCATTAAAGTTGTTGCAGTAAAATGGAGAAAAACTTTGACAGCTTTTATGATGAGAGGATTTTGCTTCTGATATTTTGAATGGGAATATATAAGAATCAATTGGCAACGGCAGCAGGTAAAGTCTCTGCATTTCCCACTGTCTGAGCAGCTACGCTTTCACAGGTTTTCTGCTAGTGGTCCATGAGAGACCTTATCTCTTGAAATAAAGCAAATTAATCATTCTGTTCTGAGATTTCTCATGTATTAAAGAGGATATGTTACTAATTCCATTTAATGAACATCGTGGCATTGGTTAGCAGGAGAAGCTGCTGATCATTAACTTTTTGAACTGTGATAATACCTTGGGAGGTTTGTGTGAAGTTTGTTCACTTTGTCAGCTCCGTGTGTGAGTTTCTTGCTAGTATGTGAACAAACCAGGAGGAAGCTGGTCCCTTAATATTTACTTTCAGGTATAAGATGGCTCAGCAAAACCAGGCCCAGTCTACTGACTGTAACTAATCCGTGTAGAAATTGATGAAAGGATTTCTGGAGAACTGGGTGGCTTGGCTTGCTGGCAGGTATTTGCTTTGTTTGTTGGTGCACACCTTAAAGTTTGGTCATGGGTATATTCTTTTCCCACTGTCATTGGTGTCCAGCTTACAAAGAGCGAACTGCCCCCAGTTCACCTCCTAGTGAACATGCATGCATGGTCTTTCTGTTGAGCTTCGCAAGCAAAGAATGGTGATACAGAATCAAATCCTTGCAATTCCAAAGTCCTTCTTTTTACCAGGAAATGCACCTGTTGCCATCAGAAGCAGTTCCAGGCAGTGGGTAAAGTTAAGCTGCCATGGAAAAACAGTTCAAGTGCAAGGGCTGACAGGACCAAGACATGTTCAGCATCATTACAATAACCAGAGTTGGCCTTGGTTCATAGTAAATCATCTTGGCCTTATCTTTTAACATTTTTTTTTTTTTTTTTTTTAATTCTCACAGGGATTTGGGAGCGGGGCTAAAGGGTCTGGGAGCACAGATGGTGTTCTCGTCAATCCTCGCAGTCTCGGGGTATGGGCTGAGGAGGGAGAGGAGGATCCACTTAGTTAACTAAAGACTGCAGCGCTGGTGTCATCGGAAAGGCTTTGGCTTCCATGACCACAACCTGCTCTTTGGAGCAGTGAGCTGCTAGGAGGAGACCTAAATTTAAAGCCCGGTGGAGCAGGTCAGCCAGTCTGGCTGAGAAGAGCC
>NW_017728947.1:88509860-88549901 GCF_001723895.1 Crocodylus porosus | reverse complement strand
AAGGAAGAATTTCTTTACTGTCTGAGCCCCCAAGGTCTGGAACAGCCTGCCATTGGAGGTGGTTCAAGTCCCTACATTGAACACCTTCAAGAGCAAATTGGATGTTTATCTTGCTGGGATCCTATCACCCCAGCTGACTTCCTGCCCTTCAGGTGGGGGGCTGGACTCGATGATCTTCCAAGGTCCCTTCCAGCCCTATTGTCTATGAAATCTGTGAAGCATTACTAGGAGCCCTAATGCAGACTAATTACTTGCATCTTTGCCAAGGTTTCACATAGCCCTACTTTGATCAGTCAGTTGACACTTAAAAAATGGCTGAGCCCAGCCAGTCTATGTTAGTACTGCTATGATTGCTAGTATGATGATCTAGCTGTACTGTAGATAGGATAATGGGCAGAGAATGTGCAACATTGCAGGATGTAGACCCAACCCTTCTCTAAGCTGTAGGAAGCAATGGAGGGCTGTGCACATTAGGGCAGTCAGTGTTAGTACAGCTGATGTTCCACAGTATGTGTAGATGGTGCCTATAAAGCTTTGGAGTAGTTACTTGGAATAGGCCTGGAGTAGCTGGCAGGGTAGATTGCAGAAAACTAGGAGAAGCTCTGTTGAGGGAAGTTTCAATATCTGCTAGATTTCTAACCTTTAGAAATGCCAGTCATTGCTCAAATTGCACATACCACATTAAAAAATCCCTGTAGTTTGCATAAAAACTTGGGTTTCTGGGAAGAAAAAAATGAACGTTATCATCCCTTGGCTAGTGCTTGTGTGGGTTCTGAGGCTGAATGTAAGGAATGTGGATTGGAAATGCCATTGGAAGAAGCATTGCCTGTGTGGTCACTGCAGTATCTGGCTGCTTATAGTTCTCGTAGCTGTGACCATGAAATCCTTGGAAGATTGTTTCATGTTTCTAAGTGGGTTGGAAATACTGCTTCATTTTAAAAGTTTGCTATTAAAACACAATTGCGGAACTAGTTTCACCCTCTTAAGTGTCTTATGTATCTTCAGTAAACTCCAACTCTCAAGTTAATGTTGGTGGGGGAGGAAATATGTAGTCTTTCACCAAAGGACTTAGAACCAAGATTTATTTGTGTGTACACATTTCATATTGCCATAAATCCTGCTTGCCCCTCCAAAACTGACTTGGCAAGACTGAGGAGGAATGGTGATGGGTTGGATAAGAGTGCCTTACTTTTAGGATATGTTCTTCTCATGCATTCTTACTTTGCTGCTCGACATCTAATACAAAGCAAAGAAAATCCCTGGACTTCTAGGTTTTTTTAACCGGGAAGTGAAATAGTGTCATCACATATGCACAGCTGTAAGGAGGTGCTTGGACGTGGACTTTAGCACAGTTGGATGCCATAATATCCATCTGTTTATGTAAGGACAGTTGCATTAAAATACAGGATGTTTTCAGAAAATGTTGTGGCTGTAGATTGGGCCAAGAACTGGTGCTTCCACCTAGATTGGGTGAAGTCTGGATTACACCTTGAAATGATCACTCCACAGTCATGCATGTTCTGTGCAACACTTCAGTGGCACCCAAACTAGGAAACAACCTTGTTCTGTTTTTGGTTCCAGCCTGTATTTGAAGCAGCAGATGTAGAATTTTCTGTTACAATTAGTTCAAATTCCAATTCCCAGATTTGGGTACAAGTTCTGAAGCTGGGGCTATCTGCTGAAAATATATATATTTTTTAACGGTAAACCATGTCCCTTTGGGTAAACTTAAATCGCTCTTCTAGTAGAAAGGGCAGCTCACGTAGATTGATACAACCTTCTTTATTGAGCAAAAAAACCATGATCATAAATGCTGGTAACACTCATAAGGAACATATTTCATTTGGCCAAAATGAACCTAGCAGATCTGGAGAAAATCCATTTCCTCTTGCATAGGGAATCAGTTTTGTACATGCATTTTGGTCCTCCTATTTGGTTCTTGGGATTATTGCTTAGGTACCTCTTCTGTTAAATAGGTCTCTGTATGATTGTAATTCTTAAATGCTGTCACATTTTTCAAGCTGTTTATCAATTTGTGAACACAGTGGATTTTTTTTCATCTTCCATTGTAGAATCTAAGTTTATTAAGCACAGAATTTTTCTCAGAACAATACATCCAAAGTTTAAACAGAAAAATTCTCTTACAAATTCACTCAAACTACTTTAACTTCATGAATCTATCAATATCTTCTCCAAGCAATATAGGACTGAGAGCACAATTTGTTCGTAATGTAGATTTATCACCTGAATTGTTTTCCCCTTTGTAATTTTGAGCACTAAGGTGCCCCTTGAAGGTGGGTGAAAGGGCGTTGCCATCTATACACATGACAGAGCTCTGCTAATTGGCATGCATCGGGACAGACTTCATTAATCAAGTTTGCTGCGAGTCTGCTGGGGCATGCTAATTAGTGCACTCCAGCAGCCTCCATGTCACGCGTATTCAGCATCCCCACATTTCAAAATGATGGCGGGGGCACTTTATCTAAAGCTCGTCAAACCACAAAGAGCTTTAAACTAAAGCGTCTCTCAGAGCCTCTCTAATTAAAGCTCCCCCCTTCTACCTCGAAGCACGTGTATAGACACTCATAATGTTGTACTTGTGATGGTCCAGGGTAGGGGTGCACCAATAGAGATTTTGGGGGCTGATACCAGTAGCCAATACTTAAGAAGACATATCGGCCAGTGCAGATCCGATTTCTGATACAGCTGCATGCAGCTGGTAAGTCTGTTGTGGTGAAAGAGGAGGGGGGGAAGAAGCGGGGGGGGGCAGATCAACCCCCCCCCCCCCCATGGTGAGGAAGGGGGCAGGAGCAGGCACTGCCCAGACAGGGTGGGGCGGGGCACGGGATATAGTCGCGGCTCATTGGGGTGGTAGAGGCGGCTCCCGCCACTGCGTGCACCCCAGGAGGGCATGGGGAGGGGGGGCTGTATGCCCCCGTATGAGCACAGGGCGGACTACAGCTGTGGGCTGAAGCCAGGGCTGTGCTGGGCTCTTCTCAGCAGGGGTGCTGGGATGGGGGCTACAGAGGGGGTTTCAGCCACCCCAAATTTTGCTGTAACCCACCCCTCCCAGTAGTGCCGCTCCCAGTGTCACTGCCACCCATCCAATAAAAGAAGTAGCTATTCATGGGGCACAAACTGTCTTCTGCTGGGCTTTTGACATGCCTAACACAATGGGGCCTCTGCCACCCACAATTTTGATCAGATTTTCCTTTACACACATTTTCTTTATGCTGTGGTTATGAATTGTATGGTATGTAATATTGATACTGTAGAGGCACTCAAATATTGCAGTGGTGGGTTCTAGGTAAGGGAAATATGACCCTTTCCATGAATCATATTTTCTTTGTTATTGGCCAAATTTGTTAGTTATTTATTTGGCCAAATGTCTTAGTCTTTCTGTGCCTCCCATTCCCTGTCTGCAAAATGAGGGTATTAGCACTGCTAAACTTACTGTAGAGATAAAGCTATCAAAGATTGTGAGGTTCTCAAATATTATGTTGATAGGGATTGTATAAATAGGCACCTAGACAGACTGCTCCTGTGTACCAGACAGAAAATGTCTGATACCATATGGTGAGAATTATTCCATGTGCACTTCTAGAAGATGATGGTGTGTTGACTTTTCTCCCTTTCCTTCCCCCATCAGTAAAAAATCATCACTTTTTGGTGTCTGATCAGAGTAATTACAGATTATTTTAAGACCTGCTGTTTCATATGGTCCAAGGGGCTTGCTTTTGCATAAATGAGAATACTGCTATTGGGTTTCTAGCTGTGATTCTGGGATGCATTTAGCTGATGTATTAGATTATGTCTGAAGCCTTAGTAGAGGGCTGATCTACGAGAGGCACATTTTTGTTCCCCCGGAGGCTTCGCATACATTTTAATCTTGAATGAAATAGCAACCTCAAACAGATGGAGAAGAATAGACTGGCTTTTAAACTACTTTATGGCCTGCAATTTCCTGGAGCTACAATGTAGGAAAAGGCAGAATGGAGTGGCATGTGCCTATGTAGTCCTGTCTTTATTTTGCTTAATAAGCTAGGAGGGTGTGAATTCATTGTGCAGACAAATGAAGAAACTGAGCTGAGAGAGAGGGGCCACATCCCAAGATGTGTTTGTACAGTGACTAGCACAGTGGGGCCCAGACCCTAGTCTAGACCTTTGCATGCCACTGTAATAGAGATAGTGAAGGCTGATTAGAGAGAAGGCTAGGCTCCTGGCTGACTAGAAATTGCTTGGGGAAGAAGAACTGTATAGTGTGCACCAGCTGCCCCTATTGTTCTGATCCAGGGTTTTGGTGGGCTTGTGTTTTCTAGCTTCTCATCAGAATTAGGGTCCAAGAGGCACTTTTCTGACAGCACAAGTGGGGTGGCAGGTTTAATTGCTTTGGGTGATCATCACCAAGATCTGCAGCACAGTGGTTGTATGGAATAGAGGCTGCAGATGGTTCCTATGCTATTTGACATAGCTGCTCAGCACTCATTGAGCTGTGCTTGACTTTTACCCTTGATAATGTATCACTAACTAAAACTGATTATGGTGCTCTGAATTATAGAACGTTTCCCCTGTGAGCTTTATATGGGTGAAAAAAGGGGGAAGTCTAAGGTCTGTGCTCTAATTTGATTTTTTTGCCTGGTAAATTTATTTTAAGACCTTTACTTATTCCAGTATTAACCTCTTAAATAGTTGCTGCGTGACTTGCAACATTAAAACCACAAGGCATCTTGCTACATGAGCCTTCAACCACAAACAGTTGGGTATTAGACTTAAAGCATATGTCCCTGCATCTACACAACCTCACCAGACATTCTTGACTGTCCTGCTGCTTTGACGCAGGCAAAAATCTTAGTTAAGTCAGTTAGCGTTTTGCCTCAGTAAGGTTTGCAGGAATGGCTTTCAGGGAGCCTGCCAATTTCATCTCTGTTGGAAAATAGCCCATATGCTGTGTACAGCATGTGATAGTTAAGAGACTTAACTTTGTTAAATGCCATTGTTCTGAATACCTCTGATATAGCTACAACATCTGTAGCTCTACAGGTTTGCATTAGCTTGTTGCATTTTTGTAGTGGGTTCGATTTAATTTAGCCCTCTGCATACATGCTTGTTGTTGTTTTTTTTTAAAGGGATGTCTATGTGAATTCCATGAATCTGCAAAACAGACCTTCTAACTGCATAGCAGTTTCCTAAATGTAGGCTTTCTGCTTTTCTTGGCAGAACAAAAAGAGGTGATATTTTCTTGGGTCTGGTAACAAGTAACTTCCCATATAATCCAGGCACAAGCTGTTGCTATATGTCAGCATGTAAATCAGTGATGTATGTTATGACATGCTAGATCTGTTCTGTTTTGGAATTCTGGTTTCCATTCCTTCCAGAATCTATCGTACGCAAGTAGGGGAATGAGGCCCTGATCTTGCAAGCTAACAACCCCTTCTGTGACTTTGGTAGGTTACTGAGTAAGCAAAGAGGTCTACTTGCATCTCTGACCTTGCAGGGTTGAGGGCCTATGTCTTTAACTTGAGTAATACTTTTATTACTTTTTTTTCCTTCGGGTGACTTTCTTTTTCCTTTGGTAATAAAAGTAAACTCCATAAAAATGATGACCTTTTGACATAGTTTGTATCAGCACTATTTGGGAAAGGCATCTTGTTGCATGTATTAAACTACAGGTTTGTCACCTAATAATCTAGAATCCAGAATGATGCAGTGGGTTCATTTGGGTTTTAAAGAGAGGATTTTTAAAATAAACTCTTGTTTCATTTTAGCTCAGAGAAGCAGCTGTGTAAGCACCACATCTAGAGTTTCTCAGCTATTTGAGAAGGACTGTTTTCACACAGGTTGAGTATGCATGTGCTAGTGACTATTGAGTCTAATTGCACAGGGTGTTACAATCTAGATCCAGGAGCTAAGGAGTTAAGCTTTTAAATTCTACAGACGCTAATCTGGCCAATAAAAGTCCCTAAACACGAATCTACTGAACAGACTAAAGTGGCCCCCATGGAGCTGTCACTGTCTGTCAGTTTAATAATTAGCATTATGAAAAGTCCCTGGATATTTATTTAATCTGCTTTTTAGAGTTTATAATAGCATGTATAGAGCCCATTAGATGATCTTGATAACTCTGAGAGATTGCCATTCCTTTTAAAAATCCAGTCTAACACTTGTAGGATGTCAAGTATCATAAATGTGTTTAAAAATTTAAGCTGTTGAAGTTTTAAATACCACTAAAGTCTTTTAACTGCAGTAAGTTCAGTTCTTTCTTCAGAAAACTGTATCTAAATTGTTGGATTTAATCTCTTTATGCTAAATGACTATTTTAAAGGGTTTGTCAAATGTATTTGCTTTAAGATTTTAAAAGTGAAAGAGAAAAACAAATACTGTTCTGTCCATAGCATCCCAAAATGCTTTCTTTAAGCTGTCCATAAAGTAATACATGAAAAGTTCACCAGTGTGATATTTGGAACAGAATCCAGTATCCAAATGGTGTTCACTTGAAGATGTGCTTCTGTGTATCACTTTGGTGCACAGTGCGTTAGAGGAAAGAGAGGGTCATATTGGGGTTAATGTTTAGTTTATTTTGGAACAGCTGTGTTGCAGTAAGACTAAATGGCTGTAGTCCCATGAGAACCATAGGCATTACCATGTGAAAATGAAAATAGGTGAACTTCTCTAGGAAAAGTCTTATATTTGAAACCAAAATTATTTATGTCTATACTCCTTCAGAATATTAGCTACCTTAAACTCAAGCGCAGTTCAATCTTTATATTAATTTGACTAATTAAATGTTTTGCTTTTAAAGTGGGTATTTGACCAGCAAAATCAATTTCAAAATGACTTGTTTCCAATATATATTCTGTACCCGTGTTTTCATGGTAGAAATTGGTTGGTTAGAGATCTTTACTACTGCTTATTCCCATTAGATTTCCAGAACTAATTAAGCTAAAACAGACAGAGATGGCTTATTTTTTGGGATCACACACTCATTTGCATTCTTAATTAAGTTTAATTCATAGTATCTTTATTGAAAAACAATTATTGAAAATAAATAGACTGACTTAGTGATCCTGTGTTTTCTGTGGATGAGTACCCTGCACATATTTATATGAATAATTAAGCCTTTTAAGACTATTCATCATACTTCAAAGCAGAGCTTCAGTATAACCCTTCCCATTTTTAAGGAGCTACCCCTTAGTGCAGAGGTGTCAAACATATGGCCCATGGGCTGAATCTGACCATGCAACTGTATGATCTGCCCACAGGTCCCTGGACCAACCCCACGTGCCAGCCCCAGTCCGTGTATTGCATGCAGGATGGGCCCATTACCATGCATGCTGCAGACAGCACAAGCTTGCACCCAGACCTCTTGTGCTTTGTGAAGCACTGGGTTCAGCCCATGGGCAATGCATGACCTGTGCTGCCCCTGGGGACCAAGTAGACGGTGAACCCTGGAGCTGGCCTGTGCTACCTGTAGCACATGGGGCTGGACCAGCTGAGCACACTGCATGCAGCACAGGGGGGGTTGCCATAGGGTGTGTACTCGATGTGGAGCTCCACCAGACCTGGAGCCAGTGCGCAGGGCAGGTCAGTGGGGCATTGCATGGAGTGCACATCCTGGCCCACCCCCATGCTATGTGCAGCTAGTTCAACTCCATGTGCTGTGTGCAACTGGTTGGCCCCAGGGCCAGCACAGGGCACATGCTGCTCACAGCATTCAGGCTCAGACCAGTGCTACATGCAGTACAGGGGGGGCATTCCAGGATGTGAGCTGCAGACAGCGCCCCAGACTGCCCCCCTGTGTAGTCTGCGGCACTGGTACATGAGGTGCACAAACTGGACCTGAAACCATAGCCACTTCACTGGGGGTCGATCCTGGTCCAGCCCGCTGACTAGCTCATATATGCTCATCTGGCCCCACTGGCTGGATGAGTTTGACATCCCTGCTGTAATGTAATTCATGTCTTCCAGTCATTTCTTGGATTCTGCCTTGAAAACAAAATAAGTACATGTTTAGGATTTTCCAGACTTTGAAAAACCGGAGCAGTATTGGAAGCTTTTCTCTTTGGTGTCATAATTTGTGGCAATGGCTTATCTGAATAGCACATGTATATACCTTTATGGCTTTACAGGCAGAAGGCATAGCCTGATATGAGACTTTAACAAAAGCTTCCGTTTTTGAAAGAGGTGCTTACACTTGAGTGTGTGGGCATTTGGTCTTAAATAAACTCACCCTATTCCTTTGTAGTCCTCAAACTTGATGAGAGATCCTGCATTTCCTGAAGTGACACTTGGCCAGACCCATGTTTCTTTCACAGCAATAAAAATGTACCTGAAACAAACAAAAAACAGACCCACCTGAGACATGATCAAAATTTGGGATTGGTATTTGGTAGAATCCAGATACTGCGGCTGGAGTGTGCTGGTATTCTGCATCCAAACTTTAAAGTCTGAAGCCTTGTTTCCAAGACACTAACTGCCTGTTTTCCTTAGATCATTTTGACTTGAAGTCGCACTTTGCTTTCATTCTTTGGTCAGCTGACATTTACAATGAAGCTCATTCTCAGCATTTCAATTGCGGCCAGCTGCGGAAGGATAACTTAAGGCAGTGGTTCCCAAACTGTGGGTCTCAACCCCACGTGGGCAGTGGCGGGAACCTGTGGGATGGGAGTGAGGGGCTGTGCTGAGGAAATGGGGTCATTCTGAGGAAAAATTTGGGAAGCACTGACTTAAGGTGATTAGCATTGTACATGAGTGGGTTCCTGAGATTTTTTTTTTGAGGTGTGTGTGAATATTTATTAAACCAGTGCTGGAGGCCAGATCAGTTTGCTTTGGCTCTTCTTCTTGACAGCCTTTTGCAAACTTTACCAATGTCAAGGTATTTGTCAGAGCTTATCAGTGATCCATTTTTCAGTGTTTATAGCAACCATTTGAATACTTAAAATTGAAACCATCCTTACTCACTTTCTTTCAGTCTTGCACAAATGGGTGCCTCAATCTTGCTCAGATATGTCGAGCTGATGTCTCTTATACATGCTTTTCTCAGCAAGATGTAGCATTTTCATGAGGGAGGAAACAGCTTTTCCTTCAGTGCTGTTGTGTTTTTCTACAGCAGTCTAAACCTTCTCTTTTTCCAGTGCATGGAGTTAGTGTATTAGGTGTGTGTTTCTTGTGCAGGACATCAAGATTTTCAGTCACCAAATCATGTTTTGTAGGTCATGCTTTAATTGTGGAACCCACTAGATATGAAACATGAAGCAGTAGACGAGTAACCAGGGTTCTCATCATCAGGGGTCTTTGGTGATTATGCACAGTATCAAATTCAGTGGAAGCTAAGGGCTTGATCTTATTCAGGTGCATGGAGCCAGCTCCACCCCTCAAAGCTCACCAGTTCCTGTCCTGGTAACCCTAGAAAGATGATGAAATAACCAGGTGTAATGCCACCCTCAGTTTACTTGCAGCTAGAACCTTGTATTTCGAGCATCTTCTTGCAAACAGATGAGATTGACTCTTCTAGTTTTGATGCCCTATAAAATCTGATTCCTATCCAGTAAACTTAGTATGAAGTAGTATTTTGGGGTGTTTCCCTTTTTTGTTTAACATTGAAAGCCCTAAAGTTGGTGATAACTAGGTTATGCTGAGAGACAAAAAGCTTATTTGAAACTGGCTGCAATTGAATATTCAAGGTACTGCAGCATTAGCACAAAAAGGTACCGCCCTGACCCCAAGTGCTGAGGCTAGAGGCAGGAAGCAGAAATGGAAGGAGAGAGGTGGAGGCTGGACACTGGCCACATAAGCTGCTAGAGCAGTATGGGGTAGCCAGGTAGGAGCCTAGGGACTGCATGTTACCCCTTGGGGGGGGCCACACATGGTCCAGAAGTCATGGGTTGGTCAGCTCTGTGCTGAGGGATTGCAAGCATCTTTAGGATCCCTTCCACTTCTGTCAGAGATGGGGTGTGGTTGACTATTACAGTACTTTCCCTGCTGATAGCAACAGTTGGCTTTCCTTCACTGGGGTCACAGGTGCCAGTTCTGTGCATATACAACACAAAAAAATAACAAAAGGGAGAAGCAAAGACTGCTAGAGACCAGTTTAAATATGCATGTAGTTTTTTTAATTCAATTGTATTGTCATCAGATTACCATTGAAAAAATGAATTTGTAGATTTTGTCTATGTATCAGTGCAAATCTACTGTGTAATGTTTTTATTGGTCCATATATTGGCACTGCTAAAAGGAAAATTGACGTTATCAGCAATTGGCTTTTTTTTTGTTTATTTTGGCCAATGTGACTGATTATGTTACCAATAAATGCTGCATAGATGCAGACCTGCATGTTGGAGTGCAGTGTCCAGACAGTAAGTCTGTGGGGGTGAAGGTTGTGGTAGGGGGCAGATTAAGGCTCTCATGGTGTGTGAGAGAGGGTGGGGCTGGGGCAGATGCTGCCTCGGGTGGGGTGCGGGACAGAGCCATGGGCAGCTCCTGCCACTGCACTTACCCCCAGAGGAAGCATGGGGGCCACATGCCCCCTGGATTTGTGTGTGGGTTGAGGGCAGGCTGGGGCCAGGGGCTGCAATGGCTGCCTCCCAGCAGGGGGGCAGGGCCAGGGCTGCACTTAGGGTGGGGTGGTCAGTGGCAGCACTGGGAGGAGGGTTAAAGGGGGGCTATGGCAAATTTTTGGGGTGGCTGTAGTCCATCCCGTAGCTCCCTCTCCCAGCACTGTTGTTGCTGCCTCTCCTCCAGCTGCCCGGAGCACAGCTCTGGCCCAGCCCCTCCACTGGGAAGAGGCCAGTACAGCCCCTGGCCCCAGCCCACAGCAGGCAGCCTGTTTTTGCCTTGCACACAAATCTGGGGGCACGTGCCTTCCATGCTTTCCTTGGGGCTGCATGCAGCAGCGGGAGCCACCCTCCCTGCACCACCCAGACAAACTACCTATGGCTCCATCTCGCACCCTGGCTGGGCAGCCCCTGCCCCAGCCCCACTTCCTCCATTACCATGGGGTCCTCAAACTGCTCCCTCCATGCTCCTTCCCTCCCCACCATGGACTTACTGGTGGGAAGTTGCCCTCTAAGCTGCCAGGCTGCAAATTGGCAATTAGATGGGTATCCGCCAGTATGGCTGGTTAATAATTGGCCATCAGTATCGGCCAAAAAAAATCTTTTTCAGTACATCCCTTACACACTTATAGTTCTGGTGTATGAAACATAGTATGATGCATTGGCTTTGAAAAAGGGAAAATGTTCCATGAATTATTTTCAGTGAAGCAGGCAAATTTTGCTATTCCCATGTTCTTTCTTTGTCTCTTAAGAAAAGAGCTCTGGAAGTAAAAGATTTTTCAGTTGCAACAAAACATTTCAGGAGAGTGCCCTAACCACCAGGAGTAGGAGCTGAGGTAGCTTTGGGGTAGGGCTGTGCATCTTTTCTGTTGATACTCTGCCACTTTGTATAAACAGTTACTGCAGAAGGGAACATTCTGCCTGCTGGTCTGAAGCCTTCTTCTTGCACTCACTGTCTTCAGTGACTTCTGATACAAAGTAGAACAACAGCTCCAAGAGAAGAGATGGAGAGTGCATCCATTTTAAAATATTCTTAGCTTTGTGGATAGAGCAAGGATTTTTGTGGGTGATATGTTTTTATTGATCCCACATATATGCATGCGGCACTTTGATTAGTTTGTAGGTTCAACTCTACTCTGCTTTCAGAACCTGATAAAGCATGTCTTGCATTCGGAAGCTTACCTAACTTCATCCCAACCATGCAGCTGGTCCAATAAAAAATATCACCCACAAAAATCCATGCCTTTTGCATAATTCCCAGACCACCACAACTACACTATCACTCCAACACTACCAAAACTTTGTGGCTAGGACATTTTAAGTTCATATATGCTTTCTGATTTGAGGACAGCATTTTGAAAAAGGAGGTAAATTATTTATCATCAGAAGGGAAACGAGTTGATACAGACATGGGATATTAGGTCTAATTTATTTGCAAGAAGCATTCTTCTGACAGAAAAGAAGGGCAAAAGCAAATCTAAGATGTATTTTGCCACTTCCACAGTTTACGAAGACTGCAGCATTTGAGTCCTCAGCCAGATGGATGTCTGATTTTTTTGGAGCAGATATTCTGTTTCAGTCACTTCTGTCCCCTCAGAAGATTTTTATGAGCAGATTCCTGGGCTCTTTTGTCACATGCACAGAAACTAGAGACAAAAGCATTTGGGTGTTGGATATATACTTCATCACCTGATCTGTTGCTGTTTTGCAACACAAAAGGAAGCTAATACAAATTTAATGTTCTTTCCTCTTAGACTTAATGGTCTGCATATCTGTTGTTACATATCCCATCCTTAGTTAAGGGAATTTTATTCTCAAGTTTTTCATGGGCTTAGCTCAGTAGTATTTGTGGATCTGCAGTCCCAGTCAGTTAACCAGTTCTGCAAGTCATCCCCACTCCCCAGCCCCCAAATACACACTGTTCGTATATAACAAATTTCAGAGTTCTAGCAACTTGACAGGGTGTGTGGGTTTATATATCACTGCTGACAAACATGCCACTTAATTATTCTATATGCACAAAGAAGCATTCAGAAGACAGCAAAACCTAGTTGAAATTACAGTGCAGTGCCTTTTGCAGACTGCTCTGATAAGCCTGTTTAAATAGATGCTGTCAGCTTCTTTAGCATTCAGATATGTTTGGTCTTAAATTTGGGGGAATGTAGTCAAGATTATACCCTGCATTCTGAATATCTCAGAGAGGGAGAATTGTGTGTGCATATTGAAATAAAGCTGGATTCTAAATACTAAAAATCCACCCTCTGATTTTATTACTATGAGTAGTACTTTTTTCCTGTTGTTTTTTAAGTGCTGACATTTTATTTGATCATCCTCCACACCGCTGCAGCTTGTGATGAGTAGTAGGCCCTTCTGAGTCTCATTGCTCTTTCAGACCATTAGGCACGCTGGCCCCTTCTACTGCTGTATTGAAAAGAAATTATGAATGGAGAAAACTGGTTTCTTGGCTCTCTGATACCTTGAGGTGTTTATAGGCATGCTTCAGGGAGAGCGGGCACTTTAATTAAAGTGGCTCCAAGAGCTGCTCTAATTAAAGTCCCTGGAGCATCATGTGTATCAGCGTCCAAGTGCTGAAAAATGGCAATGGGGGCACTTTAGTTAAAGCTCATCAAGCCAGCTGTAGTTAAAGTCCCCCCACCGCCATTTTTGAGCGTGGGGATGTTGATACACGTGACACTACAGTCTGCTGAGGCACAGTAATTGCCACGTTCCAGCAGACTTGATTAATCGAGTCTGCTCTGATACATGGTATAATTGTAACACATTTAAGCAGGTGCCCTGCACATGTATAGGCACCTACAGACGTTAGTGCTAGTGCACAAACTTAAGAGTGCACAACACTAATGTCTGTGGGCACCTATACATGTGCAGAGAGCCTGCTAGCTACACGTGTGGTTCTCAGCACACTGGGGTGCTGCGAGAGCCTTTTAAAGGTGCTGCAAGGTGCTCTGCAATATTAGTGCTGTAAGTGTGTAGACACTTGCACATGATTCACAAGATAAGCACAGGAAATCCATAATGTCAAAAAAGTGACCTATTTTGGTCTTTCTGAGTTCTGTCAACAAAGGAATTGTTCTCACTTTGCAGTGCAGTTTGCTTATATCTCATAACTCCTACCCTTGAAGGGCAGACAGCATAGTCCTGGAAACAGAACTGGAATAGACTTGCTATGACTGCCAAAGGAGAACTAGTGGTGTGTCACTTTTTAAAAAAAGATGAGAAGTAGCATTTAAATCCTGTCCCTGTTAGTACTTTGCCCCTTAAAATCATGAAGAAGATGGAAGAGGAAGAAGAGGAAGATGATGTCATTCTCTCTGTGTAATGATGCTTTAGAATAGAGGTGGCCAACTTGCAGTGCAGGTGGCAGTAAAAAAAAAAAAAAAAGAGTGAAAACTAAGCTGGCATTTTCCAAGGGTGCTTTGAGTCTAAAAAGGTTGAGAACCACTGAACTACACAGTAGCTTGAATACTCACCAGTTGGATAGGGACAAACCTGGGTTTTGTGGTAGAAGGGGAGGTTTCCCCTAAAGTGTCTTCAAAGGCAGTTGGGGCCAATTTTTTTCGGTAAGTGTGCCACAGATTAGTTCCACATCTTTTCTATGTGCCATTCCAGCCCCCTTCCCCTGCCTGATGGACTGTTCTGATTTTTGTTCCCTGTCCTGTGCTTCCTGACTAGATCTGCTGCTCTGGTCTCTGCTCTGTTTCCCTCTGCTGCCTGTCCCCTTTCCAGTCCTCCATACATGCCGTACACGCAGAGGCTGACTATGCCATTCATGCCACCTGCACTGCAAGTTGGCCACCTCTATTCTAAGGGATCATTACACAGAGAGAATGACATCGTCTTCCTCTTCTTCCTCTTCCATCTTCTTCATGATTTTAAGGGGCAAAGTACTAACAGGGACAGCATTTAAATGCTACTTCTCATCTTTTTTTAAAAAGTGACACACCACTAGTTCTCCTTTGGCAGTCATAGCAAGTCTATTCCAGTTCTGTTTCCAGGACTATACTGTCTGCCCTTCAAGGGTAAGAGTTATGAGATATAAGCAACCTGCTGCAGCAATCACCTGTTGGGTGTGCTCTTAAAGTCTTTCCATGAAGTAGATCTTAATAGTGTTAGCTGAGGCCTGTGAAACTGATGTCTTTTTGTGGCTAACAGAATTCTTTCTATATTGGAACAAGAGAATAGTAAGCTTCCTTTCAAGCTTTCTTACGTTGCCTTTCATGCAACAAGATTCAAACTCCACTAACCATTTAAATTAAAAGCACAGATCTTGAGATAATAGTTGGCGGGGTAGGAGGGGGAGAGGAAAGGACAGTTTATAGGTCTTGTTACACACACTTTATCATACTCTAGGTGTCACACAATAAAATTCCAACTGACTGTATTAACAGTTTGAACGCTCTGGTTTCTTCTTTGGTCCAACAGCCTGCCAAAGCTCAGCCCTTGCTCAGGCCTCCCAAATTGCTTCTTCCCTGTCCTTGGTTCTGTAACTTCTTTCCAGGCCTCCTCTATGTGAAATAATCAAGGCTGCTGGCCTCCTTCTGTATGCCCCTAGTGCAGGGGCGGGCAATTATTTCAGGCGGAGGGTCGCTTACTGAGGTTTGGCAAGTCATCGAGGGCCGCATGACAGGCAGCCAGGGACAGATAATTATGAATTTTCTAAATTTTTTAGGTGCCCCGCAGGCCGTATAGAATGGCCTGGCAGGCCGCGTCTGGCCCGCAGACTGCATTTTGCCCGCCCCTGCCCTAGTGCCTTGTGCTATAAGGTTGTTACCTATAACAGAGTAGTTATGTTAGGCTGTGGCTAAGAGTCATTCTCAGAGGCATAAGCAAGCCAGGAGCCAGGAACTGCTCCCTCCTCAGTAGGTTTATAGAGCCTTAAGTATTTTTTGTTGGTTCTTCTCTCGTTGTTGTCTGCATGTTCTTTTCCTACTAAAGGAATAACTGAGGCATAGGTGATAGTAGATGGCTCGTGGAAATAGAATCTAGGAGTCCTGGCTGTCTCCTCTCTTCACCATAGGCTCAGCTAATTGCATGTGTTAGGAACAGCGTAGGTTTTTAACTCTGAGGTAGCCAAACTAGATATAGGATTTTTTAGCACATAACTGCAATTTTTGGAAGTTAAGAACTGAAAGTTTACTTGGTTGCTAAAACCATTTTTTACCAAGCAAAGTCCTATATAAAAAGTGAATAATTCAAATATATAATTCTCTATAACAAAGCCCTTTCTTGGTCCTTAAAAAGGAGATGTGTCAATTGGCCACAGAAAACACTGTGCATTATATGCATTCATAAAGCAGGAGGCTCTCATTAAATATGTACTGTTAGTCACCACCTGCTATTTGCTTCATGTGATGCATTCTTTAATGTGGTGATGCATTTTTTTCTGTCACTCTTTTCTGAAGTGCATTATTCACTACTTTGAACCATATGGCCTGAAATATATTCAGAACATCTCCTTTCTGTACTGGCCAGTCCCAGGGGACAGATTTCTGATCCATGGTGTTAATGATCAAGCAGGTTTTTATGTCCTGTATTCGTCATTGTTCCTTGCGTAGGTAGATGTGAGAAGGAAGTTAGGAATGAGTCCAGACTGGTTGGTTGTCAATGTACATTTGAGCTGGTAACAAATGTTTTGTGGGTGAAAAAAGAAAAAAGTGCTTCACAGTTTTATTTTAAGGTAGGACTGTGACACAGATCTTTTGAGGTTGTGACCCTACCTTTCCTAGCATTTTGTGGAGCACTTCACACACTTTCTGGGCCCTGTAGCAGGACCCATGACTACCAAACATGTCTGATTTTTTCAGCGAAGGTCTTTCGCCTTTGAAATAGGTGGAGTTGCTCCCAGTTCTTATCAGTGTCATAAGCCACCTTTCAGTTCTCCTTAATGGGAAAAGCTGTTTCCTTAACATTTGTGTAGGGCTGCATGCTCGGAAGGTTGTTTGTGTATGTAAAATTGTATATATTTTGCTTTATTAAGAAAAATGGGTAGGTGACAAAGTGTCCTTATCTTTTAACTTGTTTCAAGCCCTATATTATGCAACAAGTTTAGATCTCATCCTGCTTTCCTGTGTGCACATCAGAAGTACTGCCACACAATCTGACGTACTTGGCAGTCTGCTCAAGGGAGGCCTAGAGTCTGAAACAGCAGGAGCATTGCAGTCTGGAGCTGAGTTTGTTGGCAGAACTATTTGGAGAAGCTTGCACACTTTGTGCCTACATTATGCTTGGCTGAGTTCAATGGGGCTGTTCTCTGTTTTGGAGAATTGCTTTCAATCACAATAAATCATGTAGCTCTTAATCTGAACCACTGGAAACAAATTCTTCCCTTCTACTTCATTTGTGCATGTCGGTCCTATAGATGGGCACGAGTTCTCATAATTTGGATCAGGATGTGACTTTTCTCAGTCTGGTGTTCACATGCGATTAACACAGTTCATTAGAGGATTTCAGAGCACCCTATAAACATTTCTGTGGCATTCTTGATTAACTATTATCCTGATTTTTCTAGTGGTGCAAAAGCACAACAAATCTAGGTAAAATTTTTGAGAAACAGCCATGTGAGTGACTTCTTCCCTTTTCCCTAAATGTGTCAAACATACAGCTCCTTGAGTACATGGAGAATGCTGGATATTTGTCATATGAGATCGGGCTACCTCAGTTTTGGCATCCAGATTCATATTCAGGAATCTTAAAATTAATCATTTAGGGACAGGTGCCAAGTAAGCGACTTTTTTTTTCCCCAGACAAGTGAATATATACTACTCACAGTGAAGTCAGTCATATCTGTGGTGCTCAAAACTGAAATAGTCAAGTCAGTTATTTAGGCACCTGACTATAGATACCTAACTTTAAAGCTGCCTATTTGAATATGTAAGCTTTTGAACTCAGCACACTTTTATTGTAGGTTTTAAGAATGCAAAACAATTGTTCCTCTCTAACATTTCCTTCAGTAAACATCTGAGCTAATTCTCGTAGATCTCCAGTTTCTGATCAGCCATTCATCAGAGTCGACCAATTCACAGCATTCCTAACAAAGAACAGGTTAGACAAAGTAACCTGACACTTTCATATGTTTAAATACCGAGGCAGGGAAGTTGTTATAAGATTCGTGAAAAGCTGTTTGTAAACTAGAACAAAACCCACCCTCTCTCATAACTCCACCACTTAACCTCAACACTCTGGAACTGGGAATGGACACGGTGTTGCTGTAGTTACGTTGCTGTACACCCGCTTACTCTTTGCCAAGTTTTTGTGTTCCACAGAAACAAACAATGGCAAATATTCCCCTTGCTGATCAAATATTGATTGAACTATTTGCTCATGCTATACTTGCTTTACTTAATTGTAAAAGTGCCCTCTAGCTTAGCTATGATGTGAGAAAGTGGTGCTTAACTTTTTGGCCCTGTGGGCCAGATAAGTAGCTCAGGGCAGGTCTACAGACCAGATCTGTGGGGTTGGGCCCCATGTGGCCAAATGCTGCCCCATGCTGCCCAGATTGAGCCCCATGCAGCCAGATGCCTCCGAATCAGGGTCCATGTCACCCAGATCCTACCTCATATCATCTAAATTGGGTTCCACGCTGCCCAGACCAGGCCCTGTGCTGTTCCAGTCTTATCTGGCTGGATTGGGCTCTCTGCTGCTGTGGTCCCACACGCTCCATCTAGCATGCAAGCAAGGCCATCCTATTTGGCCATCAGTTCCTGTGTGTCCAGAAATTTGACAGCAGGAGAGCAGCAATCAATGCTGTCACTTCTCCCCTGCTGCCAAATGTCAAGACCTGTGAGTGGACCTCTGGGGGCAGATGACGTGGGTCCGTGGACCAGGGGTTAAACATTCTTGCTGTGAGAGAAATGGTCTGTAATGATCCTCCCAGTTGCTGCAGTTGAATGGAAGTGTTACTCTTGTTGGGGTGTATTCTGTATTTTGAATCTTAAGATTTTGCATCAGTTGTGCAGCAACTTGTGATAGGAATTTATACTTTGATTAAATTCATTTTCAATGTTAATGATGGTCTTTACCTTAAGCTTTTAGAGAAATTAAAGCCAACATGTCCTAACTTGATTGCCTAAGCTTTTAGTTTTTGCCCTTTATTTGGTGCCTAAACATAAATAATTGGCTTTCATTACCCATTTAGTGTCAGTGTTCAGCACCTCAGAAGATGAAGTCCCTTATTTAGATACCCGAGTCAAGATTTCAGGGTTAATCTTTAGGCACCCAATTTTGGAGCCTTTTGGTCTTCCGCACAGTATTGCAAGCTCCACTCTGCAATTTCTACATTTGAAACCTCTGACAGTGAGATTGTGGGAGGAATTATCCCCCTCACCAGTCCAGGGCTTGATTTTTTCCTGTCTGAAGCATTCGATATGGGAATTTCACATTTCATATCCTCCCTCCTTTTCTTCTAACCAGCTGAACAGAGTCAGTCCCACTGCAGTGACACTATTGTTTCATGATCTGGCTGGTAGGGAGCACAGCTCACTTGATACATCATCTTGTATTTCCTCCTTTGATCCAAACCTGGTTATGTTACTTTCCCAGTAAACCTGAGCTCTAACAACAGAGTTGAGGTGTGGTGGGAGTCTTTCAGAGACACTGCCAAAGCCTGCCTCATGGCAGATATTCTTCAAGATTTTTGCAGTTGTAAGGACTAGAAATTTACCTTTCTTTCCTATTTAATGAAAGGTAAGATTCTTGCATCATCACCTGACCTCAGGAGCTTTCAAAAACCACTAGATATTACAAGTCTTGATTTGAAAACTGAGTTGCCAAACACTGAAAATGCAATGCATGCAAGCCTTAGAACTGGCATAACAGGAGAATTAGGTGGTTAATCTTTCATGAATGTTAATAATTACATAGTGACACAGCTTACCTCTGCCTGTGTAACAGATGGCAAGAAGAAAGGAGCTCCTGGGATGCAGCTGTACCCTATACATTTTTCCTGGAGTTTCATGGACATTCCCAGGATACTAAAAGTATTATGTGCATCCTTACCTCCAGTGGGGAATTACTGAATGGAGGTTAAAAAGAGGAGAAGAAATGCCCTTAAAATTGTAAATTATTTAATGGTTTTCTACCCCAGAAGCACTGATACTTAACTCTAACAAAGCAGTTCCCTCCTGCTGTTGTAGTGGAGCGCTCTTAAATCAAGGCTTGCAGTAAGAGGCTGGTGGTGGAGAAGAGGAAGGTAAAGCCTCTGCTGAATAAATTAATGTTGTTAGTTAGCTGTAAGATTCAGAGAAGATGACACTGATTGTATTAAACAGGGCTAATTGGGAGCTTTAGGTCTCTAAAGGAACAAAACTAAGGTTGACAAGCCTGAAACAGCCTTTCTTTTAAAAATTGTTTACTCATATGGGTTGGGTTATCATTGTTTGCAAGCAGTTACCACAGAAGCTTTTTGGATACTAGATATTTTCTGTTGTAAGTGTAGTCAAAAGTGGCAGCTATTACTTAAAAATTAGTTGAAGTGTGATACTTTTTTTACCACTTAGTATTCACTGCCCTGTGTACATACAGGAATAGTAGTAAATTTCTGCATTTAAAATAGGAGGTACCTCTATAGTAATGCAATGACTGGCTTGAAAAGTGGTGGTGATGTTAACTTTAAATGGGATTATTTTTGTGAAACTGAGTTAGACAAAATAAGAGTTAGACAAATAAAATCTTTGCAACAGTGTTAGATAAAAGCACAACAGAACCAAGTAGAATCTTTCTTGAAAAAAAGTGTGTGTGTGTGTGTGTGTGTGTGTTGGACTGCTTGATAAATACAAAGTAGTAGCCTGTCTTACTTTAGACAAAATAAGAGGTATAGGGTAATTTTAAAGGTTTTGCAAGTGTGAGGGATGCATAGAAGAAAAATAGATCAGTTGTGTTGGAGTAAGTGCAAGGAAGATGAATTACTAGGCACATGGTACCCAAGGTAATTAGAGGTACTTAGCAGATAAATTTATCATAGAGGCATAATACAAAAATATACATTTTATCATCTCTGTTCTGGAAGAAATAACAGCTCCACAAACTTCTTTTTACTATTATATGAATTTCTTTGAGTGATTCTAGGAATTAATGGAGAAAAGTTTATCAGTGGTAGTTTGGTATAGGTAATAGCAAACTATTGTGGTAGTTGTCACTGATTATACTTAGTGCTAGGCAAGATGATTCTTGAAGAGTAAGTACCACATGACACCTAACATACATGATACAGTTCATCTTTTTTCTCTCTAACTTTTCTGGGTTGAGTTTCTCTACAGCTGCACACATACACTTGTAAACACCAGGAAATAATTGCTGACACCTGGGGGCTATATTTAAAGATTGTACAACTGTGTTAAAGCCAGACTAGAGTCCTTGTTAACACCAAATTTGAATTTGGCCCAGCAACATTAGTAAGTACAAAGTTTAACACTGTTTTGTTTTTCACTATTGCAATACCCAAATTAACTGGTCCCTGCAAAAGCTGTTAGCTGCTTATCTGGATGTACCCAGATGAAAATGTAGAGCTTGCAGCTGATTTAGTGTCTCATCATTCTCTTTTTGTAATCCAGGTGAGATGCCTTGAGAATTTTTCCCCCTGCTTACCCAGATGCAGTGAATTGTCGTGGCAATACAATGTAGTGTGGTGCCATTAACAATGAAGCAAATGCCTTCCTGCAAAAGCAAATATTTAGCATTCTTCTTGCTCAGTATTCGTTTGTCACCATTCTATACACAGGGCTTCTCTACCATGATCAGCCTTCAGACTTTCATGCTGTGTTTTATTTTGGCTTCATTAGTCTGGAGTCATTTCCTAGATTTTTCACATTCTACCCCTAACTCTCACTGGAGTTCAAGGTTAGAGGGAGATGGGGTTATGTCCTTTCTACTTGGTATGAAGTAGCCAAAAGATAAGTCTGTCTTTCTGTACTAAGCAATTGCTTTTTCTAACCAATAAAAGCAGCTTTCTTTCTCACTTTAAAAAGCATATATTGTTTGACCTTGCTACATCATATAATAAACCGCAATGGATGAAGTTGGACAAAATAAAAACATAGGTTTACTTGTAGGAGCACAAGTTGAGCCACTTCTTTGGTGCCCCAGGTTTCCTATCTGTTTCTGTTTGTATTCTGTGGCTGCTCAGTGCTATTCATCGTAAAGCACCGTCACTTTTTGTCATGGTAACTTCAAGCTGACAGTTAACAAACTGAACAGATGTCAGTGAAAGGTCTCATTGGAATGGAAACCAGGAGAGGGTGGAGGCTTTCAAGTGCTTTGATGGCTGCAAGAAGCCAAAGGAAAAAAACCCACAAGAGTTTGCTCTGCTGGCAGCATGACGGTATAATTGCACAAATCCCTTGTGCCTGAATACAGCACGTCTGTACTTTGGAGCAGCACAGTGCAAATCAGTGGCAGCTAGTAACTATGTAAATAGCTAAGCATCAGCTGCATACAACTTCCTTTGCGGTGGTACTCAATTATAGGTAACTCTTCTTTCCACCACAGGAGTCAGAATGATCTCTAACAACATAGAATCATAAAAGTAGGGTCGGAAGGGACCTTGTAGATCTTCAAGTCCTACCCCCTGCCTGGGCAAGAGAAAAACCGGGCTCAAATGACTCCAGCTAGGTAAGCATCAAGCCTCTTCCTAAAGACCCCCAAGGTAGGAGCCAGCACCACTTCCCTTGGAAGCTGGTTCCAGATCCTAGCCGCCCTGACTGTGAAGTAGTGCTTACGGATGTCTAATCTAAACCTACTCTCCAACAACTTGTGGCTGTTATTCCTTGTTATGCCAGGGGGCGCTAGGGGAAACAAGGTCTCTCCCAAACCCTTCTGGGATTAGCTGCTGAAAACAGAAAGAGGAAAAAACCCAAAAGTTGCATAATGAAGGTATAGAAACTTTTTCCATTTAGCCCCCATTGTCTTCCTCTTCCCTCCCATTTATACTATTAACCATTTTCTGAGACTGCACTCACTTTGGTAGAGTATTGAAGTTACAACATGACTGAGAGATTAAATTAGGAATTGGTATAATGAGTGATTGACGGATATGAGAAAAGCACCATAAATTTACCTCAGCCAAGTGGCAGACCAGTTGTGCTCTAGCTGTATGATGAAGAAAGCAATGCAAAATCTTTGGGATTCTGTATAACTGATCAACTTGTGACAGGTAGTGTTGGAGTGATGTTGCAGCCATGATAGTCCAAAAACTGTGAGAGGCAAAGGTTTTTGTAGGCGATATCCAGAAATCCGGGTTGTGTGTTGGCTGCAGAAAAATGTGGATTTTCTCACTTGAAGGAGAGAAATTCAGATTTTCCTCTTTAAAGGAGGAAGCTGTGGAAAACAGTGGATTTCCCCTTGCAGTTGGTCCAGTAAAAGAGATCACCCATGATAATCCTTGCCTTTCACAGCTTGTGACAGTCCACATGCATAGTGTTTCCCAATGATGAAGGGTGGGAAAGGATGAGAATGTACTAGTGCTGACAAGGCATGTATGACCTTTGCTTCTAGATCCCTCCCACCCACTTCCTCAACTGCTCAGGACAAATTCTGCATTTGTCAGAGTTGGATGAATCTTCTGGCTAGTGATTTTTCTGGATGATCGAGTACTTTACTAATAGATAAACTGTGTGGGCACTGACTATACAGAACAACCTGGCAGTTATATTAGGTTTAAATATAATATAGTGAAGGGACCTTGAGGTTACAGGTCTCAAAGCTAACCTGCATTTTAAAGAAAGGATTCCATTTTGTTGGGATGTCATTGCCCCATCAAATCTTTGCAACAGTGTTAGATAAAAGCACAACAGAACCAAGTAGAATCTTTCTTGAAAAAAAGGTGTGTGTGTGTGTGTGTGTTGGACTGCTTGATAAATACAAAGTAGTAGCCTGTCTTATCATTGATAGTTCAAAACAATGAGGATGATGCTGAGGGTAAACTAGAAAGGAAACTGTTTAGGTCAGGGCTGTCCAACGTTTAAGCCCTGGGAGCTGCATGATACATGGGCCAAAACCAGGCATGTAGCATGGTAGCTCCCCCCCCACCCCCCGCCAACCCCCCCCCTGTTCCTGGGGCCAAGGCAGGAAGTGACAACTGAAGGGAAGTGGGGGGGCCTGGAGACTCCAGCTGCTATTGCAGCGAGAGCAATGGCAGAGCAATGGCAGGAGCAGCAGCCAGATGAGAGCCCAGGAGGTCTTCATTAACCCCTTGTGGGCTGCGTGTAGCCCATAGGCCACCAGCTGTACAGTCCTGGGTTAGATCAGTGATTCTCAATCAGTGTGTCACAGTACTGTGGGTATATGAGATCTTTTCATGGGTGCCACTCAATACTAGCACTGTTGGGTATGTAATTACCTATGCATGATGTACAAGGTAAACTCAGAGATTTCAGATGGGAATCCGTAGTGTCACCAACTTCCTAACTACAAACTGATGCCCAGTCAATAGGTTGTTAGAAAATAAGTATTGCTTACTTTAATTTTTTTTGTAGTTTTTATTTTTGGGGGGAAGAAGAAAGATGTTTCTTAAGTTAAACCAGTTTTTCACTTATTTGTCTGGTATTCTTAGGCAGCTTCTACAAACTGTATTCCCTGGCAGAAGTTATTCCTTAGATCTCCGTTTTAGTTATGAGCCAGATCACCTCATGCCTTTTTAATGTGAAGAACTCTAACCTATAGTTCGGATGGCACTTTAAAACCATTTATATATTTGATTAATTAATTCTGTATGTTCTTTAGGTCAGAAGTAATTGTCTTATCTCCATATATTTGCTATAGCCTAGTTTCCAGGCATCTGTGCTTATAATTTGGATTTGCCCTTATGCCATCCATATCGTGTTGTCAGAGCTATTTGTAAACATTGAGTGACTTAATCTTTCACATAGGTGAGCAGTAGCGTGGTAAACTGAGGCTGCTTCTGACACCTGTTTATAAAATTTAAAATATCCGAGTGACCATGAATGCATTTTGTGCTCTCAAAGCCAGCTTCTGTCATGAGGAAATATGTCACTCAGTGAGTAGTCCCATTGAAATCAACAGGACCGCTTGCCTGATAGTGATAGTCATTGTGAGAAAAGGGGGAAAAATGTACCTAGGCTTTTCGGACGGCCTTTCAATCTGAAAATGACGCACAGATTCTAACTGCAAATAAAGATAGGCTGCAAGGACCAGAGTTGCAATGATGGTTCTGCAAGCTCACGGCTGGGGTTTGAGAGTTTCATGTGGAGTTAGCTGATGAAGTCTGATTCATACAGCTTGAACTTGATAACATCAGCTAGAGTTTTCATTTTTAGCTAAAACATGAATCATAACAGATTAGTCATTTCCAAAATCCCCCTGGGACCATCCCCTGATCCTCTGCTCCTGTAACCAACTTATGGATAGAACCTTTCTTGTTGATGTTAGCCTTTTATTCTAGGCTCTGCTTTACTTGGTAAGAGCTGAAGCTTCTCCAGTGTGCTCTAGCTGGAGAAACAGGCTCCAGCCTGTATTAACTTTGCTTTCTTCCAGGAAGCTTTGTGCATTTCACTACTCCCTATTACAAGTGCTACAACATCCTCCTCTTCAGGCCTTGCACAGTGGATATCATCTTTGTTGCCCAAAGGACTTGAGTGGCTTATTCTCTGGAGCCCCACAAATGCTACTCCCAGGATTTAGATTTGAGGGGGGAGGGGTGCAACCTTTTTTGGCAGGTGTCACAGATTAGCTCTGCCCCCTCCCCAGGTGCCATTCTGATTCACTTCTGCTCTTCTGGCTCCTTCCTACCCTGTGCTCCCTGCCTGATGTGCTGCTCTGCTGCATATTCTCTGCCCTATTTGCTGCTGTTTTGGCTATCCCCTTCCCAGCTTGCTGCATGCACACAGAGGCTGTCTAAGCCATTTGTAGTATGAGTGCCACAGTTTGGTCACCCTTAGTTTAGATCACCAAATGGAAAGTCTTATTTTTTCAAGTCATCAATTTTTGTTTGGTAATCTTTTTTCAGCTGTTTTCTAAAGCAAGGTGTAGTCTCACTAGACATGTAGGTGTATAATTAAATAGAGCCTGAGCACTAGATTTGGAACTTTTCCTAGATAGCACCAAAAAAAATGCACCAGAACACTATTCATTCATTTAAGCCAGGGGTGTCAAAGATACAGCCTGACAAGATATAATGGGCCTGTGGAGCCCCGTCATCTAGCTCTTGTGCTGTTCCTGAGTCTGAGTCAACCTACATGCCACCAGCCTGGTCCGTGTACCATGCCAGAGGTGCATGCTGCATGCAGCACTTGCTCCAGCCAGTCCAGAATTCAGGCTACAAACACTGCCTGCCCTGGCTGATCCAGGACTGCACTGCAAACAGCATCTCTTCTGGCTGATCTAGGACACATAGGACATCTTTACACATGGCAGGGGAGGTGTTTTAATTAGAGTGGCTTTTGGGAGCCGCTCTAATTAAAATGCCCTCAGTATCTCATTTTTTCAGCATCTGGTGTTTCAAAATAAAAGCAGAACAAGCTGTAGTTAAAGTGTTCCTGCTGCCATTTTGAAATACAGACAGAGGTGACCTGAGCAGGGTGTGAGGCCTGGGGCAAATCAGCCCATGCTGGGCCCCGCCTCCACTCAGATCCAATGGGCCCTGGACCCAAAGACGGTGGCAGCAGGGTGCAGAAGCACTGAATACTCATGATGCCAAGGCTGCTGGAGCGTTCTAATTAGACTAATTGAGTCTGCCCCCACATGTTCTAATTAAGTATAATTTAAGTACTGCATGTGTGTTTGGTGGCTGAATCTCTGAGTTTGGTGACCGAATCTCCAAATCAATTCAAGAGACCCTTTAATCAAGTTAGAACTCTCCAAATCAATTTAGAGAGATTTGGAAAGATTCAGCAATTCAGACATAGACACAGCTTTAAATGTTTTTTCTGCATACTTCTAGGTACCAGGTGGCTTGTGAATGCTGTGATGCTGGGGCAGATGGAGCGTCCCACAGAAGCTTGGGGGGATCCCCAGCATGCTCAGCAGCAGACCCAGAAGTGGACAAGAAGCACTTCCAGTTCACTTCTGGGTCTGCAGGGGAGTGCACTGGGCCCCCCCCCAATGCCCTCCTGGCTTGGCAGCTGGTGCCTCTTGGGTCTGGGGTGGCACCTGGCATCCCCCTGCAACTGATTGCTGAGCCGGGGGGCGCAGGGGGCCCCCCACACACTCCCCAGTGGACCCGGAAGTGGACTGGAAGTACTTCTGGTCCACTTCTGGGTTTGCCAGCAAGCATGCAGGGGGCCCCCCCGCACTCCTGTTGAATGCTCTGTCTGCCCCAGGATCGCAGCATTCACGAGCTACACCAGGTACCTCGAGGTATATAAAAAACCTTCAAAGCTGTGTCTGTGGCCAAATCACTGATTCTCTGAATCGGCATCAAATTTGCAGATTCGGATTTGGCCAAACTGAATCGGGGATAGTGATCCAGATCAACAAATCGAATCACTGTCCCTGATTTGGGCCAAATCCGAATCAAATAGGGGCCCATTTCACACCCCGCCCCATGTGTATCTGTATCCATATCGACTATTTTTATAAACACTTTTACATTACCAGAAATAATTTTTAGTAGCATGAGATACTGCTACTTCTCTTTATTATCCAGAGCTGAACATTCTATTTCTGCAATATTCCCAGTCCCCCGTAACCTGGTAAGTAAGGAGTTGAGACTCGAATCCAAATGTTTTCAGTTGCAGTGCAGAACATTAAGCCTTCCAGCTCAATTCGTATTTATCTCTTAGGCCGACTCTTTTGGCATTTCTCAATGGCAAATAAAAGGTGGTCTTAAAAACTGATCAGTTTGTATCGCCAAATTCAGTGATGGCCTTCAGATCAGGTGATGTATGCATTGTAGAATCTTTAGAGGCGAGGGCTATATATTTTGTCTGTGCTACGTGCAAACTTAAAAATACATAATACTTCTTAAATCTATAGTGAAAGCAATTTTTGAAAACATATCCTAGATGTTAACTTTGCAAAAATCCACATGGGTGAGTGTGTGTTTTCTTGATGGGCAGTACAGTCTTATCTTTTGCCTTTTTCATTATCCCTTGTTAAATTAAAGGCCATCGTAGTAGAATATATGCCTGGCAATTTTGCAAAGCTGCCAACATTTGATAGTAAAATTCAACCTAAATATTAAAATATACTTGTAATTTAATGTTAAACTTTGAGGTTCTGCATTGCTGTTATGTAAACAACAAGATGCATCCAAAGTGCACAAATTGGGAGAAAATTAATGTTGTCTAAATAGGTAAAAGTAATTTAGTGTTGCTGAGTTTTAATTCTGTTCTGATGATTTGTGTATTACTTTTCAGTGCACATTAGCCTAAACTGTTATGGGATCGATCTTCAGACCACCACAGATTAACTAAAACTACATTGAACAGATGGATTGCATTTTAGATGGTTAGATCTCTAATTTTAAGTGACAGGCCTTTAACACAGCACACTTTTTTTACTTCCTGCTACTGCAGATACCACCTATGGACAATTATGAGACAGGATTAAATGAGTCTATAGAGTAGTTCATCTGGATACTATTATAAACAGCTCAAGTCACTTGGCACAAGATTTGAAGGGATAAACTGAGAATATATCAGTAAGCCTTTAATTTTCAACAAGTATTTAAATTATAAAAGTTGCTGCTGGCAATAAAAACCTGGAGGAAACAGACTTCCACAATTGGAATTCCTTTTATGGTGAAATCAATATTGCTGCTAAATACATCTACAGCGTGGCATATTGTGTTAAGGCTTGTCTATGCGGCAGAGCCTCCACTATTAGAGATGTGTTGGTATAGGTTTGTTGGCTTAGCCAATGGAAGGTGGTTTTTTTCTGGTGTTGCTACATCATCTTCCTGATGAACATAAGCTAAACTGATAGGAGCCCTCTTTTGTTGGCATAAGAATCCACACCTGATGTTTTGCTGTCATAGCTGTATGTCTTCTGGGTGTGTGTGATCTTTTTACATCGTTAGCTGATGTAGTTTATGACAGCAGCCTTAGAAATAAACAGCGCTTCTGAACTGGAGAGTCATTGACAGTAATATCTGACCAAGTAATGTGAGGGGTGGGTGATGGCCATGTGGGGTTCTCTTTGTGGCTTCTGTGATGAGGTGAGCTTCAGCCCAGGAAAGCTTGTGCTATATACATATACCTACTTTAATCTATAGTGGGGTGGGCAAAATGCGGCCCGTGGGCCGGATGCGGCCCACCAGGCCATTCTATCCAGCCTTCAGGGTCTTTAAAAAATTTAGAAAATTAATACTTATCTGCCCCTGGCTACCTGCCATGTGGACCCTGATGGCTTGCCAAAACTCAGTAAGCGGCCCTCCATCTGAAATAATTGCCTGTCCCTGGTCTATATGGTAAAATCTACCTTGTATTCTGTAAAAGGTGAGCCAGTGCGTGTTGCTAAGCCCCCCCATTAAACTTGCTAGTAAAACACTTGCTAGTACTACTGCTTCTGCGTTTGGGGTTTCTCCCCTCTCCTTTGGCTAATGTGGTAAGTATTTGGACCTCACACATGCTGCATGGTCCAAACAACAAATTCCCTGTTTCTCTTTCACTGAGACTCCAGTATATGACTGTCAGAGCTGATTATTCTCAACAAGTGAGGTAACAATTTCCTGGCTTTCAGTTTCCAGTGGATTGGGTTTGGTTAGTGCTAGTTTTCCAGAAAGAAAGAAAGGTCCTTTAAATGCCTCTAATCATACTGACCATCATATAATGAATTTAGTGATTGCAGAAATTAGCCAAGTTCTTAAATAGTTTGTCACGTGTGTTGTGTGTAGCTTCAAGAATACATACTGAGTTGCACAGGTAGGTGTAGACTATAAGATGTATGTGTAAAGTTTTTTTGAGAGAATCTGTATTTTGATTGCATTGAGCTACTCTGTAGCAATGTGTTTTATGTTGTTTGACTTATAATAGGACACTGTCATGTTGGCTCTCAGTGTCTTATTTTTAATGCATCTCCCAGATCATTGCAATTGACATTTTTAAAAAGACTTAATATACTATTTATATTTTGGGTCACTTAAATTCACCCATTTGAATCAGTCCTACAGCCTGCAGTGAAGAGATGACTACTTTAGTAATATCTGTTTTTATTAACATAAAAAACAAAATTGGAAACATTTTGTTGCGTCTTAAATTTGTTTGCCAAAATTAGATATAGGCCACAATTTTATATTTCTCTGAGAAGGGAACACCTTCTGTATGTTCTTTATTAAACTAGAGATTGCTCTAGTGCAATCCCATGCACCCACCATTTACTCACCTCTTTGACAAGGAGTCCATCTTTTGTGAATGAAATTCTGGTTCTGTGCATCTCCCTGGGTTTTGTACAAACCAAATGTAATGAAAGGAACTATTGGTTTCTAATGTGGCCTAAAGCTGCTGTCACTTGCTGGGTGGTAGATCCTCAGCTGTGTGACTTGTCAGAACTCCATTAATATCGATGGAGCTCTGACAGTTTACAGTAGCTAAAGATCTGCTTCTGGGTATAGTGCTTGCTCCAGTGAATAATTCCGGGATAATTAATACTCATATTTGCAAGATCTAGCACATAGTTTATTTCTCTGGAACACACATTAAGGTTACTGGGGCAAGACTTTATCATGTATAATTGAGAGTCTAGCATTTGTGGAAAGGCTTGCTATCTCGGATGAACTCTAAATGGTACCAAGGGCTGAGTTTATCTTGAAATTAAAATGGGCTCTGTTACCGCCTGTATCTATGGTGCGGGTAAAACCAGTAATGACTTTTCCCATGGTAACTATATGCAAGTAGGAAAAGACCATTTGGCTTCCAGTCAGGTGGGTAATTAGCATTTTATAGTTAAGCAATATTCTTGAAAGGAGTGACTTAGCTTTGGCTTTGAATTACAATGGCCAGTGGAATGCTGGTCTTGAATCACTTATTTAGTGGTTCCTTGCTGTTTAGGAATCAGGCAGAGGTTAATTTAATTCTTCATGAGTTGCTAATGGTGAGTTTACATTAACACTGAAGGATGCTGTAGCAAAGGTTCTGTATGAACTCAGTGAGGACCTTAGTGTACATATGGATGGCACAGCCTGGTACTGATTAGGTTGGGCTTAGGGTTGGAAGCTGACTTGGGACTAAAGTTCAGGTTTTGGGTTTGAATTTCCTTGGCTCTTACAATAGGGATGAAGTTTGTTGTAGCCTTGATAATCCAAGAAATATGCAAGAAACAAGTGGGGTTTGGTGCTATCTTCTACTGAACCAACTATATAGTGGGGAGAGATGTTGGATAACTTGGACAAAAAACTTGTCAAACACCTCTCTAGTTATATCATTGGTCCAATAAAAGATCACAACAAAAGCCCTTTACTTCTATGTTTTTCAAAAGCTGTTGTTAAATTTCATGTGCCCTTGAGCCGTAAATTAAGCACCTGGAATTCTAGATTCTACTTGCAACATCAGTCTCCTTACCACCCTGACTTGAAAGCACATCATTGGGGTTGTGTCACTGCTATAGGGAAATTTTAGTTTGTTTTTCAGGCCAGAGGCGCAGAAAACCAAAAAAAGCTCGTTGTTGGGACTTGAGAACAAGAAAAATATTACCTCTAGGCTTATTCAAGTTCTCCTAAAAGAGAAAAATGCACCCACAGCTTTTATTGGTTAAGGACTTATGAGAGGGGCCTGTCTGCTTCAGAGTTCTAAGGCAGAAGTATTAGACAAGGAAAAGGTAGGTGTATTTTCCCATAATTTTCAGGAGCAACTCCTTAGCACCGTCTGCTCCCTTCCAGGACCTCTCTGCCATGTAAAGACAGGTTTGATACCATTTTCCTAGCATGCTGTGCTGAGAGTCTGGGCCAGGGCTCAGCTCTGCACAGTGTCTGGTGTCGGGGAGTCTGCAGAAAGAGCTGAGCCTGCCCCAGGACTGCAGAGCTGACAAGAGCCCCTTGCATTGTGCTCTCTCTGGGACCCTTCAGTTCCTGACACCCGGTCCCATCGGCTGCTCACAGTTTGGGTTCCACGGGCTGCCACTGCTTAGCCCAAGATTCCAGCTCTGGCCCCACTCGTCCATTCCATTACTGGGCTCTGCCCTGGGCCCTGGCCAGAATGGGGCCACAGGCAGGCAGGGAGCAGCTTCGGGAATGGGCAAGCTTGCAAGGCCACGGCTGGGATCTGGAGCTAAGCAGTGGCAGCCTGTAAAACCCAAATGGTAAGTGGCGGCTTCATGGCTGATGGGACTAAGCATTGGGAACGGAAGGGCCCCAGAGTGAGTGGAATGGAGAGGCTCCTGCCACGTCTGTAGTCCCAGCAGGGACTCTACTCTTTCTGCAGGTGCCCCAACTTACAGGGCTGCACAGAGCTGAGCATTAGCCTAGACTGAATGATGCCAGGTGATCCATCTAAGCAGGCAACATTTGCAGGCCTGGGTGTGGCTGGAAGGAGTTAGAGCCATCACCAAGGTGGGGATCAATGGAGGGCCTGGATTGTGGGGAGGAAGAGCGCAGGCCAGGCTGGATTACACAGAACATTGGGTGGCAAGTGCCAGGCAGGAGCCCTACAATAGGGGCTGTGGTGAAGACGTTGCACAATAGGAAGCAGCAGCTCCACAAATGCAGCTGGTTGCTGTTGGGCTCCTGTCCCATGATCCTGGGGTTTCAGTGGAAACCAGCTGGGACCCTCACTGGCAGGCTAGATGGGATGGGGCCACCTGGGGAGTTTTGTTGAGCTGTTGGTGTGGGGAGAGGGCAGTAGTTCTGACCCGGTCCACGAAAGTTCACCAGAACTCCCTATGTGGCCCATGGGCCCAAATAATTGCCCACCCCTGCTTTATTGCTATTGTCTATGCTTTATGCATTAGTACAGGGGTTGTCAACCAGGGGTACGCATACCCCTGGGGTACTTAAAAAGGTCATGGGGGTATGCAGAACTTGTGTGGCCGATTTAATGCGGCCAATTAATGTCCCCTGTATGCACGCAGCTGCACTGCAGCACGCAGGTGGCCAGGAGCACAGCCCAGCAGCTTGTAGAGCAGCCAGGTCTGGCTGATAAGTCTGTTGTGAGGGGAGTGGGACGGGAGAGAGGGGCTTCCCAGCCAGGGCAGAGTATGGGCCTGTGCCACGCATTGGGGTGTGGAGCTCCCGCTGTTATGTGTACCCCCAGGAGGGAATGTGGGGCATGTGCCCTGGATTTGTGCATGGGGCGAGGGTGGCCTGCTGGTGTGGGCTGGGGCAGCTTCATGCTCTTCCCGGCCTGCTGGTGTTGGGCTGGGGTACACTTTGGGCAGGCAGCAGCAGTGCTGGGAGGGGGGTGGGCTACAGTGAATTTTGGGGTGGCTGCAGCCCCTTCCATAGCCTCCTCCCAGTGCCGCTGCCACTCACCCCAAGTGCAGCCCAGCCCACCCCAGCTGGAAAGAGCCTGGCACAGCCATGGCCCCATTCCGTAGCGGCAGCCTACCCCAGCCCACATGCAAATCTATGGGGCACATGCCCCCCATGCCCTCCTGGGGTGCCTGCAGCAGTGGGACCCACTCCCCCCCGCATCTCCCCATGCTCCCTGGATGAGCTGCTCGCAGCTCTGTCCCACACTCCACTGTGCAGCCCCTGCCCCAGCCCCAGCCCCTCTCCCTCCTCGCTCCAGGGGCCTCGATTTGCCCCCCCACCCCTTAAAAACAAGAAAAAAATATAAAGAGGTACATGGGGTGAAACTTTGAGACAGAAGGGGTACACTTGTTGAAAACCCTTGCATTAGTAGAGAATAGAGAGAGATCCTTGCTGTAAAGTTTGTATCTGGAGTGAAACAACTCTGAAGTTTGGGGGTGTTTTTATTTAGTTATGTGGTAGGTATGAGCCTAATGCTATACAAGACCTAGCTGTAAGAAAATGTGGTCTCAAAGACCATGATGCCGCTGATTTCAGAAAAAAATGAGTTTAGCCTTCTGATTTTGGGGGAAGTTCTGTGCAGATACCAATGCAGAGACAGTGGAAGTCTAGTAATGAGCTGCTTGAGTTGGTTCCCTTAACTGTGGTTTTCTGAATCAAAATTGGTTTATCATGGGAATTTCATTAGGAAAAAGCATGGTAACCAGTAATCAGTACAAAATGATATATGATTTGTAGGTAATGGCCACTTGGTTGTTTAATACTCTCAGGTGTAAAGCTGACTGCCTTAACACTAATTGTTCTAATTGTTAAGGGAGATTGTTACCATATGTTATTCTTACCTTTACTGGTGTAATCAAGTGTTAGTTTAGCTGTGCCTATCATTAACTAGATCTCTCTTAGGAGCAATAAGGATTTATAGCATAAAGTTCTTCCCTGCTGCTGAAATATAGCAAGTATTCTATGCAGCTAATTATTTTAATTCTGCTTTTCTCTTTAATATCTTCCATTCTTGTCTATAGTTACCATAGGCAACATGAAGCAATAGGGAAAAGCATTTTCCCTCAGATTCTCTGTTCAAAATTCACATCCAACTCTAAACAGCTGACAAATTTCTCTGTCTCCCTGCTGCAGCAAAATGTTACACTGGTGAAGTAAGTTCTGCTTGTAAGACTCGATTCCTTTTTTCACCCCTGTATTTACCTATTTGAATAATTTGAAGACTATAGATATGTACCTGTGAAGGAAGATGATGGCTCAAGGAATCTTTTTAACCCCATTGACAGTATACAAGCCATAAACTCTGCTGCTGGAGTCCAGGATGAGCCTGAAAGTTTTGCAGGCTAGAGACAGGGTCAGAGGGGGTGGGGTTTGCAAGTAAAGTGCAGGTGATCTACAAATGGCTTAGTATAATTAACATGACTGCCTATGCTGCCAGGTTTGTAGTTGCACTTCAGAGTGAAGAAGCTCATAAAGGGACATCACTCAACCACTTCAAATTTTAGATTTTGTAAATTATGACCTTTTGGGAACCTCTAGACCAGGACTGGCCAGCTTCCAACTGCATACAGAGCAGCCTGCACCAGTGGGGTCTCAGCAGTGTGAGCCATGCTCCTTCACGCTGCACCCTCCCCCCAGGTGCTCTGAGCCAGTGAGCAGTGATTCTTCTTCACCCCCACACCCCAGCACTGTATGCATGTATGCCTTTCCCTGGTCTCTGCACGTGGGCAGCCCCCACCTCCATTCCCTTGGTGCATCACATCAGAGCTCCCCTGCTGCCATGGGCCTGCCTGTTTTCCCTCCTCCCCCTCCCCACTTCCCAGCTGAGAGAGGGAGGGGGAGCCTAGAGACCCACAGCAGCCAGAGCAGCGGAACAAGCAGCAGCTGAATAAGATCCGAGGGACTGCATATTACATCTTCAGGGGCTGCCAACTGGACAGCTGTGCCGTAGACCAGAAGTTCCCAAATTGTGGTGCACATACCCTTGTGGATATGCAAGACATCTCTGGGTGGTACACAGGATAAATTGTGTAATGTCAGATTTAATTTTCATTATAAGAATTGGCATTTAAGGGGTTAAAATATAAACTGTATGCTGGTAGGGTTATATGGGCAGCTGCTAAATCTGGAAGGGGGTACACAATAAGAAAAATAGGGGTGCAATGATAAAGATTTTGTAGGCTGATACCAACAGCCAATTCTTGACCAGCCAGACTGGCTGATAATGATCCAATTGCTGATATGCAGCCCAGCAGCTTGGAGAGCAGCATCCGGCTGGTAAGTCTTTTGGGGGAGAGAGGGGACATCGGGGGTGGCGGGCAGGTCAAGGCCCCCGCAGTGAGGGAAGGGGTGAGGCTGGGGCAGGGGCCAGGGCAGTGCAGCCAGGGCAGTGCAGGGGTTGGGGGCGGCTCCTGCTGCTGCGCATGCCCCTAGGGGAGGCATGAGGGTCATGTACCCTTCAGACCAGTGTGTGGGGTGAGGGTGGGCTGCTGTTGCGTGCTCACGGGCTGCACTGGCTTTTCACAGCTGCTACCCTTGGGCTGGGCCAGGGCAGGCAGCATCAGTGACACTGGGAGGGGGACTACAGCGGTGACTCTAGCCCTTTTGTAGCCCTCCTCCCAGTGCTGCCGGCTACCCGCCCTGCCCTGCCCCACCTGAGAACAGCTGCTGGGAAGAGTCCAGCACAGCCCCTAAGCACGCAGCAGCAGCCTGTCCTTGCCCCATGCACATATCTGGGGGGCACATGCCCTCCATGCCTCCCCTGGGGGCTTACACAGCAGTGGGAGCCAGCTCCCTGGACAAGCCGCTGGCTCCGTCCTGTGCCCTGCCCCGAATGGACAGTTCCTGCCCCTGCCCCTGCCCCACTCCCTCCCTCACCACAGGGGCCTCAATCTACCTCCTCCATGCTCCTTCCCTCTTCCCCCTTTCCCCCCCATTTTCCCTACATAGACTTATGAGCGGGATGCTGTTCTCTAAGCTGCTGGCTTGCATTCCTGGCTGCGTGCATGCTGTGTGTTTTTTGGGTTTTTGTTTTGTTTTGTTTTGTTTTGTTTTTTCTTTGTTTTTTAAATAACTCTTTTAATGCAGGCAGGTCAAATGCATCAGGTTCTGAATGCTCGGATAAGGGGTGTGGGTCAGGTCTGTATGCCAGATTGGGCCCATAGGCCAGCCCATGTGCCAGGTCTGGCACACACAGCTGGTTCAGTGTAGGTGCCACATGGAGTGTGCATACCCAGATTTGGCTGTGTGTGCTGGTTTTGTAGCACAACTGCCAGCTCCAGCCCCATACACCATATTCAGCAAGTGTCGGCCCTGGCTCAGTCCTGTATGTGCCAGGTGGCATGTGGGGCCAGACCAGGGTGCATACTACATGCAGCATGCAGGGTTGGCTTAGGATGAATGCTGCATGTGGCACCCATGTCAGACTTATCATGCAAATTAGCCACAAGAGGAAGGTCAGGGAAAGTGTGGGTCCCTTACAGAATGGGGGGAAGGGGGCAGCCTAGTGACAGAAGTGAAGGAAAAAGCTGAGGAATTCAGTGCCTTTCTTACCTAGGCCTTCACAGGTGAGGTCAGCTCCCAGACTGCTGCACTGGGCAGCACAGTTTTGGGAGAAGGTGAGCAGCCCTCAGTGGTGAAAGAACAGGTTAGAAAAGCTGGATGTGTACAAGTCCATGGGACCGGATGCATGTATCCGAGGGTGCTGAGGGAGTTGGCTGATATGATTACAGAGCCATGGGCTATCATCTTTGAAAGCTTGTGGCGACTGGGGGAGGTCTCAGGCAATTGGAAAAGGGCAAACATTGCCCATATTTAAGGAAGGGGGGAAAGAGGATTTGAGGGACTACAGACCAGTTAGCCTCACCTCAGTCCCCGGAAAAATCATGGGGCAGATCCTCAAAGAATCTATTTCTAAGCACTTGGAGGAGGAGAAGGTGGTTAGGAAGAACCAGCGTGGATTCACCAAGTCATGCCTGACCAACCTGATTACCTTCTATGTTGAGATAACTGGCTCTGTGGATGTGGGGAAAGCACTGGACATAATGTACCTTGACTTCAGCAAGGCTTTTGATACCATTTCCCATAGTATTCTTGGAAGCAAGATGAGGGGTATGGATTGGATGAATGGACTGTAACATGAATAGAAAATTGGCTGGATTGTCAGGCTCAATGGGTGGTAATCAGTGGCTTAGTGTTTAGCTGGCAGCAGTATCAAGTGAAGTGTCCCAGAGGCTTATCCAGGGGCTGGTTTTTGTTCAATATTTTCATCAGTGACTGGGAAGATGGGATGGATTGCATCCTCAGCAAGTTTGCAGATGGCATCAAGCTGAGGGGTGTGGTAGATTCACTGGAAGGTGGGGCTAGGATTCAGAGTGACCTAGACAAATTGGAGGATTGGGCCAGAATAAATCTCATGAGGTTCAACAAGGACAAGTGTTGTCCTGCATTTAGGATGGAAGAATCCCATGCACTGCTACAGCCTGGGGACTGACTAGCTAAGCAGCAGCTCTGCAGAAAAGGACCTGGGGTGTATGAAAGGGACAGTAAGCTGGATATATGAGCCAACAGTGTGCCCTTGTTGCCAAGAAGGCTAGCGGCATACTGGGCTTCATTAGTAGGACTGTTGCCAACAGATCAAGGGAAGTATTTATTCCTTTCTATTCTGCACTGGTGAGGCCACATCTGGAGTATTATGTCCAGTTTTGGGTCCCCCACAATAGAAAGGATGTGATGCGTTGGAGAGAGTCCAGCAGAGAGCATTGAAAATGGTTTGGGGGCAGGGACACAAGAGGCTGAGCTGGGTTTATTTTGGTTGGAGAAGAGAAGACTGAGAAGGGACTTGATAGCAGCCTTCAACTACTTGAAGGAGGGCTCCAAAGAGGATGGAGCAAGACTGTTCTCAGTGCTAGCAGATGACAAAACAAGGAGGAATGGTCTCAAGTTGCAGCAACGGAGGTTTAGGTTGGATATAAGGGAAAACTTTCTCAGTAGGAGGGTGGTGAAATACTGGAAGAGGTTACCTAGAGAGGTGGTGGAATCTCCATCCTTGGAGGTTTTTAAGGCCCAGCTTGACAAAGCCTGGCTGGAATGATCTAGTTGGGAATGGTCCTGCTTGGAGCAGGGGGTTGGACTAGATGACCTTCTGAGGTCCCTTCCAACCCTTACTTTCTATGATTCTGTGGTTAGATCATACACATGGGGCTGGTCTGTGGGGCTGGTCTGGACCATCATCAGTGCAGGGTAGTGCACACTGGCTCCAGCCTGGCACAGCATATGGTGCAAGCAGCTTCCCTGACGTGCTCTGCATGTGGCACCCACACCAGATAAGCTCAACATGCAGGATCCACAGGGATTGGGTCTGGTCTGGACTAGCCTTGGATCCTGCATGCAGTCTATGGGGGATATATGACACCCCCACTCTAGGGTTCACAGTGCAGGTATTGCAGGTGAAACTGACTGGGTGGGTTTTCATTGCTCCAAAGTAAAAGGAGGTATCAAAACTTTCCTGTTTTTGCATGCATATGGATTTTAAAAATTCTTTTTGGCCTTCTGAAGGCATTGTAATCTATTGGATAAAGCATTAAAATGGTTCTTGGGTTCAGTTCGCAGGTCTTAGCTGGCCTAGTGTATAACCTAGAGAAAGTCATCTAATTTCTTTGCCTCAATTTCCCCCAGTAAAAGGGAGCTGATACTACCAAACTCCACTGTAAATCATTTATAGGTCTACTAACTAAAAGCTTTAATATAAGAATTAAGTCTTATTAGTGGTGGTGTTAATGATAATCTCATATGATGGTAATAACACAAAGCTAACTGTCATTTAGAAATAATTCCTTTATCCTTGAAAAGAATAAAGATAAAGAAAATAGTTCTTTTATCCTTGAAATCAAGTCAGAGAAGCAGATACAGTACTGTGCCTCGGCTGCTATCTTTAGATTGAGAGACCTTGATTTGATGTGAATTACACAGTTTGGGTTTGTTTCTCCTTGTAATACAAGAAAACTCAGATTCTTGCCTGCCACCCTGAGAGAGAATAAAATCACACAACCCGAAAGTATCTAGTCATTGAAATACCAGCTGATTATAATCAAACAAATTAAAGAGGGGGTACATGGGAATGCAAACTGCATAAAGTTTAGTGCCTTTTGTCTCTGCTGGTTAAACAGCAGGAGATCTGATGATTAGGCAAAGACAACAAGAATTCCTTATGCGTTCTTGCCTTGGAGCCATGTACTGAACCGGTGTAGGGGAAAAATCTTTTTTTTTTTTAGTAGTAGTAAGAGACTAGTCCATTACAGAACTATGAGAATTTGTGTATACCAAAGAAGACAATGTATTCTGGAATTGGTTAGCTGAGTATATTAATCTGGCCATGTGCTATGAAATCTGATATGTTTTACACCTGCTGGGCAACAGGTGCAAACACTTCAGCTGAACACTTGTTGAAATGTGTGTACTACAGAACACATTTGGATGGTGACTCAGCAAACGGTTGGACCAAGTTATGTGTCTTGATGCAATACAGAGTTTGATTAGGTTCTTGTTTCCTAGCAATACTAAAAGCATCAACTGTGGCATTAATACATTTCTGCCCAATACAGACTAACCATTTCTGGTGCGTGCAGGTGCCAGAGATAGAGATGGGGTTGGGAGAAGAGAGGGAGATGTATTTGTTTTGTTTTGGTTGGGGGGGGGGTTTTTTTGGTGTTTTTTTTTTACATTTTAAATCTTTATTATAAAAATATTACAAACAAGAAGGTAAATGTTTAAAAAGGTGTAGCCCATCCAGGGGTTGAGCATGAAAATACTTGTTGGTAACCAAACCACTGTATCACCAGGAATTGAAAACCTCTTGAACCCCCCTACCCACCCCGATTGAGATGAAATGTGCTTCAGGCAAAATGGTTTTAAAATCTCCTCATATTACTATTGGATACTGAAGATTCATTGTAATATTTCCTTTTCAGTCAAAACCATTTATGCAAGGCATCCCAAATACATACTGATAACCTTTCTGCCATTTTGTTTCATAGATTTCATAGACATTAGGGCTGGAAGGGACCTCGGGAGATCATCGAGTCCAGCCCCCTGCCCAAAGGGCAGGAAGTCAGCTGGGGT
>NW_017728947.1:88469722-88509849 GCF_001723895.1 Crocodylus porosus | reverse complement strand
CCTGGGCGGGGGCTTGACCCGGCCCAGCACCAGGCAGCGGCCTCCTCCCAGCAAGCGAGGAGTTAACCCCTTCCCACCACGAGCCCGCTTACCTCCGGCTGTACTGGGGGTCGGCTGTGCATTAGGGTTGTGTGAAGCTTTGGTGCTAATTCAATTCGGAGGAGATTCGGCCTGATTCAGTGGCCGAATCTCCAAATGAATCAAATCCGGAGACCAATTAAAAGGTCCAAATCGATTCCAAAAAGATTCGAAGAGCTTTGGTGATTCGGGCTGGACCCAAACTCCAAGCTGGTAAGTAGGGAGTGGGGGAGGGGAGGCTGGAGGAGTGGGATGGGGACCATGGGGGGGACCCCAGCCCACCTCCCCTATGGCTGCTCTGCCTGGCTCCAGCTATTTTAAAAAAAAGCCCCACTCACAAGCTGCTACCAGGTGGGGGGAAGGGGGGCAATCCCTGCTGCCCCCCACTGCCCCAAGCTGCATGGGGGGCTCTGCCATGAGCCCCCTGCCCTGCACTCTCCCAGCCCCGCCCCACCATGGCTCCCCACCTGGTCCCAGTTCCCAGCGATTTAAAAAAAAACCCAAAAAAAAAACCCACCGCCACTCACCAGCTGCTGCAGCAGCCTTGGGGCTTCTGGGAGCTCATGGCAGAGCCCCCCACACAGCGCAGGGCAGTGGGGAGCTGTGGGGATCTCCTCCCTGCCTGGCAGCAGCCAGTGAGCGGGGGCTTTTAAAAAAAAAAAAAAAGAGACAGCTGCTGGGAGAGCAAACAGGACAGCCATTAAGAGCGGGCAGGGGATGGTGCCGATTTTGGCAGTGACCGAATCGCCAAATCAGTTTCAGCCGAATCAATTCAGGGCAGTGATTCGAATCACCAAATCAAATTGCTGTTCCCTGAATCGACTGAATCCGAAGCGAGTACTAGCTGCTTCGCACAGGCCTGCTGTGCATATTATAGGCAAGTCATGTGCCTCTGAAGTTACCTTGTATACGTCCCCTCTTGGGCAAAAGCTATTTTATATCTTGACCATATCATCCATCCTCTTACTGGTATCACCTGTCCTCATGGCTCATTCTGACATTCCAAGGCAGCTCAAACAGTTGGCACTTCAGCATATTTGAACCTAACACAGTTCCTCTTTCTTTTTCTCTGTTAATTGTGGACTTTTCCCTCTTGCTTCCTGAAATTACAGTTCCTCTTGCCTAAGGTACTTGATGGGTGAGAGAGATTAAGCAGGTCTCAGCTTTCCTGTAAGTTTAGAAGAAAGAAAAACTAACACTCTTCTCACAGCAGTGCAGCATCAGGGCTGTCCAACTGGTGGCCTGTGGGCCGCATACTGTCCACCAGAGTTTTTAATGTGTGGCCTCCAGGCTCCTATCCAGCTACCACTCCCCCCGTTGTTCCAGCCGCTCTTGCAGCAGGGGTCGGTATTCCTTCCACCCTCCCTGCCTCCCTTAAGCTTTCACTTCCTGCTCCTGCGGTGTGGTTCAGCAAGAGAGCTGAAGTGGGGAATGCCTGTGTGTGCATGGTGCAGGGTGTGCACTGCCTGCCCATGTGGTGGGAAGTGACCACTTACATGCCTAGTGCAGCCAGGGATGGGGGTGGTCTGGGGTCCCATGGTTTTCACTAATGTGGTCCCCAGGGTGTGTGAAGCCCACACAGCATGCAGCCCCTGGACGCTTAGAAGTTGGACATCTGTGAAGATCACCTTTAGGACCACGTTTCCCTTTCCCCTCTATCACCAACCCATGGTTAAAATCTTAGACCTGTGCAACATGGCAGTTATTTACTTTAGATCAAACTTAACCAAGTAACTTGTGTTGCTTTAAACCCACAACCTTGTAAGTCTGGAAACACAGCAATGTCTGTGTATTGTGAGGCAGATATACAAGCTTGTCTGGGGGAAAGGTGTGACTGATAACTATACCCAGCATCACTTTGCATTTACTTCAGTTAGTACCATGGGACCCTTTAAGTCTTCCATTAGCTGTCATTAGAAGAGGCACAGGAGACTATTTGCATACCTCAGTTGCAGAATCTGTAGTTGTCTTCAGCTAGTGATTTATTTTTCATGTGGGGCTTCACCTTGTGACCTCGACTGCCAGCATGCCAAAGCTTTTATAATCAATGGAGCTATATATTCTTTGTGAACTATTTTTACATGGCTTCTTTAAACTGAATTTTGTTTGCAATTTATTTCATTTAGGAGGTTCTTCAGCAGCTGATCGTAATGAATTTACCAAATGTTTTAATGATTGGCAAAGACCCTCTTTCTGGTAAGTAGTTTTGGTTTTGTGGGGGTTTTTTAAACCCCTTCCGAATGTAAAGAGAATTATGTGCTGGGTTTTTTGGTCGTAGCTGTCTTGGTATAAGGACATAGGTAGGCCAGGTTCTTTGGGTAGATGTGATATCTTTTACTAGACCAACTGAGTAGTTGGAAAAAATCCTTTGCAAGATTTTTATGTTGCTTCTTTTCCATAAATTTCAATACAGCAAATGCGGTTTCCCAAAGTGGGACTAATTTAAGGAATGCGGAGGAGAGAGCGAGAGAGAGGAAAACCTAGTTTTTCACTTATAGTCCCAATTTCTACAGTATCTTTGTACCTCATAATCTATTCAGTGTGTTTATCAGCAGAACAACCCTAGTAAGTCAGGAAGGATCTGGGTCTAAGAGGCATCCCAAGATCATGCAGGAAAAGTGTGGCAGAGCAGAGACCTGGAACTGATGCTAAAGTGCTGTACAAGAGCCCCTGCCTATAAAACTATACTTCTGCTTAGCAATCTTGGCTCTGTCTCTCATCTCCATCAGAATATAGCAACAAAGGGCTTCCTTGAAAGCTATCCTTTTGCAATCCATGCAGCCCAAAATGTAGTTTGATATGGGAGCATCTCTTGTCCTTTGGGTATTGGGAGGGAGGCACAGACACATATCTTCCCAAAAAATAAGAGACCAAGCAGAAAAGAGAGAGAATGGACAGGGGTGGGGAGAACAGATGGATAATCTTTGGGCCAGTGGGGCAGGGCCCATCTTGCCCAAAGGTTGAGCTGCATCAAACATGGATTGGGAACGCCTAAGCTATTATCTGACTTTCCTCGCATCATTGCTGGAGCGCAGCCAAGAAAATGAAGCTGATCTCTTTTGGCCTTCTCATCTCTGAAATGAAGGGGCAGTTGTTGTTGTTGAGGTTTTTACTTTATGCCGAATGCACATTCCTCTCTCCCTCAGCCTTGTGCCAAAGCCCAGGATGGTAAGTCACTTTTACCACAGAAGGAAAATTTTATAATCTGCAACTACTGGGCGTGACGTGGTGGTAACAAACTTTTCAGCCAAATAAACAAATGCAGAAACATTAGCCTGGGATTTTTTTTGCTGCGCTTAGCAGTTGTTTGGGACAATGAGAGAGAGGTTAATTTGTTGCTAACAGAAAAACAACTAACCTCCAGTTCATGAACCACTAAAATTCATGCTGTTGGTAGATTTGTAAATAAGGCTTATTCTTACCTAGCTAAGGGCAAGATGGCTATTTGTGCACAGTATGCCCACAAATGGACATGACATAATGCATCCAGGTACCTGGAGCAGCTGCCGCATACAGGGACAGTGACAACTTCCTTTTTTCCCCCCAACATGCCCACAGCTGGGGTGGCTGTCCACATCACCCTTTGCCTTCATTATGCCATTGCCCACTACTCTCCTTTGCAGGCTGCCTGCGGAGAACAGGCACCTGCTGGGCTGCTGCTCTCCTCCCAGCCAGGGAGAAAGAGGAAGCAGCAGACCCTGGACCCTACCTCCCTCCAGTGCCTCAGGCAATGGACATGTCCAGGCACAAAGAGAAGAAAAGACAGCAGGCCCTGCCTTCCCAGCTGTGCCTGAGCAGCAAGTGACAGCAATCTACCACCTCCCACTGATTCCCCTTCTCCCTCTCTGCCTCCCCGCTCCAGTTCCTCCCCAGTGACTGCTGTATGCTTGAATGTTGTCTTGGTGGTTATCTGTATTTGAACACCCTTTGACACTTAAACATGCCACCATAGGGCTTGGTCAGTAAGGGATCCTACTGGTGCTCTACGAGCATTGCAGTACAGAACTCTTATTTCCTTCCCTCAAATCACTGTCTTATTTAAAAGGAAGCCAAAATGTCTCTTGCAGAAAGTTTACCAGTATTGGCACCACAGGGCATTTTTACATATGCAAGCACCGCAGTGCCAGGCACTTTGAAAAGCAGCACTTGCACTTGTAAAAGTGGTGAAATGTGCATCAGCACTGAGAAAATGGTGGCAGCGTGTTTTCTAACTAAAATACATAGAAGGTGCTTTAGTTCAAAAGCTCACCACCACTACTTTCTGTGCGCTGATGCACATTTTGCTGCTTATACAACTGCATGTGTCACAGCATGGTGCAGCAGATCGCCATTGCGTTGCAGGATGAAAAAGTATGTGTATAAATGCCCATATTCATTATCTTTCAGGTCTTTTCTCTTGAAACCATTTGTTTGTTTCATCTCTCTTTTTTTTTTTTTTTTAAGTATTTAAAGGTGGATTTTAAATACAATTTTTGTTTTCGCATAGGCATGGGAAATCACTATCCAAGTCTTATTATCAAAGAGTGCACACTGGAATAGAAATTACAGAATACAAAGGGGGAAGAGCTTGATGGTGGGAAATGATGAGATGTGTGAAAAAATGTGAATTTGTTGCAGTTTGTTTGTATTACTTGAGTATCTGTGAACCTCAGTTATGGACCAGGGTTTCATTGTCCTAGTTGTTGTAAGAAATAGACATCTCTTTTTTCTGAGGAGCATAGAGACAGCAGTTGAATTTGTGTTTGTAGATATTATCTCTCAGCAATCTTAAAGTACATGGTGGAGGAAAGAAAAGGGAACCAAGGACAGGTTGTTGTGGAACCACCCTTCCCCCCCAGACAGGTAGAGCAGGGGAAGTGGAGCTTTCAAGACAGGCTAAAGGAGTGAATAGAGAGATGGGAAATGAGCCAGGAGGAACAGAATTTCAAGGAGAGAGTGCAGTAAGTAGTGTCACCAGTGATTGACAAGAAAAAAAGGAAGAGAGAACCAGCAAAAAGTCATCATGTTTGATAGGACAGCTGATTGGCAATGCTGGAAGAGACCAATGGGGTATATTGGGGGAAGATCAGCTTTAGAGGAAAAGAGAAACCTGAGTAAAGCAGTTGGCCCTTGTGATGACCAGCAGAGCTGAACCTGGGCTGAAAATGCAATATGGACATGAGGATGAGGAAGTGTGAAGCCAGGAAATCCAGGAAATGCCATAACCAGGGAAGCTTATCAAGGCAGCATGCGAGCAGCAAGGAAGCAGCCCAAAAAGAAGGCTGATGGGCAGGAGTTAGATGTAAATGGACAGGGAGTGACAGCAAGATGCCAGGGAAGGAGAGAGATGAGTTGGATGCTGTGCTGCTCAAAAGAGAATGGGGAGGAGAAGCATCCTCATTACAGCCTGATTCAGGGAGGAAAGAATGTAAGATGGGGACATCATCAGCTGAAGGAGCCAGAGTTGACAAGATTGTGAATGACTAAAGGGTATGGATGAACAATTATACCTGCTCACCACAGCTAATTCTTTTTGTCCATTCTTATACCTGTGTGACTGAAGCCACTGTAACTTTAAACTTGTTTCATTTGTGTCCAAAGTTTACAGTGGGTTAGCTCCACTTTTCCTGGAACAAGAAAAGACTGACAAAGCAGCTATTTTGATTCAACTAATGCTCCATAAGGATAAGACCTCCTGCCTTTTAAAATGCTATATTGTTACTTTTCTCTTTGTTGTCTGAGACCTTTCAAGAGGTGGAGTGGGCAGGCATTCCAGAGGCAGCAAGAGGGGAAGTGAAAGGGAAGGAAGGAAAGGGTTGGATTTGAGGCTGGTAATGGGAGCATGAGAGAGGGGGTGGGAGTGGTGAAAGTGGAGGGGGGCTTGGGATTGGGATAAGTATCAGAGATGAGGTGGAGCTGCCAGAGGGAAAACTGCTGGTTTAATTTTCTTTTGCCTTAATGTAGACAAAATTGGTATTAAACGTAGTAGATTTAAAAATGAAGGTCTTTAGAGTTGGTAGAAAATGGGGATATTTGTACCCCTTGTATGATCAGTATCTGTACATGTGGGTATTTCAGACGGTTGTGGGTTTCTGTATTATACTCACAAGTGCAGTCCCACTTTCAGAAAGTGATGTTGGCATGTAACCATGAGATTTAGGAAATAGAAATCTTCCTTAGATCCTCCAAATGTGATATTTGCTTTTTTTCCTCTTTCTGAGCTCGACCTAATTTCATTTGGTTCCAGTCAGTTAAGGATGAGGGTAAAAGCTTCAAAAATAGCCTGTGAGAAGATTACTTGGCTTAATTTGGTGGAATGGAAGGAAGTGAAAAGAATGAAATATAATTTAATTGTAAAAGATTTTAATTAAAGGGAGAGAATTTTTAGATGAATTGAACACATTGGACAGTGCCATTAGAAAAGAAAAGATGCACTCTTCCTTTAATGCATTTTACAATATACAGTTTCTAGCTTTAAATTCTCTTGTTACCGTCTTTTCCCATTTAGAATATACTTTTTTTTCCATAGCACAATATAAACAATTCATTATAATGCCACAGATCTAATGAGACCCATCATGATGATCAGTATATTGCACTGGGGTCAGAGTGTAATTTCCTGTTAGCAACACATGCAGGGCGTCTGTATTCTGTGGTGATCCTGAACGCCTGTGACCCGGAGCTGGCTCTGCCCATGTCTGCTTGCACTTCCCAGCAAGAGGTTCTTCAGTCAGAAACTTGAAAATGAACATTCTGGAACATGAAAAAAAAATGTTGAAAGAGACTTCTAGGGTTTTTAGCTTCATCTAATCCCTTGCCATCCCCCTTTGCCCACACACCGGTTAATTTCTTACATCCCTAGCTCTTTCCTATCATCTTGAAACATTTTGCTATTTCAATACATTTTTCAAATTAAAGTCTGATAAGTCCTTGAAACAGGAGGGAGCCAAAGGTCCCTGCTAATGAATGCCTGTAAAAAGTGTTTTTCATTATAATCGTAAAAGATTTAGTCTCCCACTGGTGTGTTATTTCATGCCTTGTTTCCTTCCTTATTTTATTTCATTACTCTTCAGAGATTCAAAGGGTTGTAAGATATTAAGTAAAGTTAATAACAAAGCTTTCTCACTAAAGTGTAAATACAGTGTTTGGGCTCATATGATCCATGATGTTGCTTGATTGGAGAAAATAAGCATGTGCGTGCTTTACCACCTCGCCTATCTTCCACAGGCTAATAGATATTAGCTCCCCGCCCTTGCTCAGACACATCCGAGCTCCCTGGACTCTGCTGGAGAAGTGGGAGTAGGACTAAGTAGTGTGTACCAACTTAGAGAAGGAAGTGTACCAGCTTGGATTCTTGTGCACTCATATTTTCTCTTTTCCCATATCCTTCCTTCCTCTCCTCTCCCGTTTTTCATTTTTTCTTTCTTTCATTTTATCATTATACCTTTATCCTCCTTTTTGTTGCATCTCCTAATCTCCTTCCCTGCTTCCCCCCACAGTTCCACCATCTGTTTCTCCCTTCCTTTTCTGTCAGAGTATAGAGGTCTTCTGAGCCCACAGCCTAGAGAGAAGCTCCCAAAGCACGAGGTATTTTCTTGAAGGCCAAAGGCCCTCTGCCACCATGGGGAGCAGATGGCCTTTCTGCAGATCCCTGGGTCACCAGCTCTGTTGCTGGCTCAGACATCTAGAGCAGCTGCTCTGGAATTGTCGACGTGGGTGGGGGGAATTGGCCATATTGGATTCTAGACCTTTCTCTTAGGTTGCTAATTGAAATCCAGCCCAGCATGGCTATTCATTGACCTGAGATTCAAGTTAACTCACAGTCCCTTGGCATCCCAGGATGCTTTGCATCTTCTACACAACCTCCTCCTACTAGGACAGGCATAGCTCTTTGAAGCACATTAAATGCTATGACACTTCAAAAAGGCAGTGCTTTATAGATTCATAGATGTTTGGGTTGGAAGGGACCTTAGCAGATCATCGAGTCCAACCCCCTGCCATGGGCAGGAAAGAGCACTGGGATCAGACTACCCCAGCTAGGTGCATGACTAGCCTGCTCTTAAAGACCCCCAAGGTAGGGGACAGACATATCCTGTGACCTCTGCTGCATTCATCCCCCCAGAGCACTTCAGTATTGCCACAACAATGTGCAGCAGAGTGATCTAAAACCAGAAGGGGCATGATAGAGGGTCCTGTGTTTCTTCTCTCCCTCCCGTGGGCTTCCCCCTCCCCCCTTGGAAGAGTAGAGTAAACAGCCAGTGAGCCCTCTCCTCTGCATTCAGCCCTAAGTCTTCTGATTCTGGAGGTAGAAAGGCATGCAAGGAATCACTATTAGTACTGTGACTAAGGTGGGGCAACTGGGGCAGCTGCTTCAGGCACCAGTTGCGGGGAGGGGGGTTGGTAAAAAAAAAAAAAATAGCTGTCATTCCAGCATCACAATTGTGCCAGGACACCAGCAGCCACAAGTTTCTGCAGCCCCAGAATAAGAGAGTACAACTCCTTGTTTGGCTTTCCACGTTGGAGATTGCTGAGAGCACCAAATGTTCATCTGCTACAACTGGGTGATCCCACAACTGCCCCAACTCCAGCATGTTCAGATGCACAGGAGAGTACTTGTTGGCTGTGCACCCTGATCTTCCTCCCTATCCCTGTTAGGGGTGTGTGCCCGGAGAGTAGAGGAGCACTGTGAGATGCTAGAGGGCTGAGCAAACCCTGTGTCAGGCTCCCTAGAGTGTGTGGGAGGTGCTTTGTTTTGAAGCACCTCCTGTACACTGTTCATTTCCTGTAATAGGAGGTGCTTCAGTTTGAAGTGCTTCCAAAGACTTGCCATTTCTTCCAGGGTTAATTTTGACAGGCTTTGGGCAATTTTGAAGCACTTCATAGGTCATGTAAATCTGTCTGCTTGGCTTGTGAATCTCTTCAGAGGTGTTCATCATTTGGTTTCATTCTAACTCCATTTCAGGATAGATTCAAATTGTCCAGGTCCTCTATAGCAGGAGTTGTCAACCAGGGGTACGTGCATCTCTGGGGGTACTTGGATCAGTCCTAGCGGGTATGTGCAGGTGGGGGGGGACAGAGCACTGTCACCTCCCTGGAGCAGGACTGGGGCAGGGCAAGGGTGGCAGCACCCCTCTGTGGGGCAGGGAAGCTCACATGCAGCAGCCACCACCTCCACACACCAGCCCAGTGAGCTTCCCCTATCCCCCCCTCTGCTCAGCATCTGGTGTTTGGGGGTGGGAAGGGTACTTAGGCTAAAAAAAGGTTGAAAATCCCTGCTCTATAGGCTAGTAGTTGGGCTGTATGAAATTTCAATGCGTGTTTCGTTTTGAAGCTGTTTTGAGCTTGAAACAGCAAAATCAAAACGAAAGGCTTTGAAACTGCTTCAAAACAAAATGAGGGCACTCAAAACATTTTGAAAGCTTTGAAGCCGGGCTTGCTTGCAGCTAAACAGAAACTAAGGAGTGGAGGGGGGGGAAGAAGGGGAAAGGGCTGCTCTGATATTGACATCTAGCTCCTGGTTTGATTCCCCAGCTCTCTGATCACTTCCCCCAGCTTTCTGATCATTTCCACAGCTCTTCCCAGGATGGGGCGCAACTCCCAATCTGCACACCAGGTTTCAGTACTGCTGCTGCAGGCTGGGGCCAGTGGCAGCTGCTCATCACAGCCCATGCTGGGAAGACTGTGGTAGTGCCACTGGCCCCAGCCTGCAGCGGCAGCCTGCTGAAACCTGGCGTGAAGATCTGGGGGCATCAAGCCAGGGGCTAGGGAATCGAGCCAGTTCAATTCCCTAGCTCCCCAATTATTCCCCAGCTCTTTCTGGGTGGCACAGTCTTCCAGATGATGTGGGATGACAGCAGGATGCTGCTGCCACCTGGGGATGACGGCGGCTCTGGGCTATTTCCCCAGCCAGCAGCAGCCTGCTGAAACCCAGCCCACAAATCTGGGGGCCACGCCTCCTTGGAAAGAGCTGGGGGAATGACCAGAGAGCTGGGGAATCGAACTGAGAGCTCTGGCTGACAGGTGGAGGCCACCCCAGCTCCCAGGCAGTGCACAGCACCCTGCTGAGCTGCGCCCATGCAATGGTGTAGGTGCCAGGCAGGGGTGGGGTGGCAATCCCCGCTGCCTCCACTGTGCGGGGGGGCTCTGCTATGAGCCCCTAGAGGCCCCAGTTGCTGCTGCCAGAGCTGGGAAGTGATGGGTTTTTAAAGCTACACACTCATCGGCTACAGAACATGCAGATAAGTAGGGCCAGCGCCCAAGTCTGCTTGGTGCAGCCCACACCAAGTGCTGGGAAAAACCTAGTGCTGGCCTCAGTTGGCAACGGCAGCCTGCTGTCATCCCACATGCAGATCCAAGGGCCTGTGCCCCCTGGGTGGGCTGCAGGGCTGTGCCAGACTCCTCCCGGGAGGGTGTGGGCCCCCAGATTAATACACAGAATGACAGCAGGCTGCCACTAGTTTTGCTTTGAACAGTTTGAGGTGCAGTTTCACGAAAAACTCTGCACCTATCTCCTCGAAACTTGGCAGGCTTCATGCCCTCAGAAGGGGCCTACTATCCCTGCAGTTTTCATCTGAATCACAGAAGAAATGACAGTTTTATAGGCATTTTCATTATTCCCCATAACAGCCTAATGGCAAAACATCAAAACAGTGTCAAAACAGTTTTGACAAAATGAAACGGAACAGTGCTTCGAAACAGTGAAACAAAACACTGTCCCTTTGAAATGGCGAAATGCAAGTCAAAACGAAATGGTGCTGTTTCACACAGCCCAGCCAGTATTTAGGGCGCTCCCCTGCAACATAGAGATCAAAGGCCTTGTTCTGAAGATGAAACAATGAAATTAAAAGATGAAACTCAACATATTTTAGTGTTGACTGCATTTCAAGCTGATTTTTGTCTCGGAATAGTGCTGAACTCTTACTTATGAAAACCAAGGGTTATATTTGTATACAAAAATATGGTTTCATAAAAGAACACAAACCAACTCTACTGCCAGTGAATGGATGGATAGGAAGGTTTGTTTACCCTTTGAAAAAATATGCTTTAAATCTCTGAAGAGAAATAACCTACAATTATACTCGCAGAACAACACAGTTTCTGGCAGATTTAAAATGTATGTTTTCTTAAAAAAACTTATCTCTGCTTACAATGCCCTAGTGATAAATTAAGCCGTATCAGATGCAGACACTTAAAATTCTCATTAAACTTTATAAAGAATGCTTGGAATTTTTGTGAAAGTGTTTTAAAAATAATTTCTTAGACTGTTGTTTTGTTTAATAACCAGATAAATCATTTGTGCTAGAGAAACTTACCTAGCAAAAAAGGAATTGTTTGGGATATTTCTGTTGAAAGAGAAAGGAGCAACAAAAAAAAGAGAACTAATTCTCTAGCTCTCTTTACCTGCTTTAACAATAATAATGGTTGCTTTACGTTGTAGGTTTATCAAGTTGAGATTCAACCTCTCTGGTAATTTAGGTCAGTGTCTTTGCTAATCTGAAATGCTAGGTTAGCATAATTGATGAATCAATCTCCTTACACTTCCCTTCTGTTAGATCCTGCAGATGCATATAACTTACTGTACAGCACAGCCTTACAAGGGCATGGTGTGTGAAGAGCTTTGTATATCTGTTTGGTGTGTTAAAACATTTGTGCATTTTAAAAAAGTCAGTAGACAGAGGAAGTTGCCTTCCTCTGCCTGTTTATAGACATGAACAACTGAACACCCAAGGAGAGGGGGCCAGAAAGTGAAAATGTTTATCCCACTGTTATACATTGAATGTCAAAAAGTACATACATTTACAGATGGATAAGCAAGAGAGAACTGTATGCTGCGTACTTCCGTGCCTCCAGTCTGTACTATGTCATCTTTTTTCTTAATATCTCATTCTGAAGCTGACTTGCCTCTGTTCCTTTTACTACCCACGTGTACAATTTTGAACCTGCCTCAACTTCTACCAGTTTCTCCTTCTCTTTATCTTTAATATACAGAGCTCTCTCTGCCTCCTGAGGCAATACACGTTTTAATTTTGTTGCAGTAAGATCTGAAGTTGGATAAAAGCCATGGCAGTTGCCCTGTGGCACTTTTTTTTTCCTTAAGCTGAGACTGAAGTCTGCTGGGTTGTTGGTCACAGCAAGGATTCCTGCTGCAACAGCCTGCTTATACCCCTTCCTCCCATGGATCTAAGAGCATATGGTAAAGGAATATTCTCCTTTCTGCACTTCTTTCCCCACTTTTCATCATGTGGAACATTTGCTTTAGTGTGAACAATTTCTAATGTAGAAGAAGGAAAGAAAAAACATGCCTTTAATAGAAAATGAAAGGAAGTATGTGAAGTGGCAATCTTCCATTTGTCTGTGTGGCTGCTCGCAAAATGGTAATTTAGGGTGCCAAAAGGGTTCCCCTTCTGCAGCGTTCTCCCCAGGTCCTGTGTTGTTTTTTCTTTCTTTATCAGAAATAAGAGAGCATTGTGCATACTAAGCAAATGGTCAATTTGAAGCAGAACTTTTACTGTTGTATCAGCTGGAAAGCCCTTGGCAAACTCAGCCAGAAACTTTTGTGCAACAGATCCTCTCATGAATTGGAATTTATTTTTAAAAAACACTGTCCCTTAAAAAGTATCTTTGCACAATGCTATAGGAGTGGCCTGGTTTGTCTTTAAGAAGCAAGAGTTCTATCCTGCCCAATCTCAAATTTAGCCCAGGCTCAAATGCTTTGCTGGATTTAGGGGATCTTGGGTCTTGTTTGATAAATTAATCTGTAACAATCATTTTGTTGCATTGAAACCATTAGTAATTTTATATGCACTTGCCAAACAGATTGTCCAAACACTTGATCGACTAAAAGGATGTTTCCTGCTCAGAAGGCCTTTGCTGTACTCTGAGAGAAACATTTAATAAAACCTTTCTTAACTCATGTAGTAGCACATTTGGATTGATTTGCTTCTTTCCTTTCACTTTAGGTAAAAGTATGGATGAAATTAAGAAATTGTTGCTGCTGGTACTGGGTTGTGCTGTACAGGTGAGCAAGCATTAGGGCATCACAAAATATTTTAATAATGTAATTTAAGTCTTTCTTGCTTATTGGGGCATTTTAATTCTTGCAGAACTCAGAATTGTCTGTCAAAGATTAATGTCTTATTCTGTCAGGTGCTATTCAAACAAATTCCCAGCCCCTGTGAGTTTGAAATCTGGAGTTATGAAAAGGCACAATCGGTGGAAGAAACACAAATACAAAAAAAGGAGTAAAGTGAGAGCAAAGGGAGGACATATTGCGTAATAAGCAAAACCACCATCCTTTTGCTGCTCAAACCACTGCTAGGATACATGGTGCTGCAATTAGGCAATCCAAATAATTGACATAGTGAGAAATAGTGTTGTGAGTCTGAATAGTCTTCTTCATCTGAAGATTATCTTTCTTTGTAGTTCTTGAAATATGTTGGCATAGAATAGAGGATGTTAGTGCAAAGAGACTCCATAAGCTAACATCTCATTGCCCTCTTCTAAGGAATCCCGACACCAGTGCACTGCTCCTTTTAATGTTGTATAAATGGAGTCTTAAATGAATAGGAACTTTGTATAACCATGTAAGGGTTTTTATGGTATGTGTGTGTTGTTAAACTAAATGGACAGCCAGTACCTATGGGAAATTCCCCCTAAGTACACGACAGTTAACCAGATAAAGGAAACAGTGTCCTACACACCAAACCTCTGTATTGGCGATCCCTCAGTAAGCTGTTGTAATAAACAATGGAGACATTGCTGGCCAGCTTTCCCTTATAATTGACCTTGTTTTCATGTCTGTCTAATGTCTTTGTCATGCTTTAGGACACTCACCCTGCTCGGCTACGTCAAATCAATTATGTCAGGGTAATGCTGTCTTCCTGGGGCTGCTCTGAACTTCTTACTGTTTATATTGCAGCACAAAGAATGAAGGGCCTGATTTGGCAAGGCAGTGAACACCATCAGTTCCCATTTATGGCTCTGAACCTCCTCCTATTCAAGTGTATGGTCATATTCAGAATTGGGCCCAGAGAGCCACTGTAAACTCTCAGTGAAGTGGATAAATACCCTGTGGGAGATGTTTAACTTTTTTATGTTACCTAGAGAGTCCTGGGTACTCTGCCTACCAGCCTTGGGTCCCACATTTGTATCAAAACAGAAAAATAAGCAATTAGACTGTGGGATGTTACAAAACACTTCCAAAAACTCATTTGATAGAAATAAATTTGGGAATCTGTCTAGTCGTATTTATTTTTAATTAAATATTCTCTTGCTGTATTGTACATGCAAAGCACACATTGCTTTAGTTACTGAGAACAAAATGTGGAGCCGATGTGAGCAGAATCAAAAGTGAAACTGATGTATTCGTTGCCCCAAATGAGTAAAATACAAAGAGTAAACAAACAGTTTAAATGGTGTAACACAAATTTAGGGCCACAGCTTCAGCTGCTTTACATTTGTGTAGTTTGAAGTCCATTTGAGCTCTGCTCATTTCCACTAACTGTGGCTCTGGCCCTTGGCTGCATTAATTCTTTTGGCCTTAAGTTTAATACCATCTGTAAAAAGTTCTTAAAACGTAAGGCATGATTTGGCAACCCCTATGCATCTCGCATATAAATTTACTCATCAATTAGTTTCACTGATTACAAAGAGCATATGTGCAACAAGGTGTTATTCACTGTAAGTGTGACTGCATATGCCCCTCTGGTCTGGTTATTACTGTTCCTTTAGCTGTACCAGTGAATTCTTTAAAAATAAATTAATTAAAAGGATCATCACTACAGTAGTTTTTCGCACATAACATGTTTCAAGCAAAGTGTATTTTTTTAAACAGTGTGAAAGAAAAGAAGAATTTATTGAAAGAATAAAGCAGCTGGATATTGAGACCCAGGCAGCAATTGTTTCCCACATTCAGGAGGTAGGATTTTCAGTGCTTCGAGCTTTCTTTTTTTTTGCCTCCCCTCTCAACTATCTTGGTTTGGTTTGCTTTGCTGTTAAAGAGTACAGGTTAACCTTTCATAGTAGGATTAATAGTAGGTTTGACATGCACAAATACTCTGTTGAATGTGTGATTGTAATTTAGAACAAAAAATTACTAGGTGTTTGAAGAAGGAACTGGGCTAAACACTTCTGGTATAAATACATCAGCCAGGGGCAGTGATGAATATCTTTAATTGACAAAGATATATTTAGACTGGAAATATTTTTATAAGGAATACTCAGAAGTTTTGGATAACATTTTAAAAAACATCTTAATGATATAGGAACCAAGGGTCCTTTTTCAAAAGTGAATTAGAGAGTTAGGAGCCTTGGGCCCGATGAAAACCAATAAGTGGGTGGCTCTGTAAGTGTCTGAATCACTTTTGAAAATGAGGGCAGCATCTTAGCAGTTCAGAGAGAGAACCTTTCCTAGGTGACAGCCTGCTTTGTCAAATGTTATGAATGAACCACCAGACAAAGTAGGCTGCCTTTTACAAAAGATTGTCTCACTGAACCATTTAGTCTCTAAGGTGCTTCCCTGCCTTGTTTCATAGTTCCATAGTTTGTAGGGTCGGAAGGGACCTGAGCAGATCATCTATTCCGACCCCCTGCCATGGCAGGAAAGAATACTGGGGTCAAATGACCCCAGCAAGATATTCATCTTGTCTTGTGCTTGACTTTAGATAGCCAATTACCTCTATGCTTTTGAGACTCAGGCTTTTAAATCAGGTTAAGTGATTTAAAAAAGATGTTACCCTTTTCTCTCAATTTTTTTATCTTTTCAAGTATAATCTTATGGCAGATGTTTTCTGGATTCTAAATGTTTAAAAAAAAGAAAAACACAGTTGGCTCCAGCAGTAGGTATCAGCCTATTGTCAAGAACTTGGAAAAAGCTGTGCACAAATGCCCCCTGCTGCCTGGGCCTTGTTGCAAAACGAACAGTCTTCGAGGCTGTGCACATCTCCTGCAGGTGTAAAATAACTTTATCAAGGAGACCTCAGTGACAAAGACAGCTAGACGACGTAGGTGGTAGTTCTTTAACATAATAAAATCTGATTTGCAGACAAAACCATGTGAAGGATATCTTTGACAGCAGAAGTGTTCATAACCTAAACTGTAGACATGCCACCTTGATAGGTGCCACCTTCTAATCCAGTCAGCTTTCAGCAGTGACCTGGAGAAAATTGGTTGTCAGAAAAGTTTAGTAAATTGCAAACGCTTCTGTTGGGTCCTTTCCTTCTTGTAACAGTGGCCAGTTACCAAAGCTACAGAAGAAGACAAGCCTCTTCATCCCACACCCCTCCCAGTAATATACGTAGCTAATTATGCAATACAGGACTGATTCCTTCCAGCCCCCCACCGTCGTTATCTCTGCCCCTTGAAGCATGAGTTGAGAACTCTTAGTATATGGCTGTAAGTGTTATTGAGCACAAAATTATTCAGTACCTTTTCCTAAATCCAACTATCTTGTGAAAATTAGAGACTTCCTAACAAAATTTCCTACTGATATCGGTGCTTCTGTACCGTTTCCTGCTTATTTAGAGTCAACTGTCATAGTAAATGATCAGTAACTTAATCTGGGGCCAGGTTATCCACTTGTGAGTTCTTCCAATTGTTGGCAGCTGAATTGCACTGTTTTATAAATAGGAAATTTTTAGAGCTGACAAAATTTTAGGACAAATTAATTGTGAAATTTGAAAAAATAGTTGCAACTAATCACAGTTTTAATCTCACAGTTAAATAGTCAGGCAGAAGCTGCTGCTCAACACAGAGGAAAAGTGGCCCCTGCCCATAACTGCTGCCAGGCCCTTTTTGCTGCAGCCTCCTGGAGCCAGCGCCCAGGCTGCCCTGCAGCAGCTGTGCACTGGCACCTCTGCCCCACTGGGCAGCTTGGAGTGGGCTCTGGGTGACTGCAGCAAGAAGGCCCTGGCAGTGGTGAGGGGAAGAGCCGCTTTTCCCCATGCCGAGTGGCAGCTTCTGCCCGGCTGCTCCTGCTGCTGCTCAGCGTGGTCGGGTGAGTTTGGAGCAGGCACGGGGGTGCTGGAGCCAGGGCTGCGTGCACAGGTTCTGGCTGGTCCGGAACTGGTCCGCCCTGCTGGTCAAAACGATGTGCATGTTTAATGCAATTGAAAAAATTAACGCATTAATTTGTTTTTGTGTTAATTGCGTAAGTTAACTGTGATTAATTGACAGCCCTAGAAATGTTATGCAAGTTGCTTGTGAAATACTGAATAATTAATTGGGCGCAAACACTTTGAAAATCATCCAAGGGAAACAAAAACAAAAAGGGACTTACTTTTTTATTTTGAATCTTGTTCACAGGTGACTCATAACCAGGAGAATGTGTTTGACTTACAGTGGCTGGATCTCCCAGATATGGCCCCTGAAGAACTGGAGTCTCTCTCTCGGAATATGGTTTTCCACCTCAGGAGGCTTATTGATGAGAGAGATGAGTGCACAGAAGTATGGATGAAATGTCTGTTTTGCATAAAGTTTGTTCATGGGATCAGATTCAGGCTTTGCTTTTCACTTGTGTATTGATTGCCTCTTTGTTCACTCTAAGGCTGCAGTCCTTTCTATTTCCCCTCTAAAGTCCTCTAATTCCTTAGAACAGTGATTCTCAGCCAGGGTGCCAGGGAATCCTGTGTCCTGATAGCCTTTGAAGGGTGTACAGGAATTGAGGAGGTAAATATTGTGTGAGGACATAAACAGGTAAAGGTAGGCTCAGGCTTCAGGTGTGAGGAGATAAGCAGATAAGGGCAGGCTCAGATTTTTTAAATGGGGTACTGCTCAGTTCTGAAAAGTTATGGGGGGGTCTAGAGTTTGGGAACTTGTACCTTGAAATAATGCTGATTCCTCCCTTGGTGCCTGCATTCAGTTATGCACCTGAGCTAGAGTGAGTTGAGCTGTAAAGAGAAGAGCATGGTGCAAAAAGATGAAAATGTTTCATGTTGTGAATTTACCTCAGGTATTTTGTGTCTTATGCTCTGCTCTTCCGTTCATCTGCCAGTATCCAACAGAATCTGCCATTATTGGTTCAAGAGCCTTTTCCTCCAGATTTTGCCACTTGTAACTCTTTCCTTCTGACTCATTAGCTTCTCTCTCTTCAGATCTTTGCTGGAAACTACTCTTCTTTTTCCTAGATCTCTTCACTTCCTTTGCCTTTTGCTGTTTCTGATCTGACTCTGTGTAAAGCTATAAATTGTTGCAGTTGTTAGGAAAACTCTAACCAAAATAAAATATTTATTTGAGCTCTGGAAAGTGGCAAATTCCAGTGCTCAGTGCTGCAAAAGACTGGGAGCTGAAAGGTTGCTCTGTTCCTGACTCTTACTGACTCTACTGTGTGACCTTAGGGATGTTGCCCGAGTTCCCCCATGCACGGTTAGGATAAGAATTATCCATCTTTGTAAAGCACTTTGAGATGCCTGAATGAATAGAACGACATAAGTGCAAAGTGCACTATATTTGTCCGTGATGCCATCTCCCTGTCTCCATTTCCAGCTGATTGTAGATCTCACTCAGGAGAGAGATTATCTGCAGTCTCAGCAACCACCAAGCCCCCTGAAAGCATCAAGTCCAGACTCTTCACCAAACCCAACCAGTCAGCTTTCCAATGAGGACAAGCAGCACTTGGCTGTTGAGCTGGCAGACACAAAGGCTAAACTGAGAAGGATACGGCAGGAACTGTAAGTTGTGAAAAGCCTATTGCTGGAGAAATGCTGCTGATTTCAGATTTGCTAATAGCGCCAAATAAACCTGTATATTAAATGCAAGTTCACAGCATCACATTGTCCATTGCCTACAATACATCTCTGGGAGTTCTACATGCAGACTTAATGGGTCCTTTTTTAATTCCTCAAGGGAAGTTGGGGAACGTGGCTAACTTCCCCTTCCCTCACTTACCTTTCTTAACTAATCCTGTCTCAAGCCTTCATTAGTTTTTCTTTTCCATCTCTCACCCATTTTCTCTTCCCTTCTTTTAACTCTCCTACCTCCCCATTTTGTCACAAAATTCTCCGTGATTGCTATTTTCACTTTTTTCCGTTCCCCCATCCTTCATTATTTTTTCTTGTTGACAGTGATTTGCAGGATGGTAATACTGCCAGGATGATGGTGAGTTTAGCTGTGACAGCAGGAAGTACAGGTGAAAGAAAGATGAAGGAAATATTTAAATATTTGGTTCCTCTCCAAATATCCACTGGCTTGTAGCACCACAAGAACCCAACTGCAGTTGATTTGCATGAAATTGGATTAGCACCAAGAAAATCTATGTCGTTCAGGGCACTTTTACGTGCTCTGGGTGTGGTGCGGGGCAGCACTTTAATTAGAACAGCTCTGAGAGCCACTCTAATAAAAGCACTGCTGTGTCTCCTGTATCAGTGTCTCTGCGCTTAAAAATGGTGGCAAGGGCTTTTGAACTAAAGCTTGTTGAACACAATTAATGGGCTCCGATGTGCTTGAATTCCAGCAAGTCAGAGCAGCCTCAGTGCTTATGTATAGGCATCCTGTGTGTCCAGTTTTTCATAAAAGACTTCAATGTTTCCAATTTTGCCAGCATCTTAATATCATGGGTATTGTTTCAATAACCATTTCAGTTGTTTCGATTACACTTGCTCTAATCCTTTTCAGGGAAGAGAAGTCTGAACAACTTGTGGACGCTAAACATGAAGTTGAACAGCTTACTGTAGAGCTGCAGAAAATAAAACAGGAGGTAAGTTGGGCTTTGTTCACTGCAACACTGCCATGACCTCTACACCCCCACCCCTGAGTTTAAAAAAAAACATCTCTTTCAACATAAAGATAGAAAATGCTTCTCAAAGTGCATACTGCAGCATGTTTACAGGTATGATTGTGAGTGATACTCTGTTTCCTGCTTGCTGGGTGAGAGCAGGTCTCAAACACTCAGTCCACTAAATAGTCTTATAGTGTCTGGAGAATACGTTCTCAATCACAGATAATAGAGTTCCCATAGCCTGAGTGGCCAGTTGATTTTAAATTGATTTGAATTGCTAATTGGAGAAATCCTTCACCCTTGCACCAGCGAAATGTTTTTTGTTTTTCATTCACTTATGAATTTTTAAAGTTAAAACTTGGCCGTTAATATTTTTTGCATGTTCTGTCTGCTTACCCAGAACACCTGCTTAGCAGCAGATGCACGCTCTGCCCGAGCATACAGAGATGAACTGGACTCCCTGAGAGAGAAAGCAAACCGTGTGGAGAGGCTTGAGATGGAATTGGTCCGGTGCAAAGAAAAACTGCATGATGTGGATTTCTACAAGGCTCGGATGGAGGCAAGTCACAATCAGAAAAAAGTTTTCCTGAGAAGTCCCTTGCTACTTGCTGAGCAGTTCGTAATGTCTAGCCTTTTCTGCATACAAGTTCATGTTTGTCTGTAATTAGATTGGTTGTACCAAAAGATTAACATAAATTGAAGTTTCGGAAAACACTCAGGTAGGTTTTGCAATGGCCTGTCTCTCCTGTCCCTTTGGAATTCATTTGAAATTCCCTTCAAGTGAGTAGGATTTAGTCTGTGCTGAAAATCCCACTTGATATTTATAAATCTGTTAGTTCTGACTTATGAAGCAGAAGAGCAAACGTAGCATCCCTGTTCTTTAAAAAAACAGGATAGAGATATGTTTCAACTTATGGTAAAATTACAAGATATGTCTTTCCTACAGAAGAAGATAATGGTGATGATGATTAGCCAAAATTTATAACTCTTTAATTAACTAAATAAGTGGCCTGACTTTTTTTTTTTCTTGCAGAAGCTTTTAACATTTGCAGCTGCAGCTGCAGTTGAAGTGGCTGGGAATTTTTACATACAGACTTGGGTAATGACTTTTAAGCCCTCAGGCATGCAAAAGCTGAGTCACTGCCAGAGGGATGGCCCCAAGATGGTGGGTGTGTGTGTGTGTGTGTGTGTGTGTGTGTACACGCACGTGCATGTGCTATTAATAATACCAGCCATTCTGCTTGGTCTCGTCAGACTTTGAGCAAATATTGCCTAAACTCTTGACATCCCACTTCATTTACCTGCCACCCCGCTTCAGGTCGTTCACAATACAAACACCTCTCTGTCTACTGCTCCTGGGGTTTTCACAGATATTTTTAAATTGTATGTTTCATTTTTGCTGAAAACTGAGAGAGCACACAGAAGAGAGCTGATAATTCTGTCTAACAGACATCAGCCAGCGCATAACTGGTAACTGGGGATGTAAGCAGTAGCAATGAAGAATGAGTCAATATATTTGTATCAGCTCTGCTTGTTAAAGAAAATGGGCAGATGCATCTTTACTATTGTGGGGAAATTATAAAGCTACTATATGTGATTTCAGATATGTATTTAAAATCCTTTTCTCTTCAGCATCCAATTCAGTTGCTTGTATTTCTGCACGTAAGCATTTTTGTTAACCAAAACCAGATAAAGAACAGGGCACAATTCTTCTCTTATGGGCAGGGGTCTACCGAACTCGAGGTGGCTGCTGGCTGATTTTACAGGCAGGCTATGGAGCTAGCAGCCATTTTTGTGGGTGGAACACAGTGGGGCCCCCCATACTTCAGGCCAAAGGGCCCTGGTGGGTCTGCCCCTCACCACTGATTGGCTGCAAGGAAAGTCTGTCATACAGCCTCACCACCAGCTGCAAGGGCTGTCCGTCATGCAACCCTGGCCCTCACCACCGATTGGTGGCGAGTGGCGGGGCCTTACGATGAACAAACCTTGCAGCCAATCAGGGCAGAGGTGACAGCCCTCTTGCCATGCTGGCAGCCTCCCTACCCTCTCCTCTTGCGCTGCCCCCTCAGCAGACTGCACAGCCTGGCCACAGTGCCCACAAGGACTGTTGGCTCCCCAGAAGAGGCCAGCATTTTATTCTCAGTGAGTTTTGGTTTTCTTCCAGGGAGCCCACCAAAAGCACAGAGCCAGTGATTTCTCACGGGGCTTGCCTGAAATCATATTTTTCCTGAAAATCTTGAAATCATGATTTGGGTAGGACCCTACTTACGGGTAATTACCTGACTGATTGCAATGTTCTCAGCAACAAAAACAGTGCTTTGGCCCAGTTGGACAATTCATAGCTTTTCCTGCAGAACAACACAGGATATTTTGTGACTAAACTGAGAATTGGGCTCCTAGTGTAATTAAGTAAAGATCCTAGCTCTTAGAAAGTGTTATTGAAACCTTGACCCATCAGACCCCTTGCTGAGAACACATCGATTCTTAATGTTCTGCAAAACCTTGCCTTGTAAATACATTTGTTCCTCACCCACCTAGGGTTTGCCACAACTTCTTTACCAAGTCTGCTGACTGTTAAATGTATAAACTGCATACAAAGGCAGGTTCCTCTCTGGTAATTTCCAGTTTACTCAAGGAAGTCTGAATCTTCTACTGCAAGCTCCTTACTTCCCTCTTACTCCATCAAGCTGATAAATCAATTGTGTTTGCTCCTGTCAGACAAGCTAGCTACGCATTTCTCTTCGGCTGTATGCTGCTGTAGTTTAAGCTGTACATCCTGCTCAGGTTTACTGTCTGGTATTGGTCTTGGTGGTTTGGAATTCCTCTGATCTTCATCTGAGGGCAAGGGAGCCGCTTTCTTTCCATTGCTTTTAGGTTCGCAGCTTTCTCATTGGTACCTGATCCGCAGGGATCCTGGTTTTCTCTGATTAAAAATTGCAAATTCTCTGATTATAAATGGCAGATTCTCTGATTAAAAACCCAAAATCTGTGATAAAAAATAAAGGTCCTGTACAACCCCCTCCCCCCCCACACTGCTGATACCACACACTTCCCACCCCCCAGTCTCAACAGCCCTCCTGATTTCCCTCACAACAGCCCCACAGACACTGACACCCACCCCAGCAGCTAAGTGTGTGTGGGGGAAGGGGAAGGTGCTGGCGGGGAGTGGATCAAGAAGTGGGAGAGCGTCCCCCTGTGCCCACTCCCAGGAGCAGAGCCAGGGGGTGAGGGCAGGGGTGCCATTCTGCAGGCCACACGTGCCGGCTAGTTTGATGAAGTTTGCACATGGAGGCCACTACCACAACTCTGCCGCTGCACCCTGCACTACCATCCCACAGCCACCTGCACGGCTTTGTGGGCAAGTGGCACAGGGTGTGGCAGCGGCAGTACAGTGACAACCGCCATGTGCGGGCCACATACATGCCATCTGGCTGCAGAGGTGGAAAGGGGGGCTAGCATGCAGTGGCCACCACTGCACCACTACTTATGCCCTGTGACTGGCTGCACAGCTCTGCAGCAGTGCGGGGTGGTGGTGGCTGTGTGGCTGGGGCGCTTTGTCGGCAAGCGCTGCCACCATGGATCCATGCCCTTCACCCCTGGATCCTAGAGGTAAGTGGGGCTTGGGGGCTGTGGGGTAGGTGGGGCCTGAGCCTCTGAGTCAACCAAAGCCAGCCTCAGGCTCAGACTCGCCCATTGCCCCTGGATCTTCGGGGTTGTGGGGCAGGGCTGGGGAAAGTGATTGGGGGCTGAGGGAGTGAGGGGTGCTGCCAGTGCAGGCAGCACACTGCAGCCAGAAGCAGGGCCAGGGGGTGAGGGCAGGGATGCCCCTCTGCAGGGGCCTTTCCAGGCAAGCAAATGCGGGGCGCAGTGTGGTGGTGCCCGCCATGTGCAGGCTGCGCACATGCCGCCCAGGGGAGGTGGAGGAGGAGGCTTGCATACAGCTGATGGTGGGGTAGATCAAGGGCTGCACACATGCCACCCAGCCATGCCCCATAACCTGCAAGCCCCACTTGTCTCCAGGATCTAGGGGCCAAGGGCAAGTCTGCGCCTGAGCCCGGCCTTGGCTGACTCAGGCTCAGGTCCCTCCCTTCCTCCTCTGGGCGGGGCTGGGGGTTTCCCTCCCTTTCTGCAATCAGCTCTTGCAGGCTCCTTGCAAAAGCGGAGAATCCGCAGATTTCTTTGCTAAAAGGGGAAATCCACATTTTCTCTAATAAAAACAAGGAATCTGTGGTTTTCTCCATTTTTCCATGGGAAATGGAAAACCCAGATCCCTGCTAATCAGGCAGCATCCTCCAAGTCATTGCTCTAGCCCACGCATACTATGCTCAATACCTTTTTTATAAAGGTTACAGAGCCTTCTTTCATTTCATTTGTATTTTTCCTGTCCTTCCACATCTCTCCACTTCCTTCTCCATCTGATATCTCTTGGCTGGAGAGGCTGCACATTAAAAGTGAGATTTTTGTGCTGTGTTTCTAAAGAGGCTTAGAGATGTGCTAACATGAGGGGCACAGATCCCCTTTACCTCCCTTTGACACCTTTCCAACTCTAATTGTTTGAAGATCAGTGTGGCTTTTGCTGGACTGCTCTAACATATGAGAGGCTTATGCAGCTGCCTAGGGTCTGCTCCTCAGTCTAGAACAGCAAGAGTATTTTACATTCCAGCTGTGCCTGTCTCCTCCTTGATCCACAGTAGCCCACCCCTTTGTACGAGGAAAGTATATGGCCATCTCCGTTGGCTGTGTGCTGGTCCTGCATTCAGGAAATTTGTCAGGGCTATTCTGGCCCCTTTGTTACACTTGAGCCAGACTGACTTTACATGTCCTTCAGCCAGAAGAATCTCTCTGTTTCTCTTCCATTTCCAATCTGTCTCAAGCCACTTTACTTTCAAGTGAAGTGTAATGGATGGAACCCATTTCAGAGCTGTGCCAGCTCAAATTCTTCTCCTCTCCTCTCCAAAAAGATAGCTGGATTTCAGTTTCCTCAGAATAGTCTTTTACTGTCCCAATGCCTGAGTAGAGATTGAATCTAGCCTCCTGGATTATTGGAAGATATTAAAAAGCTGGCCCAGCTTCCCTGACAGTTACTACCTCAGTCAATTGACTATTTCAGTTTACATTTTCACTGACGGGCTTTCACGCATGCATACTGGCTTCTTTACTATTCCATCCAGGAAGAGCACACACCAACTGCAGAGGCTTCCTCAGTCTGACAAAGGGTATTTGTACCCAAGAGCTTGCAAAGAAGAATTTTTCCAACTATTTGAGTTGATCTAATAAAAAGTACTGGGTTTACCCAGAGAACCTCATCCTTAGACCAACATGACTACAACCTATATTAACCTGTCTAGGCAAAAAAATTATTTTCACATCTTTCATGACAAAATATATTTTCAAACGCTATTTCAGTTTTATTAAGAGTTCTAGAAAGCAAAAGGCAAATAGTCCTTCCTGCTGTGGTGGCTTAATGAGGTCATTGCTATGAATGTAGAAGATCAGGCTTAATGCAGAGTTTCTTCCAAGGAGGTGGTTCCCTCCAACATAAAACTTCACTGGCACATTCCACTCCACTGAGCCTAATGCTGCTTCAGGAGATCAGGTTCTTTTTAGAGACCAGGGAGTCTCACTTGCCTTTTTTTTTCCCACTCCCATAACTGCAATCAAGTTTCCCCACGTGGTAGTGGAAAGAAATTCTTGTGGACGTGAAAAGGAGGAAGAAAGGGCATTTCTTTTTCATTTTCATACAGTCTGATGGATGCAAAGTTCAGTTATCCAGTGCATTTGTTAACTTTATGGCAGCTCAGCAGGAGCAGCTTCTGTAGCAGCAAAGATATGAGCTTGGTTCTTGCTTAGTGAGCGTGCCTGTGTACAGACACTTCCAGTTCGGGTTTAAATAACCCAGGTACTATTTCAGTATTTAAATTATTTCAGTAGTAAATTCTGATGGCCCTGATCATGCAAAACATCCCCAGAGTTTCCTGTTAAGTGTGTAAGAAGACTATGCCTGCTTTTAAAAGTTAACCCCACTTATAAGGGTTTGCAAGATCAAAGCAGCGTCAGTAAGTCTGCTGAGCAAACAAGAGGGTTTAATTCAGCAGGACATTTATGATGGTTGGGTCAGAAATAGTTGGACTTCTTATAAAAATAGATTTAAAGGAAAAATAATCAAAATCTGTTTGTGAATCACTTGCAAGTAAACCTGCCTTGTATATTTCAAAAGACTGAAGACCACTACTCTGGGCCATTTTGTTTTTTCAAATCTTGCTATAGGCTTTTTGTTTTGTATTATATGGAAAAATAAGCCTCTTCAATCTAGCGGCAAGCATACCCACCAATGCTGCTTGCACAATACAAAAATGGTTTGTAGCCAAGTGCATTCTCAGGTCACTTCTCTTAGCTTAAAGAGATCTGTGACAACATTACCTACTATAGGCTGGTCTTGGAATAGTTTTACCTTCTATGATCTGAGACCTAACTTTATAAAGCTCTAATTACTTGTTACCTTTCCACTATAAAATTATACCTAGATAACGGGTGCATCAATGTAACTTCAGCTTTCACAGGCTTTTACACAAGATTATTAATTTAATGTTTCATTAGAAGTATTTGGAGCTAATAAGCTCTTTCCTCTTGGGTATAAGTGCCTCCAAGTTCACACATGTTGTGCCTCACAATGATGAGTGGTTTGCTAACAGAGGCTGAATATATGCATAACTTACTTGGCATCCAGTTTGACTCTGCATGAGATGCTGAAATAATCAGTTCCTGCCTGGTTAGCAGTTTGAAAGGTGGTTCTTTGGCCATGTTTATGAGGTCAAACACCATCTTGCTTCTCAGGGCTATGGTCCAGTCTCAGTGGGACAATCTAATAAAATAAACTCTGATTGTACCATTGTTTCAGTACAAATATTTTTGGAACTTATATGACCCCCCAACACATTACTTTTTGTTGGATACACCTGATGCGTTAATTTGTTTGGTATCTCAAATTTTAATATATCCTGCCAAAGTAGAGAGGTCAAAACAAGCTATAGCCCAACGTATTTCAGGTCTTACAAACTCAGAGGTTTGCATTTTCTTTTGGTAAGTCACATCTTTTCTTATTTCAGCTAATGTGTCTGAGCACCTCTCAGATCTTAAGACATTTGTTCTCACAGCACAACAAGGAGATAGGGCAAAACTGAGATCCCCATTTTACAGATAGGAAACTGAGGCACAAAGAATCGAGGAACTTCTCTAAGATAACATGTAGAAGAGCTGAAAATTAAATTCAGACTTCTTAATTCTGATTCAGCCTGCATTGTAGGAAGGTAGGATTGGAAAGGACCAGTTAAGCCCTCAGTTCTAGTTCTGTAGTCACAGGCAGTCTTTTTCTCAAGGAACTGCCCCCTCATCAAAAAAACACTTCAGATCCTCACTTAGCACTATAAGACACAGCACCCAAGCCACCCTGTAATGAGGGTTAGCAAACTACGGCCCATGGGCTGGACCTGACCTCAGAAGGTCTGATCTTGCATGGTGGATTAGTGGCATGGAGTTGCGCTGTGCTGCCCATACTACTACAGCACTTCCCTGTGGTCTGGAGCCTGCTCCTCTGCTTCTCTTACTTCAGAGAGGCTGAGTATCTGCAGCAAAGGTGAGTGCAGGCAGCTGGACACTTCAGGGGGCAGGGACTTGTGGCTGGCAGGGAGATCAGTCACATAGGCTCTAACCTGCGCTAGCAGAAATTTGCCAACCCCTGCCCAATAACCTTCCATAGGTAAAGGCAAGGAAGAGAAAGGAACTGCTAATGCCCTGTCACTGCAGCAACACAGAAGAAATTGTTTAATATGTGCTCAAAAGTTTCTAGGAAGAGGGCCATGCCCCACAGCAATCACAAGGTCACCCTTCCCCTCCTTATAAAACTAATGATACATGGACTTTATACAACTACTGGAAGATGTTCTAAAACAAATGAAGCTGAAGTGGTGCAACTGCCTTGCCCTGCTCCCCTAATCTGTGGCAGCAAGATGTGTCCTGAAAGCTCTGAAGAAATCACTGCGTGCAACAGGTGATGAAAGCTCTGATTGTAAGCAGTAGCAACAACAGCCAGGAAATGTCCTCCTTTATAGACCAATTTTGTTTCCTCCCTCTGCACTCTCCTAACCCAAAGTGTATTTCTAAGAAATTGCAGCACATCCCCACAGACTCTATTTCTTGGGCTGGCATGGAAGAGTAGCTCATCATAACAAAGAAGTCAGAATAAATGCAGAAATTTTAACTAGTCAGTTGCTGGCTTCTAGTGACTAGGAAAATGTTGGCGACAAATGAAGAAGAAAGCCTTTAAACTTTTGCCTTAGTTCAACATTACCAAGTTGATTTATGAGGTATGATTCAGGGTGAGCAATGTAATTGGCTTTGTGTGCATGTTGGAGCAGGAAAGGATAGGCAAGGTAAGTCTGACCTTTCACCGCTGTTTCACAGACTATTTTGAAATGAGGGAGGGCTTGGGCAGACCAGGGTGCGTCTTACTGTCAGATGCTCTGAGACTGGAGGCTGCTGATTCCATCCTCCCAAAAGCAGGCTCTCAGCTGTTCTCCAAGAGACCAGTGTGATTGATTGATGCCTGATGACCTTTCAGTAGTCCATGTGGCTGAATATTTGTGGTCTGAGAGAGCAGTCTCTCTCTGATCTCAAGAGGCTTTACATTTTGAAGGCTATTGTCCAGGAATATATTTGTCAAGTCTTAAATGTGTTCCATTTTTCAGTGCTGAGGCGGGGAAAAACAAGCTAGTAAAAAACTCCTTGGAGGGACACATTGTCTTGCCCATTCCCGTTCTACCCTCAGTTTTCTAGTGAAGAGTCCTGATAATCCCCATTTGACCTCTCAAATGCTGGTGCTTTCCTGAGGGCCTTTTTTGTTCTTTCAATAAGCATGTATGCCTTTTAAGGTGTTTTTACATTGATGCTTAGCTGCACACTCTGTCTTCCTGGTGTTTCACAAACATATTGCATTACTTAGGTGTTCTTGAAAGAGTTAATCTTGCCTCCCATTTTAAAGTTGGGGAAACATTGACAGGAAGGTTAAGTGATAACTAAGCCCAAGGCCACAGGGTGAAATGTTGCCTCAACTGGAATTAGAACTGAAGAGTTGCCAGTTCCTGGTCCTGTGTTTGGTTCCCTGTAGCTCTTTTTAACCATTGAAAAATGGGTAACAAAATTGATCCCTCCTTCTGAAGTGTGTATGAAGTAAAATCTGAACCTATTATGTGTAATTGCTTAGTGTTTCCTGAATTTTGATATTCATTAAGTAGCTGCATTTAGTTGGCCCATATTAAAACAAATGTATAGAATTTTGTAAAAGCAGAAATAGACCAAGTTGTCTGTATTTTGCAATTGCTTTTAAAGAAGAGTGTATGCTTCAATAGTTAAAATTGTATGTTACTGTACGAGTACAATATAATAGCATAAATTTGCAGTTAAGTGCATAAGTGCACAATACTTCATATTAATCTGGTTTGAAATGCGTACTGTTATGCAAGACTTGTGATTTTAAAGTATAAAGGGTTATATGTGTGGAATCTATATATGGAATATTGAAATCTCAGAGTAAATTACTTTTTAATATGCTGTCCATAGTCAAACTTCCAGTATTAGGATATCCTTGTTAAAGATGTCCTGTGGACTAGTTATTTCAAGTTGAAGTGCATTAAAGGTACCTGATATTTAGACTAGGACTTCATAAAACTAGACAATTACAGTCATGTGCCATTTTTCTTTTTTGTTTGTGTTTTTTTAGGAATTGAGAGAGGACAACATCATATTAATTGAAACAAAGGCCATGCTGGAAGAACAGTTAGCAATGGCAAGAGCTCGTGGTGATAAACTGCATGAATTAGAGAAGGAGAATTTACAGTTGAAATCCAAACTTCATGATACAGAACTGGTAGGAGCTCTTTATTTAGTTCTGCTAAAGTTATAAAATTCATTTTTACACTGGGTTATGTAACACAAAATATTGGAATTAGAAAACATGAAATTAAGAGAACTTTTTTTACAGAGTCTCAGGCCTGGCATGTTCTGTGGGAATTTAGTTTATGTACATTCTTAAAATGCATGACACCACTTTTCAATAGAAAGGTATCAGCAGCATTGCTGTGTTTGGGAGAAACAATGTTTGGGAGACTGGATTGGGTGAAGTTTGAGCATGTCTCACCACATTCAAAAAGCTCCATGTAGCTTATTATGTTCATGGGACTGGTTAGAATTTATCGGTTAGATAAAAAATCTCTTAGGCACAGTATGGTAAAATCAACTGCAGTGGACCCAAATACATAATTATTGCAACAGTTCTGCAAGGCAGTAACCATTTAAAAAATGGGTTCAGTACTTAAAAACATATTTAAAACTTTATTAGAAAATGTTAAAAATTATGGTTATTTGTATGGCTTTGTAGAGTTGAAAGAATATAGAACCCCATGCATGGTTGCTTCATAGGTACATAAGTGGTATATGTTGACAGTTACAACTTGCAGTTAGTTATGGAGCCTATGTTAGCTCAGGTTAAAAAGTTCCCTTGTCCTGCTATGAGAGAAAGGTAAGTCCCTGCACATAGTAACCACATCAGTAAGGTGGTAACACTTGCTTAGACAACGGCTTTACTGTGCTGGGGTGGGAAATATTCAAAGGCATTAATAGTCTTTGTAGAAGGAGTTCAGTCCATCCCCTTGGGGTGGTCTTGGCCAGCTGTGTTTATGCTGGTGAGGGCCCATGATGTGCTTGATTAGATGTCCCTTGAACATCAGGTGGTCTTGGATACCATGAGGTGCTTCATCAGTTTCCAGTAGCAGCAGGGCACTCTGCAGGCTCACAGGACACTCCTCTTGCTTGGATCCCATGCTCCAAGTGACCCAGCTATCAGCACCTGTACCGTCATATCATAACTCTTCTCCCTCATGGTATCAGCCACTGGCCTGTATTTCCACAGCTTTTGTTCCTAGGCTTCACTGAAAACCTGCCACTGGTTCTCAAAGGGGATGGTCACACCATTTGGAACCCTTTTCTTGCCCCTGTCTGTTACAAGGATGTCCAGGTGCAGCTGGCTGTTGCAGTCTGGGATGGTGTGGTTCACAGCTATCTCCCTGACAGACACTGGGGCTTGTAGGTGCACAGGATGTGGGACAGGGTCTTACTCTCATACCTGCACCTCTAGTCTCAGTGGCCATAACTGATGATGCCATTGAGCGCAAGGCAGTTGATGGGCGTGATAGATGACATGTGGATTTGCAAAGCATGTCAAGTTTCTGTGAGGCATGAAGCGGTTGCTGGTGTCCCACTTCAAGGTGACCTTGAAGACTTCGCTTTGATCAGGTTTTTGCCTTCGGGTCACCCAAGTACTTGGCCCACATAGCATCCTTCAGGAACCTTTCCAGGCATGTTCTGACATGGCAGGGCAACAGTGATGTGGTTGGGGCAGGGAGCAGTGAGACCCACAACACCTATTGCACCCCAAGTCGGGCAGGACCCAGTGTGCTTTCCATGGCACTGCATTGTATTGCAAGCTTAGCCTCACAGTGAGGCAAAGTCCCTGCCATCACACCCAAAGCTGATTTCCAATGACCTACTTAAGAAAGTGGCCAGGTCCTTGTTGGCTGGCAGCCTGGTGATCCTCTTCTTGGCAGTCTTCTTTAGGGCACCAGCAGTGATGCTTCTTACCAGGTCATTAGGGCAGATCAGGTGACAGAAAGTGTGGGTGATTACCCCAGTGTCACAGAGGTCTCCCATGTGAGGGACACTGACACCCCCTGCCAGTAAGAGATGTATAGAATATTGTGGCTGGCCCATAGCAGCAGGTTCATCCACTTCTTTAGGAGCCACTTGAATTCACGATCTTCTTTCTTGAGAGGTGTCTTTGGAACTGCTGAGCCTGTGAGGATGAATGACATGTGGGGGATAAGGGGATGAGAATGAGATGACAAGGTTTAGGACACCTGATCTTCTGTCAAGGGGCCAGCAGGGAGGAATCAAGCTTGTGGGCATCCTGCATGATTCCACAGGTGGTCTCTTCTGGTGTCTGTCTTATCTGGTGACTGGTGATTGTGCCCAGGTGGCAGTAGCTCTCAATCTTCTTCAGGTGCCTCCTGGACTTGCCCTAGATCTTGACAGCAGTGACCAGGTTTGAGTTTCTTTTCCTGTAGTTGTATGCAGGGTTGCACATTTGGAAGTGTTGAAGCGGAGTTCTCTCCACTGAACTGCCTCAGAGCTGATGTCCAGCACCCTCTGGAGTTGGTTGGGCTTCCTGGCCAGGAGGAGTAGGTCATCTACATAGGCCAGGATGTTCAGCTTACATCTGTAGAGGTTGAACCCTCCTGGGCCCTCTGCAGCCGCTCAGAGGAAGGGCTCTTTGGCCAGGTTGAAGGTGATCAGGCCAAGTGCGCAGCCTTGCTTCACTTCAGTCTGGATGGGAATGTCCTGGGTTTTGCTCTCCAGCAACCCAGCACAGCCATTGTATTGCTTCTGGACAAATTGGGTGGCTTAATCTGGCATCCCAAACTCTCAGAGGATGTTGAAGATGTGCATGTGGGGCATGGAACCGAAGACATTGGAGAGATGCCAGCCATACCACCATGCACTGACATCTCACTCTCTGGGTGTTGTCCAGGGCCATCTGCAGTTAAATTGTGACCGTAGCAGCCCTTGATGGACAGGAAGCCTTTCTGTATTAGGCTTGATGACCCTCCCCTTCACTGCTCACTCCATGATCCTAGCTGTGACACAGCTGGCATAGAGCTTGTAGATGATGGAGCAATGGGCCTCCAGTTGCTTGGTTTGTCAGGCTTTCTTATGGATGAAGATAGTCATGGCTTTTCTCCAGGAGCTGGGCATGTGGCAGAACTCCTTGTACCAGTTGAAGAGCAGTGACAGCATAGGTCCCACTTCTTCAGCAGGTTGGATCTGATACCGTCTTTGCTTGGTCCTTGTTCTGCTCAGCCTGTCTCCCACTTCCTTCAGTGTGAAGTCAGCTTTGAGCCCCTCTGTGCAGTTGATAGGTGACAAGGATCTGAGAGAGGGAGAGCACAGGGTGATGATTTCTACCTTGTGGTTGAAGATGCCACTAAAATAGGGGAAGAGTCTTTCTTGGAATCTGGCAGTGACTTGGGGCCTTTATTGCCTTTGGACAGTTGGACCTGTACAGCTTCTGGATCCTGGGGCTGCTGTGGAGTCACATTGCTACTGCTTTATTGCTGCAGAAATCATAGGCATAGGGCTTATTCATTCATGCAAATACAAATAAGCCTTAAAACTGGTTGCTTATGACTTATAAGCAGAAGGTCTAATGAATAACTATGGACTCTTATAATTGCCTTAATCATAGAATCAGTGAGTTGGAAGGGACCTAGAAAGATCATCTAGTCTGCCCCCCTGCCATGGGCAGGAAGGAGCACTGGAGGTGGCAGGGGTCGTAAGACACCAGCCAGGTGCCTATCCAGTCTCCTCTTGAAGATTTCCAGGGAAGGTGAGAGCACCACTTCTCTGGGAAGCCTATTCCAGGCTCTGGCCACCCACGGCAGAAGTAATATAAAAGGGTTCTATGACTTCAGAAAGTTTGAAAAACACTGACCTAGATTAAGCTAGTATAGTTTTGCTATTCCATACTATACTCTCACCTTTGGTTTTACTGTGTAGACATGTTGCAGATTTCTACCTGAGCATATGCTATGCTAGAAATTCTGTGTAATTTAATGGCTGTTTCATATCTGTTCTAAGCTATTCAATACCAAATAACCTTAATAGAAAGCTGTCTTCCTGCATCAGGCTGTTTTTCATCAATTCATTACTATAATACTCATTCTCCCAGACAATAGCAAACAACTTTTGTGAAACATTGAATACTTTACCTATATATATGTGGTGGATGTACTCATGACAGGAAAGAATTACTAAGTGAAGATGTTAAAGTTACCATATTTATGTGACTTAAAAACAACCAAATAATTAGATTCTATACATAGAAAATTTATAAATTTGTTATAATTTTCCATGCATAGAGTATCATTACTGGGGAGTCATCTTTTAATTCATCCATTCCACTGCTGCAGTCGAGCAGTTTTCTCCCTGCTTGTCTGCCACCTCCAGCCTCAGGTCTCCCCTTTCCCCTCTGCCTCTACTTTCCCTCTTGCCACTCCTCTTGCAGCCTCTGCTCCTCTACCCCTCCCTCAGTCTCTGCTCCACCCCCTCATTTTTGCTCCTTACCAGCAGGCTCCACTCATGCTGCAGCCTGGGGCACTGAGCATACTCAGTTTTAAGATGAGGGGCATGTTAAATGGGGAGACACCTTGTCTTATAATCGAGTAAATATGGTCATTAAAAACTGTTTATTTTCTGTCTGATTAGCACTTAAGTTCAGCCTTACCTTGGTAGCTTTATTTTAAAAAATGCTAATAGTTTATGAATTTCTTTCCCATCTATTTATATGGCTTACTTCTAACAAAAATAACAATAAATAATGATGCTGAAGTGTCATGATTTAACATTTCCATACATGAAGAAAAAATCTCTGCTTTTATAATGCTTATCCTTTAGCTTTAGGGAGAACAGAGAGCTGTATTGTAAACCCTGACCATGTCAAAAAGTTGCATCAAATCAGTGGTTTCCATTATGTGAGTTTTTGTTGTATTAAGTGATCCTCCCCCTGTATGCAACACTGGTCAGGCCGCAGCTGGAGTACTGCATCCAGTTCTGGGTGCTGCACTTCAGGAGGGATGTGGACAACATGGAGAGGGTCCAGAGGAGGGCCCACCCGCATGATCAGGAGTCAGCAGGGCAGGCCCTACGAGAAGAGGCTAAGGGACCTGAACCTGTTCAGCCCCCACAAGAGAAGGCTGAGGGGAGATCTAGTGGCCGTTTACAAACTGGGCGGGAGGGCCAGCAGGCATTGGGGGAGTCCCTGTTCCCCCAGCACTACCAGGAGTGACTAGAAATAACGGCCACAAGCTGGCAGAGGGTAGATTCAGGCTAGACGTCAGGAGACGCTACTTCACGGTCAGGGCAGCTAGGTTCTGGAACCAACTTCCAAGAGAAGTGGTGCAGGCTCCTACCCTGGGGGTCTTTAAGAGGAGGCTGGATGAACACCTCGCCGGGGTTGTTTGACCCAGTACTTTTCCTGCCATGGCAGGGGGTCAGACTTGATGATCTGTTCAGGTCGCTTCCAACCCTACCAACTATGAAATGCATTTCAAATGGCCATTGCAGTATTTCATGGAGCTGGAGATGATGTTGAACTCCAAACCATAGATCTTTTCATCTTCTTTCCATCTACATGCTGCTTTCCCAGGACCGTGACGCAGACAAAAAACGAATTGAAGAGCTGCTGGAAGAGAATATGGTACTGGAGATTGCCCAAAAGCAAAGCATGAATGAATCTGCGCACCTGGGATGGGAGCTAGAACAGCTGTCAAAGAGCACAGACCTTGCAGATAGTAAGTAGCAATCATGAGACAACTCATTACTACTCTGGTTGTGGGAGCTTTCCTCTCAGGAAAGGAGCAAGTTAATATGTTAAACAAGAGCAAAATCATAATTCATAACTTTCTTAGTGGACACTTTTTTATTTAAACAGAACAAAAAAGTTTTTAGCAGTTCCCCAGCTTTCAGCTTCTTTCGATTATGTAACTATTCAAATGATTTTTATTTTTTTGATATTCATTAAGAAAGTGTGCATAAGTAAAATAAATCTACCAACCTGCAAATTATGCAGAGCACGGGTTATTTCTAATTGAACAGTTAATGGCTGGGAGGGCTTCATGGACCCTTTAGTGCTCTGCATTTGTCTTTATATTGCATAAAATTGCATGTGTTCAGGTCACTGGCTTTTACTAGAAGCTGAAATATAAGGGATAGAGGAAAAAGGAAGGCTGTGTGTGGACGAAATGAGGGGCATATGTGTACAACACTTTAAAGCAGACTAGATGCTTTTGCACCACTTTAATGGTAATGGTATCAGTGTTTGCATACCTTAGCAGTGTATTGTGCATTAATTCCAGCCCCTGTAGGAAATTCAGTGGCGTAATGTGCCTTAAATGACTTTGGACAAGTTTTAGTTTGCTGCATCTACAGCCGCGGAGCGAAGCACCGGCCTCTGTGCAGTTTCAGAGCTCTTCAGGAAGCCTGGGAAGGCAGGCTCCACCCAAGAAAAGCAGGGAGCCTGATTTTCCTCCCACCTCCCCCCTCCGAGCCTGCCTGCCTAAGCTGCTGAGCTGCACAGGGGCCCAGTGCTTCCCTCCATGGGAGAAGCAGGTAAGTCAGCAGGATGTGTGCATGACATGGGGGTTTAATCAGCCCTAAATTGAAGTGGTGTTTTTTAAAGCCCACCGCTTCAATTTGGGGCCCCTGTTTCATCTACGCATGCCAGAAAATTACTGGCTGTTTGGGTTTAAGTGGGTGATTCAGTTCCAGTAACTACATGCAAAATAAATGCATACAATCTGTGGCCTATTCATCGATAATTGGTATCTTTTATAGCCTTAATTCTTTTTATACTGGAATAAAAATATTTTAAGGAATCCTAAGAAATATGATATTATTCTCAGCACCAGACCTTTACTGAGCACTTACTTGATCCTGCAAATACTTGTGTATAAATGTAGTTTTATACATCAGGTGTGGTTTAGTTGAATCAGTGGAACAAATTGCAGTGCTGGCAGTACCTGCATCTTAGTCATTCTCTTAAGCGACATCATGAAAAGATAGCAATCTTTAGCATTACAAACGATTGCTATCTTGTATCTATTAGTAGTGACTAATTAGTCACTTCTCTAAGGTATAATTCAGAACACATGCAACTTGAGGGGTAAGTTATTCCGTTAAGTGACTTCATGTAAAGATAGCAATCTTCATGTAAAGACATGAAGTCACTTAACAAAATGACTTGCCCCTCAAGTTGTATGTGTTCTGGATTATACCCTAGAGTAGTTACTGATTAGTTTTTAATACTTTTAAATGTGTTAGTCTTGCAGAATTCACACTGATTGAACTGCATGTTATATATTGTTTTAAAATACATATCATGGTTCAGGTATATTCTTTTTAAGTTGAGTAAACTAAGTATAGGAGCCTACTTGCGCAAGTTTTTTCTTCAGTTAATTATAAATGTATATCAAAGTTGAAACTTCCTGGCATTTTACCAGTTGTCTTATGAATCAAGAAATGTGCACGACTGGATGTGTTTAAGTCCTCCTTTGTGGTTCTCAACAGCTAGGAAGTCCTTTGTGTTTGAACTGAATGAGTGTGCCTCAAGTCGCATCCTGAAGCTAGAAAAGGACAATCAGAGTCTGCAAAGCACCATCCAGGAGTTGAGGGATGCCTCCCTGGTCACAGAAGAGAGCAGCCTAAAGTTTGTAGAACTGGAAAAGGAAAATCAACAACTTAGCAAAAAGGTACTTTTGCCTGGCTCACATTGGCTGAGTAACCAAAGCTGTTTGGGTGCTGTTCTGACTGGGTCCATCTGTGTGCAGGAGCAAAGCCCTCATTTGCATTGAAGTTTGCAGCATCTTGGATGAGTGGCAGTGCTGACAACTCTAGCTGGTTCCCTGAGGTTCTGCAGAAGGTTATGTAGCCCTTCCCTATATGATCACCATCTTTTAATACATGTCTATTCAGCTTCTTTATACCCTGTTGTCAACTAAGGTGCACCAGCCTGAGGATATTGTTTGCTTCCATTTCCTCAGTAGTGGCCCGTGCCTTTCCACTAAAAGATCATGCTTTTCTCCTATCTCACTGCCTGCTTCTGTGACAACTGCTTCCTTTGCTGTACAGAAAACATTTATTCTGTGTGATTTCTATGTAAGCCAATGCAGTGACACAGACGATGAACTGCACCCAATGCTTTTAAAGCTGCAGATTCTGCTCTGTCAGGTCCTTCTTGTTTTTGGTCCTTGCATCATTGTGCTGCATTCCTATTTTCTACAAAGCCAGGGGGTTCTCTTCATTCATGGTAATGAACTTGCAGGTAGTCATTTTTTCTCTACTACATTATCAAATATTAATGCTCTTAGTTCATTTGCTAGTTCAGCTTTGCTTTTTCTGAAGGGCATTTTTAGTTGTGCCACAGCTACCAGCTTTATTTTTGGCTGGCTACAAACACACATGCTTTTCTCTGGTTACTTGAGCCACTGCCCGCATGAAAATAAGCTGTTGCTAGTGTGATGCATTTGAAAATTTCCAATAGTTGTCACCAATAGCTGTTGTGGCCCTGATACAAGCTTATACAACAGTTCAAGCATAAAAATAACTTGGCTTCCCTCTGTGGTCTGCTTCCTATTATTTAAAATATGTGCTAGATCCACAGAGTGCCCTAGATGGAGGCAAGAACTTGCTTTTGACGCATGGGAAGCTTTAGACACAGATGGGCAGATCATACTTAGCAGAGTAACTACTCCTGTGCCAGTGAGAGGAGATTGTTATCCTTTTATTTCAGAAAACATTTTGTGGAACTCCAACTTAAGTTGGGTGGGGTGCCCAGGAACAGCTGCAGTCAACCTCTAGCTTACCCTAGGCACATTTCTTTGGGTACCTCCAGTTGTGACATAGTATCAGTACTGACACTTATGATCATACCATTAGCGCAGTGTTCTCTTGAGGTGGGGAAAGAGACTTATCAAGCTTGGATTACTTAGAGATTTGGGTTGGATGATCCATCACCAGAGAGTGCCAGTACAGGGTGAGGAGCAACACATTGGTATGAGGCAAGTAAGCAAAAATGCCCTGAACAGCTGAGAAGGCGAAACATAAAGAACATTTTTTGATGATGATGTATAACTTTAGAACTTGGGAGTGAGATTGAGGTGGGAGGTAAACTAGGCTGAAAGCAGTGATTGAATATCGTGGTCTGATGACATTGTTGGTGGCAACTATTTATATTGAAGGAGGTTTGAAAACAATTTGCTGCACAACCATCTGCTTTATTTAGCAAGTGCTGTGTCAGTGATACCTGATCTGCAGCTGCAAGGAGAAATAAAACTTGTACAGCAGCTTGATATACAAAAAGTGAAAGTATCTTTAATTTTATTTTTTGATTAAAAAAAAATAACTTATGCATATGTGTTATGTGGAGCTCTAGAGTGCTGAGGTTTCATATGCTGTCAAAGCATGTATCCAAGAATGAGGATTGGAGTTTTGTGGGTTTTAGAACTTTCTCGGGTGGAGCCGCAGCAAGCAGCTGATAGCTGGAGGGACTCAGAACGCATATGGGAAAAGTCCAGAGTCCTTACAGAGGAGTTGTGACAGTGGTGTGGTATCAAGGGAGGTAAAATGGAGAGAGAGAGGATGGATGGGAATGTATAAAACAATGACAGAAGTAAAACACAGTTCCCTCAAACTTGCAGAAAGGTTCATGTAATAAGCGGAGGAAGATGTTCTTATTTTGAGTGGAAGGACAATAGGGGCTAGGTATAGTTACAGGCTTTTTGATCAAAAAAGCAGCAGCAGATATTCTCTGAACTTTGCTTGCCTCAGCCTTTGGGTCAGTGAAATCGTGGCCCTACCAAAAGCAATAAATATTTTTTCCATTGGCCTAAATGGAACCAGCGTTTTCATGCTTCGTCGATGACCTAGATTTGTATGGTTGGTTAAATAATGATCAGTTGTTGGCTTGTTTGAAAGATGTATGCAACAAGGGTTGAAAGGGATTGTTGAGGGCACTAGCTTAGACTAGTGAAATGATTTTAGGATAAGAGAAAGTTGGAAACCCATCTGTTTGCTTCTGTTAACTCTGGGGAATGAAAAACTAGAAAACCCTAGTGTCGGGCAAGCTAAATAACAATATCATTCTTTTCTTGCCCCAACTTCTATAATTGGACCAAGCTGTGAATAATAATTCCTGACTTGGTGGGTCTTTTGGGAGGTACTTATGAAAAACTTTTGTTGCTATGTAGGCTTACATTCCAGCTTTCGCTAAACAGCCCCTCTGGAACCAATGAAGCATATCATTGTTACATTTCTAAATGTTAAACCCTGCTTATCTCCAGCCTAGACAGGCCCTACTTATCTAGACATTTCCTCTGCTGAAGGCTCACGTGAACCTAGGAACAGTCTATCTTCCACTGATTAATGTACAAGTTGTTACTAATACCTTTTCCATTGAGATTCCCATTGTGGCGAAGTTCACAAAATCGGCACAAAACAGAATTGTTATATATATATATTAAAAAAAAAAAAAAGGCTCAGTTAGGCTCCGGAGCGGTGAGAGACGCGTGGGTGAAGCCCGCTGCGCCCCCGCTCCCCTGAAGCCCCCCAGACACCCCCTCAGCAGCTGCGGAGCCCCCTGCTGACCCCCAGCACAGCCGGAGGTAAGCGGGCTCGTGGTGGGAAGGGGTTAACTCCTTGC
>NW_017728947.1:88465034-88469711 GCF_001723895.1 Crocodylus porosus | reverse complement strand
GACCCCAGCTGACTTCCTGCCCTTTGGGCAGGGGACTGGACTCGATAATCTCCCAAGGTCCCTTCCAGCCCTAATGTCTATGAAATCTATATGACAGGCCAGAGGTGTTCATGGCATATACAAGTATAAAGAGGAACTGGCACTACCCTGAGGGCACTTGTATGTAAAGCCTATTTCTGTAACGGTCCCAGAGCCTTGTATGTGGTGCACAGTGCCTTACATGTCTCACTTCCTGAGGAAAGAATTAAGGGCACATGGTGCATTGTGGGATTGGACTCTTATTTGCACAGAATAGGTATAATAACTAGGTGGACCGGGAGGACAAAGTAGTGTGAAGGCTAAACAAAGAGAAGGAAAGTGAATTTGGAAAGCTGCATTTCTGCCCCCCTCCCCTCCCTTTTTTTTTTATGTGTTGCCCTTCCTCCCAACGAGGTGGCATAGTGCGGATCTATTAGCAGTGAAAAAGCGAAAATGGAAAGTGAGGTTTTAAGATGGAAAGGATCAGTTTCTCAAAACTCTGGGAAGTTTAGTTCCTGGCTTAAGTACAAGCAGGATTACTTTCAGGCAGTAGTTAAAACTTTATCAGAAATGTACCTTATAAGATCTGATTATAGTAGACACTAAGACACTTCTTGGCATAGCTAAAAAAAAAAAAAAGAGCACCCCCTTCCTTCCCTCTGCCCCCCAGCAGCTACATAGGCAAAAGATTAGTTGCTTCAGTCTCATTGGTTTGACATGATCCTTCATGAGTAGATGGTGTCCTATCTGTATTTTTAATTCCTGCTGTTTAAAAAGTCCTCAGATGAAAATGATCCTGGGTCAAGTTGTCTGATGTTCTCTCCACACAGATTGAGAAGTTGCAAAATGAAATTGAAAAAGAAAAACAAAGTAACCAAGACTTGGAGACATTAAGTGAGGAGCTGCTGAAAGAGAAAGAACAGCAACAAATTGCCATGGAGACTTTGAAAGCCAACACAGACAGACAGGTACAGACTTGGTGTACATTGTCTAAAAAGACCTGCTCCGTTTTGTTAATTTTACCGTGGCCTTGTGAAAGGTCTGCCTGGCTCAAGGGCTTGGTAGGAGACCATAGATTTTTGTCTCTTAAGACGCTTGTTCCAGTGTAAGTGAATGTGGCTTTAAGTAAAAACAGCCAATATGAATTGGGTGCTGTTGTTCATCTGTTGCAGTAGGAAAATTCCTGATCTTCAGAAAACCATAATTAAACAGGGTAGGATTGGGGTTAGGATGCACAAATCCCCTGCTGCTGTAAAGACTGGAATCCTGCCAGTTGTGTCCTGAGAATTTTCTTAGACTCCCTTGATGTAATTAAAAACATGCCAAGTGTGCTTCTGAACCCTTTATATTGACACTTTGAATGCCTTGCAGTTCAAGAACAATAACTTAAAACTGCCATATTACAGCTCACAAAGCATCCTGCATACTTAGTAATTTAATACAGAAAATTACATGTGGATGTTACTGGAATGTGGTCTGCTTGCCTTTAAAATGTATTAAATCACATTATGAGGTTTTGAGGGTATTTAAGTAATAAAAAATCCTTACACAATATAGCTCCAGGACGAAATGGACACCGCTTATGTCTAGGACAGAAAGGGAAGAAAACTGCATTTGGCATTGGCAGAATGGATTAAATCCAGTGTTCTTATTAAGGAATACCTCCCATATGATTTCAGAGGCTTTTCTGCCCAAGTAATAGGACTTAAGATTTAGTTCAACATACATACTGCAGTTGGGATTTCACCAAGAACTTGTGGAGAACTCCACAGTTAAAAAGGAATACTTTAATAAGATCTCTAGCTGAAACCAATGTGTAGAACTTTGATTTTACATCTAACAGGAAAAGAGCACTGGAGCTTTCAAATTTGACAGTAATGAGTGTAGTATAAGAACCTAGGAGATGGAGCAGTGGCTCTTGGTAGTACTATGTGAGCCATTGGTCCATTCGGAGGGAGAAGGAGAGAGAAAGGAGCATCTCCTTGCAAATCAAGTTCAAGGTGTTCTGATGTTCTGTGCTGTTTTTTTTACTTGAGTTCAATCTGTGCCTGGACCTGCTTTGCTGAAGATTTGAGAGAAAAGTAACATGATGTTTAACCACTCCCTAGAATACTGAGAGACCTCAAAACAGCTATATGAAGCCAAATTTTCTTTTATTAGCCTCTTCCTTAGGTTGGGTTGTGGAGTCAGGAATGACTGTTATTCTGTTAATCAGTCTGTGTTGTGCTAAATGGACATTGTTTTTCTAATACAATGTTCTGACTGCTTCAAGGGTAAATTTTTGCCAGACTTAACATGCATCTCGAGTACCATCCACTGCTCTGTACATAACAATGTAGCACTTCTGTAATCTTGTTATATTTTTAATGTAGATAAAGGACCTTAAACAAGAGAATGACCACCTCAATCAAGTGGTTTTGTCCCTGAGAAAGAGATCTCAGGTCAGTAGCGAGGCTAGAGTGAAAGACATTGAAAAAGAGAACAAGATACTCCATGAAACAGTTACAGAAACTAGTAGCAAACTGAACAAGCTGGAGTTTGAAAAGAAACAATTGCACAAAGATTTTGAACAAGTTAAAGAAAGGGTGGAAAGAGTGGAAGAAATGGAGAAAGCGCTCCATCGGCTGGAGCGGGAGAATGAACAACTCACAAAGAAGGCATCAGCCATGAAAATTGTTACAGAAAAAGTTGAGGTTCTTGAGCAGGAAAATGGGCATCTGGAAGTAGAGAACAGGAAACTGAGGAAGTCTCTAGATACCTTACAGAACATTTCCATCCGGTTAGGGGACCTGGAAAGAGACAATAAGCAATTGGATGAAGAGAACCTGGAACTCAGGAGAATGGTAGAAACCATGAGATTTACAAACACAAAAATGGCACAGATAGAGGCAGAAAATAAAGAGTTGGAGAGAGAGAAAGAAGAGCTAAGGCAAAATGTGGAAATGTTAAAAACACTTAGCAAGAAATCAGAAAGGCTAGAGCTGAGCTATCAGAGTGTGATGTCTGAGAATCAGAGACTTCAGCAAATCCTGGAGAACAACAGCAAAAAGATCCAGAAGCTGGAGAAGGAGCTTCAGGGGATGGAAAGTGAAAACCAGGTTCTCCAAAGGAACTGTGAGGAACTAAAGATTTCCAGCAAACAGCTGGAGAGGTTCGAAAAAGAGAACAGAGTACTGGAACAAGAAGTTTCCCAACTGGAGAAAGACAAAAAAGTGCTGGAAAAAGAAACAAAAAGGCTTTGGCAGCAGGTGGAGCTGAAAGATGCTATTTTGGATGACAGCTCAGTAAAGTTGGCAGCTGTGGAGAAAGAAAAAAGGACATTAGAAAAGGAAATTACTCGATTCAGAGATTCGTCTAATAAGCTGAAAGAATTTGAAAAGGACAATAAAGACCTTGTAAAGCAAGTTACCATAGATAAAAGAACACTAGCTACATTAAGAGAGGTAAGCACAATCCCAGTGTTTCCATCCTATATGTATTATTTTATTTCCATTGTATAATGCAGGGGTGCTCAACCCCTGCCTCTTGGGCCAGCTAAAGTTGCAGACCCGCATCATCTGACCTGGTGGGCTCCCCACAGGTCCAGAAATTTGGGGTGGAGGCTGGTGGCAGCATTCATTGGTGCTTTCCTGCTGCCAAACTTCCAGAAACAAAGGGAGCCTGGCAGGCTGGGTAGTGTAGTCCCATGAGCTAGATGTGCTGCTTCAGGGTCCAACCTGATGTGTGGGGCCTGGTTGGGGCATTGCAAGGCCCAACCCTGCATGCCAGCTCTAGCCCACAGACCGACCCCCTTGCCACTCATCTGGCTCACAGGGCCAAAAGGTTGAGCACCACTGGTATAATGCAACCCCTGTATCCTGCTCCTGGATCAAACCAGTCGTGGTCCAGGACTCTACATGGTGACTCTGGCTTTCACAGGTTGTGCTGCCTGGGAAATTCTGGCATGTCAAAAGCTGCAGGGGCTGTGAGGCTGGCTAAAAAGTTAACCTTTTGGTTACAAAGGAACCTGGGTTTAATTTGTCCCAGAATTTTTTAGAAACTTTGTGGTCAAGTCCATATTTATTTACACAAATGCAACAGTGAGATGGAGAAACAGTCAGTCTTGCACTCAGTGGTTAGAGCACTTGGCAGGGATGTAAGAGACATTTAAGTGCCCACTTCAAGCTGGACTGATCAGGAAATTTGATCACTTTTACATTCACAAGTGTCTTGAGCACTAAATTGTTAGTTGTTTGGAGATCTCGCTCTGCGCCCCCCCACCCACACAAATATACTATTAAAAGTTCTAGTTTTGCCCCATTATGGCTCTATGAAAAAAAATCAAAACCTCCTGATAATTTCCAGACAAAGTTCTCGTTTGCTGCCAGCCGTACGCATGATCGCTGTCTCCTGTGGCTTGCGACAGCTATGCTTAATACTGTATTTACTCAAATCCAAGACAACCTTGTATTTAAGAAGACTTCCCAACAATTAGACTCTATACATAGAAATTTTCCATGCACAAAATACAATTATTGGTTCTAAATTTGTCACCCCCCACTGCTGCAATAGGGATAGCAATGGCAGGGGGTAAAGCAGGCAATGGGGAGGGGTCAGGCAGCTTGGAATACAATATGGTATATTGTAACATAGTTTCCCTTTAAAAGCATGTCTGTTGGG
>NW_017728947.1:88452543-88464499 GCF_001723895.1 Crocodylus porosus | reverse complement strand
ACTCCACCCCCTTTGCCCTATCACAGCCCCATCCCCTGCCCCCCCTGTCCTGACCAAATGTCTAGGATTTAGCTTGGTAGAAGGGGGAGGGTGATTGGAAGCAGCAAAGAGCACCACTTGGGTCTGCGTGTGCCTCTACAGCAGCAGGTAGGTACATCTGTGCTCCCTGCTGCCTCTAATAGCCCTCGCCCTGTTCGCACCAGAGGAGGAAAGCAAAATCCCGGACATTTGGGTAGATTTAGAAAACCCACCCAGACAGAGATCAGAGGACTCCAAAAGAGGACATGTCCAGGAAAACCCGATTCTATGGTAACCCTAGTGTGTGAGAGATTTAATTTAAAAAAACCTTGCAATTTTTACTTCTGTGTGTCTGCTGTTTAGCATCCATGTCTTTATTTTTAGAAATTTTTTTAATCTTTTGTTACTTATGCAAGTAAATATCTCATGTAACTGTGCCTTAACAGCAGAAAATACCTCTAATCTGGCACATGCAAATATCCTATTGCTGAAAACCTTATTTCAAACTCTCAGAAAATTAGCTGAGCATTAACTGGACTCTTCTGCATTATTTGCGGGTGTCTTAGATTAACATTGTGCTCTTCAGCTTTTTTTATTTGTAATTCTTAAAAACCCTGTGGGGGAGGGGTGCTGGGCTAGAAAGGAAAAGCCCTGTTCTTCTCTGGGGTGGCTTTACACAACTGAGTTCCCTGTGTTACAGTAGCATCTTTTCAACGAAAACCTTTTCAGTGCTGTAGTGTCAGGGGCCATATCAGCAATGTACTGTGAACATGAGAAATCGAATGCAACCTATCTAAGGATAAAATCTGAAAGGAAAAAAATCTTCAACTTCATTCTGAGTAAATTATAAAAGAGTATTGAAATGCTCTTTGTTTTTATATAAGTCTAAGGCTACCTCTCCACTTCTGTGCACTGATGAAGAATGGACCTACTTTTGATTCCCACAGTTATTAGAAAAGTCAGGCTCAGAGTGACCGTGGATGAGACCTTCCCCCCAATTAAGTCAATGGGAGGACTCATAGATTTCAGTGGAACCAAAGTTTTATGTAATGTCCTTTATATACTCCAGGATTTTAAAAATCTCTGGGACTGTGTAATTTTCCGTCTTCTGCATGCAAACTAATTCTGTTAGTGCTGTTACAGGATCTGGTTAATGAGAAGTTAAGGAGCCAGCAGTTGTCTAGTGATCTGGAGAAATTGAGCCAGGAACTGGAGAAGATTGGACTGAACAAAGAGCTGCTGCTGCAGGATGATAACGGCAATGATGACAAGTAAGGAAGCCGAGTTCCTTTAACAGAGTAACTCCTATAACTGAGCAGGGTTTCCTTGCTGTCTGAAGCTTTTTGCCCTTCATTTATTGCTGTCATTTTTCTCCCACAACTTCCTAATATTCCATGTTACTCTGAATGTTTTTCTGACATAGCATGCAGATTTGCCAGGACCTTTTCTTAGAGGGAGGGATACCCTGATTAATCTCCCTGTCAGCCAGCACCACTGGTCTGGTTAGAATAGATCCAACCAATGGTTCCTCAGGAGCTGTCAGTCGGGGATTTTTTTTTTTAATTGATGGCAATGGGAGAGGGGAATGGTTGCTGAGAAATTTCATGTAATACCTATCAGAGGAAAGGTATTGCTGTATCCCCTCATAAAGAGAAATATGATGACGGTGATCACAAATGAGTGTTTTGTATTTGATACTTTGTATTAACAATTAAAGTCCTTACTTGTGCCTTCACTTGCATAGGGAGGCATTCTTTGAGATTTAAGATCAATAAGCATTTACTCACCTTCTTGTAAGTCAGAAGTACGTCACCATTTTCCTTTTTATGTTATATGCAATAGCTCTGCCATCTAAGTGGTAGAGCAGCAGGGGCAAGAAAGCAATAAGGGCTGAAAACTTCTCGTACCCAGTCTTTATTGCTTTCCTGCCCCTGCTGCAGCAGGGTGTTCAAGGCTAAGATCAGGCTTATAAATCACCTACATATCCACGCAACCTAGACACCACCCATCATTCCTTCTCTTTCCTCTCTCTCTTTCTCCTTTTTTCTCTCCCTGTTTCTTTCCCACTTCTTTTCTCTCTTCTTCCCTCCTCTCTCCCTCCACTGGATGCGGCCACCTTTGCCCTCAAAAGATGAACAACACAACACCATCTAAGTGCTCATCTAGCTTGTTGGGGAATGTAAATACAATGAGTCAGACTGCGGCCTAATATCTATCCAGGGCTAGGGACAGACATTACACACAAACTGGTTTAAGTGATCAGAAACTGGTTTCAACTTGTAACAGAATAGATATTCAGTGCATAGAAACCAGTTTCAAAATAGCTGAAACTGGTTTGAGATAAACCTGTTTAAATGTAGTATCAGATTTAACTGATTTTGGCTCAGACCAGTTTACGCAATATCTGTCCCAGACCCCTTCCTGGTTTAACTTAAACCAAACTCCCCCAGCATCCCAGCATGCTCTTTGGGCCGGGCTCACCCCGCCCTCTGCTCCCCAGCCAAAGCAGAGATAGGCAGGAGCAGGGGTTTGGCCAGAAAGGATTTTAATTCCCCTCTCCCTGTGCCAACAGCAAGGACCCAAGCCGGGTCTGCTGGGTGCCTCCCCTTCACTGCTGCAGGAGCAGGCACCATGGCTCCTGAGACAGAATGGGGCAGGGAGGAGGGTTAGTCTCCCCACTGGCAGGTGGGTCTGCCTGTCTCGCCACTGCGCTTGCTCCCTACAGCAGAATAAGCCTCCTGCTGTCCCCTCCCCCAGATGCCAGAGGGAGAGGGAATAACCCCATCCCTGCCCCCTGCAAGGAGCCCTGCTGTCTGACGTCTAGCCGTGCACTTACCACTGCAGAAGGAGAGGGCAGGGCCTTTGGGCAGCAGCAGCCCCAATCATAATGCTGGGGAATGCGAGCCCCTTCCCAGTGGGGCTGCTGACCTGCGGGGCTGGCAGAGCTGCCGTGGACCGTGTATGGTAGTACCAGGGTCCAGAGAGAGCCAGACCCCCCGCAGCACTGCCATGCTCAGCAGCAGCTTCCCTCACCTCGCAGCATGGCTCCCCACCAGGAAGGGCTCACACTTGTGGAAACTGTGACAGGGCAGTCACTCCCCTCTTGCTGCTCCAGTGGCCAGGCAGGGGAAGAGCCAGATGCCAAGAGCAGGGCTCCAGGGGGAGCAAGGGTGGGCAAGGAGCAGTGGGCAGACTCGACCTATGCTCGGGGCCAGCCCTGTCCCAGCAGGAGGGGACTTATTCTATTGGACGCTACCCTGAGTGCAGACTGAGTGGCAGCTGCAGCCAGGCCAGGTAGACCTAGCTGCAGTGCCCCAGGGGCAGAGAAGAGAATGACCCTGCTCCCTGCCTCCCACCCCCAGGGCCCTGCTAGCAATATCTAGCCCAGTCCCCCGCCTGGCCAGTGGAGCACTGAGGGGGGAGCAACTGCCCCCATCACAGTTTCCACAGGTGCAAGCCCCTTCCTGGTGGGGAGCCGTGCTATGGGGTGAGGGAAGCTGCTGGTGAGCGCAGCAGTGCAATGTGGGGCTGGGAGGGCTCTGGCCTTCTCTGGACCCCAGTGCTGCCACACACAGTCCGCAGCAGCTCTGCCAGTCTTTCAGCGTAGTGCCCCTGCCAGGCGGGGGCTCGTGATCCCCAACATTGACAGGGACTGCTGCCCCCATCAAAGGCCCTGACTCCTCCTGCTACAGTGGCAGGGTGGGAGCATGGTGAGATGCCGGCCGGCAAGGCCCTTTGTGGGGCACAGCAACAGTTATTCCTCCTCCCTCTGACATCCAGTGGAGGGGACAGAAATGGGCTTATTCCACTGCTGGGAGTAAATGCAGCCATGATGGCAGTCAGACCTGGCTGCCAGTGGGGGTAGCAGGGAGACTAACCCTCCTCTCTACCTTGGGGGCCGTGGTGCCCTGCTGCTGCAGCAGCGAGCAGGGGGGTGCCCAGCAGGGAATTAAACCACTCTCTGGCTGGGCTGCCCCACCGCCCACAGCTCCTCTGCAGCTGAAGGCTCTAGCTCCCCCCAGAACTTGGCCTGAGCAACTGCAGGCATGTGCTCGCAGTTCCTCAGTCCAGAAGAATGTTTGTCCTGTTACAAGCCAGTTCAACCTAGGCAGGTTAGGCTAACCTGCAAAGGTTGAATCAGTTCAGGCTCTGACTTTTTGAACGTCTGTCCCTAGCCCAAATCTCGTTTCTATAGGCTTTTTGAACCATTTTCAGATTTCAGTTAAAAGAAAGATACTCTTACTGTAGAATTCAGTCAGGTTGTTTTTTTTTATTCCATGCTACAGAAATCTCTGACAGAAATATAATTTTTTCTAAAGATATTCTATGTCATGGTTGGGTAAAAACATAGAAAAGGTGTTCTGTTTTAAACTCTGTAAGTTTTTGTTATTGGGGTTTCACCGCTTTAAAAAATGTTAGACTTGTTTTAAAGCAGTTTTTCCCCAGCAAGAATTTTTCAGTTTACTTCATCAGAACGTAAAATTACAGAACATCAATGAAACAACATGGATGTGCATAAAGAAGCAAATAAGTATCATTCCTAAATTTGGTGTGGGTGAGGGCAGTGGCTACAATCTAGGTGTTAGTTTGTTTTCTACTGACAGACATTGGAGTGATTTTCTCATGGTCTTACAGAAAATACAAGTTTCTGGAAAGCAAAACTGAATCTGCATTGAAGACAACACTAGCTATGAAGGAAGAAAAGATTGCATTGCTTGAGGCACAAGTGGAGGAGTCTCTGGATATGAATCAGCAGTTACAAAATGAGCTAAATACAGTAAGAGGACAACTTCTTTAGAAAGTGCAAAGCCTAGCTGTTCTGTAAGGCCCCTGACAGACATTCAGCTTAAGATGTAATGGGATCTAATGCTCAGTCACAGCTATTGAGTGTCCTGCCATACCACATGTATGGCAGAATGGGCAATTTTGTGGGGATTAAGGATTAGAGCTCAGTTGTACTTTACTTGCTGAAAGATTAAACCAATTGCCTGATTGTCAGTTGGAGCCAGGAACCAAACTGATCCCCACCCCCAGCCAACAACCATCTTGGCATACATGGAGCCCAGCATTGGGCTCCCCTGCACTGGAGGTATAGAACCACATGTGCTACCCAACTGAGTGACACACATGGTTTCAACAGGCTGTAGGGCATGGGAGCTGTGTAAACCCTATGCATCACCCAGCTGGATGGCTTGCAGGGAGGTCTGTAAATTGCATACATGGGGAGCCCAGCATCAGTCTTCCAGTGCCAGGCTCCCCATATATGGAGAGTTATAACGCCCTGCATGCTGGGTGGTATGTGGGGTTCTGACAGTTCCAAGCTATGTGTTCAGTTTGAGGTGTGATGTAAACAAACCACAAAGTTATTCCACGTTATATGAGGAATACATTTTTGGCTCACTTGCTGCATTATCACACCTTAAACTGAGTTGCACATGTGGCCAATTACCATTTAAGGTGCAATTAATGTGTTAATCATGCCTTAAATGTAAGGTGTGCTGGGGGCCTATATTGCAGTGGCTTCTTTGTATATTTTTACAGTCAATAGGAATGTACAAAGACAGGTCTGTGGAATGCCCTGTTCCAGCCATGGGCTCTGATAATGTGTTGGGGCCAGGCTCAACAAGGGATAGCAGCAGCAGTGGACAGATTTCTTCATCCTGCACCTCATCCCTGCTACCCCCTCCAAGTGTGCCCCATTGGCCAGGAGCAGGCACTGCAAGAGAAGTAACCAATCTCCATCCCCATGCAGGCACAGAGGGATCCCCAAAGCAACTCCTGCTGTGTTCCTGCTGCAGGCTCCAGGGAGCATCTGTGAGGGGATCTGGGCTCAGCTGGAGACAGCAGGGATTGGTTTTGACTTCCAGTGCCTATCTGTGGCATTTGTTAGCCTCTGTCTTAGCACCCTGCATAGCCACTTGCCACAGTTTGTGGCTAGATGGGTTCAGGAGCAGCTCTGGGGCTCTCCCCATCCCGGGGACAGCAGGGGACAGTAGAGGGTGGCAGGCAATCTTCCCCTCCACTTAGTCTACCTGCTGCTGCTTATGTCCCCTGCCTGCCTGGGAGCTCCAGTGGTCCTACATTCAAATCGTTCAAATTCAAAAAGAAGAATTTTTCCAACTATTTGAGTTGGTCTAAGAAAAGATATCAGGTTTACCCAAAGAACCTTGTCTGCCTGTGTCCTTAGACAAACACAGCTACAACCTATACCCTTGGTAGCACATTCTCTCTTCACCCCTTAGGTGTGTGGCATACTGCCCCTCACATCTTTGCAGGAAATCCTGGATCCACCCAGGGAGACATGTAGCAAAATAAAATACTTATTTTCTTGCATGCCTCCTTTCCTCTCCTAGATGATGATACTATCAGCCTTTGACCCTGGACTTTGAAGTCACGAAGTTTTACCAATATCTTCAATGAAAGCAAAGTTAAGCCAAGTATGATTGCTTCTGGAAGATCCCATTCCAGAGCACTGTTGAGTTGGTAGAAAGCAGTGTGCTCAAGTGAGCTCCCTGACTGGGAGCTAGGGAGATGTGGGTTCTTTTCCTAATGTTATGATTTTATTGCTGTACCCTAAGTTCCTCATCCATAAAATGGGGTCATGATCACTGTGCCCCTCAAGTGCCTTGAGATTCATGCAAAAAAAACTTTTCAAGTGTTAATTTTTCTAAATTCTAAATAAAGTGTTTATTTTTTTTAAATAATTAGTTTTAAACGAATATTTCTTTTGTGCTTTATAGATGAAGAAAGACTTTGAAGCTCATAAACAGAGCCAGGAAGAGGGGCAATTCCTACAGAATTCCTTAAAAAATCCTACAGAAAAAAAACTTGTTTCCAACCACCAAATAAAGGAGAAATGGGAAACAGGACACCGAGAGACAACAAAGGAGCTGTTGAAACTGAAAGACAGGGCCATAGAGCTGGAAAGAAGCGTAAGTCGCTTTTTTTAAGGATCCAGATATCGGGCATTTGATGATATTCATGCAAATTTTGCATGTTTCTTAAGTTGGAAATAACTCCAAGTTCTGTGTAGCTGTCTTGCTGCAGAGAAGACAGTGGTTAGGACCCTAGGCTGTGAGTCCATGGTCCTCATTCAGCTCCCTGTGCCACCAAGAACTTCCTAAATTCCTTTGAGCAAGTCACTTAGTGCCAGATTTATGATGCTTGTAGTTTCTAGTGGGATTCTAGCATCTATTTACTAAGTCCCTGTGCATCATTTGAGACCTCACATAATGTCATAAATGGGACTTGAGTGGTGCATGTTCTGGCCCCTGTCTAGTGATGGATCTTTCACATAACATCTCTCCTGCCTTGGACGTAGTGCTATGAAGTATTTCCTATTAAATGTTCATTGTGGAAGAAGTGTCAACAGTTAGCTCCCATCCTGGATAGGGCTCAGAACAGCCGTTAAGTTTCTTCTTTCCCACCTTTCTGTTCTGTTTCCCTTACAGAATGCAGCCCTCCATGCTGAGAAGCAGTTGCTCAAAGAACAGCTGAAGCATTTAGAAACACAGAATGTTTCATTCAACAATCAGATCCTGACACTACAGAAGCAAAATGTCTTCCTTCAGGAGCATAACACTGCTCTACAGACCCAAACGGCCAAACTTCAGGTCAGGACAACTCTAGGCTAGTGTACCAGGAAACTTTGGGGTTTTTGGTGGGGAGAGAGGTTGTCGTGTGGAAAGAATGGAAATGAAGAAGGCAAATTTCAGTACCAATTTACAGCATGCAGTTGGTGCCTAGGCAGTAGATTCAGATTTGTATCTGAATTTTCATTGAATGAAGAAGGTATGGATGCAAAGTTCCAATCTGGACTCTTCACTATTGAGTGTTGTTGTTTACAGTGAAATTTGGAAAGCTAATTAGCAACGCAGCAAAATTCAAAGGTGCGGTTTCAGCAGCTGTAGCACATCAGATGTTCCTACTTCTAGTACTAGTTCTTTAATTTTGTAATTTCACTGTGCCCCAGAAGGAACTTCCTGGGGAAATGAGAATGTAACAACTAAACTATAATTGACATCTGGGGTAGCTGATCCCACTCAGCATTTTCTAGTCTTCAGACATTTCAACTTTGTGGCAAAAAATTAAAATTGTTTATGAAAAGCAGAAGCTTTTGTGTGTGGAAGGGGCGGGGGGATTCTTTCAAAGTTTTCATGGAAATTTTTTTTTTTACTGTACCTAGTCTCTCCGCAACTAAGTTCATTTTTTTTTTCTGTTGTTCAATATGCATTCAATACAATTTGAGATTCACTTAGTGCCTAGGCACACTGCATGTTTACATGAGTATATTAAGCCATCGCTGGTTCAAAAAAGAACAGACAAACAATTTACTGCCTACGCTGGTGCAACTTACTCAAATCCAATGTAGAACTGCACTTATACAGGAAAAATGAGGGGCACAACTAGACTGGGTAACTGATACAAGTGTTTGAGTATTATCCAGGCCCATTGTCATACTCATGCCCAGTTCCTTGTGCACAGGGCCAGCATAAAGCCAGTGCTCCATCTAAGTGCCAGAATTGATGCTGTATGAAATTTAGCAGTTGTTCAGGCTCATACTGGTACCTACACAGGGGTGTATTTCACCTCTCTTGCATTTGGCAAAATAAATAAGCCTCCATTCAGTTGAAAACAAAGACCAGCTTCAGCCATTGTACATTCTTGTCCATGATACTGGGGCTCCAGATGTTTTAGATCAGTTCCCTTGGTCAGGTAAATTCCAGAGTTGCCTGTGGTGATAAAAGGACAAGCAAACCTTGGGAAATCTTGGTGTGGGGTGGACCTTAAAGGCACTTTGGTCTTGACTTCATCTACTTTGTTACCGGCAGTACTAAAATGTTGCTTAAGTTCTGTTTATGAAAAACTTCGTATTTTCAGTAACTGTATAAGCATTTTTAGGTTTACATAGCCATATCTCTATGTGTACTGCATGTCCATCATGTCTGTGGTGTGTACTGGTACATGCTTACATAAATATAATTACTTTTTATTTGAGAAACTTTAGGTAGAAAACTCAACTCTGAGCTCACAGAGTGCTTCATTGATGGCCCAGAATACCTTACTCCAAAACCAGCAGACAGCCAAGGAGAATGAAAATGAAAACGTACTGAAACAGAAGGACCAGCTGAAAGCTGAGTACGAGTCATTGCTGCAAGATCAGGAACACCTTGCTTCACTTCATGAGCGACAGTCCACAGAGTATGAATTGTTAATAAACCAGCACAGCTGCCTAAAAACATTGCACAAAAATCTGGAACTGGAGCACAAAGATCTTGGGGAAAGGTATGACTTTTTTAGATGTACATTATTATAGCATACTGAATAGTCACTAGTAACAAAGAAGTTACAATTCAGCAGTATCTCAGAGCTAGAGTATGCTAAGTGCTCATGTTAAAACTTGTGTTTTCCTTTCTAAGAATAGACATAGCATTTTATTAGAGTAATGTATTGTTTCTTGAGGATTTCTTCCAGTTTTTATCTTCATCAAGAGGCTAAGAATGGAAACATAGTGTAAGTACAAATAATGTTTGAATCCCACTCTACAAAAAAAATTCCAAAACCTATTTTTCATTTTTCAGTTATTCCCCACCCAAAAGAAAATTTGAATTTACATTTAACTTTCATGTAAAACTTGTATGTAATGTGAAATTAAATCAGCTGGCATTTGTAAATGTAGAGTAGTAGCTAATGCCAAACTTTTCCAGCCTAAGGAAATGGCAATACAATGTTCAGCGGGTTTTGATAGCCCTCAGAAATAAAACTGCCATGACAAAAATCTGTCAGATCCATGTGACAGGACAGCTGCCTGATGCTCAGCTAAATGACCTGGAAATTATTATACTGGTCCCATCCCTGCTTACTGAGTTTTTCACAGACTGATTAATAGGTCCCTCTTGTATGGGTCTTTAAATTACCATGCTTCAGGGTTTAAAGGCAGCTTATTGGGTTACTTGTTTTCCTGATGAGTATCAATAATTAAACTGTTTCAGCCTGCAAAACAGTGGTTTACTGAAAAATATATAGTCCTCACTGATGGTGAACATAGCATGTCAGCAACAGTTACGCTGCAGCTAGTGACAAATGGTAGTATAGGAAAAGATGGTAACCTTTTGTATTCTTAGAGCAGGTGTGTTTTTAAGAGTGCAGGATCCTCCTCATAATCTGTTCTCATCAAGTTAGGCACAGAAGTTTGTCCAAGTGTTTTGTCCAAGAACAGTCTACATCTCCAGCTAGCTGTCAAACAAAATGTGCATATTGCGCCTTTTTTAAAATCTGTGTTTTATGGAGCTCAACTAGTTGAGAATGGGCAACAGGGGAGGAAATTGAAGTAGCAGGCAAGGATTCATCTAATCTGCTATTTGGTGGTATTTAGATGACAAAATGAAATGTCTTCCTTTCACTTGCAACTGAGATGCTCCACCCATTAAATGCTCTCAGAATGTGTAAGAGCAGTTTGGTTGCTTGTCTCCCTAAACAGTGTTTCAGAAAAAGGTTTTTTCTTGGTCCAAGCTGTGAGGCAATAGATTTTTCTCAAGTGACAATCATATGCTTAGGTTCCACTGCATAGAATATTTCTATTGTGCAGTCCAAAGGCATGACTAGCTCATATAGACATATGTGGGTTAGTTTTAAGTGCATTAGGTTGGACACTGCTGGCTTATCAACAGAAACCACATTTTAAAGAGTACTTATCTAGGGTCCTGCACAGCATAGGCATGCTTGCAGATATAGTATCCATCTTCAGTGAAATAGCTTGTCATAACCCAGGTACCCACAGATGGTAGGTTGCTGGAGATGAGAAGATGGGTTTGTGTGTTAAAGGTCATTAGTTGAAATCTTTTTTTGTTTATTATGCAACATGTTTCACTGCCTTCCACTGAGAACTGGTTTGCATCTTCTGCGTTTTTAGAAAAATTGGGTCCCCTCTACAAATGTAGGTAAAGGTGCAATGGGATCTAATGCACAGTTCACACAATCGCAGCTCCTGCTTGCCATGCTGGGATTGGGCTCCATCTGCACCAGCAAGAAGCAGGCTCCCACAGCTGGGAGCTCCTCTGCAGCTGGGAGACTCGACTACCATGATCTTCCAACCCCCAGGGTGCATGAAGCCCCCAGGGCTGGGAGATCGTAGCAGCTGTGGTCTCCCAGGCCCAGGGGCTTCATGCACCCATGAGCCTGGGAGATTGTGGTTGGGTCTCAGCACTAGGAGGTGCATACCAATGCTAGGATGCACTCTGTACACACCCAGAAAGAATTATTTCAGAATTTTTCCTAGAGGTGCACCAATACATTGGTCCATATCGTATCAGCACCAATAAAAGGGAAATTGGCATCATTAGCAAGCATCTTTTTTTGGCTGATGTGGCCAGTAATGTCGCTGATAAATGCTGCGTGCATGCACACAGCAGCAACATGCATACAGCCAGGTGTGCAACCTGGCAGCATGGAAAGCAGCGTCCAGCCTGTAAGCCACTTGAAAAGTTAGCCAGTATTTTTCTAATGAAGGGCCTGAAGTTATTATTCAAGCTATTTTTTTCTGGCCTTTTATCTTCCCTTCAGGGGTCATCAGACTGGCAATATTTTTTTACAAGCTCAGGCCTTGGACTTTTAAAAGTTCAGATCACTGCGTGTCAAGCTACTTGACTTTCCTGTAAAAAATGTTTGCATTGTGAATCAATTTGTAATAATATCAAAAAGGACAAATGTTCAAGTTAATTCCATATGAAAAGCTGGGTTTTAAATATACTGTCATAGCTTCCTATGCAGCATATAGAGGGATCTAGTAGTTTTGCTTGTAGAAGTGATATTTTATGTTTGCATTGCTCAGTAGAACTATCAGGTATTCTATTTACTTAGATTAAAAATTGACTTAGATTAAACCCGAGAAACTTCAAAATGCAAGAGTGTCTATTCAGCTTCCAAAGCAATGCAGTCT
>NW_017728947.1:88422510-88452443 GCF_001723895.1 Crocodylus porosus | reverse complement strand
GCAAATTGAAACGCCCACATTAAGGAAAGGAATGGCGCAGGGGCAGCCACTGCCCAGCCAGGGTGGGGTGTGGGGTGGAGCTGGCAGCTTGTCTGGAGGCAGGTGAGCTCCTGCCCCTGCATCCACCCCCAGGGGAGGTATGGAGGGGATGTACCCCCTCCAGATCTGTGTGCAGGTGGCTGCACTTGGGCCGTGTGGGGTGGGTGGCAGAAGCAATGAGAGGGAGGGCTATGCTGAATTTTGGGGTGTCTCTAGCCCTTCCCCCAGTAGCCCTCCTCTCAGTGCTGCTGCTGTCTGCCCCACCCAGCCCAAGTGCAGCTGGCAGGAAGAAGCTGGAGCACCCCAGCCCTGAGTGTGCAGCAGGCAGCCTGCCCTCATCCCACACACAATTCCAGGGGGTGGGGGGCCCCCCATGCCACCCCCAGGGGTTTGCACAGCGTGGGGAGCCACCCCTCCATGCTTCCCCCGGACAAGCCACTGGCTCCGCCCCAGCTAGTCAGCACCAGCCCCACTCCCGCCCTCCCCCACAACAGATTTACCAACTGGATGCTGCTTTCCAAGCTGCCAGGCTCCATATCAGCAGTAGGATTGGTATCAGCCGATGTGGCTGGTCAATAATCAGCCATTGGTATCAGCCCAAAAAATCTTTATTGGTGCACCTCTAATTTTTCCCACCATTGACCTACAACCAGTGCTATACCCATGGTGGGAACACAGCTGTAGACTGGCCATTGTCTGATTTACTTCTAGGTTGTTTTAATCCTCTAAATTGAACTATCTGGAGGTGAAATTGATATATATAATTCAAAACTCTTGCCACTCAGCCTGGTCAAGTCCTAGAGCAGTGGTGGGGAAAGTTTCTGAACACATCCATCCCATCAAGGCCTTGGAGAGCTCTTGTCAGGGCACTGATGGTGGAGCTTGACCTGGGTGTAGTTTAGAGTCAAGCTTGAAAACTGGTCTTAGAGTTTTATGTAAGAGCACTAGAATACAGCAAAGATTAAAAGCAAAGGATGAGATGAAGAAGTAAGGAATTTACAGTAATATAAAACAAAATCCATAAATGTTTCATGGGGGAAAGGAGAATTATCCCTCAGGATTACATGAGAAACTCTGCCCCAAGTTTGGGATTTTCAGTTTGTCATATTAACGCTGAGTTCTCAGTATTTTAAATGTCTTGGAGCTTAATCGGAGAAGAAAACTATTAAACCCCATCACTGCCAAAGGGGATGAATAGTAAAAAGAAGTTTTTGTCTGGTAGACAGGTACTCTTCTGTGCGTCAGTTCAATAGGCTGAAATTTGGGACAAGCCGTAATTTGACCCTGGGGTGAGGGGAACAGTAGTCTGAAAGAGAAACAAGCTGGCAAGAGTCAGTACATTTGGTGCTATTCTATGTCCTTTGTGTTGTTTTTATATTTTACTGTGGCTGCAAAGCTAACTATCATTGCTCTGCTTTTCCCTCTATTGAAATGAGAATTACCAATGGCTGGTTGAATTAATTCAGTGAAAGTTAGTTTTTTGACTGTAGTTTTTTGAAGTACCACTGCTGTGTCTTCTGCCGAGTTGTTACTTTGAAACTGCTTAGAACAATGCTTATTCATGAGTCTCCACAGATATCTCTACTCTAGTCGGAGAATATTGTTCTGGTGAAACCCTACTCCAGAAAATGTCAAGATACTGGTCATGGATCCACACGCACGGGGAAAGTGTCACCTGTGGACTATCCCCACTTATATGGGCATAATCTTTGTCTGAGGGCCCCAAAGGAAGAAATTGCATCCATAAGCAACATGCTGTAATAGAAAGTAGCCACAGCCTGCCTTATCTGGGAGTGGTTGGAGGAAGTATAGGATTCAAGATGTATGGAAAGTGGGCTATTGTGGTTGGTAAGAAGTATATTCAGACACTTATTCCATGCCTATCTCTATTAGACAGAGTTACTCCATCATGCTAGCTATATATCTCAGGAGTGGTAGAAAGGTAAGTAGTACTGAAAGTATCCAAGCCTGCCCTTCCTGCTACTCTCTTCCTTGTCACTGATCCCTGCATATGCAAAATGAACAGCACAGGTGACAAATAAAACCCAACAGAGCTGCTGAGGCAAACAAACCCTCATTGTGTCCTTACATTTCTCATTAGCAGGGTACATCTACATATGCACTTTACTGCAGTTGACTGATTAGCTCCACAGTAAAGCTTCACTGTCTACATGTGCATATGTAGTAAGGTGTAGTAAATTGATTAGGATAGCACTGTCTGGGACAAGTACTGTCCTATGGCAGAGTAATTTATGCCACATCAGCACACATGTAGACAGTGACCAGGGCTGGCTGGGGCATGAGGATGCTACAGGCTGCCTCCCAGCTAGTCCTGCACTGTAGCAGCCTTGTGCTCCCAGCCAGCCGGAGCCTGGGGCTGACTCTGTGAGCCTGCTGCCAGGCCGGGGCTCCTCTGCATTGGCCCTAACTGCAGCGGCCCCAGGTGTATATGCTGCACCCGGGAGCCAGTGACTCTTGCTCAAATTGTCGGAGTTTACTACTCTGTGCTATTGCACATGTAGACATATCCGCAGGGTAGCAGAGCCACTGCACCAGTGTCTGCTTGCCATTAACATGTCCTAAGCCCATTGTCTCAAGTTTTTAACTATAATATTATGAATTGATGTTATGTAGTTGATATTACCCCTTCTCTTCCTTGAAGCTTTTGGTTTGCTCCCTGTCTTCACTCAGCACTTCTGCTTTTGAAACCTGTTGTTGGCAAGTTTTGTGCTTAGTAGGTTGATTTTAAAAGATGCTGCCTTCAGCTCTTCTTCATCCTAGAAAGCAACCTGCTATGTACCATTTGACTAAGATCTGCAGAATACTCAGAGTGCTTACTATTTGCATTTCATTTCAGTAAAAAATATAATATATTTTCTCACCTAAAATATGCACCCTTTTTACCCCAAAAATAAACCCTCCAAAATTAGGGTGCCTGTCTTAAGCAGGGCAGCTGTTTTTTCACTGGAAAAGGAGCATTCCTAGAGACACTGAGCATGTATGCAAGATGGCTGCTGAGCAGATACTTAAGGCAAACTGATAGGGGTGCACCGATTGAGAATTTGGGGGCCAATACCGATAGCCAGTTTTTAAGGAGGCATATCAGCTGAAACAGTCTGATTTCTGATATAGCTTGGAGAGCTCTGTGCAGCTGGTAAGTCTGTTGTAGGGGAAGGGGGAGGGAAGGGGTATGGGGGGCGCAGATCAAGTCCCACACAGTGAGTGGGGCTGGGGCTGGGGCAGGTGCTGCCCAGCCAGAGCAGGGCAAGGCATGAGACAGAGCTGCAGCTCATCCAGGGGAAGCAGGGTGGCTGCTTCCCCCTCCTTCCCCCACATGCTGGGAAGAGCCCAGTGCAGCCCCAGCCTGCCCTGCCCTGCCCTGTGCAGATCGAAGGGATGTGCCTCCCCCTCCATGCCCTCCTGGGCTGCACACAGCAATGGGAGCCACCCCTCTGGACAAGCCGTGGCTCTGTCCCCCTCCCCGCCCTGCTCCAGCTGGACATCCATTACCTGCTTCCACCCTCACCAAAAGGGGCGTTGATCTGTTCCCCCTGCCCCCCTTCCATCACAACAGACTTACTAGCTGCATGCAGCTCTCCATGCTGCTAGGCTGTGCTCCTCACCATCTGTGTGCTGTGCTGCCCCTGCACACACGCACAGGGTTTATCAGCCAAATTATTGGCCACATCAGGCCAATTTCTGATGCATTCAATTTTCTTTATATCGATGCTGATCCACTATTGGACCGAAGTATTGGTGCACAAATTTTAAAGGTTGTTGAGCCATTTTTAAAGGTTGTTCATGACTCTTTCATATATTTTTGCAACCCACAGGTTGGGAAATTATGGTCTATATAAGACTCCCACCACAATGTCACCCTTGTTGCTCTCAACTCTGACCCTAACCCAGAGACTCTCAACAGGCCTATCTCCTGCTTCATACTAGAGCTCTGAGCAATCACATGGCTCTTTTACATAAAGTGCAACTCCTCCTCCTCTTCTCCCCTGCCTGTCCTTCCTGGACAGTTTATACCATCCATAACAGTGCTCCAGGCATGTGAGCTGCCACCAAGCCTCTGTCATGTCATACTTCTGTGACGGCAAGGACTTTCAGTTCTTCCTGCTTGTTTTCCAGGCTTTGTGCATTTGTGTACGGACACCTGCGGTAACTACCCGATTGCCCCGATTTCTCAGGAAGTATAAGAGCACCTTCCCTGTTGCCGCCTCCCACTTGCTCTTCCTCCAGGTCTCCTGTTTCCCCACTTCCCCAAAGTAGCAAGTGAGCCGCTGGTAGTATCTTGATCGGAGGCTTTTGATGTGGAAACCATACTTTATTGACAGGAATTTACATGAAGAACTGCTTACAGTAAGAAGTAACAGTTTTCTTACTACCCTTGACAAGGGTCTGGGGCCTAACTTAGTGTGACATAAAGCACTGGTTTTCAACCTGTGATCTGTACGGCCATGGGAGTCCACAGACTGCGGGTCCGTGGAAGATGACTATGAGCAATCAAAAGTATGTGAATACCCACACTCTGAATTTAAAGGGGTCCACACCTCCATTCAAAGCTTTTTAGGGGCCCCCAACTGAAAAAAGGTTGAAAACCAGCGATACAGAATAAGTCCTCCTGGAAACAGTGTCCAGGAAGTGTGGCATTGCAGAAGACTATCTACTACACAAGGAAGTTCCTGATACCACGCTTTCTAGAAACATAGTGTGTCCTGGAGGACTTACTATGTCACACAGTCAGGCAGGACTCTGGTGAAATCTCTCTTTCTCTGTTCTGCCTTTCAAAAATAAAGCATTTATTTTATTTGGGACATGTTTTTTTCCGAGAAAATGCAGGAATTGCACTTCCTAGCTTAGTTTTTAGTTCATTCACCTACTATAGACTTAATTGAACATAGTGTATCTTTTTAAGTACCATATTTTTTCACATATAACAAACATCTTCCCCATCCTGCCCCCCCCACCATGAAATCAGCCCTTCAAAATTGGGGTACATGTTTTAAGCAGGGAAAGCTGTTTTCTTTGCTGGAAAAGAAGCAACCGTGGAGACACTGCATGCCATGCAGTTCCTATGTGGCTGCTAAGATGGAAGAGTCTTTTATTAACCCTCTCACAGTCAGAGGTATTGGCTGAACACTGTAGTTTGTTCCTGAAGCAGCCAGGGAGCTGCTGGTCATATCAGTTTAATTATAGGTACTTGTCTAAAGAACTGGTGACTGTAAAGGACTAAAGTTTTGTTACTGCCCTTGCAATGGTCCAGGAAGTTCCTGGTGCTATACTTTCTGGACACTGTAGAGTCCCAGAAGAACTTACTCTGTCACACAGTCAGCCACAATTCTGGAAAAAAATGTTTCGACATACACACCTTGTTTATGGAAGGTAGTGTTTTATTTGGAAGTATTTTACGTGAGAGAGCATACAATATACTGAATGTATCTTACTTTTCTAACAAGTGCTTTTTTGCCCTCTGAAAAAATCTAGTAGTAGAGGAAATAAATTTTGGAAGCAAAAACCCAGAACATGCTTCTTCCTGCCTTGCAGGTACAATAGTTTAATGAAACATAAGGCAGAATTGGAGGAGTTGGAGAAAGTTTTAAGAACTGAGAGAGAGGTTCTGCAAGAAGAAAGAAGAACAAATGCAATAGCTACTGGAGAAAACCAGACACTCAGAGAAGAACTCAACAGGTATGGCTTCTATGATAAATATCTTGCATAATCTAACAAAAATCATATATCATATGTACTGTAGATTTGTTGGTATGCAGTATGATTCTGATCCAAGTACTTCAGCTTTAGGCAGTCTTCATTAGTGTGTTTATCCATAGCAGAATATATTTTCCCTAACTTCTGTTATATTAATTTCTTGTGTTGACTTGCACTTCTTACAAACCTATGAAACTGGATTGCACGTGGCATAAATCAATGTGGAATCTGTTCAAGGGCAAGTGGTAGAGAAATGTCTGCTAATTGTTGAGGAGAAAACATTTAAACCAATACAGGATGCTTTATTACCATAATTGCTCAAATTTAAAACATAGTTTTCTCCCCAATCAGCATGGGGTGAAAAAAGCTCCTGGTTTTAAATTTGCATACAAGGAAACTTCATTAAATACATTATTAATCATCAGAGTGCTGCCAAGAACAGCATATGCCCAATAATAGAAACTGGCTATTAAATTGATTTAATGCAGCCAACACTGACCATAACTATAAACCACATGGCCCATGTTGGGCTACCTTACTCAAGTTAATGCAGTCCCTCTGAATAAGGTATAGTAGACCCATTGCACTCAGTCTCCCTTAGTGCTGACCCTTTTTCAAGTCATGGTGAGCAGCTACATTGAATACATTTTGACTACTTCACTCTCACAGCTAAGCTGTGTCTGTCTTTCTCATTTCCAGTAAGTCCTGGTTCCTCACCAGCCTTAAATGTCTGGCAAACATCACCAAATGGGGCCTCAAGCAGTTCACCTAGAATCCCTCTGTCACCCTCTGCCTGCTGCATATGATTTAGTGTGGCCCTCCCTGCCCTCCATGAGATGAAGATGGACCAGGTTGCCCTGCACCCCATCTGCATATAAATCAGGGGTGGGCAGTTATTTCAGCTGGAGGGCCGCTTAATGCGTTTTGATGAACTGTTGAGTGCTGCAAGGGTAGCCCCACCCCTTGACAGGTGCCCTGCCCCTTGGTTGCCATCTTGTGACCAGAAGTCCTGCCCCTAACCCCTGACTTTTGCCACTGGAAGTCCCTCCCTTTCCCCCCGCAGAAGTACTCCTGCCCAGATGGCAGGGGTTGCCATCTGAACCAGAAAAAAACAAATCGTATACTATAAGTCAAATATCTACTATAACATTTCTAAATTTTATTACAAAAATATTTTTGTCATGGTTTGTATAGTGTATACAGAGGTGATTGCATAATAGGTCAAAATAAAATCTTACTCTTGTATTTTATGTGGGAGGTGTGTTGGGGGTGTGGGTTTTGAGGGGGTATGGCTGTGTGTGTGTTGGGGGGTAAGGTATGTTGCAGGGTGTGTGTATATGTGGGGAGGTTGTGAGGGCAGGGTGTAGGTGTGTGGTGTTTGTGGGGATGGGGGGGATAGGGACCCCCATATACTCCTCTCCATGGTGCACAGCCCCCAGCACCAGCAGGAGGGGGTCCTCGGGGTGCTCATGGCGCTGCTGCCTGGTGACATGCAGCTCTGGCCAGCACTGCTCATGGTGACAAGGAGTGCAGCCAGGTCAGCCCACCTCTATCGCGCAGGGCTCCCTGCGGTGGACATGCAGCTCCTGGCACTCATGTGCCACCAGGGGAAGACCTGTGCAATAGAACCGGCTGCCACCATGGAAGCAGGGAGCAGGGTCCCCCACCACTTGCAGCTGAGTCCTGGCAGCTGCACGTGGCAGGAAAGGCAGCCAGTTCCATCACGTGGGGCTTCCCCTGGTAGCACACGAGTGCTGGGAGCTGCATGTGTGCCGGTGGGAGCCCCATACAACAGAGGCAGGCTGGCCAGCCTGGCTGCACTCTGTCGCCATGTGCAGCACTGGCTGGAGCTGCACACCACTGGGCAGCAGTGCCATGAATGCCCCCACCTGTTGCTGCTGCTGCCACCACCAGCAGAGGCTGTCCACCATGGAAGGGGAAGGCATGGGTGGAGGGCCCATATCTCTCACCCTCCCTCACACTGCCCACCCGAGCTCTGTGCTTCCACCACCCCCCTGTATGGCTGGGACCTGCAGGTTGCAGCACGGAGCCAGCCTGGCACATCCCAGAAGGACACGGTTCCCACTCTTCAGCCAGGACCCAAATGGAGCAGCACAGAGCCAGCCTGGCCCAGCCTGGTGGCACACTAGAGTGCTAGAAGCTGTGGAAAATCCCGTGTCTTCAGGCTGGGCTGACTCTGTGCCTCCATGTGGTGCTCCTGGCACTCTAGCCAGAAGCAGCATGTAGAGGCATAGAGCCAGAGTCGTGCAAGCCCCATAGAGTGGGTCAGTCACCAGCAGTGTCCGTGTTCCCCCCCCAGCCTGTTCTTACCTAAATTTCCACTCTTGTATGGAGGGAGGGCAGGGGAACAGCCATAGGGTCACCAGGGCAGGAGCCTCTGCTAGGCAGAAGCTTCCAGTCTCCAGAAGCTGGTGGGGCTGGGATGGGGCAGGGCAGGTTGGGGGTGGGGGTGCTAATTAGCAAATGGTTCCTTTTGTGGGAGGTATCTGGAATACACACATCCCAGAAGTGCTGAGCTGTGGAGCCACCATGGCTTGAAACACTGTTGACTCTACTGGGGCCCAGCCCAGTGAACTGTATGGAAAATCATGAGCCTTTTAGCTTTTAACTAATATCATATATAGTACAAACTGTGCATAAGTAGGTACAAAAGTGCTGCTTAAAAGTGTATATATGGATTACTTGTGCTAAAACTTGCAGCAGTTTCCGAAAAGGTAAAATCAATTCTGGATGAACTAAGTCTGTGGGTGCTTGTAGTACAAAGTCATTTTTAAATTTGCTCCTCATTTCCATGTGCTCAAGGAGAGCAGGGTCTGAGAGTAAGGGTGGGGAAAGGACTGCAGGGGGAAGAAGTGTGGAGTGGCGCAGAGAACAGGAAGGCTACCTGACCTTCCAGATTCATGTTCCCTGTTAGTAGCGGGAGGGGGACAAATTCAAAGTAGACTCCAATAATTAGATTCTATACCTGGGAAATTATAGCAAATTTATAAATTTTCCATATAAGGAACCTAATTACTGGGGGGAGTGGTCATCTTAGATTCAGGATCATCTCATATTCAAGTAATTATGGCATTAAAATTTCTGGGGGAAAATACCCATTTGGTTTTAACATCTCTGAAGATTGTGAATAAAAATTCAATATTGCTTACCTCAAACTTAAAAAAAAAATAACAAGTCAGGTGCCTCAAAATCATGAACTTGGCTTAAATTGTGAAAGATTCTTAAAACAGGTTTTAATGGGGTTTTCTTTGGGTTTTCTTATTGGTTTGTTTTTGGTTTTTTGCCTTTTAGTTTCTGAACCTTTTAGGTGCCCTCTGGTCACATTGTTTAAGGTTTTCATGCAATCACTTGGGTCACAAGCTGGGACTTCTAAGCAGCTTTAAGTGTCTCAAGACTTACAATAGGATTGTGACAATTGGCAATTCTGGAAATTATTTCTATCAAAATAACCAACTTTTTCTCTTTTAAATTATAGCTATATTACTTCTGACTTTTTTCCAGGTGTGGACATTTTAAGTTCTTCTCTACTGCTTTTTAACTTATAATACCCTATGCAGATGAGCAACATTCAAGGCTTAATTACAAGGACTGGGCACAGTTTAAAAGTCAATGGTCTGTACAACCACCAGGCACATTTTAAGCCATGTTGAAACACCACTTATGGACACACCTCTGAGAAAATTTAGACAGCACAGTGGTAAAAATGTCTCAGACTAGTGTAGACTTGCACGCCTGTCGTTGCTCTAAATAGTTCACAGCATAATGATGGGAAAATTTTAAAGGACTTTGTATAAGTCAAGCCAGAGAATCTTTTTAACTAAAGCCCTCTTAGACAGAATTGAAAAATCAAGCCTAGTTTACGTTCTGTCATAGAGGTGTCCTTCTTCAGTTTTGACTGTAATGCAGCTGAGTTCATTACTGTTCTGCCAGCCAGGACAGTTCGTTACTGTTCAGCTCTGGGTTTTCATCTTGCTATTGACAGGACTTTGGACAGATTACCCAAAATATTAACTGCAGAGAATTGAGAGAAAAATGAAAGTATTCAGCAACAGTTTGAGAATGTGTTCATTTTTATTTTAAGTCTTCCAAAAATGGCATATATTTTAGATAGTTTTGGCTTTACACTGGCTTAAATAAAGTACTACAAGTTGTCTAGTTTATTGAAATATTGCAATGCCCATAAATAACAGTGTACAATAACATCATTTCATGCAAGAGAAAACTGCCAGTGAATATTCCTCAGTTGTGCGAAGCAGAGTTGATTTTATATCAGAAAACCTTTAAATATATGCTACCATGGAAACTATTTGCATATCCTAAATACCAAGGAAGTGCTAAGTATTATATTCTGAACTTTTTTCCTTCTAGTTCTTTTTGAGAAATGGAACATTTTATAATGCTGTTTTTGTACTTTACATATAAAGAGTATTTGAAAATTGGTTTTGACAGATACAGGTTATATTTAATAATAGTTGCTCAGCGCACCAAGAGAGGGCCTTTTTGCTGTTATGAAGTAGAACTTAAAAGCTCTCTGGCTCCTTCACTTTTAGGATAAATTTCTTGCATAACCAACTAAAGGTAGAATATGAGGGGCTGCATACACACACAAAGGAGCTTAAGACATCATTGAACAATTCCCAGCTAGAGCTAAATCGTTGGCAAGCTCGCTATGATGAACTGAAGGAACAGCATCAGTCCATGGACATCTCCTTGACCAAGCTGGATAACCACTGTGAGGTGAGCATCTAGAGAGAGCTTTCACATCTGAGATGGGGACAAATTTTCCAAAAAGGCATCTGCTGTCTTGTTTTATAAGTTAGAGTATCTCAGCCCTCTTGAAAAAATAGTTTTTACACTGTGGACAGCAGAACAAAATTGCTTTATTATTAATGGAAATGGAAGCTGGATTTCACAATTCAGCTGACCATAGTGAGCTCCTGCACAGGTCATCTGTATAATTATTTTTTAAGCAGACGCATCAAAGAGGTGCAATATCTTTAGGGTGGAAGATTTGGTGACACTGCACTAAGCAGCAGGAAGTTTGCACTATGTATGATGGGTCACTGTTATGTGGGTAGATTCAAAAAAGAAGGAAAAGGATTAATAAACCCCTTAAATATGCACATTCTTGAATTATTTGGAAGAAGAGGAATCTTCTGATTTCCCGAACAAGCCTCCCCACTACATTGTCTTTCTACTTCTCCCTGTGATACATGACACAAGTGTGATCATGAGGATTAGTGCTTGTGGTCAGATCTGCAAAAGTAGTTGGGTGTCTCATTGCCACTAAGGACAAAGCGAATTAGAAGCAGCTAATGCCATTTTTTGTCATAGAGTGCCATGAACCAAGTTTAATGCAGGAATAAGTAGGTGAAGCTTTTTGTCTTATGTTAGAAAGTAGGTCTCACTAGGAGATTCTGATGCCTGTATGAGTCTTTTAATATATTAAATCTTTACCCTGGGTATTTGTGCTAGTTTAAATGTATTCACAGGGAAGCACAATGCAAATAGGCACATTTACCTGTTTTATCTTTTGACTAGCTGCTTGCCCGTCTGAAGGGAAATCTGGAAGAAGAGAACCATCATCTCCTGAGCCAGATCCAAATGCTGAGTCAGCAGAACCAAATGCTACTGGAACAAAACATGGAAAGTAAGGAACAGTATCATGAAGAGCAGAAGCAATACATGTAAGAAACTGAAGTTTTGCCATATCAGTTGCGATATCTGGGATAATTGGATAGGCAAGGAAGGGCATGTTGAATGTGAAAGCTTCCAACAGTATCATGAAGAAGCAGAAAGACAGAGTGCAGTGGTGGGCCCGTTACCTTTCCCAGGCTACTGAGAGCGTTTAAAAAGAATAAGAAGATTGTAGAGAAGCTAAGTGGATTCTCTGTGTGCATTTATCACAAGTGACATTGAGGAGACCAATGTTTTTGAGGGGAAACGGTGAGGCATTGAGGTTAATTGTGGCCTGAAAATAAGATGTGACTCTAACTGATAAAACAGCGGAAGTCCAGAGTTCTAAAGGAACTTAAAAGAGGAGGAAGTGGCTAATTTGCTGACAAAAATCGGCATTCTCATTACAATGACTGCTTCTTGAGAAGTTAGGTGACTAGCAGTTGCATAATCTTCCAGCTTCCAGAAAGGGTTATTTTCAACTAAACCACATTTAAAAGGCAAAACAACTTATCTCAGGATCTGCCACTCAGCAGGGTTTATTGAATCACAGCATCACAATAAGGCAGATACACTTCTTTTGGTTCAGATGGTAGCTCATTTGAGGTGAACGCAGCTTGTCTAAGTATAACATTGCCTAGCACCATAATTGATCAGTCTTGTTCACAGCAGGTTGTGTTACCACAGGTATCTAGCACAATATTTTTCTAAAGCAGTAGGAGCCAACTTTTTTGGCAGGAGAGCCACAAATTATCCTGCACCTTCTTTAAGTGCCACTCTGATCCCTTTCCTCTGCTGATCTGATGCGCTGCCTTCTGCTCCCTCCCCTATCTACCACCATGCTGCTTGTCCCATCCCCCATCCTGCATGCCACACACAGGCTCCCCATGCCATGGGTTAGCTACCCTTGTTCTAAAGGATACAAAATTTCTAAGGTGACCAAGTACTTCATCTAGTTTGCTCGTCTCCCCTTCAAATAGGCTAGTCCATTAAATTAATGCTTTTTGTTTCCATTTATTGTACCTTTACAGAAAAACCTGTCTTCACAGGGCTGTGCGAGCTCTCCTACAGTACTACAGTACAGTCAAGAAACAAAATGTATTCTTGAGCCCTAGAATTAAAGTTTTATGAGCTAGAATCATGGAATCACTGCCTGAGCTTTATTTCAAGACTAGTAAAATGTTTACGATTTTATTACAAAATAGCTAAATAATTTGTCAAGAATAAAAGTCGACGTTGTAGAAAGAAGGGTCATTCCTGTTGATATGCTGGCATTCTGAAAGACTGTCTCAATAAAATAGTAGCTAAAGATGCAGTAGAAATAATTTATTCTCTCATGAAGAATTGAGAAGATGTAGTTTTGGGGTGAGAAGTGAAATTCTGTCCAGAGTTTCTCTTCCTAAGACAGAGAAAAAAAAGAACAGGAGTAAATTAGTAAATTTACGTTTTTTCCCTAAAATGTTTCAGACTGAGGTTATTTAAGGATCCCAGGACCAGTATAATTCAGTAGCAATCTCCAAAAAAAGGATGAGCAGTCAGGTGGGCAGAGTTGCAGATGACACAGAGCTGTGTACGTTAGTCAAATGCGAGGTAGATTCCCCTTCAATTCCAACAGCCAAGAACGTTCCCTTCCAAACGTAACGCTCTATTGGCAAACAGGTTTTGCAAGAAAACATTGGTGTTTCTTCCCCTCAATCAACTTGTTGTATGGCTAGGATTTTCTCCGTGTTAATAAATTGCATAGGCTGATCCATGGGAGGCTGGAGCCTTCTTTGAGGCCCTGAACTGCCCCCAGCAGCTCTCACCCCTATACTCCTTGGCAGTAGGATTCTCTGATATTGTGAAAACAAGGCGTATTGTAATCTCTCAGCACTCTGTTTCCTATCTTCTATTTATGAAAAGAGACTAGTAAACCCTCTTTTTATGCCAACTATGTACAATCGAAGTGATAGTGATGTTAAGAGATGTTTACATTTATTTTTCTGGGTTGTTGAGGAGTAAGATAGAGGTAAATAATTACTTCTGCACTACAGAAAGCTGTTTGACCCATACAGTTCTAGCCTGTGAGATCTCTTTTGTCCCTGGGTGTCTGTTGGCCTTCTATTTTGTAGGTATTTTTCAGTATCTATGTTTTTATTTTCACAGTGATAAATTAAATGCTTTGAGGCGACACAAAGAAAAACTAGAGGAAAAAATAATGGATCAGTACAAGTTTTATGATCCTGCTCCAAAAAAGTAAGTCCTCTTCAGTTTCAGTGCTGCTATTACAATACAAAATCTTGGAGAGAAAGGGGGCAAAACCCCTTGACAACTTGTCTGGAAGTGTAAAGGAGGGAGGTGATCCATCTGATTCTGATCAGTTTGGAGTTATGTCACCTTTTTGTTAATATTGTGATATAAACTGTCAGTTTTTCAAATCCTTCCCTGGAATTCTAGCAGGGATGTCGGATGTGAGGGCCGGCTGATCAGTGAATGGTCACTAATCTGGTCTGTCAAGCCAGCAGGGAGAGCTTAATCCACATCCAGCATTTACAAAGCTGTCTCTGTCTGGTTTTGGAACATGCTCTTCCTAACTGGCACTGAATTGGCATCACAGACAGGCCCTAAACAATAACTAAACAGCCGCACAGCATCCAGAGCTGCTGTTTCTATCTGGGACACACAGTCCAACATGACAGAAAGATCTCTAAAAAGGTTCAAATAAAAAAAACACCCAACAGACCCTGACCCCCACATAAATTTGTCTGACCTCTCTGATGCAGAGAAGCATATGTACTGAGTCTTAGCATCCTTTATTTCATGGCTTCTCTGTCTCTGTTTCTAGCTAGATCTCCCCTCCTATTAAAATGTATATCAGTCCATGCATAAATTTTGTTCTCTAATGGAGGGAAAAATTCGCTTTATTCAGAGCACTAGCTCTGGAGAAATATCATTTGTTGTCCATGTGTTAAGCAACAGATTAGTCAAGATTTTAAGCCTTTTAGAGATCACACTGTATCTTTATGTCTAGTTCAAAGCATGAGGTACTGAATTTAGAGCCAAATTTTTTTTATCCTTCATCCTGAATATTTGCCTCTAACAGAAAAAACCACTGGATTGGAGCCCGAGCCTTAGTAAAACTAATCAAGCCAAAGAAAGAGGCTACACGGGAGCGATTGAAATCTGCCACAGAGAGTACACCATGGCACCCTGAATCTGCAGAGACAGCAGCATCCCCTTCTGCCCCCCAGAAACTCAAGCATCAACAGGAGAGTCAAGATAATACTTCTCAAGGGTCAAACTCTATAGAGGAGAGAGACGTTCATAATGGATCTTCAAACAAAGGTAGAGAGCGTTTGGCTTAAACAGCTACTGGATGAAATAAGTCATACACTTCCCAATGTATTTGCTTAGAAGGCTTAACGGACGTAATACTTTGCTTTCCTATAATCACATAACTTAGAGTGTTAAATTCAAAGTTTTGTATTTGTTAGTTTTTTGTAACATCTTGAGTCTCGACTTTCTGTGCATATTAAATTTCACAGTTTGCCTGTATGTTTGTATGTTGACAAGCAGACATTCATTTGCAGGAGGCTTGCAAGAAAATCATGTAAGGTTGTTCAGTAAAATCAGGAAGTCAATTAACATCTGTTCCTCAGGTGACTGATATGATATTGTCTGGCACCAGCAGATGGCACCCAGGGAGCAGAAATGACAGAAGAACCAAAGAGTCTTAATTCCTACCAACAGTATTACTTGAGGGAAGATTAGGGTGTTTTATCTGGCATTGAATGATGAAATTGCTTCATGTAGAATGATTGCAGGTGATTTCTGTAGCACTGCAAAACAAGTACAGAAAATGCCAATTTGCTCTTGTTTGTGTTGGTATAGCTGAAGAATTATTTTGGACAATAAATCAAATATTCTTCGGCGTGCAGAATTTAAAGATAATTTTCACAAAATTAATTAATTGTGATCTTTATTAAAGGCAGAAAAAACTAAGCTTCACTGCTGCTCTTGAGACTGTTCCAGTCAGCCTCGCAGTAACTTTTTTGTCTTATGTAAATATTTATTTTGTCAAGAAATATCCTGTATGTGAAGATCAAATGGAGATCTCCATTAATATAAATGGGGACAGAGAAAAGTCCTTACCTCTCCCTCTGCCCCAGGCTATTCTTAAGTTACAACCCAACACAACTTCAAATACTTGTTTAAAATAGTCTGAATTGTAGCAGTGTGTACTTTCAGGAAATGTTAAATTTCTTTTGTGTGCTTCCATAGCTCTCACTGCAACAAAGAGGGAGTTCTGGGTGTGCAAGAAGTGCAGAACAAATTTATTGTTGGAAAGCACGCAGATTGTAGGATGATGAAAACCAATATAAAACCCTAAGATGAATCTAAGAAATTTGGCTACATGCATCATAGAAACAATTGAATCATGCTTTATGTAGAAATGTTATGTCTTAGATGACCTTACCAATAGTTTTAGATATGGTTGTTCATATGTGCTGTAATAAGTAATCATAAATTTAATCTTCCTAAACATTATATGTAGCAACTTAATCTTTTTTTGTGTGTTTGTGGGGTTACATTGTCGCTTAGCTGTTTCAAGACATTTTTAGTTTTATTTATAATTTTTTGTTCACTTTTTTTTTCTTCTTCTTTTTGGGATACCCTGGGTGATAACAAATTAGCTGCTCAACGCAGAAAGATTACCTTTATGAGAAGCAAAAGCAAGGACAAAGAAAAGTCTCCTAAATCTCCATCGAATCATCAATCTCTCTCTAATCGGCTGCGGTTCTGGTCTTCTTCCGACATCCCATCCTCTCCTAATGAACCTCTTTCTTTCTCGGACATGGGAGATTTCTAACACCTTTTCTTTGTCATTTTATCATACATTTCTGAAGTTTAAAACAAAAAACCCACATGCCTTAAATACACACTCACTGATACAAACACTCAGCATGTCCTTAACATCCCTCAAATACGAGTACAAATTTGCAAATGTGGACTTAATTTTTCCAGTAGAAGATGTATCATTGCACACTATGGATCCTTTCTTCAATGCAGAACACTTTTAGGGGACCTCATGACATACAGTTTACGTATGTAGAATGGCTGTGGTGCATGTTATAAGTAAGTGAAGTTGTTGTGCGCTTCAATATCTTCTTGCATTGGAGACTCGCCTCATGTCCAGTCAAATGCGGAACTAATATGCTGTTGCTATGCTTCCTACAGTGTATTAACTCTACTAAAATATGAAGCTAATAAATAAGCACTCTTTGAAATTTTTGCAATGTTCTTTGCTGCTTAGTAAAATTTCTTTTTGCCTCCAGTTTAAATATGGAGATATAATGGCAGCTACTAATGAATTAACTCTGAGCATTTTCATTCTAATTTCAGAAGTCTTTTAATTTCTTTTGTGAATATTCATTTTAAGTGAAACTTGGGGCGTGAGATTTGAGCCTCTTAGCGTTTGAGAGTTTTTGTATTAGAAGAGTTGATTCACTCTCTTGAATCAAGAGCAAAACGCAGTAGTGCCCTGAAGTCTTTATCATCCATTTGCCATTTGGTGTCTTGTGAAATTAAATAGTGGTTGTTGTCTCCCCCTTGTGTTGGAGAAGTGTCCATACTGCACAGGGCACTTTCTCTGTTGCTACTTGTTCTTTTGTGTTAATAGGGAATGTCAATCTCCAGGGCAATTAATATGGCACTTTTGAAAAGCACAGAATGAATTATTTAAAAGCAGTTGACATACTGACTTATGCCAAGTTTTAGGCCATAATTATTTTTATGGCCATTCTATAAACTTCTGAATGAAGGGAGAAAATAGAAACAGTGCAGATATTGTCACAGTGCACACATTGTATAGAAGGTATAGTTTCAAAAACTGCATTGCTCAGTTGTATCCCATTCTACTTTCTTTAATACATTTGTTGCTATTCTGTGACTGAACTAACTCTTCTTTTGTACATGCCAGCTATTTGTTTTGACCTCCTTGCTCTGCTTTGGTTGCAGCATTAATTAATTATATTTCATTTAGAAAACTGTGAAAAACTAGAATCCTGCTTCTCATCAAGGCTGTTCCTAAAATTAAGTCTTTAACATTTCACTCTATTTTTGTGTGTGCCTTTAAGCCATGTATACTGATTAGGCTAATTTGTTTTTCTAATGCATTTTACCTTATCACCAGGAAGCATAGTGCATATCCGTTTAGGTGTGTTTAATGTATTAGAAAGCCACATATGTTGTCAAGACAAGATCCTGAGCTAATCAGAAATCTTAATCATTTCAAAATGAATGCATTGAAGGAGGAGAGCGTAATTCCTGTAAAGAGTTTAAGTTTTTTATCATAGTAAAAAAAAATTTTATATTGAGAGGTTATTTTAGTGTGAATCCTGCTAAATAACTTCCAAATCGGAACTTTGTTTTAAATAAGACTTGGACTTTGTCAAAGTACTCAATCCTTGTTCTCTTTTTATACTGAACCACCTATTTATAAAACATGTCTTAAGGCTGGGATGTCTGACTCCTCTGGCCTGCACAAAGCTGGTCAGTGGGCTGGATTGGGCTCACAGACTGGCTCTGCATGCTGGATCCAGTGTGGACCCTGGAATGGGTATTGTGTGTCATGCATGTCCCTGAGCAGCTGGTCCAGGATCATGTAACATGTGGCACCTGCCCCAGGACCATGCTGCATGTGGCGCCTACTCAAGAAACTCTGGGCATGTGTACATGTGCATTAACACACTTTTTAGTTGATGCACATTAAATCTAGTATCACCATTGTGAGGTACTAGGAAAATGCACATTAACCTGTCTTAATGTGTATTAACTAAATAGCAATGGGCACTTTTACATGTGCTCTGGAGGTGGGCAGCATTTTAATTCAAGTGGTTCTGAGAGCCGCTGTAATTAAAGCACCACCACATCTTGTGTATTAGCGGTCCCCATGCTTAAAAATGATGGCGGGGGTGCTTGTATTAAAGCTTGTTGCATGAGCTTTAGTTCAAGTGCCCCACTCCACCATATTTTAAGTGTGAGGACACTGATATACAAGACATTGGAGGCTGCTGGAGCACAGTAATTGCCATACTTCAGCAGACTCTATTAACTGAGTCTGCTTCAACGTGCTGGAATTCCAGCACATCGGAGCAGCCTCCATGCCCATGTACAGATGCTCACTGTTTTTAGTGATGCTTAATGCATATTAGCCTGTTTTAATGAGCATTAACTAACTAGCATTTTTAGTGATGCTTTAATGCGCATTAAAATAAGGTGTAATGCCCATTAAAGTGCACGTGTAGATGTGCCCTCTGCCACTGCACCTGCTTCAGTGTAGGTCTGCTCCATGCTGGATCCAGCAGATGTCCTCGAGTAGCTGGTGTGGGCACCGTGTACATCAAGGTCACCCTTTGCTGCCCATTCTGGGACAGTTTCTGCTCACAGCCTGGAGCAGATGCACAGTCTCAGAGTGGTTGGGGTAGGTGCCATGTGCACTGCAGTCCCAAAGCACATGGCTCTACAGGTCAAAGCTTTGACACCTCTTCTTTAAGGCAGTAGTCCTAAAGGGCTGTTACATCTCAACTTGGTTTTTTTTTCCTGTTTTCATGTCTTTGCCCTTTTTTCTGTTTCTTTCACAATACCTTTATGTGTATACAAAAAAAAAACCCCAAAAAAACCTTCCTACAGTCTCTAAAGCAGCCCTAGTCATTCCTTTGCTTCCTTGGCAGCCCACACAATTGCAAAATCAGCTGCATAAATCTCTTACCAGTTCTGAACTATTTATTAAAAAGCTTGCAGAACCAGCGCCTTGTTGTGTGCATTTTGTGCCTGCTAGTTCTGTGTGTATAGAATTGGATAGATACATATCCAGTGAGGTTGCCTGATTCTTTATTCCTCTCCTTTCCTTAGTATTAATAGATCTAAAGCAAAAAAGAATTTCCCAACATGGAGGCAGCAACGATAATGTTGAAATTTCAGCAGACCCTGCTACTAGGCACTGTGGCATGGAGCTGGGTGCCAGGACTAACTCTGCCTCAGCTATCCACTTGACCGCTTCAGGTTCTGCTTCCGCATCCAGGCTCCAAAGCAGACTCAAAGGTGTGTGGTGCATTCTGGTATCTGTAACTTGTACAGCACTCAGTTTTCAGTCCCTGATTCCATGCAATGTGATCCTCAGTCATAACAGGAACTGAGTCCCCTATACAAAAGCTGTACACATACATGACTCCAATACTGATCTGTATACCTGTCAGAGGCTCAGCAAGCTAATTAAGTGCTGGTGGGCTGGGTGGGGACTGAGAGGGAGGGGGACACAGACAGATGGATGTTCCCATCTACTGTAGACCTGGGGCATGGGTGAGTAGAAGGGAAGGCAAACTTTCCCTGTGACAGCATCAGCTCCACTCTGGCAGCTACAGTCATATGGTGAGGCCCCCTGGGAGCCAACCCTATTGCCCTGTTCACTGCCCCCCAGCCCCACCTTTTCCCTTCTGCATGCATACAGATTGAACCACAGGGCTATGCTGGTTCTGGAAAAAGCTTCTCTGGGGTAGAGATGCAGAGAGGCAAGCACTCGCTCAACTTGTTTTCCACTTCCCAAATGCACTGCTTAGTATGGCACTGCCCTGCCTGGCTCATCTGTCTGGGCAGGTGCAATGCAGGGTTTCCTCTGCCATGACAAAGACTCCTGGGGGTGATTCTGGCACCTTTTCCTATTCAGTGCCTGGAGTTGGTGCCCTGCTCACCCTGCCCTAGTTACACTGTTGACACACAAAGCATATTAGTCCCTTGATATTATTAGGCTTCTTTACACCTGCAGAACTCTCAGTGTAGAATGTCATGTAACTCTGGTCATTCATCTGAGTGGACTCCTGTATATGTGTGGCTTTGGGTCCTTTGCTCAAAATGGTGTCCTTAAATATGGCTGCTTTTCCCAGTATAAACTTTGCAAGTCCAATCCATTAGTTCTGTCGTTTATATCACAATGGTATATTTAGGGATGATCTGTGGGATTGAGTTTCCTGTGCTAAATTACCTACTAAGCATTATTGTCTTCCCAGGATGTAATTCAGAAGATAATCTTGTGGAACAATTCCCTGAGGTAGAGTTTCCCAATAGCAGACAACATGGTAAGTTGATGGACCATACATAAAATTAAAATAATCCGAATGTTGGATCTTGCTTCATTTTGTCCAAGGAAACCTCAAAGGTACTTAAAATTTAGGTTACAGAGGGCACATCTACATGTGTGATTTAATGTGCAGTAGCCTATTTTACTGCACATTAAAGCATCACGTCAAAAAAAAGTGCTAATATGCTAATGCACCATAAAAATAGGCTACTGCACATTAAGCATTATTTAAAAAGCTTGTGCTTTTGCTGCTGCATATTAGGACAGCCTAATGCACTTTGATTTAGTACCTCACATTAGAGGTACTCATTTTTAATGTGCAGTAGCAAAAAGCTCATTCATGAACATACAGACGTGGCTAGAATGAGATGGAGAATATCAGTTTCTGACATTTGCATCCGTATGTTTTATTTTTAAATTAATATTTTTTTTTAAGAAAGTGATTAGTTCCTAAAAGAAATGAAATTGAGTCCTGACTAATACAAGTTGGCTTCCACCAGCAGTACTTCAATGCATGTGGTAAAGATTTGACAGTGACTACATCTGATGTTAGTGAGCTTGGGTTTGCAAAAGTTTATGCATTTCTAATTTAGTTAGTCTGTAAAGTGCACCTGTACCCTGTCTTCTGCCTAACTTCAGACTAACATGGCTAATTTCATATCTTGGACTTTCTCATACATTATGTTTGGGCACCATTTTTCAAAAATGCACCAATGACTTGGATATGTAAGTCCTATTTTCAAAAGAGACTTAAGACACTTGTATGTCTATAACTAAATGGAAGTCACTAATACTAAAGCTTCTAGATCACTTAGAAAACTTTTTAAGATGTTGTCCTTTGTCCAAACACAAGTGTAATTTTGCACTTTTGAACTTTATCCTTGTATATTTCCAGCATCCAAGCCAAATAGTTTAGAGAGCAGTAGAAATGCATCCAGCAATAGCTCACCTCTCAATATGAAAGGTAAGATGTTTTCAGAGCAGACGTCTTCTCCAGCTAACAAGAAATTCAGATGACTTGCATCAGTGTGTTTTCTCTCTTTGCCAGCAAAATCCGGATGTCACGACTTCTGTAATCATTTTGCAATCTGATGAGCAGCCTTACCACACTGGGGCTTGACACAGGCTTTGAAATAATGATTTTTTTAAGACTAACTTTGTAATGGTGTGAATTCTAGGATAGACACTCCAGTTCTTCATTATCATAGGTCTCATGTCCTAAGGGATGAAAGGCCAATCTTAAGCTCCTTTACACAGTTCTTCTACCTTTATTCTGTCCTCTAGATTTTCTGAAATTCTGTTCTCTAACAAGCAAAAGCCCAGTAGACAGATCTGGTCTGCCAGGTTCTTCCAGATTCTGGCATTCTCATTTCCACAGCTTAGAGCAAGTCTCAGCAACTGGAAACTCATGGGCCACATGTGGTTACAGAGATTCCCTTTGCAATAGAAATGAGAGGGGTCTACATATGTGTGGGCTGCAATAGCCCTCCCACCACCACTGCCTGGATGCTGCATAGACTGCAATAGCATAATTTAGATCAGAGCTGTCCAGTTGTCCCCTGGGCTCCCACCTTGCTGTGGCTCCCCTAACATCCCAACTGCCAACATCCAGGGTTTCCGGGCTTCCCTTTCCTCCTCTGGCTTCCTTCACCTGCCCCTGAGGCTGGCACAGCACAGTCCACAGTGCTGGGGGAGCGCACAGCTGTCAGCAACCTACCAGTGTGGTACAGCAGGGAAGGCTCTCCATGAGGTAGCAGCATTATTGTGGCCCATGCAGAGCATGGCCTCCAGCTTTTTAGAAGTTGTATAGCCCTGATTTAGAGGCGCATTAGACTTCATGTAATTCACCCTGAAGGACTGGCTGTACTCACAGAAGGCAAAGGATCAAGAAAATGAGAGCTAAACTTCATGTCACCCTCATGCATCCCTGTTCCTTTCATCTGAGTGTTGCCGCATGTTCTTCAGCTGTTGTTCCAGGTCTGGTCTCCTTAAACTAAATTATCACTGCTAGTTGGAATCCAGTTGGTCAAGTACAGTAATTTTTCCTTCTTGAAGCTCTGTGACCTGATAAAGAATGTCTTGCATTCGAAAGCTTGGCTGATAGGGCTGTGCAAAGCCTCGGTAGCTGATTTGATTTGGAGGAGATTTGGCCCGCTTCAGGGACCAAATCTCCAAATTCGAATCTAATTGGGAGACCAATTAAAAGCTCCAAATTGATTCAAAGCATCCTAATTGATTCAGACAAGCTTCGGATAAGATTTGGCCACTTCAGAGATTTGGCCATAGACTAAACAGGCAGCTGACAGCTGCCTCCAGCTGGTAAATCTGTTGGTGTTGGGGGAGGGGAGAGGGAAGGGGTGTGGGGAAGGAATTGGGGCTGGGGCTGGAACAAGCTGCCCAGCTGGGGCAGGAGGAAATGTTACTCAGAGAGGAGGGCAGGGGGCATGGGATGTGGGCGCAGCAGCGCTGGGAGCGGAGGCTCTTCTTTGCTGCCAGTTGCCCAACCAAGGTGGCAGGGGGGGGGTTGCAGGCACGGCTCGCTCCAGACGCAAGAGGGCAAATGGCAGCAGAGCACGGCCCCCACTCCCAGCGCTGCCACGCCCACATCCTGTACCCTTCCATGCCAGCTGGCAAGCAGTGGCAGTGACAGGGCAGAGCCCCTGCGCCCAGCGCTGATGCAGGTGTAGTAGTGCTGGGAGCCGGGGCTACGTCCTGCTGCCGCCCAGAGCAAGCCACATCTACATGCATGTTCCCATGCTCACTGGCTCTGGCAGCAGTGATCAGGGCCTCTGAGGGCTTGTGGTAGAGTCCTCTGCACAGTGGGGGGCAGCGGAGATCATCCATGTCATGTCCCCCTTGCTGCTTGGTATCCATGCAGCAGCTGTTGCCTTGCGTGGGTGCAGCAAGGTTCGGCAGGGCACCACATGCTGTCTGGATGCTGGGGCAGCTCCAGTAGTCAGCCGGAGCCCAGCACCACTCAGCCCCAGCAGCCCCAGCTCCCAAGCAGCACACATAGGCCTGCTGAGCTGTGCTGTACCTGTGCCATTGGGCGGCTGCTGTGCAGGTGCCAGGTGAGGTGGGGGGGTGCAATCCCCGCTGCCCCGCGCACTGCCCCACACTGCTCGGGAAGCTCTGCCATGAACCCTCAGAGGCCCCCAGTCAGGGATGGGGCTGGGTAGGGCGCCCATGGGGGCTTCTCCCACAGCTCCCCCTGCCCAGGGAGAGACAGGCACAGCCAGAGGAGCCGCGGGAGATCCTGCAGGCACCCAGCTGTGCCTGCTTCTCCCCGGCCTATCTGAATCTCTGATTCTGATTTGGCCACATCAAATGGGGACAGCGAATCACCGAATTGAATCATTGTCCTCCGAATTGGCCGAATCAAAATCTGAATCGAATAGTTTCCTTTTCACACAAGCCTATTGTCTACCTCTATGCCAACTATGTAGTTGGTCCAATAAAAGATATTACCTTAAAATCCTCGCTTCTCTAAAACTCCAATTCCACAGAGTTTGGGGGATGATGAACTAATAATCATTAATTCATTTTTAACTGGACTATTCAGCAGAGAAAGGGAACTGAATCATATAGTATCTGCTTCAGTAAGGAGTTGACATTTTGCTAAAATACAGGAAAATGAGTAGTGTTAATGCTGCCTGTTCCCTTTGTCAGGTTCCTCAGACCTTCTGCATGGCAGATGCGAAAGCCTCAGCAGTGAAGACATGCTGTTAAATAGAGAGATGCCTGCATTGCCCAGAGACAGCTATCTTTGTCACTCTGCTTCTGCCATCTTGATCTCTAGTAGCCGACATGACCCCTCCCTTCACAGAAATGGCTTGATCTCTTATGATGCTCCTCAGAGAAGTTACACACCCCACCCCTGTGGTAGCAAGCAGCGCTCTGCCTCTCCTGGCAGTGAGATGGTGACTTTGCAAGAGTTCTTAGAAGAGAGTAATAGGCTATCCCCACCTACTGTAAGTAAATTAAAGCCATATCTCAGGTGCTATGGATATATTCTGAGCTAGTTTGAGGGAAGGAACAATTAAAAAAAGAAAAATATGATCATTGCTAATGACTATGGATCTCATTATAAACTGTTCATTCTTATAAAACATTTAAGTAAAGGAACCCAATTAAAAACAGGGATAATATACCATATATCCTTTATTTGTTTATATTTATGTTTGTAGCTAGAATTAATCAGTTAATAGAAATTAGGATTTGTTGTTGTTTTTTCATTAAATACTTCTTCCTGATTAAATGTTCCCACTGTTCCACCACCTTTGAATTCAGTCTAGATTTAATATTTGAACTAGTAAATGGTCCATGCAGTATTATTGAGAATTCCGCCTTAGTTGTAGAAAGCCCTCACCACAGTTCTTGGCTGCTTATTCTTTGCTGGGAAATGAAGATTGGCAGCCATTTTATTGAATTTTGAAATGTGCATCTTAAAGAGCACCTGCCCTATTGAAAAATCTCCTCCAGTTTTGCAGGAAGCTTCTATAAGGCTTTATGCAGGGGGGAGTTTCTGTTTCCCTGGATTGTACTGACTCTTTCTAAGTACTAAGTGGTGCTATTGTACTGTTGGTGAGACTCGATACTAGATTATTCCACAACGCACTGTGAAGTGTCTTGTAGGAAATAAACTATGGTTGGTAAATAGCAATTGCCTTTTATTGCTTAATGATGCTGTGCATTAGTGAGAAGCAGTGTTGCAGTACAAAGTATATTTTCAGACAAAGTTTATCATTGTCATGAATGGAACTTAAGGTTTCATCAACAGTTCCCTAGCATTACTGACACCAGAAGAGTCTCCACTTCTTATGACATCAGTTAATTCAGGGCCTTAATGGCTAAGGCAAACGTTATGAAATACCTCTTTCTCCCTTGTTTTGATTCTGTGGGGTAAATGTCTTCAGTTTAAACTCTTTCAGAGTTTGTTGTTGTCTGTATCCATCTGACCATGTCTCTGTTTTCGTTCTTTCTGTCATCCTTGTTCCTTTTCAGTGGCGACACAGCTTAAACGAGACTGAAATTATCTCGTTGCACCAATTTCTATTAGAAGCTGATGCACTGTATCCCTCTTGCCATTCCCTATGTCCTTCCCTCCATCAGGAGCCATCGCAATCAGTTGAACCACTCCTCAGTCATTCATGTCGTGACAGTGAGAGGCACAAAACAGGGAGGGGGAATAGGAGACCATCTTCACTGTATATCCCCAGGGTATCCGTCATTATCACTGTGTAACCAAAGCTCACAATTTGCTGCAGCTGGCAAGCACTTTCATGCATCTGAAAAGCTTCTTTTAGCCTAGCAACTACTTTGGTTTAAAGACTAAAATGGCCCAGTGACCTGTATTAGCTGGTCCTAGAGTACTTTTAGTGCTTGGCCTAAGCAAGTGTGTGTTAGGAGCATTATAACAATATAGTTACCCTCTAACTTTAACCTGCACACTGAAGATTTAGACTAATGTATGAATAACCTTGACTCAGCATGTGAATGAAAATGGAATGCTTCCAAATTATCAGAAGCTGCAATTTTATTGCTATTATTATTATTAATAGCCTTTGCTAGTAGTAAAATGGTTTTTCCAACGGGAAGAAAACTTCCCTGGAACTGTTGTGAAATAAATGTTAAATCTTGATGTACTTCCCAGAGAAAAGCAAACAAATTAATTGCATCAGGTTTTTTCAACACATTCTTTTGCAACTAGCATCTCCATTAACTGTTCACAGCATGTCTTGAATTAATACCTTAACAGTGATGGAGGAAGTGCTACCTATATGTTTTGCATGGGTCCATCCACATCAAGCCTTTATTTTCTTTATGACCAGGTTAATTGTCTGCCACCAAAATATTGCAGATTATTTTCGGACAGTTTTCCCTATTTCAGTATATTTAGATACAGCTTTTAATACATTCAATTTGTTGCCTTTTCCAAAATAAATAAATAGTTCAGATTAGTAATGAAATTGTTCAGTATTAACATATCACTGCTTAAAGTATTCCATTATTTGTTATTCACAGTGTACCAATGTATTGTCCACATTGTATTGTAGAAATGACAAACAAGCTACCATTTGCATGTATTTGATTGGCTAATATTAACTGAAGCAAAAAAGCTGTAGCCCAGGGTACTATTGATTTAAAAAAATAAATAAAAAAATTAACTGGTGACAATTAAACTGGCAGACAAGGCTGTCACAATCTAATTATGATCAACATGTAACTCATTGATGCAACGTTACAGACTCTATACCTTCCCCCCCACAGCGTTCCTACCTTTAGGTATAAGATACATGGTTTATGTAGGGTGTTTTGGGCCCCTCCTTTCAGGTTAGTGTTAACAAACCAATTAGTGCTTAAGCACTATGAGAGAAAAAACATTTTACACAGTACCAAGTGGCCTCCTGTACATTGATTTTGTGTTGAACCTTGGGTTGCTTGATGTATGGAATTATGTTGTGACAACCTTGAAAGGAAAAATGTTTGCTGAACAATGTGTGTCTTTCATAGCAACCAGAGTAGTGTTATTAACCTCGTGTGTGTGTGTGTGTGTGTGTGTGTGTGTGTGTGTATTTTCTCACATTAGGATACTTCCAGTAGCAGAGATGACTTGATGGGTGATTACTTTAGAAAAGCAAATGATCCCCCAGCACCTGGGAACAACCTGGTTCAGCCAGGTAGAAAGGAGGCAGCTAAGATGCCTACAAACTATGTTACACCAACTGTAAAGATGATTGTTGCCAATGAAGAAGGAAGAATAACAAAACCTGGGAACTTTGTCAAACCAAACCTTAGGCAAGCTGATCCTGAGCCTCTGGCAAACCCCCAGGGGTCTCTTACGCTTCTTCCTACATCACCATATCAACCACTCAGTGGGCCGAGGCAGATCACACAACCTCAGCCATCCGGCACTCTGAGCCGAAGGAGCACATCATTGAGCAGAGCATTTAGTCTGGCCTCTGCAGATCTCCTCCGAGCCACTGGCCCAGAGACCTACAGACAGGAGAGTCCTCAGAAGCTTGCAGGCAAGGACTGTGTCAGTCCAGCCTTGAGGGTTTCTGTGCCACCAGGCTCTCAGACTACTTCAAAAGAGAGGCCTCAGTCTGCCAAGGTTTCCAGCTCCTTGCAAAGCATTGATTCTCGCTGTCGGCAGCTGGATGTAAGACGTCTTTCCCTGGCTCCTCCAAAGGATGAGAGATCACACTCCTTCCATCCTTTTTCTTCTTCTCCCTCAGCTTCTGCCAGCAATCTGAATGTGCAGCAGCAAGAGCGAGTGTGTGCAGTGCCTGAGCAACACTATTCACCTGCACAATATACACCTGCTAAAGTCAAGCCTAAGACCTTTCCTTATTCTGGGGAGGTGGCCACTGTGACTCCTCTCAGAGCTGTCTCCAGTAATACTGAAGGTGAAATTACTGCTGGGCAAAGCGATGCCTTCCTTACCAAATGCCAGGATAAGTCTCCAGAATGCAACACTGGAACAGGGGGAACAGAGGACCACACTACAGGTGGTAGCTCTAGGAGCACTTCTGGAACTCCAGATCCCCATGGGGACCAGCAGACTGTCTGGTATGAATATGGGTGTGTGTAACCCAGGGATTCGCTGAGTAACATGCATTTTGAGCTACTGACTTTGGGGTGCACTTGCTAGTGGGCTTTGTCTGTCTAAACACTGTGCTAGGGCTAAAAAGACATTTACCTGTATGTTGGGAGCAAATAGTTGATCTGACACGCTTTCCCATTGTGGTTTTCTAATGGAGCAAATCTTTTGTGGTTGAGAGAGAAAACTGAACAGCCCGACCAAGGCCTTTCCTTTGACACAATTGTGCCTAAAACGGAGTGTAACCGCTACAAACTCCCATCAAACTACAGGCCTAATTTTCAAACATGCTGAACACTCAGAGCTCTGGTAAAAGCAATGAGTGCTCCACACTGAAAATCAAACACACAATCTCCCTGTCTCTGTACCCCTTCCCTCCTCCCCTACTAGATTCTGCATTAAAGGTAAGTTCCATGGGACAAATTTAGCTGTATTGAATTAAGCCCTCTGCCTGACAACCAGCTTGAGCCAACATTAAAGGTCATATAAAAGCCAAACTCCTCCCCAGGGAAGGAACTAGACACTTCCAAGGGCTTAAAGAAAAGCTGAAAGGCAAAAGCATGTGGCTTAGCAGTGAGTCTAATAAAAACAATTATCTTTGTAGCAGCTGTATTTTATAAATAGACTGATCAGAAAACCAGGGTCCTGTCTTAACCTTCCCCACTGGGAACTGCTAGAATACACAGAGGACAATGTAATTGCCCCACTGCCTTCACTACACATGCAGTTCAGTGGATCCTTGATTCTGAAAGTCAGATGGTGCTGTCTTTTGAAACTTGTTTTATCTTTGATACAAACACTGGAACTGATGCATCCTGTTCAGGGGGAGATGCCTTTCTAATGCCTTTCCAAGTGTGGCATCTCATGTACAAAATAGTGTGTAAATACCATGTAAATGAGTTAAGCAGTATATAGTTAAGCATTGTGTAAAGTGTATTATTAAACACTTCTTACATCCCTGTGAGTGATTGTCTACACCCTAAGTAACATGCAGGAACGAATTTTGTAAAAGAAATCCTTCCTTTTGTCTCAGAGGTTGTTGAGTATAGAAACCAAAATAATTTTATATACTCGTGAAAGAAATATACTTTAAAAAAATCTATTTATGTATCCGTTGGGAGTTCCATTGGCTGCTGATGTACAGAGGATCAAAAATGTGTCTTTTAATCTGTTCCATGTTTGTAAAGGCATTTCCGATGGAATAGGCTGAATTAAAAATTTTTTAAAGGTTTTCCTTTCCCTGGTTCCCATCTAATATAGTAAAAGATACATGTAAGCAATCAGAAATTGAAACTGATTCAGCTAAGGAGGTTTTTGTTTAGTGCATAGCAATTGCATTCTGAAAACATTTATTATAAGCAGGATTGTTTATAATAAAGATTTTAAAAATGCAAATTGGTTCTGTGTTTTTTTTCTCCATTGCAAAACCCCCATGTCCACTGGGACGGGACAGGTAGGTCTACATCTGGGAGCTTTGTTTAAGGTTATTTTAACACTGAAGATTAGCATAGTCGCTCAAATCCAAAAACAACGTTGAATTTAAGATGACTTCCCTCAGTAATTCAATTCTATGCTTGGAAAACTATAAATTTGTTATAATTTTCCATGTATTGAATCTAAGTAGTAGATCATCTCCGTAAGAACTACTTCACTTCACAGTTAGGGCGGCCGGGATCTGGAACCAACTTCCAAGGGAAGTGGTGCTGGCTCCTACCCTGGGGGTCTTTAAGAGGAGGCTTGATGCCTACCTGGCTGGGATCATTTGAG
>NW_017728947.1:88299572-88422100 GCF_001723895.1 Crocodylus porosus | reverse complement strand
GGTGTCCTGTCCCCCTCTGATTCTCCTGTAGTCCCCCATGATGCATGCCCCTGCCCTGCCCTTGCCAAACAAGGCATTGTAGCCCAGGGCAGGTGGTTGCTCAGCTCTAACTTCAGCCCTGAACTAGGGCCAAAGTCAAAGCTGCTGCCTGCCCCGGGCTGGTATTCAAATCCAGGACTACGCTTTTTCCCCATGCTGATTGGGAGGGAAGCTTATCTTGGATTTCATAGACATTAGGGGTGGAAGGGACCTCGGAAGATCAAGTCCAGCCCCCTGCCCCAGGGGCAGATAGTCAGCAGGGATCATAGGATCCCAGCAAGATAAAAATCCAGATGTCTTTTGAAGGCATTCAGAGTTGGTGCTTGAACCACCTCCGGCAGCAGGCTATTCCAAACCTTGGGGGCTCGGACAGTGAAGAAGTTCTTCCTTATGTCCAGCCTGAAACAGTTATGGAGGAGTTTGTGACTGTTCGACCTTGTCATGCCCTGAACAGACATTCCCCCAGATCCTGCTAAGCACCCCGATGAGCTTATAGGTTGCCACCAGATCACCCCTGAGCCTGCGCTTTTCCAGGCTGAAGAGCCCCATGGCTCTTAGCCTCTCATCATAAGGTCTGTTTTCCTGACCTCTGATCATGCATGAGGCTCTCCTCTGCACCCTCTCAAGCATCTCCACATCCTTTTTGAGTTGTGGAGCCCAAAATTGGATGCAGTATTCCAGCTGCAGCCTCACCGAGGCCGAGTATGGGAGAATGACGTCCCGGGATTTGCTTGAGAAGCATCTGTGTATGCAAGGAATCATTTTGCTTGCTTTACTAGCAACAGTATCACGTTGCAGGGTCATGTTCATCTTGTGATCAATCATGACCCCCAAGTCTCTTTTGTCTGTAGTGCTAGCCAGCATAGCGCTGCCAAGCGTATAAGGATGCTGTAGGTTTTTCCTCCCAAAGTGGAGAACCTTGCATTTTTCAGTGTTAAACAATCAGGTTCTCGTCTGCCCGTTTCCTGAGCCTTTCAAGATCTGCCTGGATCACTCTCCTGTCCTCAGGTGTGGATGCTTTACCCCAGAGTTTGGTAACCCCAGAGCTTGCATAAATACGGTATTTGTACTATGTAGTTGGACTGCTCATTACAAATGTTGCCACGTTAGCTTTATTTCAAATTGCAATCCCCTTATTAATGCCGTAATTCACATAATTAGTTCCACTTCAGTGGCTTGTTTGTCCCTGTAGGGCCAGGCACAAAGGGTGCCTAGCACATGTAGCGAGGCTGCCCCAACGCCCTGTAATTACTCGATTAATAAAGTATGCTGCACTGTGGTAATTACCACACTCCAGCAGACTCCACCGTCACATGCATCAGTATCTTATCCCCATGCTGAAAAATGGCAGTGAGGGTGCTTTAACTAAAGCTCATTCAAGCTTTAGTTAAAGCACCCCATTGTCATTTTTCAGCACAAAGACACTGATGCATGTGACACTCAAGCAATTTAATTAGAGTAGTTCTCAGAGCTGCTCTAATTAAAGCGTCCCCCCACACACTCAGAGCACATGTATAAACTCCCTCAGATTGCAACTCCTGTGGCAGAGACCATTCCAACAGCACCAGACCTGCTATTACTATTTAACCAGTTTGCGTTTACATGATGTTTCATTACTAGCATCTAAGGGACCTTATGAAAATGGGAAAAGGCTGAGAAGCAGAGCAGTGAAGTTAGTTTCAGTGTTTCCTGCTCTTTCAGTCTAAAGCCCCCAGCACACATTCATTTTATGGTGCAAGGGGAATCTGATCTCTGATGTTAGGCCATGCCTCCTCTCACTGCTGCCACCTCAGGAACAGCAGCTCTTCCCAGTTTTCCTGTGGGGCAGATGGCAGTTCTGCCCGTTGCTGCCCACCCCAGAGAAACCAGGGACTCTGCAGGGACCTCTGTAGCTATAATCATGGCATGATGGACCACTCTCACACATGGACACTCACATTTTGTTGGCACTAGAACTACAAGCGTTAATGCTGTCTGTACCCATGGAGGTTAGTCTCGCTCCAGAGGCTTTCTGATTTTGTTTCTGATTGCTTGCTTGCTTGTTTGTTTTAATCCAGTAACTCCTTTTAGGGTAAAATCCATTACATAAGTAGTCCCTGGAGCTTCTGGGCTACAGTGGGACTCCTTACTTGCTCTTTTCTGGCCCCTTGAATTTTTCTGCCCAGTGGCCAAAATTCAATGTAGAGTAAGGGGTGGCATGCCCTTCTCTGGGCATATTCTGTAGCCTGGTGCATGTGTTGCACTTTGGTAGGAAGTGGAAAATGTGGTTTTGAATCTATGGTGAGAAATCTTAGCCCTAAATCTTCCACTTTCCTGAGTAAGGCTCTAGCCACTGAGTTGTAAAAGGCAGGTACTGCCTCCTGTAGCCACAGCTGCTATGCTCCATGCTGGATGTAGAATCACATAGTTATCAAACCCTGGGCTCTTAACTTCAAACACAATGTTTCTAATCATGTATGAAGCTTGTGTAGGAGGTGTTTCTAATTATCCTTTCAATCCCTATGTTTTGTTCATGCTTATATTGTGCCTATTTTGTATTCTACGTGAATTGCATAATTTTAAGGACGTGGAGTCTTAATACAGTACAATAAGTACAACTAAAAGTGATTTTGACAGCAAAACTACTTTGAGACACTCATTCTAGTAGATGATGCTGTAGCACTCTCATGACAATTATTTTTAAAAAGTGAACTTGGGAATGTTATACAGCAGCATCTTCAATGTGTGTTTTCACTCCTCTTTTAATATAGTTTTGTTAGCTCCTGTGTCGCTGCCACAGAATGAAGTAAATGACCTCATAAGTTTCCTAGATTTTTTTGTGTGTGTGTGAGCAGTTGCTAAGTCTTTCTCCCTCTGAAAAAAGAGCTATGGAAAGTACGTGGCTTGGTGCATATTTGTTGAAAATTAAAATATAAGACAAGTCTCCTGAGGGAAGCAGTGGAATACCCACCACTTAAGCAGCTCATGTAAAAAAACAGGCTAATGTAGACAAATTTTGTTTCATGGGCATTGAAGGGTTATTACATAGTCTGAGGCTGTGTCTCCGTGAAACAAGCTATGGCACTGAGAAGATTCGGGTGGGCAGCAGGGAGGTTCTGTTCCGTTTTTATTGCAAAACCTGCTGCCATTTATAGATCTCTTTGCCATAGCATATGGATGAGGTCCAGAGTCACTGTTTTTCTTCTGATCCCCTTTTGCAGTCAGTGCAGATTTTCCAGAGGAAAGCTCAGCTCCACTCAGATATTTAAGCAAGCAGACAGGTTTCCAAAGAGATTGGCCCACCAGAGCCAAAGATTAAGAAAGCAGCCAGAAGTATGAATACATTGTGTTCTTGTTAAGCCTTGTCTCAGTGGAGATACCCTCACTGCAGTGTGCTCAAACAAACAAGGGGGGCTGCTCATAAGTATGCCATTTCTTTGGCTTTCAATTGTCATCATTACCCGGTTATTTTCTTGAAGTAAAAGCAGCAGCTGGTATGTAATGTGCTTCTTGAGAGACCGCGTCTTGTTCAATGTTCTAATACAGTGAGTCTCCACAAGGGTGCCACAGGGTGCCATGGAGTATTAGCACTGGTAACACCTACACATGATTTACAAGAAAAACCTCAGATAGTTCGTGTAGAAATCCAGAGTGTCAGCCATTCTCGTGTGGTGGTTTTTCTGAGTCCTTTGCAAGAGAAGAATTGCTTTTATCTTTTTGCTTTAGTCAAGAAATGAATGAAAGACGACAGCTGGCATTTTCTGAGGGGTATGGAAAGTCTAATGTGAGGTGCCTTCCATCTAAAAAAGTTTGAGAAGCATGATCTAGTATCTCCTGGTTAGGAAATGTGAAGCCCTTCGCCTTTGAAGACAACCTTGTGACAGGAGTGGTCACTGCTGGATGTTAAGCTGTCACTGGCCAAAGTTAGGTATCGGATACACAGACTGTTTGTTCTGACTTTAACTTCTATTAAAATACAGCAAATTGCAGAAGAGGAATAAAAATGATTGACTAGAAAGTGGATTTCTAGAGCTGTGATAGGCATACACTGCATGGTTCGAAATTATTACTGGTCATCCAGATGTTATGGGGATTCTTTTCTTTTTTTAAGCTGATCTTAAATAAGTGATATTGAAATAGGAAATCTAAAACATGCTGAGGAAATCTTCAATTAATCACAAAAGCATTTACAGCCTATTAGCTGAATATGAGGAAAGCAGGAGATTAAATTAGCCTTACCATTATTAAATCAAAAAATAAATCCTACTAGACTGAGTTTGCTTGCATAATACTTCATGCAAATTTTTGTAATATATTAAATGTCATTCTTGTCCACAAAAAAAAAAAGTGATTGTTTAATGAATGAACAAATGTTTACATGATGTCTAACTCCCACCTGTCAACTGGAGTCCTGCCTCATAACAATGGAGATGCCCAAAGCAAAAATAGTCAGGCAATAACATGAAAACTTACTGCGTGATAAATTGCCGACCACCAGACAACATTAATCAGAGCAGAGAAGAAACTGAAGAATGAAATAGCTTCACTGCTAAAAATAATGAGGTAATTTATCACTGAAAATAGCTCCTAAACTAGAGAAATAGATTGTGACCCGTAGGCCCATATGTAAAAGACGATCACCAGAATTAGTAAGCAGAGCCTTATTATGATGCCAGTAGGAGAACAGTTGAGAAAATTACTACATTAATAAAGCATTGAGATGAATATAATGAAACAAAAAAACACGGCAGCTTCTACAAGAATAAATTGTGCACCTCTGAACTCCCTAGAATCCATAAAAACATTCACACAATAGTGGGCAAGCAGGAACTGCTGAGTAGAGGCCTGTAGATTTTCAGAAGAATGACCCTCTTTAAGAGGTTAGCGTTTGAGCAGGTAAGGATGTTGAATAATGATTTAGGAAATGTTACTGGTGACAGATTTTTGATTTATCAAGACTAGGAGGACTGCAAAGAGCCCTGTGAAGGACTAACATGAGACTTTGGAGATTTAGGCCCTAGTAAGACACTATTTGCTATGTAGCATCCCCCCATAGAACTAATTACTGCAGGAAATTATGGAACCAAATAGATCGGTATAAAATTGTAAAGGCCTTTAATCTTCTTATCTACAGCATGAGCTGATCTCAAAGGAGTGCTACACCTACTGCTACAGAATGCACAGTTACATTCTGTATCACTAGATTATATGCGGTACTCTACATAGCATTATAAAAGGCTGAAGGAAGCTTTACATCTCCTTCTCCCATATCAGACTTTGACAAATGTCAGCAATAACAAGGAATAAAAAATGGATCATTCACCTGTTTCATATGAAAAGTCTTTTGAGGAAACAGAGATCACTCTTTAGTTAATTGACATACAACTATTATGTGAAAGATGCATTAAAGGAAAGTTTTAGGAGGAAGTATGAGAGCAAGAAGAAAAAATTAAATAATTACAATTTCCAGGAAAAAAATGTGAGAGTTTTTAGCAGGATATTTAAGCTTGAGAACCAGAATTCCCAAGTGGAAAACTAAAATACCTCGAGAGACAGACCGGAAGTGAGAGAGATTCTGCGAACTGCAAGTAGAAAAAAATGATTGTGAAGGAGGGAAGCAAATCCTCTCTGGTGCTTGGAAGAAGATGATTATTTTACCATTCTGGAGGGTACTTTGAAGGTCATGAGATTCACAAGATTTTCTTAATTGCATTTTTAAATATAATTTGACCAACATTTCTCAAATTCCCATTAAACCCATGAAAAATGCTACGCATACTTGTGAATTATTGCAAAGGTATTTTCTTGGTTATCTGAAAATTGGGATTTTTATGCGTGTCTACCATGCCTTTGTAAAACACTAGGTAATCTGCAGATGTGTTTGAAAGCTGCCGGTTCCTTAGGACAGTGGTCTTCAACCTTTGGCCTGTGGGCTGAATCCTGCCTGGAGAGCTGTCACCCAGCCCGCGGGGCTACCCACAGGTCTGGAAATGTTAAGGGAGAGTAGTGGCAGTGTTAATCTCCATGGCTTCCAGAGTTACAAGACTTCCTATTAGCTAAGCTAATGCATCCCTCACTGCAATTTAAAGTTACTACTACTTGTCCTCATGCACAGAAGAATCTCTGCCCTCTTTTACTATAACAGCCTGATCATGGCCCTCTTGGGAAGCTCTGCCTCAAGACTCCCATAAAAGTAGTATTATTCGATCTCCCTCTACTGAAGGATCCCATCTGAAGCCAGCCCTGGTTTTGGGACCCTGGCTGTCTTCTGTCCCTGGCTTCCCTGGTGACCTGTAGCACCCCACATCTAGGAGAACTCCTCCTTTGCTCAGCTCCTGGGATGGGGAGGGACTTCCTCATCAGAGAGGGAGCAGGGTGTCAAGAGTGCCAGTGTCCCAAACAGCATAGCAGACAGCCCCCTCCAAACAGTCTTTATTGCGCCACTGTAGGGCCCTCTGTCCTTCATTGAACTCTACACTGTCCCCACAGGGACTACTTTCTCTCTCTCCAGTTCTCTGAGCCTTCTTCCTTCTCCTCAGGTGCCATCAGCCACACTCCTAAGAGAATAGTTACAAAACCCTTCACCCCTTCCTCTGGATTATCTTTGCTTGGGGACCTGCTCTCCCCAGGAAACCTTTTAGCACTCCCTCTATCTGCATCGGAGCACAGAGGCACGGCTCCCAAGCTGTCTGGATGAAAGGTTTACTCCCTGCTCCCATATAAACTCAGCCTGGTCTGAGGCTTCACATACAACATCATCAATCAAAGAATTGGTGATCTCTGCCTGCAGAATTACCTCTGCAACCTCCCCTTGCTGGAAGCTGTCAGTTCCTTCAGCATCTCTCCAGCACTGTTCTCCCATGCTCTCTAGCCATCCCAGGTCCTGAGTTCAGTTGCTCTGTACAACCCATCTGATTACCTGAGCTTTCTGTTCCCTTCCAAAGGTTACATCTCCCTTGGGGCATAATTCTGCAGCCTTCTCCTTAGAGAGCTGCTTGTACACTGACTCCTCAGCCACTATTTTGGGTAGGCACTCTGGAATCCCACTGCTGATGCCATCTCTCACAGATCAGCACCTCTTCTGAGAGGAGCCTTATTCAGTCTCCTTCCCTCAGGACCACTTGAAGCAAGTCCTGGCCTGGCTTCTCTAGGGAAGCCTATGGCTTGAGACCCAGGCTTCTCCTATGTCCTTGGCTTCCCCCTGGTCTATAGCACCCCACCCTGGAGAGCTGCTTCTTTTGTCACCTCCAGGAAGGGGGTGTTTTCCTCTTCAAGGCAGAGTCAGGCTACCAGTGTCCCAAACAGCACAGCAGACTGCTCAGCTTGTGGCACTTTTCCAGTCTTCAGGGACTTTTCCAGAGGGCCTGTGTTGGAGGGCAGGAGGGAGGACCGGGTAACTATAGGCCAATCAGCCTAACTTCCATCCTAGGGAAAATGATAGAAAAGTTCATCAAGGAGTCTATCTGCAAGACACTTGCAGAGGGTAGGATTCTGAATGACAGCCAGTATGGCTTCATCATGGGCAGGTCTTGCCTTACCAACCTCATCTCCTTCTATGACCAGGTAACTTGCCACCTGAACATGAGAGAGCAGGTTGCCATTGTATGCCTAGATTTCCAAAAGGCCTTTGATCTAGTATCCCACAATGTCCTCACAAGAAAATTGGAGGATTGTGGGCTTAACACCGAGACAGTCAGGTGGGTGGGGAACTGGCTGCAGGATAGGACCCAGAGAGTTAAAGTGAATAGATCTGTGTCATCCTGGCAAGAAGTGGGCAGCAGTATCCTGCAGTAGTTGGTGCTCAGTCCAATACTTTTTAACATTTTTATTAATGATTTGGATGTAGGGGTGAAGAACTCACTAACCAAGTTTGAGGGTGACACCAAACTGAAGATAGGCTACGATACAGGTGGACCTAGACAACTTAGCAAGTCGGGCGGATTGGAATCTGATGATGTTCAACCTCAAGAAATGTAAAGAGCTCCATCTCAGGAAGAGCAACCCCCAACACACCTACAGGTTTAGTGGCACCAAACTGACTAGCACCATGAATGAAAGGGACCTGGGGGTAATAATAGACCACAGTATGAATATGAGCTGACAGTACAATGCAGTAGCCAGAAGGACAAATAATACTCTGGCATGCATCAATTGATGCATCTCCAGCAAAACCAAGGAGGTGATTCTTCCACTCTACTCAGCACTGGTGAGATAGCAGCTGGACTACTGTGTCCAATTCTGGGCACCACACTTCAACAAGGACATGGACAAGCTTAAGAGAGTCCAAAGAAGAGCCACCCATATAATCAAAGTCTTAAAAGGCAAGCCATACAAAAAAAGGGATCTGGGACTCATCAGCCTGAGGGAAAAAAAGACTGAGAGGGGACCTGGTAGCAGCTTACCGCTACACTAGGGAAGTACATTAAGGGCTCGGTGAGCAACTCTTCACCAGGGCACCGGAGGGGAAAACCAGAAGTAATGGCCACAAACTCCTGGAAGACCAATTCAGGTTTAACGTTAGGAAAAACGTCTTCACAGTCAGGGTGTCCAGACTGTGGAATTAGCTCCCACTGGAAGTGGTGCAATCACCTACCCTGGAAATCTTCAAGAGGAGACTAGACCATCACCTTGCTGGGGCCACCTGACCACCAGTTATCTTGCTTCAATCTGTCCACCCACACCATGTCCCTTCCCTCCCCCCACAACAATCTTACCAGCTAGATGCTGCTTTCCAGGCCATCGGGCTGTACTCCCTTGGGGCACATGCACCCACCCCAGGAGCTACCACCCCACCATTGCACCCTCTGAATGAGCTTCTCATGGCTCCATCCCACACCCTGCCCCACTCTGGCTGAGCAGTGCCTGCACCAGTCCCACTCCCTCCCTCACCATGGGGGCCTCAATCTGCATGCCCCACTCCCCTTCCATCCTCTTACTCCTTCCCCCACACCAAACTTACCAGCCAGATGCCACTCTCCATGCTGCCTGGCATGCACTGGAATCAGATAAGTATCTGCCAATATGGCTTCTTAAAAATTGACCATTGGTATCAGCCCAGAAAAATCTCTATTGCCGTACCCCCACTGATTAGGCATGGCATGCTGGTGACAAATCCATATTGGCAGTTACTTATCAACTTGTTATCCCCTATGTAAGAGCAAATTGATTTTTTGTTTATATGCTCCAGTATCTTTCCACATATTGAAGTTAGACGGGCTGGTCTGCAATTTCCTGGATTCTCATTTTTTCTCTTTTGTAAATAAGGGTGCTGTATTTGCCCTTTTCCAGTCTTCTGACCTTCATGAGTTCTCATCAAGAATAGCCAATGCCTCTGCAATCCCTTCAGACAGTTCTTTAAGTACTATAGGACAAATTTCACTTGTTCCCACTGATTTAGAAACATCCTGTCTACCTAAGTAATCACTAACTATTTCTATCCCTTCTATAGGCTGACTACCTAACTGGGTGTCAGATATGACACCTGATCTTTTCTGTGAAGCCTAAAGTAAAAAGGAAAATAAATAGGAGTGTATTTAACTCACGGTGAGGCAAAGCAATTTTCACAGCTTGGTCACAGCACAAAATGCTGATTTTTGCAGGCATTTCCCTGTGGCCCCGCCCCTCACTGCTGACTGGTGGAGAGGCATCTACCATACAATTTAATAGCAAATTCTGTGGAAAGTAAATTATATCATATAATTTATAATATTATTATAAAGCTAAATATACATTTAAATCTAAATGTGTTATTAATATAAATTGATATTCAATATACATTGTAACATATCATCATAATTTATTACATATGTAGCATTCTACAAAAAGTTTAGAAATACTAATTAATGCTAACCTTAATAAAAATATTGTCACTTCACTGACTGGCGCTTTCACTTAGTCTACATCACTAGCAGACAGTAACTCAGTCATATGATCTATGGCTGCAGTGATTATCATGTTGTCTTTGTATTGTGGCATGCGTTGGGACATTCTAAAACTGTATAATATGAATAATATACTGGGTTTTTTAAGGTTGATTTCACTGGAAATCATGGCCAATGCAATATTCAGCTGAAACCGAACTCAAACTGACAATAAAAAGTCCATCTTCTGCTGAAAGAGTTGGCTGATATCACAGCATGACCAATGTTGAGGATATCTGAGAACTTGTGGTACTCAGGCGAAGTTCCAGAAAATTGGAAGAGGGCCAATGTGGTGCCTAGCTCCAAGAAAGGAAGGAAGGAAGGAAGTTCCAGGGAACTACAGGCCAATCAGTTTGACCTCAATCCCTGGAAAGATCTTGGAAAAAATCATCAAAGAAACTATCAACAACAGGCTAATGGATGCATCACCTGGACAAGGAAGAAGAGGCTGATGTCATATATTTGGATTTCAAAAAAAGCCTTTGACTTGGTCTCTTATGATATACTCATGGAAAAATCGGGGAACTGAGACCTCGACAACCTTATGGTCCAATGGCTGGGGAACTGGCTCCATGGTCAGACCTAGAGAGTGATAGTTGATGGAACTGAGTCAGCATGGCGCATAATGACTAGTGGCATCCCCCAGGGTTCAGTACTTGGATCAGTAGTCTTCAATTTATTCATTAATAATCTTGATTCAGGTGTCAGAAGCAGACTGGCTAAGTTTGCAGACAACACCAAATTATGGGGAAGTGTGGTCATGCTAGAGGATAGGCTCATAGGCTGGCAATTCAGGCTAACCTGGACAGGCTCGCAAGGTGGGTGGATCAAAACCTGATGGCATCCAACAAAGAGAAATGCAAGGTGCTCCACCTCAGAAGAAAAAACCCACATCATACTTATAGGCTTGGCAGCGCCATACTCACTAGCACCACAACTGAAAGAGGCTTGGGCATCATGATTGAGCACAAAATGAACATGAGCCACCAATGCGATGCTGCAGCCAACAAAGCAAATAAAACTCTGGCTTGCATTGACCAATGCATCTCAAGCAAGACCCAAGACCAAGAAGTCATCCTCCCACTTTACTCGGCCTTGGTGATGCCACAGCTGAAGTACTGCATGCAGTTTTGGGCCCCGCATTTGAGGAGGAATGTGCAAAACCTTGAGAGAGTCCAGAGGAGAGCCACGTGAATGATCAGAGGTCAAGAAATCAGGCCTTATGAGGAGAGGCTGAGGCATGAGACTTTTCAGCCTGGAGAAACAAAAGCTCAGGGGTGACTTGGAGGCAACCTGTAAGTACATAAGGAATGTGCATCAGGAACCGGGAGAACGTCTGCACACCAGGGCATCCCAAGGGAAGACAAGGTCTAATAGTCGCAACTCCTGGAAGACTGTTTCAAACTAGATATAAGGAAAAACTTCTTTACCATCCAAGTCTCCAGAGTCTGGAATAAAGTTCTCTCCCAGAAGTGGTGCAAGCACCTACTCTGGATACCTTTAAGAAACGCTTGAATGCTCATCTTGCTGGGGTCATCTGACTTCCTGCCCCTCGGGCAGGGGGCTGGACCCAATGATCTCACAAGGTCCCTTGTAGCCCTAATGTCTATGAAATCTATGAAATTTCCTGGTGATTACGGACAACATGTTTTTTTGTGGTTTTCACAAAAACTATGAACCACAAATTAAGTAGAACCCTAACAATAAATACTTCAGTATTCTCTGCATTGTCTGTTACAAGCTTTCCCTCCTCATTCAGCAGGGGAGGAGGACTTCTAACTGCAGTCTCCCCTTTGTTTCACCTACATCATCATGTAATGTTTTCTTGTTTCTTATAATACAAATTTCAGACTTCATCCTTACCTTCAGGGCCCCACCGACACCTAGTGTTGTTGCCACCCATGTATTGGCTCTCAGTTCCTCCTCTGGTTTTTCCCTGTCCATGCACCTTATGGTGTAATCTTTCTTTTAGTGTCCACCAAGAGACATCCAATTTCTCCACAATATGCACGGTTGCTGCAAACCTTTCCTAGGTTTTCCTTGTATGCAATCCCCACCCCACCCCCATTGTTTGTTTTTTTTACCTTGTGTTGCTTTGTTTTTATTGTTCATGGTAGCTGAGACTATAAACACTCTGGGACAGAAATGTGTCCAGCTCTGGAAAGTACTGTATAAATTTGGTGCATCACTGGTGTGTGTTAATGAAGACCAAAGCCAATATGTTTTTCAGTCTCATTTCAAAACTGTTTTCTGTTAGTTACCAAGACATAACCCCTTTATTAATTTTCTAAATCAAAATAAGTACAGAAATTGCTACACATGTAACAGGATTTTAATTATACCAGTTTTCAGAGCTATTGTTAAAACTATTGTTAGGCCTATTTTAGTACCTATGTTCTAGAAGACTTAATTGGCACTAAAAATTATCAATAGAGGGATAGGTGCACTTAAAGAGGTCAATAGCATACTGCATGCATTGAGAAACTTTCAATCAATTTGGATTTAAGTATTTTTAATCGTTAAAATTTCCACTTTATTGCCATTGTTTGAGAATTTCAAAAGAACGTTTCCTTCCTTTCAGATTTTGGCCTCTTTCATTTGGCAAATGCTGAATTCCCTTCAACCTGCCACCCTGTCCTGTGTTCGTCATGGAGCCCCACAGTGACGGTGAATCTGTTTCCTTGTTTATACAAACAGCTGTATCAAAGACAGCAGAGGTTAACATGACTTCCATTTGGCAATATGGAATTTGCTTCCACCTACCCACTCCTCCCATGTTCGTCACAGTGCTTCTGTGAACATTAACCTGTTTCCTTTTTCATATAACCAGCTGTATCAGTCAGAGCAGACATTAACAGCCATATTAAATTAATTGATCCCACATTTATATTTTATAACTAAAATCAAGGGGAATGGTCCTTTCCCATCTTAAATTATAATTATTGACTTTAACATAAGCATGCAGCTTTGCCACAGAAAAAAATAATGTTGCTGTACAAGTGACTGTAAAGAGGAACAGGCTACCATTTATAGCTAACAGACTCTCAGTGATTATTGTTTCTCAGGTGAGTTAAAGTTACAGCAATTATCTTTTTTTGGCATTTTTTCTAAGAAACACTTTTTTCTCCCCCAAAAGAAGTTATAATCATGTGCATCCATGCAAAAGTCAAGAGGCTAAAAAGAGGATTTTACCCAAACTTTCATTTAAAAATTTACCCTGGACAGAGATCAGGCAAGTTGCAAATCATCCGAATGGTAATTTTTTTGGATAAATTATTGAAGGCTCTCCAGCTAGTAAAAATGATCCTAGCTCCATTTTGGGTGTATTCTTCCCATTTGGAAATTGAAAAAACATATAAAGTAATTGACAATATCTCCATAATTGGTAACTGATGGGGACTTTAAACAGAAGAAAGAGAGCATCTGATGAATTCATAGAATCATAGAAATGATATATGAGTCAGAAAGGCATCTCATGTTGCTTCATCTGGAGCACAGTGCCCAGTTCTGGACACCACATGTTAAGGAAGTTGTAGACAAATTTGGGAGAGTTCAGAGGCAAGTAACATGAAGCAGAGGTTGGGAAAATGTAAACTCGGAGGAAAAACTGGTGAAATGGGGGTTGCTTAGTCCAGAAAAGAGAAGCCTAACAGGCTGCAGGGACACAAAAAAGTCTTCAAATATGCAAAAGATTGCTCTAGATAATAATGATCTTTTTTTTGTGCCTACTAGCATTAGGACAGACAGTAATAGGCTTAATATGCAGCAAAAATTATGTATTTTACAGATTAGGAAACACTTCCTAATTATCAGAACAATTGAGCATTGAGCAGAGAACCTAGGGAGAACGTGGAATCCTCTTCACTGGAGTTCTTTAAAAACAGGTTAGCTCAGTGAGTTGGGGTTAATGCTGCCCCAAAGAAGGGGGATGGACTACATGGCTATGATTTCTGTGGCAATAACACCATTGGTTTAGCCCCATTCCTTTTTTTTTTTTTTTAATCAATGTTGTTTTTGGTTATGACATGTGGATGCCAGGAGTTGTTCTACTCAATGGGGCTATTTAATCATCACAATGTAAAAATGGTCTGTGCAAAGCAAAGAGGAAAGAATAACTGTAACATGCACGTGCACAGAGGAATCATTTAAATACCAATAATGCTTTAACATAATTAGAGAGAAAAGACTATGAGCACTGTAATACATTTTATTTGAGATTTAAGTAAGTGCCAAGAAGGTGTGGGGGGCTGTGGGAGGGGGGTCCCCATCGATCCACCAGTCTGTCTTTAAAGGGCAATAGAGCTTGTCCTGCCCATTTGTAAATGAACTATGCGCCTGACCAGAATCTCCTTGTCCTTGGTCCGGTTCTTCGCAGGCACCGTTCCTAAGCACTCCCCAGTATCCCAGCTGTGTATTCTACGGCAGCTTCACACACAAACACATGTTTATCTTCCATTTTTAAAAGCTTATATGGATGTTTGCCAACACACACAGCCAGTTACTTTCAAATCTTTCAACTTCCACTTCAGTGAATTTGATGGAGAAGAGTTGTATGTAATAGAAGAAACAAAAGCCAAAAAACAAACGGTGCTGGGTTTGCTTGCTTTTATTTTGGTCTTCCTTTTTCATTGGGGGTTGAGACAGGGAATGGGGAGGGCTGCAAAAGAGGCACAGTGACAGTTTCTTCTGCAAAGCCTGCTTTACTGAACTTGGCAAAAATGATGCCTTTTGGGTGCATTATAATGGAGTAATCCTCTAGATCCTGATACAGCTACTTGATGTCTATTTAGGTATCTAAATGGAATCCTATTCTACCCTGCCTGAGTACTTGAAAAACTGATAATGGGTCTACTTTTGTAACATGATGAGCTTAAAGACAAAGGGTGTAAAAGTGCAGCTCCCCACTAAAAACATTTTGCAGGAAGCATTTTGAGTCATAACAATCCTCTGGAGCAAACAGAAGTTCACTGTTGGTTCCTGGGGGAGGGGAATCTAGCTGCTGGCTGCCAACCTGTAGCCAGTTTCCTCTAGCAGCCAGTGGGTGCTGGAGGCTAGGGTGGATGAGTCCTCCACCCTGGAGGAGGCTCCAGTACACCTGCCCTACCCCCCCAGCAGGGGCTGGGGAAAAAAACTAGACCAAATTCTCTCTGCTCCCTTTGCCCCTCCCCTGCTCCCGCATTCTGATAAGAGCTTGGAGGCTGACAGGGAAGTCATAAAAATGGCTTGGAGCTGCACAGAGGATAGGAATGCACCATTTGCCTTGATGATTTTTTAAGAACTCAAGCATAGTGGAAAGGGATTGCACATGGGCACATAAATATCATGTAGACACCTAGCTGGAACAGAATCTGGTTTGGTCTTTCCAGAGTCCTGCAGTCTTATTTTCAGAGATGCTGAGTGCTCAGAGCCCCACATTAATTCCTGTTAGAATCCCAGTGCTCCGCATTTCTAGCAATCAGACCTTCCTGAGACATCGGTGTCTAGGAAAGAGTTTCTGGTTGCCAGTTTCATTTCTGGCTATGTGTCTACTTTAGTGGCAGTTGGGAGAGTGCACTGGTGATGGCATGTTCCTCTGAAGGCTTGTTCCTGATATGTAGCTAACTTCCATATTTATCTCAGTGTCCTGGCAGCTGCTTTGGACCTAGTACCATTTCTAGGAGCTTATGACAGTGGTATTTATGAAGTGCAATTACCCCAAAATAATGCCTCCAGATTCTTTACAGGGCAGCTAGAGTTCTCTGCACCTTCCATGTCCTGGAAGCAGGACATTTGAAATGAAAAATCCAACAAAAGACCTCATATGCTAATAGAATAGGAAGATTAGGATTAAAGGCAGTAGTATATAGGCTCACTGCCCTTCAATGCAAATGTGACAGGTCCCACCCCTTCACCTGTCCCTTTCCCCTTATATGGTGTGTGATGTCACAAGCCCCGCTCCTGACCCCAGTCTCATGGTGTGTGACACCAGCAACTCCGCCCTCACCCACAGCCACATGGTGTGTGACATCAGTAACCTCACCCCTGCCCTCCAGTCACATGGTATGTGACACCACCATCACATGGTCCATGACATCAGAAGGACAGCTCATGGAGCCCCCACCCAAAGCCCACCCCCTCATGCTGCAAGACCCACCCTAGACCATGTGGTACAGTTATGACTTATCAGGCCCCAGGCTGCTCTAGCTCTCAGGGCACAGGCATGGCCTATGGGGTGGTGTGACACCTCTAACAACCCACCCCACCACCCCCGATCAATTGGTGGGGTTTCAGAGGCCGACCTCCCCAAGAATGACACCGAACAACTGTAGTGGGTAGAGGGGTGTGGGGGGCTTAGGTTGCATGACCACCAGGTCTGTCTGCTTTCCCAAGTGAGCCCTCTGTTTGTCTGAGACCATGCTAAGGCAAGCAGAGGCAGACATGGGGGAGATTCAGGAGTGTGAAATGGATGCCAAGTCTACCAAAACAAGACCAGGGACCGTGACAGAACTCGAGCAGTCCATATCCAACCTGCCTATGGAGAGCATGGACAACTCTGTCTCAAGGAACTCTGCTGAGGTAACTAATTTAGATGAGTTTAGTGGGGTGCTTTTCTTGTAACTGTCTGGGCCTGTGTTAATAACAATGTTTTTGCAGCTAGACAACATCTTCATAGAGAGCTTTCAAAACCTGCACATTGGCACCCCACCAAAAGTAAAGGTCTTTTGCATGAACTGTTTTTGTTCATGTCCAAAACAGAGCAATTTGAGACCAAAGACTGATGCAACATTTTTGTCCAATGACAATGACCGCTAGCCCAGGCTTTGAGCCTATGGAGGTTACCAAGCAGGGCTACAAGGTCATGGAGGTCACAGAGCAGGGCTACGAGGCCGTGGAGGTCACAAAGCAGGGGTGCACTGGGGGACTATTCTCAAATAAAAAAGTATCCCAACTCCGTTCAGAAGAAGGTTTCTTGCACGACCTGGTTTTGAACAGCTGTTCAAGACAAGACTGAAGACCTCTGTTAATGTTGTATTTCTTACCTAAACCTTGTTTTACTATGATTTAAATTTGTCCTCAAGCATTTGAATGCACCACGTGGGTGTTAGAATGGGGTGGGGTAGGGTGGGGCACAGCGGTTACCAGACATGTCTACACAGGAGGCTTTGTTAAAGGAAGTTGATTACTCTCCTGGTGAAGCTGGGACTTTTGGTGGAGTGAACACACTTTTTGAAGCCACCAAAAGACAGAATAAGGTTCTGAACAGAAGTGGGGTAGCCACCTGGCTTTCAGATCAGGATGCTTACACCCTACAGAAACCGGTAAGAAGATGTTTCAAAAGAAACAAGACTGTTGTTTCAGCTATTGATGCGCAGTGGCAGGCAGATTCAGTGGATATGCAGCAGTTTCCCAAGCACAATTGTGGGGTTAAGTTCATCTTAACAGTGATAGACAAATTATCAAGGTATGCCTGGGCCATAGGTCTAAAAGACAAGTCAGGCAGTGAAATAGCTCAGGCCTTTAAAACCATTTTTACAGAGGACCATGTACCTTGAAAATTACAGACTGATCAGGGGAAAGAATGTTTAAATAAGTCTTTAAGCAAACTGTTAAAACAGTATAACATTCACCATTTTGTGATGAATAGTGAATTGAAAGCGGCGGTGGTAAAGAGGTTTAACAGAACATTAAAATCAAAGATGTGGAAGTATTTTACAGCCCGCAACACCTTTCGCTACACTGATGTGTTACCAGAGTTTATAAAGAGCTACAACCACAGTTTTCACAGAACTATCCGCACCAGGCCTGGTGACGTGAACTTCTCAAACTCAAACTGTGTACAGGAACTATTTCAAAGTAAAAGCAGCAGCACCCATGTTCAGAAAAGGAGACCATGTGAGGGTGTCTAGGACCAAAGGGAGGTTTGAAAAAGATTATAAACAAACATTCAATGATGAGATTTTCATAGTGGATGAAGTCCTTAAATGTGTGCAGATGCCTGTATACCACCTAAAAGATTACGAAGATGAACCTATCAAGGGTTCTTTCTACCCTGAAGAACTACAAAAAGTGAACCCCAAACAGGACAGAGTTTACAGGGCTGAAAAAGTTCTAGCAACAAAAGGAAAGGGAAGAAAGAAGCAGTTGTTGATGAAATGGTTAGAGTGGCTGGCTAAATTTAACGGTTAGGTGGAAGCCTCCCAAGTTTATAACATATAAGGGTACCTCAGTCAGAAGACCAAGACCAAGATGTGTGTTAGCGGCTTTTACACCACATTGTGGAACATCACCTTGTCAGGGACTTTTTGGTTCCTTTACTACGCTGCATCCCTGTCCGTGGGAGCAACAACAAGTTTGTCACCATCACATACAACAAGCCGCATTATTTCCCCATTAGTCAGCACCACACTGACACAATCAGCATTGAAATAAAGACGGACCAGAACAAACATGTCTCGTTTTGCTTTGGTAAAGTGATCACTAAGCTTCACCTACGCCCCTGGAAGACTTTGAGATTTTAAAATAAGTAAAAGCATGATGGTGATAGTAAAAAACTATGGGGACCCTTACTTGTACAGAAATTATTATAAAGCCCAGGCTGGGTATGGTCTTCCCGGATATCAAGGGGTGCCCATGATGTATGGGGCTGGTGTGGGAGGCATATTCCTCAGCCTCTTTAGAGAAGCCGTTCTGCTTTTGAGAACGGGTCTGGAGATTATTAAGCCCCATGCTAAAAATGTGGCGCAAAACATAGCCAAAGTCATGATCGGTCACATCTCCCAAGCTGTCCTGGATAAGGTGGTCAAGCCGGCAAAGCAGGAGGGGTCTGGCCTCATGTATATTCAAAGAAAGAGCCTTAAAAGAAAGAGAGATGCACCACTCTCCAGACGTGTAGGACCCCTTCAACCCCTTAAAAAGAAGAGAGTAAGTCAATGGGACAGCCATAAACGAAAAACCAAAAAGCAGCCTGGGAGAAAGAAGGGGCACTCTCCTGGAGAAAACAGAAATATATTTTAATTGCCATGGCCTTTGTTCCCTGTGGGTCTGAAGAATGCTCCAAATCTGAACGAGATGTGTTTCAAATAGCCCCTACGCAGACCTGCATTGAGAAAAGCCTGTATGTTGAGATCCCCCCACTCTCAGCTATTAGTAAGTCCGGACCATTGACTTTTTCATAGCTGGGAATGGCGAAGATTACATGGATTTGAATAATACGCTGCTGTACCTTTACTACAAGATTGTAAAAGGCAATGGAACTGATCTTGATGCCGGAGCAGCGGTGGGTCTGGCGAATTACCCACTGGTCTCTGTCTTCAGTCAGCTGGATGCCACTCTGGGAGACCGTCTCATAAGCTGGAGTTATGAAACTGTTACCTTTATCGAGCCTTCATCAAATCAATTCTCAACTACAGCGATGACACCCTCGCCACCCAATTTTCTGCCAGCCTGTTTTACAAAGATACCCCCGGACATCATGAAATGGTCGCATGGGATGGCGATAATCACAGGTTTTGGAGATGGGCAAACCTGACAGACCAGAGCAAAAAGATAGAGCTGCTTTGGCCATCTCCATAGTGATTTGTTTTTTCAAGAAAAACTGTTGCTGAACGGCATAGACATGAAAATTAAACTGACATGCAGCAAAGATGCTTTCTGCTTGATGGGTACTGCAGCAGCCGGGCCATATAAACTGAAAATCACAACCGCCTCACGTTTTGTGAAAAAAGTGAAGGTATCCCCAGCGTCCAACTGGGCCACGCAGAGGCCTTGCTTATGGCCAACACCTAATGCCGCGCAGACCACATGGGTATGAAAGTGATTAGCGTTCCTGCCGGCAGCTGAGTCAGCAACCTGGAGAATCTGTTTCTGGGGCAGTTGCCCAAACTCATCGTCATTAGGTTTGTGTATAATGGTGCTTTTAGCGGGAATTATGCTAAGAACCCCTTTAACTTTAAACATTACAATATTAATTTTGTGACCCTCTCCATCAATGGAGAACAAACCCTCACAAAGCCCCTACAACCAGGTTTTGAAAATGGTAACTGCATGAGAGAATATATGCAGCTGGTACACACAGCCGGTAAACATATGAAAAACCGGGCCCCGATAATCAACTGTGAGGACTACACCATGTTTGCCTTTGACCTGTCTCATGACCAGGAGTGTGCTGATCATTATTTGCTGATTAAAACCAGAAACCTGAAAGCAGAAATACGTTTTGCTGTGGCTTTGCATGTTAACCACGGTTAACATGATAATGTACGGGGTCTTTGACAACATCATAGAAATAAATCAGAGAAGAAATGTCCTGTTTGACTACATGTGAAGACGGACACTGAACAGCTCGCCAGGGTTTTATCCTCAGACCTGTATGCCAAAGAAACTTTCTTAGACGTTTTCCCCTGTGACTGGCTTCCTAAGGCTAGACTGTCTAAAAGGTCCCTGAGCTTGGTGGTCAACACACACCCGCATAATCAGCCCGGAGAACGCTGGTTAGCTGTTTATTTGGAGGATCAGAACTGCAGGGAATTTTTCGACTTGTATGGTCACCCCCCAAACAGTGCTCTCTTTCCTCAAACGCTATGTTCTTTTTAAACAAGAAAGCTACTGACACTCCTTTCCAGATGAAACAGTTACAAGACCCCCTGATCTGTCGCCTGCGGATACCATTATGTATTTTTCCTGCACCACCATAGCAAGGGGCTACCATTTGAACAGGTTTTAAAATTGTATTATTCCAATGATTTAGCACAAAATGATAGGGCAGTGATGCATTTTGTAAAAAGTATATAAAAATAAAAAGTATATATAAAAATTTCCGTGTGGCCAGGCCTGCTCAAAACAAGTTTCAACATGCCCAGACATGTATTTCTTGCTATGACTTTCACGAACGCTTTGTCTAAATAAAACACTCAGCTGATGCTGTGTAAACAAAGCTGTTGCTGTTTAAACGTGTGTGTGTTTTCATTTTAAAAAATCCTTTGTAGACAAAGATTGTAGCAGAATAGACTAGTTTAATTCAAAGCGTGAAACTTTACATGGAGAGCCAATGGCTTTTAGAGACAGCTTGTTAAGGTGGCACTGTTGGTGTTTCCTGGTATGAGGCAAATGCTTTCAGGCGTTCCAGATGATCACGATTTGTGGCATTGCCCATAACAGAAGACAGTATGTTCAGTTCGGCCATGGCTTTCATAAACATGTCCTAGCCTTTAGGTGGACATTTAGTAGACCTGGCATGAGCCTGAAGGGTTCCCCAGACCAAGTCAAGTATGTTAGAACCCTTAACGAGCATCCCTTTGTAGACGAAACCCCCTTGATCCTCCCAGGAAGAAATACCCTTGTGCTGGCTCAGCTTAGTGAGCAACACTTTAGCATTTGTCCTGTATCGGGCATGCACGTTATCCAATATTTCCTGAATGACAGGGTAGGTTTTTGTTGGGTTTCCGGCTTCTGGGGGAGTCTGTTCTGGCAGAAACAGGGTTAATTTCCCTCTGTCCAGATCACCCTGCTTTACGTAGGTCAGGTATTTTTGAAGCACAGCGGCATACAGTTTAGCTTTATCATATTCTGCTAAACCCTGCCTTTGGAGAATATCCCTCATTTCAGCATCCAGTAAGTGGGTTGCCTTGGTTCTGATATTTTCCCAAGGCGGTGGAGGAGCCCTTAATTGTTCCAGCTCATGTTTGGGCACCAAGTACATTTTTTCTGCATGCTCCATCACCAGCTAGTCAAAAGCCCCATAATCAGAGGGAGAGCAGAACTTAACAGAAGGCTGATAAATCCCCCAGACTGTTTTACCAGCTGTTTCCTTTTTTTTTTTAAGAGGCAATCTTTTGTTACTTGGGTTTTTTATGATCCCGTGTCTCTCTTTCAGCACGTGAATTTGATGCGGTGTCAAAGACATGTTTCCTTTTAAGGTGTTCAGAGCAATTTCTGAAATGGCCACTACTAAATTGTCAGAGGCTGAGTAGAGTATAGCTTTTCTCTGCTGTGGGGAGGATTGAAGAAGTAGTTTTAAGAGAGCCAAATTTCTTTTTATGTGGTTAGACATGTTTCCCTTCCACTGTCTCGAGAGCTAAGAAGAGGCCGCTGCTACATCATTTCTTTTTATTCCCACCCACTGCTTTTTTAAAAGTATAAGCAGCAGGTTGGTTGGGAGGAAAAAGCCCAGTTCTTAATCTAAAAGCATCTAGGGTAGAAGCATTTAAATCAACCACCAGATACCCATAAGGTGTTTTAGTGGCATCCTCAAAAAGCTTCTAGAAAGAACTGGGCCAGGGACACTATCTGTAACTTATTCCTGGGGTTTTTAAACAAAACCATGTATTTTGTGTTAAGGGAAAACATTTTGAACTATATATGCACGTAATGCTACGATTCCGATGGTGCATGTACTTGGTAAAGGCTTTCTCAGTTTCGCCACTGTCACAGGCAGAGTCCATCAAATCATCTACCACAACCATATTTATTTTATTAGGAGGAAACAAACAGTCATCGTTGAGACTATCCAGTAAACCCTCCACAAACTTGATAAAAGGGATTTACAAAGTAGTTCCTTTTACAAAGGCTGCCAACAGCTATAGGCCCCACAATACTCTCAGGCACAACAGGCAGCATTCTGTCAGCGTGATCCAGAAGGCTTTTTATGAAGTAACTTTTACCACAGTTGCCAGGGCCTGCCAAAATCACAGCAAAGGGGTGCTTCCAGCGCATATCCATGTTCAAAAACCATAGGGGATGCTGTTAAAGTTTTCTGTTAGGACTCTTTTGTCATAAACAACTTTCTTCGTTTTTCTCATGGCTTTGGTTTCTATTGTCCGCTTGCTCTTGTTCCTGACGATAGAGCGCTGTTGTATCATGATTGTTTTAGGGGTGTCCCCAGCGGGGTTTGCCCTACAAACTAGAACAAGATCTCTCAAGGTTTCAAAGTTGACTTTTTCACAGTTGGCCACATTCAGGGTAATCCCTTTGACCTTCAAGCAAACCTTTCCCCTGGACAACTTGTACCTGTAGGTTTTCAGACTAGCCAACACAAACTCCGTGATGTGAGCATCTGGTGGGATTTCGCCGGTGAGCTCGCCTAAGTATTCGCCTAGCGGGGGATTCCACTCTCCCTCGTGGCTCACAAATATCACAGAATCTGTGTGGTGGTACAGACACCGGTCTTGCAGGCTGTCTAACAACTCGTACAACTCTAAGCGTGCATAAACGGTGGTGAAACAGGCTATAAAGATGTTTGTGTTACCAGAGAGTGTGTAACAGTCTTTGGCATGCTTCCAAGACACACAGGCTGCCTCATCATCAATAAAGTCGCAAGATAAAATTTCATCGGCGAGAGAAAAGAGGTAGCCAAAGAGTTCTTCAGGGTCTCTCATGGTGCTGGTGTTGGGCAAGTTGGTTCTCTGACCGAATTTACCCTACAAAGAAACAGTTTTGCTATTTGGCACTTTACAGGGTTGGGTTTGATATGCCTTGGGCGTAAGGTCACACCTGCTTTTTTGAAGAAATTGACCACATAGCTCTTTTGTTTTTCTTGGTTGGCACACCAGGCGGGGTAGTCTGAGTCTTCCTGCTTCTGTCGGAGGTGCATTTTTATGTACCATGGAAAAGGAGTGCTACACCTCTCAGCAATATGCCAAACTTCATAGACTTGAGCTACTTTGTACCCCTTGGTGATAGCTTTATTCAATTCTAGTGTGCAGCACGTGCCTAGGAGGGCCTTCTCTTCATCAGTGTGGTCGCACTTTTGCTGTCTTGTTTCCGCACAGAGGTGGCACAGTGTAAACATAAGTTTCCTGTTTACCCTGATGGGTAGCACGGGGGAAAAAAAGACTTTGTGGTGGGTACAGTTTCATAGATTTCATAGACATTTGGGCTGGAAGGGACCCCGGAGGATCGTTGAGTCCAGCCCCCTGCCCCAGGGGCAGGAAGTCAGCAGGGATCATAGGATCTCAGCAAGTTAAGTATCAAAATGTGTCTTGAAGGCATTCAAAGTGGGTGCTTGAACCACCTCTGGTGGCAGTCTATTCCAAAACTTGTGGGCTCAAACAGTGAAGAAGTTCTTTCTTACATCCAGCCTGAATTGGTCACAGTGGAGTTTGTGACTGTTCGATCTTGTCATCCCTTGGGGCACTCTGGTGAACAGACATTCCCCCAAATCCTGATGAGCACCCCGATAAACTTATAGGTGGCCACCAGATCACCCCTGAACTTGAGCTTTTCTAGGCTGTATAGCCCCATTGCTCTCAGCCTCTCATCATAAGGCCTGTTTTCCTGACCTCTGATCATGTGCATGGCTCTCCTCTGCACCCTCTTAAGCTTCTCCACATCCTTTTTGAATTGTCGAGCTCAAAACTGGATGCAGTACTCCAGCTGCAGCCTCACCAAGGCCGAGTACAAGGGGAGAATGATATCCCAGGATCTGTTTGAGAAGCATCTATGGATGCAAGCCAGCATTTAGCTCACTTTACTAGCTGCAGCATCACACTGAAGGTTCATGTTCATCTTGTGATCAATCATGACCCCCAAGTCCCTTTCATCTGTAGTGCTAATCAGCATAGCACTGCCAAGTCTATAAGGTTGCTGCAGGTTTTTCCTCCCAAGGTGGACAACCTTGCATTTTTCAGTGTTGAACACCATCAGGTTCTCATCCACCCATTTCGTGAGTCTGTCCATATCTGCCTGGATCACTCTCCTATCCTCAGGTGTGGATGCTTTACCCCAGACTCTGGTGTTGTTGGCGAACTTGGCCAGTCCACTTCTGACACCAATGTCCACATCATTGATGAAGATGTTAAACAGTATAGGCCCTAGAACAGAGCCTTGTGGGACCCCACTGGTCACAGGGCACCAAGATGATTTGCTCCCATTGACCACTACCTTCTGGGTCCTACTGCAGAGCCAGTTCCCCAGCCAGCAGATCGTGGTGACATCAAGGCCACAGTTAGCCAGTTTAGCCAAGAGGTGATCGTGGGATACCAGATCAAAGGCTTTTTTAAAGTTGAGGTATATAATGTCAATCTCTTCCCCCTTGTCCAGGTGTTATGTCACCTGGTCATAAAAGGAAATGAGATTGGTCAAGGAAGACCTGCCCACAACAAACCCATGCCGGCTATTCCAAAATAGCTCAACAGAGGTTGGAAATTGTCATGAATGGTTTCAGGGTATTCCTTCGTTGTGTTCATGAAGGGGTAAAAACTAGTAAAATTGTAATAGTGTATTTGTTCGCTGGGTTTAGTTTGATAATTTAGATAGATGGCATTAGTTCTCCCCCCAAAAAGAGCGTCCCTAGGCACCAGCGGAGAAGGCAGCAGGGTTCTGCTTAAAAAATCTGCCCGTTCCCATTTCTAACAGAGCCCTCCACTTGTGCTCTCAAACGGTCCTAATGGTAAACCCCTCTCTCGAGATAATCAGTCTTGTGCAATGCCTGGTAATTCAGAAACCCGTAGGTGGTCCCCTTCAATGGGTTCTTGTCTTTCTCATTGTAGCAAGTGACACAACCATGGAAAAAACATCCATTAAATTCAAACACCGTAGGTTCCCCATCAATGTTGGCATAACCATCTAAAAAATTGGGGCCTACCTGAAATTCCTCACCCTGTAAGGCATGTCAAATATGAATATTTTCTTTCTCCGAAATGTACATTAGCTACTGGATAGAAGGGGTTGAAAACCTCTTTTTCTTTCTGTGATAGCTGTCCAGAAGCACTATGAAAGGGAGAAGCACTATGATCTGCGGTTCCAAAAACATAAACCTGTACATGGCCATGCAGACAGAGGTATTGGAAAGGATCTATGCAGCGCGATCTATGCAGTGTTCTACATTTTGGAGTTCACCATCTATTTTCACTCGGTCTACCTGCCATGTCTTTTTTATAATTTCATCCCTGTAGAGGCAAAATTTTTACGTCCTGCTGACAATAATAGGCCAGATCCTTTTGCAGGTCAAAGGTCTTATCACAGTTATTCTGATGCCATTCAAAAAACTGTTCTTTCTCACCGGACATCATATTTTCAATGCTGTACTACTCCACCTTTGGGAGAGGACCCCATAACTTTGGTTTTCTGCCATGTTAAAAAAATGTGGGAAATAACCTTTGCATCCTTCAAACTCCATCACCTGTGGAAGCCTGCTAAGTTTCACTGGCAAAAAGTTTAAAGAATCTATGAAACGGATGCCTAGCCTGGTCACTTCTATTCACATCAGTTTACCACCCTGAGTGATTAGTTTAACACCCATTTTTTCCTTCAGTGGCTAACAATGAAGTAACCATCATAGCCTTCAGCGTTGCGATTTATGAAGGAGTAGTCCTTGAACTTTTTAGCCATAAAGACCTTAATAAAAACAGACAGGCACTCTTTGCCCTTAAACTCCCAAGTGCTTTCTGGCTTTTTGGGCTTAGCTTTACAACCTTTTGGGGGGGTTTTGCCTGTGGCTTTCTGAGGGTTTTTTTCCCCTTTTCTTTAGTTCCATTGCAAAAATGTAGTTGGGCACATGCATCCCTGTCTCCTGCACACATTCAAAATCATAAAAAGACTTCTTGAAAATGGGAAGTTATAGGCAGATATAGAGACCACGGATTTGGCAAGTGGGAGACTTGCACAAGGCACGATCTGAGAAAGACTTTCTCTTTAGATCTAGATGGACTAAAATACAGATCTGGCTTCTCATTGCAAGAAGGAAAACTGGTCATGAGGGTGCAGTAAGATTTATAGAAGTTGAACTGGCTTTTGGAGCCAGCTCAGGCACTGCTGTGAGTTGTGCAAATGCTGGATTCAAAATAGCTCCTTATTCTGAGTATATGCAAAGGGCTGTATAGGTATGAAAGGTCACCTTGCTATACAACGGCTATTGCTTCTTTAGGGCTTCTGAGAATATGAACCCCAGAGGGTTAAACAGTGGTGCTTGTTAGTGGACAACAGGGGAGATGTAGAGGAACAATTAAAAGCTGCAAAGATGATCTGAAAAAGCTGCAGAAAATAAAATGTGACAAGGCACAGTACATAGGGAGCAGAATCTTTATATCTCCTTAGAGCTGTATAGCTAAAAACGCAGCAAGAGTGGGAAATGCTGGAGCAAAGAGGAAATAAAGTGGGTGGGGAAGGTTGGGCCACACAAGTTGTCTCCAACTTAAGTGTGAGTGTATTGGGGAGGTGGTGTTGGGCTTTTATTTTACTTAGGGGACACATAGCCACCAAACTGTCACACAGCCTCTTGTATATAACGAGCAGTGTCTGCTGTTCCCCCCTCTGCGCGGAGCAGGGTGGATGGTTTGGGTATGAACTGCTGAACTGGCATTCAGGTACCATTTCTAGCTCTTACACATTTCCTGCACAACTCCAGAAAAGTTGTTTAATTTTCCTGGGCCTCGCTTCTCTACCCTGTCTGTCAAACCAGGTACTAGAACACCTTATCTCCTGCCTTTCTCTCCTTCTCATCTGTTTAAGGTCTTCAGGGCAGGGATAGTCTTTCCAACCCATTGTGTGTTTGGACTGCACTTCATGCAAGGCCTCAGTTGCAACTAGGGGTCATTACAACCCATGTAACAACTACTAATACGCTGAATGCTTTGTGTGCACCACATAGATGTGCACTAGGAAGTCCTGCAGGAAGTTGTTTAGATGTATTATAATACAATGCAGTGACACTTGGACTTTGGTTGTGACATTCTGTTTAGTATAATTTGGCTGTATCTACTGAAATTGTTTATAGGTTAGGTCTGTGCCTGTTTGTTTGTGACAGTGTATATTGGACAGCTGCATGTTTATGGTCTGCTCATTGCCTGGTGGTTTTTGTGTCTGTGGGAAGGAGCGAGGCAGGAAGGAACTGGGTATGTCTGACTCCTCAGCAGTGGTACCAGCAAGAGCAGCAGGAACTGAAGCACAATCTCCTCCTCCTCTTCACTGTTTCACTGACACAGAGCAGGGAGAAGGTCAGCTTAGCCAGCAGCCTGACTCAGGAGCAAGGAGGTCTGCAGCTTTGTCTTAGAGCACCTCGGTGAACTTTCCTAAATCCCAGCACCCCCCACGTGGGCTCGTCTCTCAGGTGAGTTTCAATCTTTATTTATTTGCTCTTAACCTCAAAGAAGTTTTTCATCACTGATATAAAACACTGCAGTGTTGGGGCCCCTGAAGGGAGGTGGCAGGGGGCATTTTTAGTTATTGGTGTCTGATGATCTGTTAAAAGCAAAAATCAAAGCAAACCAAAAATCTAGTGATGTACACAGAAAAAATGCAACTTGAAAGTAATTTCCTTGGGCTCTGAAAAGCCGGATCCAAACTGTAGAAGTGCTTTTGAGAGAGGTGCTGTTGAGGAACTTAGACCTTTTATTTAGATAAGAAGGAGTTTAAATGTCAAAGGCGCACAAAGGATTACCAGAGCTGTGTGAAATAGTCTACCTACTACGGCCCCATCTGGATGTTGATTCCTTTAGGCACTGCCAGAGCAGTTCAGTTGGAAAATTAAAACACGTCCAGTTTAGAACTGATTGAGAAGAGCCTTAAATACCTCACGTTTCCTAAGCAAGTGCAGTAAATACAGTGGGAAGCTAGTAAACCAAGCAGGATGATATGCACACATGCTGTGCACTGCTGTATGGATTTATCTTTGTACCTGATCACTCAACAGGACTCAGTCAAAGTGGTTTCTCATCTGTAAACTATTTTTACTTGCTGTTATTTATAATGACTCCTGGGAAGGTTTCTTTTCTATGAAATAATATTCCTGCTATCCAAAAACATGCTGGCTTGTTACAGGGTTGTGTTTTTGGGTTTCTTATTGTGGGGTTGTTTGTGCTGCTGAGAATTTTCTCAGGCTCCTGATGTTTCTTTTAAAAATAAATCACCAAGGGATCAGTTTTGTGGGGCTGAATACTTGGGCTTAGACTGCCCATGTTCATAGCATCTGCACTTACTAGTAATCCTAAAACTTATGGAGACTTAAAAAGGACAAGAAGAAGCAGCCAGATGCTGGTTCACAAGACCTGGCAGTGTCATTGTCATCCATGGCTGTATGGTAATCCACATCCTCATTGCCTTTGCCCCAGTGACATACTGTGTGGAATGCCCTTTTCAAGCCAGTCTCTCTGACCACTTCCCCTCCTTCAACTTGCTTCCCGCCATTAAGAAGTGACTCAAATGCATGTATTTACTAACATGGACTCTCCTGTGCTATACGTAAGCCTCTGCGGCCGCACGCCATTCTACCTCAGCTTGTTTTGCTGCCCCTCATCATGATGTTATTACCTGAAATGAAACTATAAGGTCTTTATGAGAGGAGAACCCTGATGTAAAACATTCAATACATGTTTGATACTTTGAAATGGTCTATAAAAATACTATAATGTGAGTTGCATTCCCTCCACTTCAGCCATTACTTGGGAGTATTTGAGGGGGCTGTGAAGCATATTGTGAGGTACATGTGATGATATAAGGGAGCACTATGCACAAATATATGCTGGGATGTGAGTGTGTATAAAATACAATAACATTCCCCCTGCTTTTGGGATGGTGAACACCACAGTATATAAGGTAAAATGAGGAATGGCAGACCTGAGGTTTTCATTTTTAAAACTATTATTATAATCAGTGCCAGGATGTATTGACCCTACCCTGTTGCTGGCATCAAGATAATCAGACCATTTGATCTGAACAGAGAATCCAGCAAGGTGACTTCACTTCAGAAGCAGCTGACAGGAGTCTTAGTGGGGATGAGAGGATTCTTACCTTGGCTACCACCCTCTGTGTCCGACCTCAAAGCCAATTCCCCAGCCAGAGGACTGTGATGTAGCCGAGGCTGCAGTTGGCCTGTTTTTCTGTAAGACGATCATGGGATACAAGATCAAAAGCTTTTTTAAAGTCAAGATATATGACATCAATCTCTTTTCCCTTATCCAGGTGATATGTCACCTGGTCAGAGAAGGAGATGAGATTGGTCAGGCAAGACCTACGCACAACAAACCCATGCGCGCTATCCCTCAGGAAGTTGCCTTCAGCCATTTTGTCAAGAATGGTCTCTTTGATGATTTTTTCCAAGATCTTCCCTGGGATAGAGGTCAGGCTGATGGGCCTGTAGTTCCCCAGATCTACTTCCCTTCCTTTCTTGAAGTTAAACACCACATTGGCCTTCTTCCAGTCCTCGGGCACTTCACCTGCGTGCCATGAGTTCTCAAAGATTTGTGCAAGTGGCAGAGCTATGATGCTTGCCAGCTCCTCAAGTACCCTGGGGTGTAAGCTGTCTGGGCCAGCTGACTTGAAGGTGTCCAGCCTTTGAAGGTGTTCCTTCACATGGTCAACATTGATGAAGGGTAAAAGTTCTCCCTTGCTCTGTTCTTCCTGTACCATATTGAGCAGGGCCATCCCTTGGGGCTGGTGAAAAACTGACACAAAATACCCATTGAGCAGCTTGGCTTTTTCCTGGGCATCAATTGTCAGTTGACCCATATGGTTTAGCAGGGGTCCAATGTTACCCTTGCCTTTCCTCTGGCTCCCCACATATCTAAAAAAGGACTTTTTATTGTCCTTGATACGTGTAGCCAGTTGGAGTTCAGTCACAACCTTGGCTTTCCTGTTTCACTCCCTACAGGTCCAACCAGTGCAGAGTACTCCTCCTTTGGGGTGGATCCAGCCTTCCATCCTTTATAGGTCTTTCTTTGTATTTGTATGCAGGAGGTCCACTAGTTCCCTGCAGAGCCAGGGAGGCTGCTGTGCCCTTTTGCTGCCTTTCCTCTGAGACGGGATAGACATTGCTTGAGCTTCCAGGATTGGTCCCTTGAGGAGCAATCACTCTTCCTGAACTCCCTTCCTCTTTGGGTCGTGGTCCCTTAGGACCTCACCAGCAAATGAGCTTATCAAAGTCAGCCTTCCTGAAGTTGAGGACTTCTGCTTTGCTGACTGATTTGCCAGCTTTCTGGCAGATGGTAAAGGTGATCAGCTCATGGTCACTGTCTCCCAGCTTCCCTTTAATCATTAGGTCACTGATTAAGTCATCCTCCATTGCCAGTAACAGGTCGAGCAGTGCTTTGCCTCTCATTGGTCCATAGACTTCTTGAGTCAGATAGAGTTCATCTACACGCATGAGGAAACTGTGACCGTTCGGATGTGCCTGAGTGCCCTTCCCGTGAGATGTCAGGGTAGTTGAAATGTCCCATGACAACCATGCACTGGGAGCATGCAGCTCAGCTAGTTCCCAGGCAAATTCCTGGTCAAGCTCTTGATCTTGGCTAGGAGGTCTGTAGTAGACTCCCACCATTATGTCCCCTGTGCCTTGTTTGCCATGGATTTTGAGTCAGAGAGTCTCCAGTCATCCACCCTGGGTGCCAGTGTCAGCTTGCAGGGATGCATAACTTTCCTTGACAGAGAGAGGTACCCCCCAACTCTTTTTTCCACACAATCTCTCCTGTACAAGGTATAGCCATATATACCTGTGGCCCAGTCATAGGTGGAGTCCCACCAGGTCTCCTTTATCCCTATGAGATCATAATCCTTTTTGTTTAGCAGGAGGACCAATTCCTCCTGTTTGTTCCCCAAGTTCCTGGCATTGGTGTACCGGCACGTAAGTGTATCATTGGGGGCCCTTGCCTTCCCTACAGATTGCTCTGGGGCTGTGGTAGGGGTGGGTTCCCTTGAGTGCCTTAGCCTGCTGGGTTTACAAAAGCTGCCCACTGAGCTTATTCACCTTATCCCCTGGCGGGCTCAGTTTAAAGCCCGGTCGAGCAGGTCAGCCAGTCTGAGTGATAGTTGATGGAAGCCAATCATTGTGGTGCATCGTGGCCAGTGGGGTCCCCCAAGGCATATTCTTTTCAACATCTTCATTAATGATGTGGACATTGGTGTCAGAAGTGGACTGGCCAAGTTCACTGATGACACCAAACTTTGGGGTAAAGCGTCCACACCCCAAGGACATGATGGTGATCCAGGCCGACCTTGACAAGCTCAGAAAATGGGCAGATAAAAACCTGATGGTCTCCAACACTGAAAAATGCAAGGTATTCCACCTGGGGAAGAAAAATCCACAGCTCGCTTATAGGCTCGGCAGTGCTATGCTTGCTAGCTCCACAGCCGAAAGGGACTTGGGGATCATGATTGGCCACAAGGTGAATATGAGCCACCAATGTGATGTTGCAGCTGGCAAAGCGAGCAAACCTCTGGCTTGCATCCATAGATACTTCTCTAGGAAATCCCAGGATGTCATCCTCCCACTGTACTCGGCCTTTGTGAGGCTGCAACTGGAGTACTGTATCCAATTCTGGGCTCCACAATTCAAAAAGGATGTGGAGAAACTTGAGAAAGTCCAGAGGAGAGCCACGTGCATGATCAGAGAGCAGGAAAACAGGCTTTATGATGAGAGGCTGAGAGCCATGGGACTCTTCAGTCTGGAGAAGCGCAGGCTCAGGGGCGACTTGGTGGCTACCTATAAGCATATAAGGGGTGTACATGAGGATCTGGGGAAACACCTGTTCACCAGAGTGCCCCAAGGGATGACAAGGTCAAACGGTCACAAACTTCTCCAAGACCATTTCAGGCTGGACATAAGGAAGAACTTCTTTACAGTCCGAGCCCTCAAGGCCTGGAAAAGACTGCTGCCAGAGGTGGAGCATGCACCTACTCTGGACTCCTTTAAGAGTCAATTGGATGTTTATCTTGCTGGGATCCTGTGACCCCAGCTGACTTCCTGCCCTTCGGGCGGGGGGCTCCCTCTTTAAGCTTTGTGAATCTCAGGGTATTGTTATGTTACACTCAGCTCACTTTGTTTAGAGTGTAATAAGCATTAATATGACTCAGGAAGTTTTCCGCTCAGTTGCATGTTGTTGCTTACTACAATCTAAGCAGACCATTACACCGCACTGGAGTCTTGAAATGTCACCAGCATGGTCCCAGAGCTTATTCTGAAAATCAGCTGATTTCTGGTCTCAGCCCTAGGATGGTAGAGTTAGGTGGGAGCTGAGAGAACTGTTTGTCAAGCTGCCAGCCTTTTTATGAGCTTTGAGCCACCCACCACCACTACCACCACCACCACTCTGGAGTCTCCTAATCATATTACCTTTGGGCTAGGGACAGACATTCAAAAAGCCTGGGCCTGAATTGATTCAATCTTTGCCAGTTAGTCTAACCTGGCTAGGCTGAACTGGTTTGTAACTTTAAAGACATCTCCTCTGTACTGAAGAAACTCAGGCACATGCTTGCTGTGGCTCAGGCTAGAAGCCAGGGGGTGCTATAGCAGCCCTCCCTTTCCTTCCACACCACTGAGCTGACCTGGAGGGCATGGCCAGGCACCAGCAAGACACTCTGATTAAGGAGGTCTGGCTGCACCATCCCAGCCTTTTCCCTGCTGGCTGCTCAAGGGGTGAGTGTGTTGCCAGACCCCAGCCCCCTGCTAGCACTCTGAAGTAAAGTGGAGGTGGTGTGCAGTGTATGTATCTGTTGATGATACAGAGATTTTCAATCTCCCACTTCCTACTTTTTTCATACTGTCTGCAGCAAACTGACAGGCAAGGAGCCAGCAGGGTTTAGCAGTGTTTATCAGCCCATCAACAAAATAAAAGCCTCTTTCATTAGTTCAAGCTCTTCTTAAACAGTTTTTTCAAGGAAGGAATGGAGGGACATTACCAGCTGACCAGTTGATTAGCTCCAAAAGCCATAAGTGGACACTGTTCTGTCTGCTTGTCCCAGTGCAATTGGACACACACACACACATAGACACCTCTCTTTATTAGCTAGCACACCACATGCCTAGGGGCTGTGGGGCTAGGGTCCATGTTGTGAGAGATGGGAGGGAGGGGGGAATCCGTGCTTGAGCAGCGAGGGGGAGGTGGAGAAAGGGGAAGCCAGGCAGACCCTACTGTACATACAGTCTCTACCAGAGCTCTGGCCAAGGAGCAGGGGGCAGGGCCAGCTCTGCTCTGTGGAGCAGACTGCCCTACCCAGAGATGCAAAGCATCAGGGATGCCGGGGGAGTCTGGTTTAACTTAAACCAAGAAAGGGTCTGGGACAAATATTGCATAAATTGGTTTGACCCAAATCAGTTAAGTCTGATACTACATTCAGTTAGGTTTACCTTGAACCACTTTCAGCCATTTTGAAACTGTTTTATGTGCACTGAACTGATGTTCTGTTACAGGTTTAAACCAGTTTCTGGTCACTTAAACTGGTTTATTTGTAATGTCTGTCCATAGCCTTGGGGAGCAGTCTGCCATTAGTTCAACAAGTGCTAGATAATATGATCTGGAGATATTCCTCGCCAGAAAAGTCCTAACTTTACGGTACTATGATGGTACTCAGCATGTGTGCCTGAATACTTGGACAGTTGCATTGTAAGTACAATTGGTACATGCTAAGTATAACAATACCTCAGAGGGAGCACAGGCTTAAGCCACTTCCTTGGATATCTCTAGATAATGTGTCTGGGGAGTGGGACTGAATTGGACAGTCTTGTAAAAAAATGTTTGTATTTTATCTTTCTAGGAGGAAGAGGCTGATAATGGGTTTGCCTATGTGCATACAAGATCTGCAGGGGAGGAGGGGAGTCATGGGCCATGGAGGCAAGAGAGAAGGAGCTGTGCTTCAGTAACTTACTTGGCACCAAATTTCTTTGCAGATGATTTGGTTTAGAATTTGAGTCTGAGATTGTGGTAGAGCCCTCTCCATGTCAAGGGCCAGAAATATTTAAAGCTTCTCTAGTCTCTTAGGAACTAGGGGCACAGTCCATTATGCTTCTGATACAATAGCCCGTGTGACCAATACCCTTCTGACATTGTCCCATTCAACAATTGCCACACAGCCCTTGCTGCTGCGATGATCTCAATCTGTTACCCCAAATATCACTGCTGTCATTACCCGCCTACAAACTTTACACTTCCTTATTCTGGAGCTGTTCATTGCTAACTGAGTTCATAGCACTAGTAATATTATTTTAAAAGTAATCACTTGACTAGCAGGAGGGAGAAAGAAATCTGAAACTGATGAGTTACAAAAACAATCAAATATAAGCTGCTATAATTAGAGACCTACTTAAATTGTGGTTTTGCAATTTTTTAGAAAACAGCAAAAAACAGCAGTCTTCCCAAAAAATGGAATTGGCTGCCATTTCCCAGGAAATCAAACAAAAAAACCCATAATAAATATAAAATTCTGGCTCCCCAGTGAGAGCCAACGGTCCTTGCTATCCAGCCAGAAGGGGATGGCACTGGTTAGCAGGCTGGCATGAAGGGAAGTAGGCAAGATGGCAGCTGCCCTCTTGTGCCTCTGCCAATCAAGGAGTGGGGCAGCACAAAGGGCAGCCAGCAGTCAAGATGGTGGCCACCCCATTATTCTTCCTCCCCCTGGGGCCTCTCTGCCAATCAGTGCTGAGGGGCGAGGCTGCTGCAAAATGACTGCAGCATCAGCATTTTGGGCCATGACCAAGCTGTGAAAATGGCTTTCTCTTCCCTTGAGTTAGGTAGGTCCCTAGCTATAATAACATCTGTACGAAATAGAGGAAAGAAAACACCACTTTACAGGTGCAGATTACTTTGGTTTGGGGGTTTGCTTGTTTTGTGGGGTTTGGGGCTCAACTTTTTAACCTTTTGATAACTAATAAATTATGATCATACAATTTCTGGGCACTAAATTGGAAGTTTTCCCATCTTCCATTTACCATGGCAATAAAACAGCTATCAGAATTCATCTGGTCTGTGCTGGATAATGACTTGGCTTCTACACACCTGTTTCATTTGGGGAGTTAGCTATTTTAGGTGTTTCCACAAACCAGAATTTCTCATCAGAACATCTCAAACTCTGGGATACTGCATCTAAATGTTTATATTCAAACCTCAGTGCACAGGCCAGACCAAACACATGCCCTGAACTTCTAAATTATAATACAATGCAGTGACACTTGGACTTTGGTTGTGACATTCTGTTTGGTATCATTTGTGTGTATCTGCTTTTCAACTTTAGAGCCTCAAATCTTCTGATCCAAGTTTTTCATTTCAGCTCCAATTAAACAAAAGCAGAATGTTACTATAAAAATCTGATCTCCCACAAAATAACCACTTTCTCTAGTCATTGACCTGTTGAATAATCTGAATTGTGTACTCTGAGATTGAGGCTGTTGCTTCCTCCGTGAAATCAATGCACAGATAATTCAAGAGAAGTGTTATTTATGTTCCCTTAATGTCTTGATCCTTTACACTGATACTTGATTTATGGATTGAAGTTCTTTTTTTCTGGATGAGTAAGTATCGCTGGTGTGTTGGCTTTTCCTCAGAATAGTGGAGAGGCGGTTAGCCATGTTAGCCTGCTGCCAGGCAGAAGGCATGACAGGGTGCCACCTTAGAGACTGCGAGAGAGAGGCATGAGCCTTCATAGGCAACAGTCTGCTTGATCAGAGTAGTAGGTTGTGGTTGTAACAGACAGTAACAAACAAAGTTTTCCTTCTTTTGACTCCCAGTAATGTTGTGTGTATGTTTAAAATCACACAAAACTGCAATGGTTAAATCACAGTAAATATCAGTTCCAGGCCAAATCTGTTTTGTGTGCTCACATTTTGTCCCCAACAACTTCTTTTTACACTACTGAGATGTATTGGCATCAATCAGGAGGCAAGTAAGAAAGTATGGCTGAGTAGCAGACATGTCTGGTGTTCTTCATGTAAAGTCCAGCTGAGTTGCCAGCTCTAAATCTGAGAGCAGAACCTAATTTGCAAACAGCTGCAGACTACTGCTCCCTTTATATGTATTACTGACAAGTGACCCAGGCTGACCATAGGTTCCATATCATAATCCTCCCACTAATTTAAGTGTCTCAGCTGCTTGGATTAGGAAGGAGCATGTCATGCTAGGGTTTGTGCTCATCCTGGAAGTAGCTAGGGTGGAGAACATCAGCTCACATGTTATGGAAACTGTTCTTATGCATGGTGTCAATTCCCTTAAAATAGCTGTAAATGCACCTCTGAAGGGAATGAAAAGCACATTGTTGCTCATGATGACAAACAGGGCTTCCATGCAGCAATGTGAAGAGCCAAAATAAAAAACAAATGCATTTTAAGGCCACATTTGAAACTCTTCTTCACATTATAAAAGGGGTGCAATTCTGGGAACCCCCATAATAGCACTTAGCAGTTAGAAGAAAGAGGAAGGAATCTTAAAGTAACCACTGAGAGAATACTTCAAAAACATATTTAATGTTTGACCATAAAACACAACCAGTACAAAGGTCCTTTGGATGAGTTATTCTGTAATCTATGGTGAGGCACCATTGTGTGAAGCCACCTTTGTGTACTGATGATAAAGGATCAATTTGTAATGTTTTAATTAGAAGCTAATGCCAGGGTAATAAAATCAGGGTTGTATGTTAATAATGCCTCTAGTCCTGTGCAATATTTTTCTACTGAAATAAGCGTGCATATAAAAGAATATTAAACACTAAAAGAGGCTAAGAGTGTCCAAAATCCTGGCTTGTCCCAATTTCAGGGTGAGGAAATAGATCTTGATTTCAGTGCTAGTCTCAAGTGGATTTAGTAAAAATATGACCTAGAACTGTATATATGATGCACAAATAGGGAATTCATTTTTGCAGTCATAGAAGCCTGCACAGCTGTCCATGTGGTGTCTGGACCAAATTCAGCTCTAGCTTAACTAGCCACAATTTCCACTGCAATTGTATTTACATTAGGAATTAACTTAATGGAAAAGGGAGACTAAATTCTCTAGCACTGTCACTATTGCCTCAGAAGAGCCTTACATTTTGTTCCACTTGGGAAAATTTAATAGCTGCCATTTCAACCACTTGCCCATTTAATACTAATCATTTTCCGAAAATATAACTGTAAGATGGGGGTGTGATAAATATACTTACATGTCCACAAGATCTGGAAACCACTGATAATTAATTTAGCTTTATAACTTTAACATTACAATGCACCACAGCCATTCCCATATTTCTTGTTGCTGCCAGTCTGGGACAGAGTAATTAATGTCAAGTATTGAAGACAAACACCACTTTTCCCATTTTCAACCCCTAAACCATCTACACTTCCCTCCCCAGTACTACCTTTCCTATATTTTGCCAGTTTTCCAATAATTCAGTCTAAGCCAGGAACATTAACATAGTACAAAAAAAAAATGAATAATTCTGATTTGTACATGGCTAGGATATAAGAGATGAGGCCCTGAAATTCAGCTGACTTGTATCTTATGATACATATATCCAGTTTGGTTAACAAGGGGGAAAGGCACAGAATTCTGATGTAGGCAAAGGAAATCTCAAAATTATGGCTTTTCGCTATTTCTCTATTTTAAAGTTGTTGCTGCCCTAAACAAATGACAAGGTGAATCATATGTGCAGAAAATAGTGTCGAAAATAGTTGATATTATCAGGTGTATCGTGATTTGATTATGTACAATATAGTGCATGCAAATACTGAAATACATTTTTGAGCAGCTGAATCTCAATCACTTTTCAGTTAGAGGGATATGGCAAATGGTATTAATTTTAAAAGCAGCCTTTCCTATTTGTTTGCTAGTGAAATGCAGATTTGTCTCATGGTCTAAGTAACTGCTTCCCAGCAGTGCTATAGAGCCATTGCTTCTATTGGAATACAACTAAAAGAGGGGACATGATTGCTGTGATGAATACTCAGTGGTAGATTATAACCTCTGGACTAAAGGTAGCAGGCTGTAAATAGACCTGTGATCACACACTTTCCAGTTTCATTTGACAAATTGAAACTTCAAACACTTTTACCTTGGTTGTTTCATTAAAATATTACGTTACCAATTATATTAATCTCTTGTACTGTCCAGCTTTTTACATTTTCAAAGCGCTTGTCCTGTGTTGACTAAGGAACCTTTACAGTGTTGTACAGGGTAGATAGGTTGACAAAACATTGGCTAGTGACACCGTGTGGTGCTGTTCCCCATAATCTTCCCAGTTACTTTTCTTACTGCGTGACCAGTTGTTGAAGAAGATATGCTGTGTCGATGTTTGAATTTGATTATGTAACTATCTGCGTAGTGATAGTGGTCCTTTGAGATGGAACTGTGCAAACAGTAGGAGTTTTCCTTCCCTTGTCTCTGATTGCTTAGCCAATCCTTGAGCAGGTTTCTGTAGGAACCAAGTACAAACGATGGGTTGAGAAAGAAAAGATTGTCTTGAATGTTGTTTGACTGTCCTCTTTTCCGCAGCTGTGTGTCAAAAGAAAACTACACCTAGAATATATCCAGATTGTGTCTCACCTGATTTCTCTTTCACCAGAAAGTTGATAGTCGAGGCCCCTAACAATAGGACTGTGGAATTTAGGTGATTTGTCCAAGGCTATAGAGTGTAGTGTGCCTCAAAAGCAATTTAGAGTGTAGGACTTCCTGGCCTCTGCCTATAGTACAACTTTTTCCATATTGTGCCTCTGGGTATATATAACTAACACTTGCTCCTTATTCTTGATTTTTATATATTTACTCACGAGCTACCTGGGGTTTCTGCTAGTAATGTGTGAACAAATCTGGATTACCTGATGTTGTCACTTTAAATGTGGATTATAAATGCTGCTTTGTGATTGCAAATGATTACAGGCCTCTTACCTTGCTTTGTGTTTAGACCATACTGTACTGTGGTGTTCTTTTCTTTTTTCTTTGGTTGTTGGGTCAGGTGGTTTTTTTAGGGATAGATGTGTTAAGATTTGGATTTCAACACCTGGTGGCATAATGGCAGTGTTCTATTTGATCCCACATGCACTTATACATGTTGATATCAATGAGAGGTAGTAGACAGGTAAAATTAGAACCAGAAAGGGATATTTTAGGCACAAAGAATGAACACTAGACTCCTGTAATCACTGCCACAGCGCTTACACAAAGAACACAAGTTCTGACACAAAGAACTTTTAATGGTTCTGACAGAAAAGTTGGTAAGCCCCTCCATGCAGCAAACAAACAAAGAAAGACTGCTACGATGATCCTTTAGGTAGTGAACAAACTCTATTTACTATTGTATCTTTCTTGCATATACCAGGACTCCTTGTCCCAAGTTTATCTTACTTCATCGAAGAAGTCCAGTGGCTGGCTACCACCTACTAGAAAATTTTAATCAAAACTCCTTTCCTCTTAGACACTGGCTTTTCAATCACACTGGAGTTTTTTGTGGAATCATATAGCTTTCAATAGATTTTGGTTTCTGGGGGCACTGGGAAGCATTTCATATGGACTTACATGTTGTTCCACTGTACTCTCTTCCACTGCTGGTGCATGTATGTCTGTAACAGGACATGCCCATGGGCTGCTGTGATACCATGCTCCCCTGCCCTTAATGGCCACCTTACTCCTGTCCAGCACTCACTCCCACCTCTCAGGGTCTTTCCTTGATTTTTCATCTGCCATGCTGTGATGTTGTTAATGAAGAGGGGAGGCTGCCCTTAGAAGCTGGCAAGCTCTAGGTGTTCTTCCTAGTCCCTTTTTGCTATTCTGTGGGCTCACCCTCATCCGCTTGGCTTGGAGTTCAGACCCAACACCTGAAGTCTCTTTTCTCTTTTCCGTTTTGCCTCAGACTAATACTGGGCCCCCTGGACCCCAACCCTTGTCCAGGCTTCAGCCTGTTTGGCCTTAGGCCCTTTTTTCCTTTAGCTGAAGCCCCTCAACCCAGGTCCACTGACTTGGGCCTTGGCTCTCCGTGCCTCAGCCTCCCAGCAAAGTGTGCCTACCATGTATCCTACTTGTGGCCTCCTCTGTTCACCCCAAAGCCACTCCCAGGCCTCCAGATGTTCAAGGAATATACACTAGCACCACTGAAACATAAGCAGGCTGCTTCTACCAAGTTTGTCCCTGCTGTCTGACATTATCTCCACATGCTCCAGAGATGATGGTTGGGTTTTCCTCCCCCTTCCAGTCTTAGCTGAGTAGTCCCCACAACCTGGCTCCCAGCAAGGGCATGTTCCCCTCTCATCCCCCTGCACTGTGTCCAAGTAACTGGGTTTGTGTCTCCTGTTACTGTGTTGATAAAGAAATCTACACTTAGAATATACCCAGTCTCTGAAACATTAGCGATTGGCTGCAACTGAGCCAGTGCTCTGAGAACCCTCTCAGATGCCTGTATGGGGTGTCTTGCTCACATGCTTGACGTCTGTACTGGTTTCATTTTGTATTCAATTATAACATAAAAAAGCCACTGCCAATAACTGCCACTTTCAGTAATTTTTTCAACAGAATGACTAAGATGCCAACGTTCCCCAGAGGTTGAACTCCCCCCACCCCTGTAAAAGTAATCTTCCAGATTCATGCTTAGTCATATTGGAGGTAGTGATGGTGAAAGTGTTCTATGGCTGCTCCTCAGTGCACTTATACTAGAGAATATTTGTTTCCAGCTTTTATTAAATCAAATGCATACAGATCTAGAGAAAGTAAAGGCTGGTTAAAGGGTAGCCTGGGACTGACAAGTATAAGAAATAATATATGGTATTGGGTACTCAGGCATGAAATTGGAATGAAGGGTATTTTGAAAACAGATCACACTAAATCTTATCTATACAACAAAATAAGTGCAAAGCTAACTCTAGTGTGTGTTACAGTACACTAGTTTTCCTGTGGATGCACATAATATACACCAAGTGTGTCTGTACCATGAGTTAGCATGCAACAACTAGCACACTGGAAATCTACTAACTTTATACTACTTTCCCCATTATACAAGATCTGAAAGAGCTTCATTGATGGGTTAGAATGGGATGAAATAAGATAGAGGTAAGTAGTGAAGGAGCATGAAGAAAACATTTTATTATCAGTTAATGTGTTGCAGTATTCTGGTCTCACAGCAGGTTAGTAGCTATATTGTTTAGACTTGCTCTAAGATATGATAGCAGTTCTCTCTACACAGAAAAAGTGTCCAATCTAGTAAGCACATTCAATTTTGAGAACAAAAGGAAGTTTCTTAATATGAAACTCTTACCTAAATCCTTTAAACAAGTTTTTACCAACATATTTACAGGCATTGAGTCATGAATTTGCAAAAAAATATGACCTGGATATGGATCTGAAATGATTACTTTTTAGTAGTGGACTATCCAAGGAGACAGACTTATTTCAGACTTTTGAAATATCAGATGAAGAAAGGAAGTTAAACATTTGGGGGGGAAACTATTAGGCAGACAGAGCAGAGACAAGTGGAGAAATTTAGCCAATGCAATGAATACTTGCTGGTCTGTGTTAGAGGAACATTGTACATTGATGACTAATATGTCTTTTGTTTATGCAGATTTTTTAAAATAGTGCTGGCTTCCTTTTTTGACAGTAAATTTATAAATGAAGTAAAGACGTCTGTAATTCACAAAATACTTCAATGGTTTCTTCCCACTGAAACAATTGCACAAGTGGATAATTATTATTGTACATACCAATACAAGTTAGAGGAGCCCACTTACAGGTCAGTTGTGTTCAGATCTGAATTAAGTTTTTTAAACTGTAATTCAGGTCTGAGAACTGAAGCTTCGGTTTTCCCTTCACTTCTGCTTTACGTTAAATAAAAATAGTGTTAGATTTTTAAAAGTTTCACACGAATCTTCTTTTTGCTGTACATCTGCAAGAGCTTCCTCCAAAAGAGGGAAACATTTAGTTGAGTTTTCTAATGCTAAAAAAACAAACAGAGAAATGTGCACAGGGCAGGTATAGCAGTAAGTTTTTGAGGCAGCCTTCACTCAGCCCAAAGAAAATGAAGGCAGAAACAAAACATTTGATAGTTGCTCTTCATGCCTGGCACAGGTAAAAGCAAAGTTTGTTTCAGTTTTTAGGCTCTTAGGGACAGGAGCTGTGTTACCTGCCTGTTGGTTTCATGTGCTTAATATAAAACAAACCCACTTTCCAACTCCTCTTTAAATAAGAGCTAGTTCCTTCCTCTTCAACAGTATTCTGTGTTGTGATTGCATAACTGGGTGGAATCAGTAATGTAATGATGGGTGATTGAGCAGGTCATGAGCTCTGGACACTACGTGGAGGGCAGGAGCAGAATGAAGTCTGCCCCACCCTCCTGTCTCCCATCCTCCTTCCTCTAGCAGCTTTCTGGCTTCATTTCTGGCAGGAGAGTGGCAGTAGCAGTGAAGCATCTGGGAGTGGGTGAATGTAGTTCTGGAGCAGCAGTGGAGTTCACTGTTACTGGCAGGAGATGTCAGTCTAATCTTTGCTGCCAAAAATGGGTGTTTTTTGGACACTCATTGTGGGCATATGTGGCAAAAAAATGGCATGATATCTCTCCTCAGCAACAGCAAACTGAGCAGCAAACTCCAACTGTGGCTTCTGCCTGCTGGTGGAGCCTCCAGAGCCAAAGCTCTGAAAGAAGATACAGGGGGAAGGAGAGAGGGGAGACTGCACTAGGGCAGACCTGGCCAGTTTTCCATCTAGGTTAAATGATATATGTTGGCACATACTGAGATTGCCCACCAGTCCTAGAAGTAGACAATAGTGTGGAGCAAAGGACTGTAAGTAATACTAAAGTATTTACTGGTAATTGTTATGAAGTTGTTAGGCCATTCTTCCTTGATGCTGGACCCAACAGTGCCACCAAGATGCATCAGAAAACCATGTCATCATGTAATTAGCTCTTGCCTGGCCACTCGCACCCTGGGAGTCTACCGGGGAACTGAAGTCACTGGGTTGAGGAACAGTGATGTTGTGAGGCACGTTCAGTGGAAATGAATTCAGCTGATGGGGCCAGCTTTTGTGACTTAACGCTTTGTACCTGTTTTGTGGATAGGTTTCTGGAAAGACTGTCTTTTAGGAAGGCTGCTTCTCCATGCAGCTGCCTCACATACAAATGATCCCTTTCTGGAACTACTGCAGGAAAGAAAATTCCTGAAGACTGATTCAGGCTCAACATTAGGAAAAACGTTTTCGAAGTCAGGGTGTCCAGACTGTGGAATAAGCTGCCTCCAGAGGTGGTGCAATCACCTACCCTGGAAATCTTCAAGAGGTCACTAGACATTCACCTTGCTGGGGTCACCTGACCCCCAGTTATCATTCCTGCCTGGTGCAGGGGACTGGACCCGATGATCTCCCAACATCCCTTCCAGCCTTACAACCAATGAATCCAAAATACCCCTCTCTTTACTGCACTTTTGGCAAACTGATTAGACCTGGCTGTACCCTGTGATAGCAGTAGGTGTCTCAACATAAGCAGAAAGTTCAAACATTCTCCTGTTCCCTATTTAAGCCTCTGACAAAATAATAAATAGGGCTAGATCCAGGAGAGATCAGTAAAAATGTCTTTCTGTTCATGATGACACTTTGAGTGCAGACTTTCAGTTCATTACAGTGAGATCCTTATTCTCTAGTTTGCATCATTGTAGTTTGCCATTGTGCCTTTAATATAGTATTGTAATGTGGGAGAGCATCAGAAGTGTACTAAAGTCAGGACATATCACATCTACTACTTTGTGTTTACCCAGTAGGCCATTTTTCCAAGGAAATGCAAAAGGATTCTACAGTTTAAAGAAGAATGGAAATTAGATTAGTTTGACAGAATTTGCTCTTATTTCCCCCTTCCTTTTTATTCCCATCTGTCAGCTCAGCAGCAATAATTTGCCAGAATGAAGTCTTACCACTTACATAGGCTCTAGGGTCTAGCATTTGTTAAATATTTGAACACAGATCCTTGGCTTGTATTGACTTCAGCTGGAATGGCAAGCTATAATCCTGTCCAAGTACAAGCCAAGGCCAGGGCACCTAAGCTTCCAAGAACAGATGATACTAGGTGCATTGAGTCTGCCACTGCCATTTTATTATCCTCTCGCTGCCCATAATTTTATTATGTGCTACTTTATTTTAGTATCTTTCTAGATGTTGAAGTTAGACTGAACAATTGATAATTGCCCAGATGCTCCTTTTTTGCTCTCAAAGTTTGGAATGATGTTTGTCCTTCTCTGGTTCTCCAAGACCAAACCCATTCTCCATGAGGTCTTGAAGATAATTGCTTACATTTCAGAAAGTGCAACAGCTATTTTGATAAGTATTCTAGGGTCAATTTGAATATATTTACATTATCTAAATATTCTTTAAACCAATCCTCCAGTTTTCTGGCCTGGGCTCCTGTGCTTTTCTCAAAATGACCTGTTGTAAAGTATTTGCTCACAATTAACTTTTCTTGTGAAGATTAAAGCATTGAATACATTGGCTTTCTCTGCATCATCTGACATATTCTTCTCTTCCTGTTAATAAGGGTCTCTTTCCTTTGCCTTCCTCTTTCTTCAAATGTATTTATAGAACATTCACTTGTTGCCTTTTATGGTGGCTTTATTCCTAAATACTCATCCTTTGTCATGGGTCCTTATTTCCATTCTTGTATAATTCCTTCCAGATTTGCAGGTCGTGAAGTAGCTCCTGATGCAGCCATATTGGTCTCTGCATCATTACCTCTGCATCATTGTAGTTTGCTATTGTGCCTTTAATATATTATTGTAATGTTCTTTTGAAGTCATTGTCTGTATTTCCTAGGGTTTTAAAAATAGAGCCTGGCTGCCACAGAGTCATCCAGTATCCACTCTGTTCCTGGAGATGATTGTCCTGTATGAAGAGGCATAACTGGTAGGGTTTGTGCCCTGGGCCATCCAGGAATAGCTGCTGCTGCTGTGGGGGGAAGGTGTTCATGTGGTTAGCCAGATATATGAATTTTCTCACAACCCCAAGTGCAGGCTTAGGCAATTCTTGTCCCTAATGGCCATGTGAACTGTTGAGTTTGGCGGTGAGAAAAGTGGTTGTGGAGACATGAGAGGGCCTTTACACCCCTCAGCCTTAACCTTGTGGTTGCTGGCCAGGATGACACCTCCCATAGGAGGAAGATGAGGGAAATCTGAGTGGGGGGGGGACTCCTTCCTCAGCAGTCCAGGGCTGGAGCCCCATGGCCTCCATTCTGATGTCTCCCCTTACTCAGCACCTTGCACTTATGTCCTGCTTGTCCACGCCTGGTTATGCTACCGCCTGTACGTGAGAAAAGTTGTGTGTGCAACCTCTGTTTACATCCACACAGGAGGCCCCTTGGAATAGGATCTCCTGCACCATGAATAAGGTGATGGCCTATTGTAAACTGACTTCCTGTGATGCAAAAAGCCAGAAGAACCCGCCCTACTTGCATATTATTAATCATTCAGAGCGGGGGAAAGCCATTATGAGTGACTCTTAGATGTTTCCCATGCTATTGCCAGCAGGCAGTACTCAGCATATACATTGCATTGCTTAGTTTGTATGGATTTCTTACACTTGAACTTCCTTGGCTGGGAATCATGTTATTAGCTGCAGTTTGTACACACAGAGATGGGAGAGGAGAAAACCTGTTGTGGGTATGAACAGTGAGTAGTAATTGTTTACTTTTGCTTCCTCTTTAATCTGGGAATGGGAGGAATCTGGGGGGTTTTCTTGGATGCTGAAGGTCTTCTAATTTTCTGCCATTAGAGAAATGAATTGTCTCCTGAAAGGCAACAGTGCAATGGAGTTTGTGGATCAGGCAGGGCCAGTAAACAGAGATGTAACAAGGCAGCTGGACACCTACGGCATCAGCAGCTTCTGGCTGCCAGTGATCAACAGCTGTGGCAGCAGATGTTAGTTTTGTGTTCATTCGCTCTCTGCTCCCCACCCTCTCTCCTGCCCCAAGTCGGCACCTGGGGCTGCTGCCCCAGTTGTCCTGCCTGAATTACATTACTGCTAATATGATAAATAATTGGGATGGACTGTGGCTAGAGATTGGAGACGAAGCAAGAGTTAAAAAAAACAAGCTCTGAAGCCTAACATAACAGCTATTTTCTTTATAATGCTGCCTTAATAGAAATGTGCCTTTGTGTTACCATTCCTAATTGGCTTTGGTAGATTTGTGAGCCATGAGAGATCATTTCTTTTTTCTATTCTTATGCTTCTGGGTTCATAGAGAGAGAGAGGGAGTTACTGATGATTATCTCTTTCCTTTACCTGTCATTGTCATTCTCTTCAATTCCAGTGTTGCTCATAAGGGGCTGTGTGTCAGTTTCCTCACAATAATATACTCTTTAAGAACAACTCTTCTGACTTCTCAGGAAGCAAGGAGGATTAGTGAGAAAGGGGAAAGAAAAGAAAGGTCGGCATGGCAGTCAGCCATTCTAATACTCTTCATTTTAGAGAAATGCACATCATACTCTTTGTCGAATCCTGGGCTGCATCTGAATTGTGTTTGGTGCATGGGGGGCAGAAGGAGAAGGAAAAAAGTAGATTTAAATCACTTTTGTACACCCTCATCCTGAGTCGTCTGGTCACAGGGGTGTCTGGGGCAATTGTGGAAGCAAAGTACAATTGAGTGTAAAGGTGCTCTGGCACAGTCCCTTCTCCTGGCCATGACCCCCACACTAAAGATGGGGAAGAGGCTGACAATGAGGGAGAATCCTATAGGCTCCCAAAGAAGAGTACACCAGAGAGCAGAATAAGGCAGCTGCTGCAATGCTAATAGTCTAGATGAATTTTTGTTTTCTTCCCCTTGAAGCCCTTTGCCTAGGGACAGACATTACACATAAACCTGTTTAAGTGATCAGAAACTGGTTTAAACTTGTACCAGAACAGACACATAAACCAGTTTCAAAATGGCCGAAACTGGTTTGACATAAACCAGGTTAAATGTAGTATCAGATTTAACTGATTTGGATCAAACCAGTTTATGCAATGTCTGTCCCAGACCCCTTCCTGGTTTAACTTAAACCAGACTCCCCCAGCATCCCAGCGTGCTCTCTGGGCTGGCTTCTGCTCAAGTCCAGTCAGGCCAGGCCCATCCTGGCAGGAGGGGGCTTATTTCACCAGATGCTGCCCCGAGCGCAGACCGAGCAGTGGCTGCGGCCAGGCTGGTCAGACCCAGCTGTGGTGCCCTGAGGACAGAGTGGAGAATAACCCCATGGCAGCTCTGCCAGTTCCTCAGCACAACACCCCCACTGGGAAGGGGCTTATGCTCCCTGACATTATGACAGGGACTGCTGTCCCCATCAAAGGCCCTGCCCCCTTATGCTGCAGTGGTGGGGTGGGGGCACTGCTAGATGCCAGCTGGCAAAGCCCTCTGATGAGGCAGGGATGGGGGTTATTCCCTCTCCCTCTGGCATCCAGTGGAGGGGACAGCAGGGGGCTTATTCTGCTGCTGAGAGCCAGTGTGGTGGTGCCGATGAGCAGACTGGGCTGGCACTGGGGTAGAGGGGAGACTAACCCTCCTCCCTGCACCCCTCTGCCTCAGAGGCCATGGTGCCCCACTGCAGCAGCAGTGAGGGGGGAATGCGGGCAGACCCGGCTGAGGTCCCTACCAGTGGCACAGGGAAGGGGGAATTAAACCCCTCTCTGGCCAGTTCATCCCAGATTGGACATGCCGCAACCCCAAATACAGCTCCTCTGCAGTGGAGGGTGTGCTCTAGTGCCCCCCAGCACCTGGCCTAAGCAACTGCAGGCATGTGCTCACAGTTCCCCAGTCCAGAGAGAACGTCTGTCCTGTTACAAACCGGTTCAACCTAGGTAGATTAGACAAATCTGCAAAGGTTGAATCAATTCCGGCTCTGGCTTTTTAAATGTCTGTCCATAGCCTTTGTAACATAAGTAGGCTTTAGTGTGTACATCAGCAGAGGCCAGCATACCCTTCCCATCCTACTCAGACAACACACTCTAGTACTTCTGGAAGGCCACATCATTTATATAGTAGCAGGAAACCTTGCTGTAATCAAAAGTCAGTTTAAGATGGATTTGTTTAGAACACTGTTATACCAATACACCTTTTTTCTGTGGCCTTCTCCTTTTTTTTTTATTGTTCTTCTCCTTTCTGAATTCTGGTAAAGCATTCCAAAAAAACAAATCCAGCTAATGTGAAGATATCTTATACTTGACAGGTTTGGTTTTCACATTCAGGGTGCTCCATGACCTGATTTGTATTAATAATAATTTGGGTTCCTTGGAGGAAAAGTGCCATTTGCAAAGGATTTTGCAAGCAGAATTAGGTCCAACTGTTCAGGTTTCTGACCATTAAATGTGCTGGAGTGAAAGTGGTGTAAAGATACCTCATCCCTACTTTTGAGAAGACAGTGATCCCTCCTTTACCATTTACACATCTCACCCCATGTTAGATCCATTACATATTAACCAAAAGTGCATTCCTCAAAGTTAGTTTCTTGAGTAAACTCTGCTTCTGTGACAGCTGCATAAAAAGATTATTTTATTTACTTACACAAATCCATTAAAACATAAAATCAGTAATTTACCCACTCAAAGGTAAAATCCTGTGTTAGACAAACAAGGCAGGAGGTGCTGTCTTGTAAAATGGAATAACTGTGATTAGGGTAGAAAATGTTAACAAGTTCTAGCCATCCTTGTCAAATAAACAGAAGCAGCCACATTTCCTTATTGAGCTTTACAGTCATGCACATACTGCAGTGCCTCTCAGTGAGTCACAATTACTCACTCCTGATCACTCCCCCTGCACCATAAATTGGTATTTGGCCCCATACTGTTGTTGAAGGGAATCTCCAGAAGCAGCCCTGCAAACTGTGTGTCCTTGCTATCTCTTCTTTCCTAGACTTCAGTTAATGTAGAAAAAGCACAAAGATAAAAAACAATCATATTTTAACACTCAGTCTTGTAACGTTTAGCCACGTAACTAGGCCTTAGTGAAATCTATCCATTGATTATGGGCTTGTCCATATGGGCACTCTGTGTTGATGGGAAGAAGACTAATTAAACTGTGACATGCCATGAAAACTGAAAGTTGATCAATAGACAGGGGAAGTGGGTTTTCATTAGGTTACTAAAAAGCTATTTTTGCTGACGTGTTTAACTCAACTCCAATGCTTTAATTACCCCTTGCAAGAAATGATACCATGCAAGTGACTACCCCTTCAAACCCAGCGTTGGAGTGGAGTGTATCTGAGATCACTAAGAAGTCCTCTAGTAAAAGCCAAGATTAAAATTCCTGATGTTTCTGAGGGAGTGAGGAAAAAGGTGCAGGAGAATTGAAGGCCTACATTTTGTAAAGATTTGTGTTTGTGCTTAACTCTGATGTAGACTATGTGGGCAACCCCACAAATGGGTAAGCTAAGCATATGCATAAGTTTCTGCAGGGTGGGGGCATTTTTTTTTATTTTAGTAATTTTTTAATGCTTTTATAGGCCCCTTCAGAGAACTAAAGCCATTATCTTCTTTAAAAGACTTATAATAAAAATCAGAAGATTTTACAGTAGTGGCATCACAAGTTGCAGCTTACAACAGTGTTCCTGCAGTGTTTTGAGCTGTAGAAAAGTGGAACTAGCTTTGTGCAGTAACACTATCATGGCTTGTGAGGTTCAACTGAGGCGCAATTATTGCTAGTTGACATTTTTTATAAAGGAAGCCCTGGGAGAGTTCATATATCCCCATCCTACACAGAGTTAAAGGGAAGCAAACAGAATTACAAATATGTTGAGACTGTAAGGTTGGAACACCTCATGAGTCATTTAGTCTAGCCCTCTGGACAGAAGTAGGATTTGCTATTCCTGTCCAGTCTCTTCTTGAATTCTTATTCCTATTTAGTTTCCAATGAATGAGATTACAAAACTTCCCTGTGAGGCTTGTTTCACTTATCCTATTGTTCGATGTTTAGGAAGTTTTCCTGAGATTTGATCTGAATCTGTTTTGCTACAATTTAGACTCGTGCCTTGTGCCCTCTGTGGCAAGGGAGAACAATATTTCTCTATCTTCTTTATAGAGTAGTCTTTTGAATATTGGAGAACTGCTATAATGTCTCCTCTACCCCTTTTAAGCTACTTTACTCCAAACTGAACATACATACTTCTCAGCCTTCCTTCATATGGTTTGCTTTCTAAACTCTTAATTATATTTGTCACTTGCCTTGGAACCTCTCCAGTTTCTCTGCATCTTATAGTGCAGAGTCCAGTACTGCACCCAGTACTCCACATAAGGGCTAACGTGCATGCTCTGTGCCTTGCATCCATTGCTTGTTACAGCCACCCCAATTTTTTTATTTTTTTATTTTTTTTGCAACAGCATCACATTGTAGATTCATATTGAGTTTAAGATCCATAGACGTTTGGGTCAGAAGGGACCTTGGCAAATCATTGAGTCTGACCCCTTGCCTTGGGTGGGAAAGAGCCAGGTGCATGCCTAGCTTCCTCTTAAAGACCCTGAAGGTAGGTGAGAGCACCACCTCCCTTGGAAGCCCATGCCAGATTTTGGTAACCCTTACTGTGAAGAAGTTCTTCCTAATGTCTAACCTAAATCTGCTCTCTGTCAGTTTTTGGCCGTTGTTCTTAGTTACCCCAAGGGGTGCCCTGGTAAACAGAGTCTCTCCTATTCCTTGCTGTCCCCCTGAAGAATTTGTAGGCAGCCACAAGATCACCTCTCAGCCTCCTTTTGCAGAGACTGAAGAGATCCAGGGTCCCCCGACCCCCTTGATTTACCTGCAGGCCCTTAACCATATGAACAGCCCTCCTCTGAACCCTCTTCAGGTTGTCCACATCCCTTTTGAAGTGTGGTGCCCAAAACTGGACACAGTACTCCAACTGCGGCCTGACCAATGCCGCATAAAGGGGAAGTATCACCTCCCTGGACCTGTTTGTCATGCACCTGCTAATGCATGATAAAGTGCAGTTAGTTTTACTGATCACTTTATCACATTAACAATTCATGTTAATCTTGGAGTCAACAGTGACTCCAAGATCCTTTCTGCTGCTGTGCTGCTCAGAAGGTCCTCCCCAGCTTGTAAGTATGTTGATGATTCCTTCTCCCTAGGTGCAGCACCTTGCATTTGTCTTTGTTGAACTGCATCCTGTTCTGTTCTGCCCACTTTTCCAACCTGTCCAGATGCACCTGGATTTGTTTCCTACGCTCTGGTGCATTAACTTTACCCCACAATTTGGTATCATCTGCAAATTTGGACAGAGTGCATTCCACGTCCTCATCCAAGTCACTGGTGAAGACATTGAACAGCACCAGTCCAAGGACCGAGCCTTGTGGGACTCCACTGTCCACATTTTTCCAAGTTGATACTGACCCATCCACCACCACTCTCTGATCTCTAAGCCAATTTGCCACCCACCTGACCATGTAATCATCTACATCACAGTCACTCAGTTTATCTATAAAAAATATAATGATATACCTTATCGAAGACCTACTTAAAATCCTGGATTTCCCTGTTCAGCCAAGAGGGTTTCTTGGCCCCTTTGCCCCCTTTCCTGCACAAGGGGATCATCTCCTGTGCCCTTAGGACTGCTCCCTTTGGGAATGACCATTCTTCCTGGACTCCCATCTCACCAATTCTCCTGTTCTTCAGTGCCTTGCTAACTAATCTCCTGAGCACACTGACGTTAGCCTTTCTGAATTCTAGCACTTCTTCCCTACTGGTTATCTTTCCTACCCTACACTGGATAGTGAATTCAATCAAGTGATGGTCACTGACCCCTAGGTTACCTTGTGTCAGTAGATCCCCCACCAAATCATCCCCTATAGCCTGTAAGGCATTTCCCCTAGTGGGACAGTATACCTCCTGTGTTAGGTGAAGGTCCTGTATGCAGGTTAGGAATCTATGTGAATGTTTGGATCTAGCTGACTACTCCTCTCAGCAGATGTCCAGGTAGTTTAGGTCACCCACGACAACCATCTCCCTTGACCAGACGGCCTCTGAGAGCTGTCTGGAGAATTCCATGTCCAACTCCTCCTCCCGATGTGGCAGTCTGTAGTAGACCCCGACTACCAAGTCCCTTTCCCCTGACCCCCTTGCATTCTGACCCACAATACATCAATTTGCCCCTCCTCTGATCCCATCCTGATTATGGAAGATATATATTGCTTCTTCATGCATCCCCATCCCCCAGTGAATCTAGTTTAAAGTCCTGTGTAGGAGATCAGCCAACCTGTAAGAGAACCCACTTAATGACACCAACTCTGGAGCGACAGGTTGACTTCTCTGATACAGGCTTTGTGATGTTGACCATGACCACTGACTGGGAGGACTGATGAGAAGACAACCTGTCCCCCACATCTTCCTAAGCCTGGCCCCCAGAGCCCTGTAGTCACTTATGATATGGTTCAGACTATTCCAGGCTGCATCACTTGTGCCCACATGGATGAGGACCGTGGAACAGTAATCAGAGGGCTACATGAGGCTGGGAATCCTTGCAGTGATGTTCTGGATCTGGGCTCCAGGCAGGCAACCTACCTCCCATGCCACTGGATCAGGGCAAGAGATGGGCCCCTCCGTTCCTCTCAGGAGGGAGTCGCCCAACATGATGACTCGGATTAAGATCTACCTTAATCTTCAGCAGTGCTATTACCTAGCCAGTTATCCTCCATTCACTATTTTTATATTTGTTTTTTCTTCCCTACATGTAGTATCTTATATTTGTCTTTGTTAAATTTCATTTGATTTTCTACAGCCAAGTTCCCTGGTTTATACCACCTTTGAATTTTAATCCTGTGTTCCAGAAAGCTTGCAGCTCCTCTCAATCTACATAGCTAATAAACATGTTGAACATGACTAATCCCAAAACAGCCCTATGTGGAGCCTCACTTAAGACTTTTTGCCAGTCTGACAATGATCCATTTTTAGTTGCTCTTTGTTTGTGGTTATTCAACCAATTATGGAAACATCTAGTTCCACAAGCTTATTTCTGATAATGGCATGTTAGACAGGGTCAAAAGCCTTACTGAAGTCTGGGTATATTGTGTCAGCTGCATACCCCTCATCCACTAAACTAGCTACCTCACTTAAAAAATGAAATCAGGTTGGGATGGGAACAGACAGAAACCCCCAGGCCTGTTTCACTTGTCCTCAGCAGCATGCTGTATTTCCTGGTCCATCATCCAAATTAATGGAAGCTTTAAGATGTGTAGACCATCTCAACTATTAACCTTTGCATTGGTAAATTTGCATCTACCAGTGAACATTTGCATAAAGGTGACTGAACATGTTAGGTGATACGATATTGACAATGATATAGTGGTTGGCATACACCAGTATTTTGTTATTAGCTGCCCATTTCCTGAATGTGACTTGTCCTGGTGCATACTGACTGCAGAGCTGAGCCGAGATTGCCTTGAGTCATGTCACTTGATTTTTACAACCATGTTCCAACACAGTAAAAGTGTGTAACACAGACAAGATTTGTTTGGCTGGGTTTCTAGATTATACAAACATTTGTTACTCCATAATTACATCAAGCACAATGAAGATGTACCTAAGGAAATATGCAGTAAGCTAGCATTTTTAGGGTCCTTTTGTAGTTGAGGAAATTTGTAATGGACTGTCTGGCAGGGCAGAGATAATTGATGCAAGATTTTTATGGAATTCTTCTTTCTCAGTAGAGAAAGGCAGCTTTGGAGCTGTACTTGTGCAAGAGATGTTGCTTGAAAATTTAAATGTTTTCCATGCTTCCCCTATTGAGCTTGTGTGTGTGTGTGATGTTAATTCTCCAATATGTCTATGTAAATATTTATGTATTAGGAATATATAAATATACAGTTTAGCGAATGAAGTCTGTATTTTCTTTAAAGTACTCTATTTTTGTATGTGCTGCACTGACCTGAGGGCAGTCTAAAAAGCCTCTGTTCCTCTGCTGGAGAAATCCTATGATCCTGAGTGGTCAACATAAATGTCTCTTGTGCCTCATTTTTTAAATGAAGGTGATATTTCCTCACCTGATAGAAGAGTGAAAAGTTAAATTGGCTAATGTTTGTAAGGGTCTTTGAGATCCTTTTACAGAAAACTCTATAGAAGTGTAAAGTATTAATTCACACATTTACAATTCCTACATCACAAGACTTCTCAGGTAGGTTTAACTTGCACTAAAGAACATAAGAAATCTGGGGACTACCTTACTTAAATTAGACCATATTTTCCAGTGTTATTCCTTATAAGAATTTTCATCTGTTTTGCTTTCAGGTTGTTAGCATCCTAAGGCCAACAGACACTTCAGCATGAAGGCTGTGTGGAAGGAATGAGTTATGTGTGAAATTAAAATCTACACCTACCCACTTGGGATCCTCATGAATGATCTGGTCATTGTTAGAAGATGGAGAATTTCACAGAGAACGCATCTGGGAATAATTCAATAAACTGTACCATTAACCATGGTATACACCAGACATTATCCCCTGTCATATACATCCTTGTCTTTGTACTAGGTCTCCCAGCTAACTGCCTCTCACTATACTATGGGTACCTGCAGATTAAGGCTAAAAATGAACTGGGCATCTATCTGTGCAATTTAACTGTGGCAGACCTGTTCTATATCTTTTCTTTGCCCTTTTGGCTCCAGTATGTTTTACAGCAGGACAACTGGCCATACAATGAACTGTTGTGCAAAATATGTGGAATCCTCCTGTATGAGAATATCTATATCAGCGTGGGCTTCCTCTGCTGCATCTCCATTGACCGCTATCTAGCGGTAGTGCATCCTTTCCGTTTTCATCAGTTTCGGACAATGAAGGCTGCTGCTGTAGTGAGCGTTGTTATCTGGTCCAAAGAATTTCTGACAAGTTGGTTTGTCTTTAAGCATGGTGAAGTTAGTAAGGATGCTGAAAGTCATGCTGTATGCTTTGAACATTATCCCATCAAGAGCTGGGAGCATAATCTCAATTTCTACCGCTTCTTTGCTGGGTTTTTTTTCCCCTTCTTTCTTCTGGTTTTTTCTTACTGTGGCATTTTACAAGTGGTTCACAAGAGCCATGGCACTCAAAAAAAGAAAAAAATCCAAATCAAACGGCTTGTTTCAAGTACAGTTGCCATTTTCTTGGCTTGCTTTGGACCATACCACATCCTCTTGGTGATTCGCAGTGTATTTGAGAACAACTGCACATTTGCTGAGAAGATCTTCAATATTTACCATATTTCTCTCTTGCTGACTACTTTTAATTGTGTTGCTGATCCAGTGTTGTACTGTTTTTCCAGTGAAAACACCCATCAGGACTTTGTCAAAATGCGAGACTCTTGTTCAGCATGCCTAAAGTGTTTAAGGACTGAAACTAAAGAATCATACCAGCTGAATATCCCAGAAAATTTCAGGAAAAGTAGCGGGGCACATGCTGAGCAAGAGCCAGGATTATTAAATAATGTACATGCTGTTAAAAAAATGAAAGAGTCTTCCATTACCAGTACAGACTGACTGTAGCACCAACAGGAAAGGGAAACAAATATAAAGTTTCCAAGTATGACTGAGTCTGTGCACTAATCTTTGGTTTATAAATTTATTGTAACTAATTTACTTTCCAGAGACTTAAAAAGCTCAGCACTATAGTATATAGAGCTGAGCTCCCTTGAGGAATCTGGACCTTTACGTGGGACAGGGAAAATATAAACCAGGTCAGTTTAGTTGAACTGTTATGCATGTATTTCTGACTCACAGGAGTATTAATTTGGGGTAAGTTGTTGCTCCAGTGACTGGTCTGAATGATGTGTGAATTGGCCATAATGGTCATTAACTGCTTGATGTCTGTCCATGTAGTGATGTTAGGATAAGGTTGTCAAACCCTATCATCACCTTTTTGAGGTGTAAGGTAGAACAACTTAAGGGAATTCATGAGCATTATCAGGAAGAAAATTGTATGTGTACATGTCTATGTGATGCTTGTAACTGACCCAGTCATCTCATTCTGAAGTCATGTAACAACAGCCAGCAAGCAACGAATACAGAGACCCAACCAAACAGAAAAAAAGCAAAGAAGCAAAATCATGTGATGTAAGAATTGTAAGGGTTTCTGGATAACTAATAGTTAAATTAATGTCATAGGTTAATTTTGGGTCTTGGTCCAGTGTCCTTTGAAATCAGAGGAAGAGTTCCCATTCAGAAGGAACTGGATACAGTACTTTGCAGGTAATGAATTCATCCTATGGACTTCAAAAGGAATACTAGCTTGGAGGTACTTGCATTGTTGTCATTGCATATCACTGCCTTAGGTTATGGTATTTGAAGATACGCTGATTTAAATCCAAACTCTGCTAACCTTTCATAACGTTTGGATTGTTGTGTTTATCCAAGTTTCTTTATCTCGTACAGAAAAAAACTTAACAAGTAATACTATGTAGGAGAGCCCGATGTACAGGATATGTGTAAATGCTGCATCACACTACTCTACAGACTTTTTCATTTTATGGTTTAATGATTTATTATAAAAGGAACCACTTCTCGGAGAATGGAGTACCCAGATATATTGTAGAGAAAGAAATGTATTATATTTTCTAGTTTACATAGAAAGAACAGAAAAAATAGGGACTGATGCCACTGGTAATGCAACAACTAAGTCATATGCTCTGCACATTTCTTCCTTCCCCATATCTTCTGTTCATTACCCTTCTTTGCTCTACCAGTGAATCCTGTCTTGGTTTTACTTCATCTCATCTTTTGCATTATACATTTTCTTTAATTTTAAACCCAACAACCTGGATTCTTGTATCCTTTTGCTCCAGGTACTTACCTTCTCTACTTTCAGATCTTTCCATAAAACACAGCAACACTTCTGCAATTCACAGTAACTCACTGCACTGTAAATATCTGTTTTATATAAAAGACTCTCAGAGACCTTTTGCATCTTCTGTCTGGTGAATGTTGTCTGCCTTTGCCAAATGTACGCTTCTTATAATGTCAAGCACTGTGACTTATATAGAGCCATGGTTTTTATCAGTTCATAATAAATTATATATGGAATGTTAAATTATTTATTATACTTTCAATAACATAATATATTTGCAATAATGTCTTTATTATACATTCCTCTCATATTCATGCACTTTGAACTTGGAATAACTATCTTTTGGCTTTAGACCACACACTCCATTTAGAATAGTACAGATGGTTCTCTTCCCTCCTTTTGCATAAAGGAAACATACCCCACTCCCAGGAGAGGATTAGATTTGCTTAGGGTAACACTCAGTTTGTTTAATTCTTTAACATTTCTTTATGTTTAGAGCTCTCACCAGGCTAGATTGATTTCCTCAAAGATGCATTTTTCTCCTAAGTTGTAGTGTTCTTCAACATTATTGTAATCCTTCCACAATTCTATTCTGCCTAGGTCACAAGACCACTGGTTTCAAATTCCAATAAGCAAAACGAGTATGTTGTTAGAAACAGAGCCTTCTTCTACCGCTCAGACTTTTTGTATAAGTGAAGTCACACGCATGCTTTGTCCTAAGGATACATTTGTTGCTTTTATTTATGTTTGGCTTACTTATAAACGTCCATGGTGCTTAAAATATGAGACAGGAATTCACAGTATGACATATTACATACAACTGTTGTCTGTTTATTTGAGCTGATATATTTCTGGGGCCAAATTATGCTCAGCTATCCTAGCATAGCATCAGATAATAATCTGTGTAACAGAGTCCAGAATTTGATCCTTGGAACCTTACATGCTCACTGCTACTGCCAGAAGAAAAAGGGTTAGGGTTTTGGAAACACAATTTCAGCATTTGTTCTTCAATAAAATTTACCCTGCAGGACAGCTGAAATGCTAAGCCTGTACAACTATACCCCTAATGCTATGGCGTTATATCACCACAACTTTCCCCTATGACAGCCTGTTACCCTAAATGTCACCTGAAGCTACAAACTGCTGCCAGGGAAATGCTGTCCTTTACCACTAGGTTAAAACCAGGGACTCATCAGTGAGTAAGAGATGGGAATTTGGGGAGAATTTTTAGAGAAAAATAATATTGTGTGATATTTCTCAGTCAAATCTGGCTGTCATATCCTATAATTAGAAGTAATAAAATCACAGAGCCTTACTAACCCGATCTTTCTTGGCAAAAGCTAGTTTTTGAAAATATACTGCATGTTGTAAGTGATAATCAACAGCTTGTCTCAATGCAAGACAGACAGACAGAGAGCACTGGTAGGTGTTAAATTTAATGGCACAGTGAGATCTAATCCTGGATGCTAACAATTGGGTGTCCTACTATGCCACATATGCAGGGCAGGACGCACAGTTTTGGGGATCAGGAATAGATTTAATCACACATTAATTTAATATCTGCTGGCACCCTCTCTCTGTCTGCTTCACATGAACACATTAAGCAGTCGCTGATGTTGTGCTTCCTGCAGTGTCCTTTCAACTTGCTGGCACATGTGAAGCTTGGGATCTTGCTCCTAGACTCCAAAGTATGGATAGAAAAAGTCCAGATGGGCCGGCAACTGAGAAGGCTGAAGCAAGTGGGGAAGGGACCCATTTCTCACACCTGGGAAGCAGAGCACTGCAACCTGCCACAGGGCTGTGCTGCTCAGCTTTAACATGCCACACATGCAAATAGTGCACAAGGCAAGACTACAGTATTTCATGTGAAACCATTTTCTTACTCTTTATACTGTGGTCCAAAAGTAAACTAAGATTGTCCTTTTTTATTAAATAATAAAAAACCCTTTCTAATCATTAAACTGTAAAGATGGTTTTATTCCAAAATTCTTCATCACAAGAATGTTTACAATTTTAAATAACATAAACTTAATCCCAAATCATAGAATCAAGCCTTGCAATAAATACAAAGAGCCTTGAAAGCTCTGTGGTGGTTGTCAGTGAGCACTTTTTTTTTTAGACTTCAAAGATTCCAACCTAAAGCACGTTTAGACTCTGCCTTTAATAGCAATGTATTTCACTCAGCTCAGGAAATTAATATTTGAGGTACAGGTACCACTGTCAAGGAAAATATAGCTGATTTTCCTCAGTTACCAAAAGTCATATGATCCTTTTAACAATGGTAACAAAAGCTGCCTGCTCAAAGGGGAAGTGAATGCAAGATGTCTTTCACTGCAGAAACATAACAGTGCTGCTGCCCAGCCTTCTGGAACAAGAATAGGCTAATCAGAATTATTACTTTTATCCCATTATGAGGGAATAACTGATGCTATGTTTAAGGCATTGTAATATTAATACTATGCTGGCAACAGCTTTTAGCGTATGCAAGGTACTGTACAGACTATTATTTTCATTCAATCACTGAGCCTGGTGTCTAACAGAAGCTCAAATCTGACATATCTTTTGGGGTTATAAAGCCAGCACATTTTAAATGGTCAAAGCTGTGTACAGACATTCAAATAATCTGGGAGAATTCTCAAAGGTTTCTTCTCATGGTAGAAAAACTTACCCAGAACCATGTGTACAGACATTCAAATGGTGAGGCCCTGAAGAGTAGACAGCTTGCAGTAATGACACTGTGCAACAAGGTGTGTAAGGGCTGGGGGGCTGTGCACACATCTCAGTATGCTCTGCAGGTTCCCTTAATCTGCCTGGCAACAGATGGTAGTAGTGCATAGGGCAGCCCTAATTGGGTAACCCAGACTGCCCATGGTCAATCTGTGTTGTCAGCATGTAGACATTTGCTTTCCCAGGAGAAACTCTCCAGGAAGTGCTTTAACCCTGGTTGTACCCAGGTTATATTTCTTCTGGAGTGGTCATTTTACTCTGAGAGAAAAAGCCTGAACTTCTGTATACTCATGGTTTCTCCTGGGAGAGCAGCAACTGTCCCAGGATAAAATTAATGTCTGTTAGAGACCCAAGTCATTGGACTTCCTCCTCTGTTCTCAGCTGACTGTTCCATAATCTAACAGGCCTCAGTGAAAAGTGAGTTTTCTTGATATTTAAGTTACCTTTCCATCACCGTTTTCACCTAGGCCTGAAGAGCACCTAAGAGGAACTAGCATTATATATTTGTTTTCTTCACAGTAAGTGCTTTACATTTATGTCCTAGCCCTTTCTGGAAGTCATGCAGTGCTATACTTATTACACTAGCTCTAGGTAAGCTTTCTCCTCCTCCCCATTACTAGCTACAACCAAAGCAGCACACCATTAGAGGGGCTGAAGGAAAAGTGTAGGTAAGTTATACTTTGGGCTTTCACTGCTATAAACTACCTTTTTTCTGTTTTACACCTATCTTGTCACTGCAGTTGCTTTCTCCACCATCATGGTATTTTAAAATCCAATTTGCTACAAGTGTTACTTCCTGCTGCAGTTATGAGGTTTAGTAAAACAGGAACAGCAATCATGATAACACTTCTATTTTTAATGCAAGGGGACTTACAATTTGTACATAAAAAATGGATCACTCATTATGTTATATAATACCACAGTGTGTACTTGTGTTTCATTACAATTCAAATAATATTATAAAATTAACACCATGACAAAAAAGTTTTGTGATGAAGGCACTGGACTGGATTCACAATCAAGAACTTAGATCTTTATTTAATTCTTATCTTTGCCACAGACTTCCTGTGTGAGCTTGGCCAAATCATTTTAGTCACTTTTTGTTTCTATTCTTCATTTTCCAGATGGAGATGCAGTTTCACATGCTGTATGGATAATAATTAAAGAGTAGGAGGTGCACAGGTGCTAGTGAAGGGTTTCTAGGACCATCTATTTTGCCTGTTCCCAACTTTAGCAGTTCCTTATTAGCAGGTGTGTGTGTTGGGGGGATAATCTAATAGTAACTCTGGAAGTCTGTAAAGGAAAGTCAATGTAGTACTCCCAGAAGCTTTTCAATCATATCTGAGTGTGTGCTATAGAAGGACAGACCATCCACTTCCATTTCAAGACTGGCAGTTACTCCACTGCGAACTCCATGATGTCTAAGTATTTGCAGCAAATTTTCTTCCTTAAAAAGAAAAAATATAATGAGTACCCTAATCAAGCAAATGGTATCACGCTCTTTCAGTTAAACCTTGGAGAAACTGTGACCACATCCTCTTCAGCATTTATTTTAGCTAGCAGTATTGAAAACATCACCATTTTATAGTGACCAAAGAGTATAGTTAGCTGGAAATCTCAATGCTGAGGGACTGAGAAAAGACTATTTTCACAGATACCCTTTACTGAGCACTGTTAATGATCCTAAACAAAAAAATCTATTTGTGTTCATTCAGAAATCTGAATTCTCTTTAGTGACACATCCTCATGCAAAGTGTCTTAAACACCATCTGGATCACCCAGAAAGTAATGGTTTAAAGCAGTCTGGATCTGACTGTAGTTAATGGCCAGAGCTGGTGTACTCGCGCATGACTGCATGCCTCTATGTGCATGCATGCATGTGTATGCATGTTTGTGGTTCCGCTTTAGTTGGCATAAATTCATTTCTCATTCCTCAATAAATAAATGTATTTCTTAATATAGAGAGCAGCCAGAAATAGATACATTAGTAAAAGAAAGAACATAAGAAAAAAGAATAGATGAAGAGAAAGAGGGATAGAAAAATACTGGGACAAACATGGTACCCTACCCATCATTTTTCCTCAGTTTCTCTCAGGGATTCCTATCTTGCCTGCAGGGTCTATTAATTTCTTAGAGACCTATGGAAGCTTACCACCACATATTGTAGACTGTAATAAAATGAGAGAAGGACAAGCTGGAAAGAAAAAGAAAATCCCTACTCTTTGTAGTTCTCCATGATTGCACATTTTAAATTCCTGTAGCATAATACTTTTTGTTTGGAATTGGATCCCAAATCAAAGTTTATGGTGTACTGTCTTGGCCAGCAGTTATGTAAATATATGAGAAAATGCATTCCAAGTTGTGCTGTTACAGTATACGCGAGGAAAAAAACAACCTTGTCTCAGTGGGGTGCAGGCTAGTAGCAATATGATGCAAGGAAGCAGGGGAGGAATAGGTTCTCAAGAACCCTAACTCAACCTGAAAAATTAAAATGCCTACAGTCATATTTTAAAAGTGTGTGTGTGTGGGGGGGGACCATATAGACATTACATAAAGATCAGTGAAGCATTTTCTCCTATGGATCACACTTCATAAATCATTTCACAGGCAACACCCTTTTCTGTTTTTCTTTTCAAAGTAAAATGATCTATTCCTTTACCAAGTATATGAGAATTTTGCAAATACAGTAAAATGTTGTTCCAGTTGCTCTTTTGCCATTTAAATTTAGGTGTTAGAACCTTCTTGTATTAACACTGACTGTAGACAAAGACCTTATTTCAATACCATGTTAATAAAAAAAAGTAGAGTAGGAAAAGCCTAGGCACTCTCTATTTTCTTCCCCTTTATGCAGTTCACTGGCCTTGTAAGTAATGTCACGCAATCAATTTCTCTTGCTAGGAAAGTTTTTCTGTTATTATTCTAATATTTTTCTTTCCATTTGTGTGAGATCTTGTGCTTGGGTAGAAATTACTAAAGGAATGTCCTAACCTTGACAGATAGGACTATACTTTGCTTTCATATGTGAAATAGCCCTATGTTTGCACTTCATGCAAAATTATACATAGCAAATTCCATTATAGGCTTTACCCAAAAGTCCTATACAATTCTTTACAAAGCTAAACTGTCAGTCATCTGTTTTATCAAATGTTACAGTATTTGTGCAGCAATATTTCAAAATCCTACCTCTTACAGTATTTTTACTACAACACATGGTACTATTAAGGTAGTATTATATTTATGTTTAACGTAATTTTGTATGAATGTTTGAAAAAGCATTTCTAGAAGCACTGAAATACAGCCCCACAAGCCAATTAGCTGCCTTTCTTACTTTTCGTAGTCATTTGATATAGTTCAGAGCAAAAGCAGCCTTAAATAAGCTGCTGCTTTTATGTTAAAGAACTAGTAAATGCAAAGGTATGTTGTGTCAAACTGAACAATCAAACTACTACAGACCATAGTTACCTGAGTCCAAGATGCCTTTGAATTTAAGACAACCCCCTCCCCCCACAGTATTTAAATTCTACACATGGAAAATTTGTAAAATAATAAAAAATGCCATGGATAAAATCTAATTATTGAAGGGTTGTTTTACATTTGCCCTCCCCCCACTGCTATGACAGGGAAAGCAGTGGTGGGAGCAGGAAGAGGGGTGGCAAGCAGCGGAGTCGTCAAGCAGCCTGACCCCCCTCCCCACCTGCCATTGGGGTGCCATGCTGCTGCCTGCATCTCTTAGCACCCACTCCTCTCCCCTGGGCCTGTGTCCCCTGGTGTCTGCCCCCCACTACCACCTGCCCCCTCTGTGCCTTCCCCTTTCCTGGCAGGGCCTGCTCCCCCCTGCCACTTGCTTCCCTAACACTACTTAAACTGAGACTCAGCTCTAGCCTCACTCCAGCCCAGGGCACAAAGCACCTACTGGCTCTAGCCTATCTATGCAGCAGAAGCTGAGATGATGGCAGCTCCAGGCCTGGAGTTGAGGCCTGAGCTGCCATCAGTGCAACCACAGTTACCAGGCCAAGCAGGAGCCAGAACCAGCAGGTTGCTCCATGCTCCGGGTCAGAGCTGTTGGGGGGAAGGTGAGAGGGAAGGGTAGGCAGCGGGGGCAGATGTGAGGGGCAGGGCAGAGGTGGGGAGCTGCAGGGCTGGCAGGGAGCAGAGGTAGTGGGGGACAGAGGTGGGTGGCGGGGCCAGAGGCAGTCGGGAGAAGGGCAGTGGCTACGGCTCTGAAGTCCCCCATGAGAACCAGAGGCTGGAAACTTCTGCTATCTGTCTGAAGAAAGCCTCATCCTCCTGGTGTGGTGGTCTATAGCTGGCGCTCACCACAACTTTACCCTTGTTGCCCTCCCCTCTGACCCTAACCCAGGGACTTTCAACAGGCCTATTTCCAGTTTCATACTGTCCCTCTGAATAATCATACAATCATAAAGTGAAACTCTTTCTCCTCTTCTGCCCTGCCTGTTCTTCCTGAACACTATATCCCATCCATCACAGTACTTCAGTCACTTTTAGTCTATTGTTTCTTTCTAATTAAGAATACAACATGGGATAAAAGCTTTCCAATGCTTCTTGTTGGAGGAAATTGATTGACTCAGAATCTGTTCTGTCTTCCATTGTAAAAACAGAGGCACATCCACACCTCTGGTCTTTTTTGCAGTGCAGGCAGAATGAGGGTGCAGTATTTTTGGTGGGAAATGACATCCATGTTTCCATGGCAGTCTTTTTCACTGCAGTGGATTATTATTTATTGGTTTCATAGAAGAAGTGCCATATTGGGGAGAGTTTTGAATGCAGATAAAGGAAGCTATTTGGTATACAGAGGCTCATTCAAATATCTTATTTGCATTTAGGTTTGCTGTTCAGAACTTCTAAGCACAGAACAGCATCAGCAGTGATGGGTGGGGGGAAGGGAGTTAGAATGGTGCTTTTTTTATCTTTTCTGGGCGACTAGCCAGAGTATTAGAATCTGCTACAGTTGCACAGAAACTGTCCATTGAAAGCATAACTTATCTGGAATTTCTTACTCAATTTTATTTTTTATTTTACACTTAATGGAATAATGTGTTGAACTTCAGGAAACCTGCTGCAGTGTTTACCATTTTGTGGCTTACAGTTAAAGCCACCATAGCCCCTTGTCATAATTTCTAATTTTCTTTTATCTGTGCCTACCTAGTTCTTCCCATGAATTTTATCTGAATAGATTTTATTATTGAAGTTACAAGGGTGCTTCCCATTATCAGACTATTAGCTGTAGAACTTAATAAAAATATAAATGCAAGACAGAATTTTGCATGAGAGACTGAGGTTAATCACAATATTTCGTTACCAGGGATTCTGATTCAATTAAACTAGGTTTCAAGTCATATGGCATTAAAGGGGAATGAAAAGTTACTGTAACTGAAAAAAATCAGTGAAAACTAAAAAATGACATGTCTCTTTCAATTTGGAGATGATAGATACCACAAGTTGTGTCAAGTAATAAGACCACTACATACAAATAAACAACTAAGGGGACAGTTTCAATAGTCTCCTTCTGATCTCCTCATGACTTGTAACAACAATAAGCAAAAAGTGCATGTTCTGGTCTGAGAAACTCTTGCAATAGTCAGTGATTCAAACTCGTGACATAAAGAAATAAACTCTGAGTATCTAGGCTTTGTTGTGTTTTTTTGGTGTGGAACACAATTTTTGGGGTTTTTTGTTTGTTTGTTTTTGGTTGAGTTTTTTTGGTGTTTGCTAATAAAGCCATGATTGTCATCAGCCTATGTTACTTCTGAGAACTGTTGAGTAAAACCTATTATGATCTCCATAGAAGTACTACCGTGATAAGCTTGATATATATGACAGGCAGATAAATACATGGATGTACTTGCAGATCATGCAAATTGTATCGACTTTTTCCAAGCCACAACCACGGCTATTCTTCTCCTGAACATTTAAGTGCTGCAAACCATTGTGCTAGCACACCAGGGCAGATCCTGTTTCTTTGCTAAATTGACCTTTTATGGCAAAGAAAAAAATAAAACTATAATTCGTCACATGCCACAATGAGTTCATATCCCTTTCTACCATTTTATATTTTTCTCATTTTGCAAATATCCATAATTACAGCATAATGCCTAGTTCTGAACTACATTGGTAAAACTAATGAACTTTAATACTCTTTCCTTCCTTTAATTTTGAATAATCTAAAAGAGCAGGTATTACATCTTGTATGATCTTGAATTCCATGTGCTAAATTTCAATCAACAGCAAGTTTTGTGGCTGGCTTCTTTAAATGGAAAATATTGCAGATTTCCAATTAAAATTACACTATCAGGCACCACTGTAATCATCTTGGTTTCTAGCAACATAAACATATTCAAGAGGGAAGTTAGATTACATTTGAAGATGGAAGGTACTGATAGTGCAAGTTGAAAAAACAGCAAAACCCTACAGTTGTTTATATGCGCCCTTCAAATTGTTTATGCTAATTTAATCCAAATGCTCAGAGAAGCCCAACAGCTGGTATGTCATAGAGATCAAGTCTACATGTTTTTAAATTAGTTTAGTTTAGTGAAGAAAGTCTAGTTAGCAACCACTCAGACTGAAATCTTGTTTATATAAAGACAGACATCTGCAACATATAAAAATTTTTACACTGCCTCATTCTGGCAGGCACATCTATCTTTAAGAAGTGAACAATTTTCTATGCTCACCTAATCCTTAGACTTTTTTGTAGAATATGCCAGCTGTAGTGTGACACATCCACCAGGATTAAAAACTAAAAGTTCAAATATGATACCAATGGCTTTTGACCCACTGGTCTGGGCTGGATTAGAACCAGTGATCAACCAGTGATCAACTGCTGATTGGTTCACTTTACTATAGCAATCTGCTGATGTTTTTAATCTACCAAAATACCTTAGTAACGGATGGAAGAGCTGATGCCCAAGCCACCTTTTGGGACAATCTGGGGAATCCAATAGCTTTCCTCAGATAGCGATCATGTATCTCACAGGTGTTGAGGATATAGAGAGAGCAAGCAACAGCATAACCTCCCCAGTTAGAGACCCCTGCAAGAGAAAGTTGCTATGAAATTAAACAGAAAAATTAAATGTAAAATCTTAAAGAAAAAAAAGCAAGTGAATGTAATCTGCAAGTCCCAAAGCAATATCAGTTGAATCTCGAAGACTAGGAACAGAGACTGCATTTGTCTCTGGATAAATTGTGCCTGTGTTTGTCCTCGAACAAAAGTATCTTGCCTGTACATCATCCTTCTAATCAGGGTTAGTGAGTGCTTTTCTGTCTTTGATTCAACAATGCAATCACAGATAACTATACAAAAGTCCATTGCAGTATCTTAGGATAAACTGTTACTATCCCCTATCTGGGAAATGCTTTTAGCATCTCAGGAAAACAGATATTGGTGTCTATATGACTGTACTTTGTCCCAGAATAAATGTGACATGTTTGCAGCCAAATGGTGGTAAGAAAGGTAGGGGGAGGTGTAGGAAAGGCCTAAAAACACTTATATGGAACTGTTAGAGGTTTTTAATACCTCACATATGACACTATGTACACTAGTTTGCTACATCCTGGGTGTGTCTGTCTACACATGCATTTACTTCAGCCTAGATTTATGCTACTGCACAATGGGTGCATCTACACGTGGCCCTACAGTGCCATTGTTACTGCACTGTGCCAGCTGTGCACAGTTATTTTTAGCTGCTACGTGGCTGTGGCAGTGTGCTATAATGAGGGAACACTTTGCTATGGTGACATAGTTGCACCATCATGGTTTTTGACCACCAACGCTGTCACTGTAGCATCATGTGTAGACGCGCCCAGTAAGGGTTTTTGGGTAGGGGTCTACACATGCAGGGATTAGTGAGTAGATTTGGTCCCAGTTCCCTGCAGCCATGCAATATACCCCTGCCACCACCAGGAGGAACTCCAGGCTCCCTCTGGATCAGGGTGGGCAAAATGCAGCCCGCGGGCAGGATGCAGCCCACCAGGCCATTCTATCTGGCCTGCAGGGCCCCTCAGAAATTTAGAAAATTAATATTCATCTGCTTGTAGCTGCTTTTCATGTGGCCTTCAATGGCTTGCCAAAACTCAGTAAGCGGACCTCCACCCAAAATAATAGCCTGCCCCTGCTCTGGGTGCTAGCCCAGGGGCTGGCAGGGAGCATCCTGCTGCTGGGGTGGGCACAATGTCCCACTGCTCTGGCAGCAGGGAGCTCCTGGTCCTGGCTTCCCGACCAGAGGCACGGGGCTTAGAAAGAGCTGCTGGGGAGGGGCAGTTCCCAGCCCCCTGACCTGATCCACCAGTGGGGCAGCTAGCAGCTAGCTCACTGCTAGCTGCCCCACCAGTGGATTGCAGCAGGGGGCTGGGACCTACTCCACCCTTGCAGTTCTTTCCAAGTCCCATACCTCAATCACCTGATTGGGGCCTGGGGCTGGGACCTACCCCTGACTGAAACAGTTCCTGGCCAGCCCCCACCTGCATGGGAAAGTCTGCATGTGCAGCCTGGAGCTGGCTGGGGTTGCCCAAAACAGGACAGGCTGTACTGCCCAACAGGACTGGGGACTTCCCAAAAAAGGCTGCACTGCTTCCCTGTGAAGCCTGGGTCTGGCTGGGACCTGTCCTGGTCTGGGACAGGTCCCATCCAGCTCCAGGCTGGGCAGGAAACTGTCCCCATGCAGGAAGCTCCCAGCTCCTGCTCCATGATTACAATTGCAATCACGGAGCAGGGGCTGGGGAGCTTGTTCCCAGCCCCAGCTCTGCGATCATGGAGCAGGGGCTGGGAACAAGCTCTCAGTCCCCACCTTGTGATTGCAATCTGGGAGTGGGGGCTAGAAGTTCCCTGCTGCTGGGGCAGGGGGACATTGTCTCCACACAGGCACACAGGGTGAGGCTGGGAAGTTTGTTCCCTGCCCAGCTCTGTGAGCATGGAGCTGGGGGGGAAAACAAGCTCCCCAGCCCCCGCCAGCAGGGAGCTCCCAGGGCTGGCTCTGTGATTGTGGGGCCACTGCTGGGAGATAAGGGTCTCCCAGCTCCCCACTCCCCAATCATGATGGCAAAGCAGGGGCTGGAAGATAAGGATCTCCCAAACCCTACTTCCCAAATGCAATCTTGGAGCAGGGGGCTTGGAGCTCCCTACTGCTGAGGCAGAGGGACATAATCCCCACCTGGGCTCCTCTGGCAATGCCTGCCCAGGCAGCTATCTCCTGCCCCCTAGTGGACGGCTGACTGGGAGCAGATTTTGTTCCTGGTATCTACACGAGCACTATGGTGCCATTACTAATGCCAAGTAAATTTGGTAGCAAATTTACTCAGTATTAGGGAAGCTGGATGAGAAGTAAGCATATGCATGTGCTTACACACAAGTACTTTGCAGTAAACTATACTAATGCAATGTTAAGTGTCTTGCATAGATGCACCCTCTGAGAAGTTATCCGTTATGTGATACAGTTTTATGCTTAGAAATGTACTATGCTGAAAAACTCAGCTGGCAAGTGCTACAGATGAGTAAGGTCTAGCTTTTATGATTACTAGTGATGCAGAGAGAATCACAAAAAATAAATTATGAACCAATAGTAGAACACACGTTTTGATGCATTTTAATGGCGTAGTTTTCCCTGATGCCTGCCTTGGACTGAAATAGTCTATAAGAATAGCTGTGTATTGTATGATTAAATGTACCACAGAGATTTTCTATTTTTAAAATATAGTACATTTTATTTTTGTTCTTACAGGAACACTCTAAGGAAAAACCTTTCACATGGAATTCTATAGCCCCAACAAAATTCTCCAAATTAAATTTAGATGACTTATGTTGCACCATTTATATCATACACTTCTTGACATTCCTGTAACATCAGTTCTTTAGTGTACATAGAAAGAGTACTGGGGGTAATGGGGGTCATTTTAATACTCTGGGACTGAGTCAAGAATAGAGCTTGAGAATCTTGAGCAACATATTTTCTCTCATTTGGCTGATACAATAATTTTGCCACTCCAATTCACATTTATTCTTTAGGATTCCTTTTGTATTGGTATGTGTTGTATCCTACATTTATGTATTTATTTTAAAGATGAGCAAAAATATTAGCTGATGGTTTAAACATTTATTTCAGATTAAATTGATACAGGTTTACATAACCCCTACTTTAGTTTTGCATTGGGGTTTGAAACAAAGGCAAACACTCAAACGGCTAATAGTTAAAAAAGAATTCCACTTCTTTTGTGAGACATGAATCCTGTGTAGCTTTCACTTAACCCAGTTTTGCCATATTTTTAGCAAACTTAGGCTACATGACCAGATTTTGATACAAAAATCAGAAACAAATTGAGTTTTTGTCACTTAGAAAAAGTCAATGTAGAATTAACTGCAACATACTTGCTATATTTTCACTTCTTTTTCATTAAACATTTTTCTTTTTACTTACCAGCTACAATAGTGAAATCGGCTTCAACATCACAAGCTATAGTATCTCCATTTTTTATGTGCTTTTTTACGGCTTCTTTTACTTTCCCCATTCCCAGTTCATTTCCTCCATCTCCAATGCCTTCATTAAAAGGAAAATAAATTGTATGAGCACCAAACTGTATCTAACAAATATAAACTTCTTTATAATCTATCCATTGCCTTTCACAATAGCTTGTGTTACAGTTCTGTTCTCCTTTCAAGCTGAGTGCTTTCCTATTTTCAGAAGTGCCACAAAACAGGAGATCATAAAACATAGGTGGAGGCATAATGATATTATGTACTTATCTGTAAGATGTTACAGATGTGTCGTAATTAAACATACAAGCTGCAAACAACAAAAGGATGATATTTTCATACCCTCATGAAGAGATACTCTGTCTAACAGAAAGTAGTAGAAACGCTTAGCTAAATGTCCTGTAATACAATATTGTATAGATAACATGTGAAACATGAAACGTAACTGCAGTCATTTGGAAAATGCAACTTATGCTGTTAGTATAGAGAAAATAAAACAAATAGTAATAGTTTTTGTACAAATATACAAAAAGTTTACACAATGATTTTGGGAACAGCAGGAGCTCTTTTGAAAGAACTTAACAATTTGTTCTACCAGAGATGTAACGGCAGCTCTGCTCCCAAGGCAGTGTTGGCTATAGGGCTTCTGGTAGCTACAGAAGTTGCTGTTCGGGCACCCTTACTCCCTCCTAAGTGGGCACCCAGTGTTGCTGCCCTTGTCACCCCCACTTATTTATGCTACTGGGTCCTACTGTGCCATTATATAGAGAGACCTCTTGCTTTTTCTGCTTATTTTCCAAACCATTTTTCTCCATGGTTTGAGAACTACACTTTCTCAAAAGTAGCCTCTGATTTTGGGTGTGTATATATATATTTTAGGTGTTCAACTTGATTACTGCTTGTCTTTCATAAAAGTAAAGTATCTTCAGTCTCAGTAAAGCCAATAGTAACTGTATTACTGGGCATGTTAGGAGGAAAAGATGTTGGCTGTCCCAGGTGTCACATTTTAGGCAGCCAAAAATAAGGCCCTTTTGAAAAATATGTTGGATAATCAGAACTTTAAAGAACACAATGCCATATAAATTATTACATATCAATCTGAGCAAGTTCACAAAATCTGCCTCTTAGTGTCAAATAATTATGCAGTCACACACACTACTTAATCAGGAATTGACATATTTCAGTTATTTGTTAATTTAAAACTGAAATTTTGGACTTTGAAGATTTTAAGGAAAATTACTCTTTCATATTTTGTAAAATAGAAAACATTTATATTTACAAAACAGTACTGTGCACCAAATTCTTCATCATTATCTATTGTTTTAATAACTGAAATGCGTCTGGTTGTTAATGCATGTTACATAATAAAAATAAGATGCAATTAATAAAGTATGATCAGTGGAATCTTAACTGAAATTTGATAAATGCAGAATTTTTCCAGAACTGTATTTGTGAGTGCATGTAATTTATATGACAAGTTGAAAGCTGTTTTTCAACAGGAATGGACTATTTAGTTCCAAACTTCTATATTTTCAGATTGAGACAGGACTGAGCCCTGAGAAGATGGTGGGTTAAGTCATTAAGTCTCACACAGATCCATTCAAAATGAGCATAAATTTTTTGGTGACTGTCTGATGTTTGGCCCACATTTTGTTTGCTTCTTGCCATTCAGTTTACTCTACCTTTTACCCAACAACTTCTGCCTCAGTATTCTGTTCAACTCTATAACAATACAGGAATGGAATATTGGATCTTATTTTATTCACTTATTAAATAATTTGCTTAAATCGTTCCTTCATTTTGCTGATACTACATTTTAGGTGTGGATTCTTTGGAGAGCAACTCAAATGGTTTTGGGTCTGCCTTTATCTGATCTTGATGAAATGATGATTGTTGTACTGTAAGCACCCGATACATAGATTTCTTGCCTCCAGGGACAAAAAAATAAAATAAAATGACACAATTTTAGGGGGGGGTTTAAATTAACTCTTGCCTTTTAATGATATTACATAGGTTCTATAGTTACAGATACTAATCCCAAGGGCTTGCCTTCATTTTTCCTTGCTTTACTGTGGGATAGCTGTTTCAGGTATGGTTGTTTAGTGGTAGGATATATTGTTTTGGATATATCCCACTGGTTAACCTATTCATGGGCAGGGAAAGATTTCTCGTCTTCCTCATAGAGATTTCTCCTTCATTGATGGCTTACTTCCTTTCCCTACTTTTCTGCATGTCATACTCCTACTTTAATGGCTCCTTCCTTAAGAGCCCAGCCTTCAGGAAGTAGTGCTGGGGAAGCAGATATGTGGTTGTCCTCTAGATTTTCTAAATGAGCTTTCACTGTCTGTCTTAATCCTTGAAGCCATGATAGCTAAACTTGTCTAAAATGTCAGCCCTTTGTGCCATAAAATACAAAGAAAGAACAAAAAGCTTGACTGTTTTTTATTCAGACCTTTCAGTATTTCATTAACTGCTGCTAAAGGGATCATACAGAAGCATCATCAGCACTAAGACTCTAAGTCAGAGGTGGCATGGGTAGCCTCTGTACAGTGCACAACACTCTGGGGAAGGAACAGACACCACAGTGGCAAATAGGGCAAGAAGCAGAAAACAGAACATTATGCCAGGCAGAAACCACAATGTAGGAAGTAGAAGTCAGAGCAGCAGCTTGGTTATGGAGCAGAGTGCAGGAAGTAGAAAGCTGAATAAAGTACAGTAGAGGTGGCTTACAGTTGCATGATCTGGCCTCCAGTGCTGCCCCTGGATCTGGAGTTGACCCACATGGTGCACACTGGACTGGCTCCATGCACAGGGCCCAGGACACATGTTGCACTTGGTGCCCACTCCAGCCAGGCTGCACTGCATGTGGCACCCCACCCTCACCTGGTTTGGAGGAGGGTGTCTATAGGCCTGATTCAGCCTATGGGGCTGGCTATGCACCATTCATCTGGCCCATGGACTAGCCCAGGGGTTGACAACCTATGGCACATGTGCCGAAGTGGCATGCAGCATGGTTTCTATTGGCACACAGCCCAAGTGGCAGGAAGACCTGTGCCCAGATCGAGCAGCATGTGGCTGCCCAGGAACAACCTTGCACTGCCACTGACCCACGCTGCCAACCCCAGCCAGGTAAGAGTCCCCGGCCCCAACCCTAGCCTGGCACCACCACTGGCCCCAGTCCCGGCCCCAAGCCAGGGGCCGGCAGCACTCTGAAGGCCCCGGCCCCACCCTTGCACTGATGGCCCAGCCAGCACCGCTGCGGGCCCCAGCCAAGTGCCAGCACTGGATCAGGGCTGTTGGCAGCATTGGGATGGAGCTGGGGCTAGGGCTGTGGACCTACATGGGCCCGGGTCCGATCCCAGCACTGCGGACAGCCCCAGCCACGTGTTGCCAGCAGGCCCGGTCCTAGCCACCACCACCGCTACTGCCTGCCCCCGCCCAGTGCTGCCACTGGACATGGGCTGTTGGAAGCATCAGGATGGGGCCTGGACACACAAACTTGCCATGTGCTGCTGGCAGGCCTGGCATCGGCTGGCACCACCACAGGCCCCAGCCCAGTGCCAGCACCGGAATGAGGCCAGGGTCTGGGCCCATGGACCTGCATGGGCCCCAGCCCTATCCTGGCATTGCCAGCAGGCTCAGCCACATGCTGCCAGTGGGCCCAGCCCCAGCCAGCACCACCACCGCCTGCCCCAGCCCAGCCCAACAATGCTGCTGGGCTGGGGCCATCGGCAGTGTAGGGATGGACCCAGGGTTGTGGACCTGCATGGGTCCCAGCCCCATCCCGGCGCTGCAAATGGCTCCAGCCTCATGCTGCCGGTGGGCCCTGGCCCCAGCCCCATGTTGCCCATGGGCCCAGCCATGTGCTGCCAAGCAGCCCTGGCCCCAGCCCTATCCCAACCTCAGCCCTGCTTGGGCCCCAGCCCCATCCCAGCTCCACCGACAGCCTCAACCTGCTATATCCTCCTGCTTCTGCTATGTGTGCCCTGCTATGTATTTCTCTGCTCTCGTTTTGTTTTTCTGATATGCTGGCACTCCGGCACCTTTCAAAGTAGCCATTGTGGTTTTTTCAGCACTCCCGCCAAAAAGTGGTGCCTACCCCTGGACCAGCTTTATACCACTCATCCAGTCTGTGAGGCAGATGAGTTTGATACCCCTGGAGAAGGTAAAGGGATCAAAATGGCACTTATGGAGGTTGCACGGATAATTTCTGGCATGCCTGCCAAAAGGTTGGCCCCCGCTTTCTTAGAAGATCAGTGTAACAGGGGACCTACCGGGGCTGATCCAGCCGTGGCCCACACACCTGTTCTTGGGCTAACCACCCGCCTTCTCACCCACCATGTCTTGGACTTAATTGATTAATTAATAGATGTACTTAGGCAGGAGGCTGCTCATTTACTGCCCCGCTGTGAGGGGGTGCTATCTGTGGCTCCATTCCTCCCCTACTCTGCAGCCCAAGCCTCGCAGATGACCTCATGATGTTTTCAAATGCACTAGTCCTCCGTGATGGGCCCCAGAATCCTGCTGTAGGACCCCACCTGGTTTCCTCCCTTCAGGCGAACACTGCTGCCATCATACCAGGCCACGTATCACCCTACCATCAGTTCCCCTTCGGGTGTGGTCCCCTCACTGGGACCTTTGGCTCACACTAGCCCCAGTCCACCTCCAGGCTGGTCGGGACCCCAGGCACTTAGGCATTCCTCTTGGTGGGCCTCCTTGCCCTTCTGACCCTCCTGGTCCTAGCCCCCACCTGGGCCACACAGGGGAAGCTCTGGCAGGCCTCAATGTATGACCCATACTCTTATCCCAGGGTCCCTCTCTCTGGGTCCTGCTCCACAGATGTGGGGAGCTGGAGTTACCTCACACCATGACTGGTGCCTCAGGGACTCTCACTCCCCCCTTGGGTAGCAGGTCATGGTGCTGCTACTGGTGTTATATTCGACCCAAACTCTGACTCCCTGCATTGGAGGACTTACTGGGGTCAGGACTCAGCTCTCTCTCTCTGGCTGAGCCCCCTCTTCCTTCACAGGGCTCCACACTCTGCCCCCCTCACACTTGGGGCTCCACACTGCTCATAACACCCCCTTTACTCAGGGTCTTGGGGCTTCCCTCCACAGGTGGGCTCAGGTGGCCATAGCCATGCCTGGCCCCAACTCTCCGCCTCAGTGTCTCGAACCCCTGCAGGGCTCAGGCAGCCTTGGCCACACCTGGCCTCCAACTCTTCTCCTTGGGGCTTGCACCCCCACAACTACCTCTGGTGTACGCGACCCAGCCGAAGGTGAGGGCTAGGAGTTAAGGCGCCCTGACCCGCCTTTCACCGGGGTGATCACTGGCCTGGCATTTCCTGGGGGTTCTTGTGCCACTGGGAGCCCCACCAGGCCACCTACTCCTGGCAGGGTGTAGTTCCAGGTTGTACCCAGGACCAGGAGCCTCCCACCATCCCCTACAGCTCCTCCCTTACCTCCAGATGAAACTCAGTGGACCTATGGCCAGGCGGTGTTGTTGCCTGACCTCCAGCAGCCAAACTGCCTTGTTTATACAGGCAGCCCTGAGCCTAAAATTGTTGCCCTCATTAGGCACCTGGAGGCTGCCAGCTCCAGGGCCTTCAAGTGGCAGGCACACATAGTGCCCTGCCACAATCACCATGATCTTTTCAGAACATAATTGTTTAATGATCTATTTCAGTACATCTGTGCCACACCTACTGTGCCCCTACTTGTTCACATAATTCTCACTTTGACTAAACCTGCTTCTGAGGGTCCACATTTGCTTTATATCCTCTTATGACACTGGCATTCAGAGAAGCTATGGATGTTGTTCATAATTTAGCTATAGTCATACTCCCAGGCTAAGGGATTATTTTACATAATGAACTGAATGCAATATACTTGAATCTTGTTTTTTAATGAAAATGTTAACAATAGTATATCAAGGTAAATACAGGCAGCAATGCTCCAACACACTCATATTGTCCATCTGTCAAAACAGTGTTCCTTGCAACTGAACATGCTGTTATGCTAAGAGTTCTTTTCTTATCCCTTTCTATTCTTTACAGCCAGCCATACTCAAGAGATCACACCTCTCATACGTGCTATAACATATTTCTAGCAACTCTCACACTCTGTATTTAATCAATAGTTTCAATGTTCTCTTTAATGTAGAAAAAAATCACGCTTTCAAACCTTTCCTCCTCATCACTAGCCGAGATTGGTACTCCACTAAGAACTGTACAAATATGCAAAAAAATTTCATCCCCTCACTAAACAGCTATGATCAAATTTAAGACCAGATACAAGAGGTTAGTGTGACAAACAAGAGGAGGGAAGACGTCAAATGGAAAGAATAAGATAGAGTATTGCTCTAAAGATGCTCAATTACTTTGTCAATATGCAATTTTTACCCAACTTTATAGGAGATCTTGTCAGATTATCCACTGAAGTCAATGGCTGACCCAGAGTTCTGGAATATTTAACTACTAGGCAAACCCTGTTTAGAAAAAAACACTACCCTAGATAATGCTTCATTCTGGATTATTACTGCCATACTGCTAATTATATTAGAAAGGTTGTGTATTAAGTCCTCCTCTTTTAAAATGCCTCTCCAGAGAAATTTCAAAATACAGTATAGGAGACAATGACTTGGGATCACTACTTCCTTAATTTATTTATTATTCACAAAGTATTGTTTCTTGGTTCTTCTTTACTGAAGTTTTAAAGGATATTCTAATAACTCTGAAGTTTTTAAAATTAAACGCTACTGGTAAATAGTGTCAGTTTGTCTGTCATGGAGCCTGAAGTTTGTGCAGTATAAACTTCCCCAAATTAACAATATACTTTAATTCTAGAGTAAAAGTTTCAAGGGATCAGGATACTTTATTGAATATTCTCCATGTGTTTGATGTCATACTGAGGAGGAGCTAAGTCCCTCCACCAACTACCTTAAAACATTTTTTAAAAAAATCACGTTTACAACTTTGCGTCTGTTTTTAAGTCAAAGATCTAACCAGTTTGAATGCAGCAGACATTTTTTAGGTATTTTATTGAAGGGTTTTATGGAAGAAGTATAACTCTATCATATCCATTTAATCCTTGGACTCTTTGCTGAAAGAGTCAATAGGGTACTAATTATAATGGTGGCTTCATTACTAGAAAATGTATTCACATGGAATTGGACTGAGACTAGCTACACATTTCACCACATTTATCAGGGCTTTAAAATAACATCAAACATATGAGAGTTTGGTTCCTCTGGTTTTTTCATTCTGCCTTCCCCAAAACAAGGTAGATTTCTTATATGGGGTCATGTGCTATGTGAGAAAATACAGTATTTGTAGTAAAGATCTTTGCATAGTTTATCTGCATGGGAATTTTCTAAGATGTCCTTCTTAAGGATAGAGGTGGCCTATTGTATAATTTTAGAAATATGGTAACAACATGCTTTTCAGGGTTACCCTACTATTTACAGTAGGGGGAAGAAAGCCATGCTAATAACAGTAATACTTAAATATCTTTGTTCATGCTAACAGTTTTGATAAAAAGTTTCATAAGGAGCCCTACTTCTATTATGGTAGGTCCCAGTTAGGAGAAGACCCCACAGGGCAGTATAGACATGCCTCATTTGTTCACATACCATACTCATCTTTCCCCAAAAAAATTAGCGGTTGAAATTTGGGTTGTGTATCTTAAATGACAGAACTGATTCTGAACTGTTTGGTTAAAATGAAAAATCTCTCTCCCCTTTCATTCTGCATTCCCAAAACAAGGTACATCTTATTTGGGGCATGTGGTATGCAAATAAATACAGTATTTGCTACTAAAGAGAGCTTGCAATATAAAAGGACTACATGAGTGTAGCTAAGAGTCTTTTTAAATTTTGACATTATTTCAACAATCATAAAAAGAACATAAACATGTAATATTTGCTTTATATATTTTCATTCAGTGATTTAATGGTGTACACTAAGGACAGCGAAGAGTTGATGTACCTCAGGCTCTGTACATACATATACATCCTGGGCATAATTCTGTTTCCATTTGTGCACCTAAATGGTAGTTTTCTAACTCTGTACCTGAGTAATTTTTGTGCTTACCCAGGCATTGTGGATGTGCAAGTGTGTGCATATAGACTAAGCATACATAACGGGGTCTGCATTGACTGGGTACCTGTACACATACCTGAGTATAAGTCTTGGAATACATGGGGTGGGGTGGGATGGGGATGATGTAGTGATAACATTATAATACACTTAATAGATCAGCCTCAAGATTATAAGTTTCCAAATTTGATTGATTTTTGTTTTTCTTGTGTGTTAGATCCTTCAGTGGGAGCATCACACCTACCTGTTGTTGTGACTCCAGGTATTGTACGTGCTGCTATAAACAATTCATCTATGGGATCCACCAGATGTTTAATATTAATTTTCCTTGCATTGTAGTAATTGCCGTCAGCAGCCATCCCAGCTCGCTCTATTGCTATGAGGTGATCAAATCTGGTCAGAAATAAAGTGATAATTTATTTTAGTTGGGGTCAACCCTTTTGGCAGGCATCCCACAAATTAGTCCTGTATCTTCCCCGAGTGCCATTGTGACACCCTTCCCCTGCCTGATCCACAGTTCTACATTCTGCTCTCAGCCCTGTGCTCTCTGCCTGAACTGCTCCTCTGCTTCCTTCCCTGTGCTCTCTGCCCCATCTGCCACTGTGCTCCCTGCTTCCTCCGTAATCTGACACATGCCACACATGGGTGGCTGGTGCCACTTGTGACCACCCCGATTTAGCTAATGGATGTGAGTCTCAGATGTAAAGCTTATATCTTAGACTCTACTGTCAGGTACTTTCCCCACCCCTATTCCTTCTGTCCACTTATGGTAATTTACATTCATTTTATACAGCCACAGAATGCTAAAATGGACTTCGTTGTGTACATTTATTTCTGACTTACTCCCAACAAATAACTTAGCCCCCGTATGTGTCACTCGAGAATTTAATCCTGTATAGTTTAGTTACAACATTTCATTTTGTTTTCTTGATGCCAGCAGCAAATGGAGTAACAACTGAAACTCTCCACAACTAATGGAGCTTTGGGCAAGTCACTTTGATGTGCTTTGCTTAGAATATTAAGTAATACCTCCTACAGGAGTGTTGCTTATAATTTCTTAGTGTCTGCAAAGCATTTTAAGATCTTCCTAAGGAGGTTCTTAAAAGTTCAGTTCATTGTAAATATAATCCCAATTTAAAGTACTGCAGTGCTTGTAAATTATTCAGTTGTTTCATGTCTTTCCTTTCGTAATTTTGGCAAACCTGTTGCTTGTGAAAGTGAACATGTGCAAGGTCTGTTTTAGGTCCTTGCTTAAGAATCTTCTCCTGTGTTCTGCTGCTGTGTCTTGAACCTAATATGCAACACCTCTGCCAGGCCAGTTCTACTGAACACATTCAGCTGAATAGAATCTACTGAATTCTAATTGTGCCAAGTTAGTCACTGTTTTTACAGATATCTACCATAAGCCCACAAGACTTCATGCAATGGAAGTCCCGACATAAAAAAATATATTCAGTTCAAATATATTTTTATATACTTGGGATTAAGGGATCGATTGAAGTAGAAACTAGCTGTCACTAAATTATGCTCCCTCCGCATGAGAAATGAAGATAATGATTTGTTGAAACTGCAGTATATATTAACCTGCAGAAAGAAATGAGACTAGAATGAACTGAAGAAATATATATTTAGATATATATAAATATATATTTTCTTTAAAGAGAATTGGCTAAAAGAATGTGACTGTGACTCAAAAAGGTCAAAAAAGATGAAATAGACACTGAAGTCTATTAAAAGGAGCCTATTAAGTCTCTGGCAAGATCCTTAAATGTATATGTACATTCTTTTACTCATATAAAAGGATGACTTTAAATAAAAATGTGATTTGTTAAATATAGCAATTTTAAAAAAAATCAAAATAATTAATTACAGGCTCTTCATTCTGTAAGGATTTGTTTGCAACCATTATATTGCATGTGATCATGACTTCTCCTATTACTAGGACTTTACATAGCCCCAGTCCTCTCACTTTGGCTAGTGACAGAAGTTACACATAGACAGATTAAAGTGAGCAGAAACTGGTTTAAACCTGTAACAGAATGTAAATTCAGTGCATATAAACCAGTTTCAAAATGGCCAAAACTGGTTTGAGATAAACCTGGTTGAATGCAATATCAGACTTAACTGATTGAGCTCGAATCGGTTTATGCAATTTCTGTCCCAGACCCCTTCCTGGTTTAAGTTAAGCCAGAGTCCCCCAGGATCCCAGCATACTTTCTGGGCTGGGCTGTGCTGTTTGCTCCAGCAGAACAGGACTGGCCCTGCCCCTCTGCTCCCTAGCCAAAGCAGGGACAGGCAGGGGTAGGGACCTGGCCAGAGGCTGGCCCCCTCCCTCTCCTGTCTCACCAGTGCAGACTTGCATTTACCTGCTCACTGCTCCAGCGGCAGGGGCTTGGCCAATCACAGCAGTAGCTTGGAGTGAACTGGAGGGGGTTTAATTCCCCCCTCCCTGCCCCACTGGCACAGAACTGGGCCAGGGTCCACCGGGTGCTCCCTCACCATTGCTGCAGTGGCGGTGTTGGGGCATAGCCAAATGCCAGCAGGCATTGCCCCCTGAGGCAGAGTGGACAGGGGGGAGGGTTATTCCCCCCTCTACCCCTATTGCCGCCAGGGGACCATGGCAGGGTCTGCTTTCCCCAACCACCACTGCTGCCACTCATTCCCTGTGTGCGGTGAGTAGCAGGATAAGCCCACTCCTGCCCCCTCCACTAATGCCAGAGGGAGGGGGTAATAACCCCTCTCCCTCCTCCTTGCCTAAGGGACTCCACTGGTTGGCTTCTGGATGCCTCTCCCACCGACCCTGCCACTGAAGGACAAGGGTACAAGGCCCTAATAGGGCAGCAGCCCCTGTCCTGGTGTCCAGGGAGCGTGAGTCTTCCCAGCATGGGGACTGCAAGTGGGAGGTCAGAGCTGCCGTGGACTGTGCAGGGTGAGCAGTGGCACTAGGGCTTGGAGGGGGCCATAGCACCCCAAGCCCCACTAGTGCTGCCACTGCTTGCCCCACACAGTCTGCAGCAAGTTCTCCCCCACCCACAGCACAGCCCCCCACCAGGAAGAAGCTCGGACTCCAGGACACTGTGACAGGGGCTGCATCCCCCTGTCAAAGTTTCTCATGCCTCATTGCTTCAGCGGTAGGGGTGGGGCCAGAGGCTGGCCAGGATGGCCCCCTTAGGTGCGGGGCAGGGAGAGGGGTTATTTCCCACTCCCTCCAGCATCTGGTAGAGGAGGCAGAAGGGGGTTTATCCCACCACTCACCCACTGGTTGGGGAAAGCAGCCTCCACTGTGGTACCCTGGGGTCAGAGAGGGAAATAACCCTGCTCCCTGACCCCCACCTAAGGGGGCCACACTGACCAGCCTCTGGCCCCGCACCCTGGACCTGTGAGGATGGAGCAACTCTGAGGGGGGCTGCAGCCCCTGTCATGGTGTGAGCCTTTTCATGGCAGGGGGCCATGCTCCAGGCAGAGGGCCCATGCTGCGGGGCAAGCAGAGCTGCCACAGACTGCATGGGGCAAGAGGTGATGGCGCTAGGAGGGTTTGTGGGGCTATAGCCACTATTCACCCCGTGCAGTCCACAGCAGCTCTGATCCCCCACTCATGCCTCCACCCCCTCCCCAGGAAGTGGCTCACACTCCCCAGACATCAGGAGAGAGGCTGCTGCCCTATCAGGGTCCTGGCCCCTCACTGCTCAAGCAAGAGGGTCAGGGGCCCAGCCAGAGGCCCCTTGGGTAGGAGGGTCATTTCCCTTTCCTTTCAGCATCTGGTGGAGGGGGCAGGAGTGGGCTTATCCTGCTGCTCACCCCATGCAGGGAGCGAGCAGCAGCGGTGGTGCCAGTTGGGGCAGGCAGACCCTGGCTCTGGTCCCACAGGGTGGTGGGGCTGGAGGGGGCAATAACCCCCCTTCCCTGCCCCCTCTGCCTCAGAGGCCATGCCGGGTGGCATTTGGCTGTGGTCTGGCCCCACTGCTGTAGCAGCGAGTGGGGAGCACCAAGTGGACCCCGGCCCAGGTCCATGCCATTGGGACAGGGAAGGGAAAGGGGAATTAAACTCACTCCCTGGCCCATTCACTCCAAGCTACTCCCCCAGCACAGGTTCCCTGCAGCCAAGAGCTGCTCTAGCACCCCCTGGCTCCTGGCCTGAGCCACTGCTGGCATGTGGCTGCATTTTGTGAATGTCTATTCACTTGCAGATTGAACCAATCTGGGTAGATTAGACTAACCTGAAAAGATTGAATCAACTCAGGATCTGGCTTTTTGAATATCTGTCCCTAACTCTTGAGAACATACCTGGGTTTTTTAACATTTCCATCATCACACAAAAACATCAAAGCTGACTCTGAAGCATCTCCTCGATAACTCAGCAGAGGGACTGGTGCCTTCAGTAACCCTAAGTCAAACAAAAATTCAGTACAGGTATCATGAATCTTTTTTACATGATCTGTTTGGATTTTCACAGAACAGAACAGAACTAGTGTGGGCTTCCTGACAGGGAAGTTCATTCAAATTAAGACAGTATGTGAATTTAAAGAAAAATAGTTTTTGTTAATTACCTTCCCATGTGGGCATTTTTGTTGCGGGGGGAAAAAAAGGGTTTTATTCCAAAGTCGCTTTATCTATTTCACATTGTTTAGATGGGGACATTACTAAACAATTACCTAAGGGTGTGAATTGATGCAACTCCAACTAAATATCTTGCCCCAAATCTTTTGAAATCCACTTTAGGGCTTGTCTATGCAGGAAGTTATTTTAGAAGTGCCCTTTTGGATGTTCTCAGTGTGCAGTAAGTAAGTACAAGGTAGATTTTGTTTAAAGTGGAGTAAGCCATCTCACATTAAATGGGTGAGTCTACATGTGATACTATGTTGCCGTAGTGATGTGGTATGGCAACATAGTGTCCACAGGCATCTACACATAACCAGCAGCTACTTCTCTGTAACAAGGTCACTGTAGGGCAACATGTAGATGTGCCCGATGTGTATTAAAACTGACTACAAATGGAGTTGGCACTGCATGTAAATTTACACTTTAGCTTACTTGGCCACCTCCCTTTGCGGGTAGGTTCTTATATACAAATAAAAAGGGCTTGGGGAGTCAATTAAACCAATATGGAATTAGATATACTTATTCCAGCATAAGAGAATTCATACAGGGCAGGGCTAACAAACTCAGCTGGCCCCGAGGGCTGTTACTGGGGCAGTCCCAAGGACCAACCCCTCTGCAGTATCCATGGCACCGTCCAGCCTGCATATCATGTACAGGCACCAGGGATAGCACAGGATGCACACTGGCTGTGACATGTGGACTGGATCTGGCTCTGCAGACAGCACAGGGACAGTCCAGGGCCCAAGAGCCAGTATGCAGAGCTTATCTGGTGGTCTGCCACATACAGCAGATGCCCCATGCCAGCCCCCTTTGCTGCCTGTAGTACATAAACTGCATGCATGGGGCTGCGGCTGGCACATGGGATCAATCCAGCAACTCATGGACCAAATCACACAGTTCTGTAGGCCAAATCTGGCCCGCAGGCCTTATATTTGACACTCAGGGATTTAATTAGGAATAACAATTCCAGAATGGCTCCTTGCACAGGATCATAGACTAGTAGCCCTAAAGTGAATTTAAAAAAATCTGGGGCAAGATGCTCAATTCGAGTCAATGAAATTATGGCAATTTACCATATTTTCTCACAACCAACACACCTTTCCACCAAAATCAGCCCCCCAAAATTGGGGTGCATGTATTAAGCATGAAAGCTATTTTCTTCACTGGAAAAAGGTCACATGGATGGAAACACTGCTTGCCATGCAGCTGCCCATATGCCAGTGTGTCTAGTTTAGCCAGGTGAAGGGGCAGTGTCCTGTGTTAACCATCTCACAGCTGTAGCTATTGGCTGAGCACTGTTGCTTGTGCCAGAAGCAGCAAGTGAGCTGCTGTAAGTATCCTGATGCGTCTTGTGATGTAAAGAATATTTTGTTGACAGGAACTTAACATAAAAGACTACTTATAGTTAAGAACTAATAGTTTTGCTAATAGCAATGCAACGTTCTGAGGCCCAGCCTTGAGTGACAGAAAGTAAGTGCTCCTGGGAACATAGAGTGTCCCGAAAGTGTGGTACTCCAGGAGACCATCTGGGTGAGGTGGCAGGCAACAGAAACTTCCTGGTGTGGTAAGAAGTTCCTACTGCCTGCTGCCTCACCCAGATAGTCTCCTGGGATGCCAAACTTCCTGGACTTTTATGTTCACAGGAGCACTTACTGTCACAGTCAGTCATGACTCCGGGGGAAAAAAAAAGTGTTGTTTCTACATTCTGCCTTCCAAAAGCAAGGTTTTATTAAGGGGTTGTGGTGGGTGCATTGTAAGTGAGAAAATATGGTGAATTGATTGATTCTCTGGCTCTTTTAGTCTATACACTTACAATACTTCTCATGGCCTTGATCTATTTTAAAAAGCGTTCACTGAAACAGAGTTTGAACCACATCAGCAAATTAAAACTGAGAAAAAAACTGCATGCTGTACCTTGCTGAACAGCTTCTTCAATAATCTCTTTAAATAAATTCATGGCTCTTAGGTCTGTTACTATAACAACATATTTCCCCAAGGCCTGCAACATGGTTGCAAGAGCAATGGCTCCAGGAGGTCCATCATTCTCTTCAGGTGGTTCATGGTTGAAGTGTGTAGGAAATCCTGTGGTTATGAGCACTGATCGGGCATGTGAAATGGACAGACAAGCCTTTAGCAGCTGATCCTGACAGAACAAATGTTTCACACCTCGATGTCCTATAAATAATAAAAGCATATTTTTTGAAGGACAAGGCTAGATTTTTAACATGCTGCTCTCTCCAGGAGATTTTGTCAGAGCCAATCCCTGTCCCTTACTGCCAGGTGTCAAGATGATCCAAAATGTGGAGCAGCCAACAACCCTGCCCCCAGGTCCCTCGCTTACTATTTATACAGCAAAAGATACAGAGAAAGAAATGGGGGTTCTCAGCAAAACTCATCGCCTCCTGCAAGGTTAGCATAGGAAGAGAATCAGGAATGGATTGAAAATATATATTTCAGCATGTATTAAAGGACCACTGAGGAATTTCAGAAGCAGATGCAATTTCAAACTTAAACTCTCTGTTAAATTCAGTTGTGCAATTCAGATTTGATTAAATTAAATTTGTTCAGAAAGATTCAGAGGTCTTTTATCTTGTTATCTATAATGTGGGCACAGAGAAGATGAACGATGTACTGGAGGCTATATAGACAGATGGTACCAGAGCTGGGAGTCCAGACCCTAAGACACATTGTAACAGAGCTGCAACATTATCTACAAGAGGAAAAAAGTCTTCAGGACCAAGACAGAAGTAGGAGAGAGGGTGGAGGTGGCACTGGGTCAGGGAAAGCGAATACACCTCTATTGGAGCAGACATCCACACAACGGATATTTGCCTGCCAGAGAGAGGAGAGGGGTGTAAAGTAGCCCAGGAAAAGGAACAATGAGCAAAAACGCAAGGGAAAATGTCAGGAGCACATGATGAGGTGTGGTAGTCACTGGCATCACCCTGATGCATCCTGAAGAAGGAAACGCACACACTTCTTACAGGGAATTTGGAGAACTTTCTGGCCAGTCTCAATGGGGGGGTGAATCACTAGCCCTTGATTTCTTCCAGCTGTTCTCAGGGGAAAGTACAGACTGCCTTTCCTGACTGAGCAGAATCATGAGAATAAAGTGACCATGAAAGTAAGACACACATTGTTACAATCCCATGGAAACTCAGAAGAGATGTTGTGATCAGCCCAGAGAGGCTAAGGACAGAGGCTCTAAGCTTGGCATAACCAATGGTGACACTATGAATGAATGGATGGCTCCAGACCCATCTCCATTGGCTCTGCCCATCCAAAATATTGCCTATGTCGCAGAACAAGACTTTGGGGTAAAATATTCTACTGCTTGAAAGGATGGATGACAGGAAAAAAGAAATCCAGGTCACAGGGACAGATCTCAGTTCTGATGCCTTGCACAAACTAATGCTTTTGCAAATGTACATCTATACATGTGAAAACTGCATCAGGACAGAGCAGTGGATTTTATAGCATGAGACTACCTTCTAACTAGGAAGATACAGACATCATTTAAGCTTCCCCAAACAGTCTGAATAATGATCAAATGATGATGGGTCTTGATTCCTGCTGAGTCAGTAAAGGTGGGGGTAAAGGTGGAGTGGTATGAGGTTTGAAATAGTTATACTAATGGCCTGCAATTCCAGGCTGAAAAATTCACTGTATTGATATTTTTAGGTATTAATATGAATCATTCTTATTTCTGTACTGGAGCAATTTGTCTTGTTTTTTCAAGAGCATGATAAATAATGTCTCACCTTTTTTCTTTCAATCTGTATTCATATCTGTGCTAGAGTGGACTCCAAGTCAAACTTCACAGATTTTAGAAAAGTTTCAGTTCACACCCAAACTGTGCAGCCTGGCTGTATTTCTATCTTTGTGTCTTCTTTCTGTTTTTTTTTTTTTTAATCTTCTATTTTCCCATGAGAAAGAGGTAAATTCCTAAACTGATTTAACTTGGAAACTAGGTAATGTCCAAGGACTGGATGAGATTATGGGATACAAATGGATATTAGGAATTTTATTCTTGGATTGAACTTCTACAATAGTACCCTCACTGAAGTAGAGAGCAAAGTTTTAAATATCTCTTGCTATTGATAACCCACAGAATTACTCATGCTAAGTAATACTTTTGTAGTATGGTGATATTAGCAGATGATCAGATCCTATACTCCTGAAATGAGGCAACTATTCCATTAATGGCTCTTACCCTTTCCGTAAGTCAGCCATTACAGAGTAATATTATACACTTAAAGCCAGTATATCCATATTTCTGATATTTTCCTAATGGAAAAGAGGAAAGAAAAAAATAGATTTCTTATTTTTCAGACTTGCTGGTATGTGTGAAAAATGAATGGACTGGCTGCATTATAAGGTTAAAGACACTTCCCATTGACTTTATTTACCTCATTCTCCTCTTATCTTTATCTCCTCCCACTTTTCTTTTTCTCCTCATTGCTTTCTTCTTTTAAATTTTACCAGTTGCATTTCTTCTTCTTGTATATATTTTCTGCAGCCAGCTGAGGATAGAAACCATGCCAAATGTGACAGCATGGACTGTCACACCATTGGAGAACCCTGTGCAAATAGCTGGATCTACTTAATTAACCAATTAAGATGTTGTTGGGGGTCTGAGGCTCACAAATGTCAGTGAGGGGGAAAAGACAACAAAGAAGCTCATGAAACTGAGTTACTGTTAGGGGAAAGGAGTTCCAAAGGGGCAGAAGGAGAGAAAATGTCTTGCTTGGGGAGAGTGGTACACAGAGTAGAGCACTCCTGGAAAGACCAGGAAATTTCCGCAGAAGTAAGAGTTTATGAAAGAAATGGGAGTAAAAGAAATACTGCCATTGAAGTAATAATAAAATAAATATCAATACACCCCTTTTTAGGAACAGTCACATCCTTCAGTTTCTTTCATTCCTTACCTCCACCACTACTTCTTTGGTATTGGTCAGATGACTGTGAAACAGTCCTTCCAGATCATTTCCTTACTGATATGAGAGGTGGGGTCCTCGTGGGGATCAGGCAGGAACATGAGCCAGTAAACAGGAATGACTGCAGTTTCTGAAATCAGCAGGGAGGCTAGATCTCTTTCTAAAAAAAATATTGTCCACTCCATGTGAGGGTGTAAGAGGAAAAGGGAGGGGATAAGAAGAGAAACTGGCAATTCCTGAATCTCATTTTGTTTGGAGAATACTATCCTCAAGAATCAAGGTATCTGTTCTCGATTTAAGTGTTTTTTTCATGCAGTTTGTGGAAGACTAGGACAATGATGAAAGAGAGAGGCCCAATATGAGGCTATTCAATACCTGATAAGATCACTTGAAGTCAAGTGATTTTTTTTTAGGGGAGGGCCTTGTATGAGCGCTTAACACAGGTATAGGTAGACAAGGTTTGTTGGGTAAATATGATCTCTTTTATTAGACCAGCTAAAGAACATTTTTTCCAATTATTTAGTTGGCCAGTAAACAGGAACTTTTAAAAGAATTTGTTTTCCACTTCTTTAGTTGCTAATTAAAGATATCCAGTTCTTTAGAGCTAATTAAAGACATCACATTTGCCCAAAGGACCTTGTCTGCCTATGTCCTTAGACAAACATGGCTACAACCAACACCCCTGTAACACAGATATATAAATATCAGCTTCCATATTATGACCCAAGGTGGACTACTGTAAGTTTGTGGAATTGTAGAGAGCCAAAATTACTCCAATATGTTGAGAGAGAAAACATAGACTAATTTATTTAAGAGTTTGAATGAATGGTAACAACAGACCTGGCTACAGGTATAACCCATTTATCTGGTTCTGCTTTTGGTAAGAAAGGCTATTAAATGCATATCATGCCATGAGTGAGGTAAAAGGTTTGTACAGAAGTAAAGGTGGAAATTAAGTAGAAAAACTGAAAAAGAGAAGAGACATTGATATCTCTGTTGTTCAGAACTGCTGCCAACAGGTGAAGTCCCTACTGAGATGCAGACACATCCCATTTGCTTACTGAGGCACTACTTGCAGCCAGAACAAGGAATCAAGGAGGATGTCCTAATTTACATGTAGATGCAGCAAAGCAGTAGAATTTGTTTTATAGAAATGTATCAAGCCACACCAACACCACCTTTAAAATGTTTCAGTTACTCTAAGACTTTGGGAATTAGTGAGATAACTAAGCCTATGGGCTAGGATGGTCCTTAAGGAAAATGAAATGATCTATTAAAGGTGAACTGCAAATGGCTTTTGCAGTATTATTCACTATATGCAGATTTACTATTACTGTAGTCAGACTAAAACACAAAGACTGGAATTTTCCCATTAAGAAATTGTTACAACATGTTATCCTCAGGGGTCTTGGTTTTCTCCGATTTAAAAAAAATCCCCAACTTTTGAATTTAAAAAAAGTAACCCCAAATCCACATTTCTCCATGATTAAAATGAAACACCGCTAATATTATATATATATATATATATATATATATATAGAGAGAGAGAGAGAGAGAGAGAGAGAGAGAGAGAGAGAGAGAGAGGTGTTTCATTTTAATCATGGAAAAATGTGGATTTGGGGTTACTTTTTTTAATTCAAAAGTTGGGGATTTTTTTTAAGTCAGAGAAAGCCAGGATTCCTGGTTACCATAGAAAATTATGTTATCTCCCTCAAAAGGAATTATTTTCTCAAAAGAGCCTGCAAATGTTCTTTGCTACTTTGAATGCCAGGATAGTAAAAGCACTATTGGATAAAGAAAGCTCATATACCTAGTCCATGCATTTCTATGGAGAACTTAGATAAAAGGGTTGGAGGAAAGCAGGTTGTTTAGATAGAGTTTATAGCACTGCTATTTTTTTCTGTAAAAGCCAGTGATATATTATGCAGGTAACAGCAGCGACAAATTTCCCATGAATTTGGAAACACTGTGGGGAAGAATGGTATCAAGTATGAAAGAGCTAATCACAGCTTTTTCTAAGCACTTGGAAGAGAAGGTGATTAGGAACAGTCAGCATGGATTCACCAAGAGCAAGTCATACCTGACCAACTTGATTGCCTTCTGTGATTAGATAACTGGCTCTGTGGGTGCCAGGAGAACAGTGTACATGATATACATTGACTTTTGCTAAAGTCTCCCAAAACATTCTTGCAAGTGAGCTAAGGATCTATAGGTTGAATGCTGTGGATTGAAGGTGGATGGAAAACTGGCTGGATCGTTAGGCTCAAAGGGTAGTAATCAATGGCTTGATGTCTAGGTGGCAGCCAATATCAAGTGGAATGCCCAGGGGTGGGTCATGGAACACTGAGAAGAGATTTAATAGGTGCTTTCAGCTACCTGAAGCGGGGCTCCAAAGAGGATGGAGCTGGACTGTTCTCAGAGGTGACAGATGACAGAACAGGGAGCAATGGTCTCAAGCTGCAGCAAGGGAAGTTTAGGTTGGTTATTGGGGGAAGACTCACAAGGAGGGTAGTAAAGCCCTGGAATAGGATACCCAGAGAGGTTGTGGAATCTCTATCATAGTATCATAGTGCTTAGGGTTAGAAGGGACCTAAACAGATCATCAGGTCCGATCCCCTGCCCCAGGCAGAAACAGGTGCCACGGTCATAAATCACCCCAGCCAAATATCTGTCCAGCCTCCACTTGAAGACCCCCAAGATAGAAGAGAGCACCACCTCCCTTGGGAGCCCATTCCAGAGCCTGGCAACCCTAACTGTAAAGTAGTGTCTCCTGATGTCTAGTCTGAACCTTCTCTTTAACAATCTGTGGCCATTATTCCATCCTTGGAAACCTTTAAGATCCTTGGATGGGATGATCTAGTTGGGGCTGGTCCTGATTTGAGCGGGGGTTGGACTAAATAGTCTCCTGAGGTCCCTTCCAACCTTAGTTTATGATTCTATGATCACAAATTCAGGCCTACTTTCTCCTTCTAAAATCTATACCTTGTTCAGTAAGGCAGAAGAACGTATGGGTAAAATAGGACTAGAACTAATGGGGTGTAGGTGACAGAAAGGGAGGCATGCCAATACTGGTTTTAGGAACTGTTACATCCTTTATCTTTCTCTATCCCTCCCACCCACTTCTGAGATAATCAGGTAATCCTCATCCCAGCTTGACATTAATTCATCTAGAAAACATCAGTTTTTGAAAGAACAGATACAAAAATCAACTTCTAGAACGTTCTACACTTGAAAGAGTAGAATGGTATTGCAGAAGTTTTAAGGGATGTTGTATTGCTCACCATAAGGAGTATTTTTTGAGCTGGTATTAATATGTTATCCTACTTCGCTATTCACAGATGGACAATTCCTGCTACTTATCAGTTTATACACAACAATTAGACTCCCTTCTGATGGGAGTAACCCTGTGGGTCCTAAGTCATGCTGGAAGCACAGGTATAAGCCAGATCTAGAACTTAGAGATTGATAGCAGTATATGTTAACATGCAGATAAAACTAGGAATGGAAAGTATACTGATGCCCCATTAGCTAAAGCAGACTGGCTGGCTCAAACTGATCAGTATGGTAAGATGGAAAGGGAGAACAACAGTATCATTCAGAATAACCTTACAAAGGCATTGTAACTTTTGGAATTTTCTTACTGCATTCCTGATTTAAAATACTATCTGAATGAACTGGATAGATCGTGTATACTAATCTTACATGACAAAATCTTAGTTTCCAGAACTATTTATTCTTCACTAAATGAAAAGCAACTTAGAAACTTTTTTTTACCTGGATCTATTCCAATTAGACTTTCTAGATCTCTTATCCTTTTTACTGCTGCAGCTGATACAATGCTGTAATACAAAGGACTTTGAGAAATGCAGTGGACCTCAGGGATTTCTTTCAGGTAAGCTTCAGCATCTTCGTTTTTCTGGTCAGTAATAAACATGCAGCCAGGGGAATGAGTGAAAGCTAGTGGAGATTCTAAAATAGATGAAAGATTTCCACTTACTGTTAATAATAATAACAACAACAACTAATCAAAAAATCATTAAAATGACAAAAATTATGAAAAGCTACATCATTAAACATGAATGTTGTCTCCATCACATAAGTCTTAATAAAACAAAACACTCAAGTGACACATGGGGTGCATCCCCATGAGCATGTATATTTGTGCTGCTGCTAGTTGTCCCCGGGGAAATGCCCCTGTTCACACTCTGGAGTGCAGTAAATTGCCCCAAATGGGGTAGGAGAGGCTGGGGCCAGCACCTGGGCAGGACCAGAAGCCTTACCCAAGGCCCCAGGGGCCTCGTAGGGCTGCAACGGCAGTGATCCAGGCATGTGGAGCCTGAGCGGTGGCCAGAGTATGGCTCTAGCTGATCAGGCTCCAGTTACAGGCAGTACATGCTGCAGTCACATGTACCACCTCACTTTTTTTCTGCCCTGTTTTGTTTTTGTTTTGTTTTTGGGGGGGAAGGGGATGGGGGATGATACCAGGAGTTGTAGTTACCTAATTTTACTCTGCAATGCAGAACCTATTCATGTGTGCTGTGTGCATTTTGTGGCAACACAAAAGCCTTTGAGGTGCCACAAAGTGCACATTCTCACTTGTGGAGGCACAGCCAAGGAGTCCAGTGAAGACCAACAAAAATGACTAGGAGCCTCAGAAGCAGGACTTAGGTAGAAAAGCTGAAAGAGCTAGGGTTATTTAGGCTGGAGAACAGAAGACTGATGGGGGATTTGATAACAAACTTAAAATACCTGAAGGGTGATTACAGAAAGGATGGAGATGGCCCTTCTGTGTGGCTGCAGGAAACAGGACTAGGAGCAAAGGACTCAAGCTGCAGCAGAGGAATTTTAATTTGGAGATTTGGAGGACCTTTCTAACTATGAGGATGTTTAAACATTAGGCTACCTAAAATAAATGTGGAATCTCCACCCTTGGAAATATTACAGAGCAAGTTAGAAAGATTATTTGGCTGGAATGGTATACTCAAGGATAGAGGTGCACTGGTACATCAGGCCATATCGTATCAGCACCAATAAAAGGAAAACGAAAATTATTGGCAATCAGCTTTTTTTGGCTGATGCTGCTGATAATGTCACCGATAAATGCTGCATGCATGGGTGCAGCTGCAGCATGCATGTGGCCAGGAGTGCAGCCCGGCAGCTTGGAGAGCAGTGCCCAGGCAGTAAGTCTGTTAGTGGGGAGAGAAGGGGATTGTGTGTGTGGCGGGGGAAGCAGATGGAAGCTCCCATGGTGAGGAAAGGAGTGGGGCAGGGGCAGGCAGGGCTAAATTAATCCTCTAGTGGGCCCTAGGCAAACAAACTTGTGGGCCCCAAATTAATACTGTATATTCATATTACTTTTTTCACTCAATAAATTATAATTTGTAAAATGAGTACAACCGGGCTCCTTCTTCACTTAGGGCCCTAGGCATGTGCCTAGTTTGGCTATGTGTTAATCCAGCCCTGGGGACAAGTGCTTCATGGGCGGGGACGGGCATGGGACAGAGCTGCAAGCAGATCTTGGGGGGGCAGCTCCCACCAATATCTGCACCCTCAGTGGAAGCATAGGAGGGCATGTGCCCTCCAGATCTGTGTGTGGTGAGGGCAGGCTACTATGGGCTGGGGTGGCACCAGGCTCTTCCTGGTGTGGGGGGTTGGGCCAGGGCTATGCTTGGGGCAGGCAGTGGCAGCACTGGGAGGAATGGTTCAGGGAGGCTATGGCCACCCCACAATTTGCTGTAGCCCCCTCCCAAACCCCATCCCAGCACCACACCACCCACCCTAAGCACAGCCCTGGCCTAACCCCCCACCAGGAAGAGCCTGGTACCACCCCCAGCCCTAGCCTGCAGTGGACAGCGCACTCTCACCCTGCACACAGATCCAGGGGGCATGTGCCCCCCCATGCCTCCCTTGGGGGTGCACACAGCAGTGGGAGCCACCCTCCACTCCCTGCAACCCCAAATGAGCCGCTCATGGCTCCATCCTGTGCCTCACCCCACCTTGTCTGGGCAGTGCCTGCCTCTGCACCTGCCCCAGCCCCACTCCCTCCCTCACCATGCCCCCCTGAATGCTACTTCCCTACGCCCACCCCTTCCCTGCAACAGACTTACCAGCCAGATGCTGCTCTCTAAGCTGCTAGGCTTGCATATTGGCAATCACATCAGTATATGCTGATATGGCTCATTAATAGTCAGCCATTCATATTGACCCCAAAAATCTTTATCGGTGCACCCCTAGTCAGGTATGATCTTGCCTTGAGCAGGTGACAGGACTAGATGACTTCCTAAGGTCCCTTCCAGCCCTACTATCATAGGATCCTACAATCCTATGAAGGGTATAAAGGAAACTAATAAAAGTAAATTTTATATACAATTGTTTATATTGGTACAAAACAACAGCTCTTTTTGTTCAGCCACCATAAGATAGCTGTTTTCTTACTAGCATTGCAGCAGGTATTGATCTTGAGAAACGAACTGTGTACTTATGGATCAGATAATGCATTTTGCATTTAAGAAATATCTACATGAAAATGAATATGAATAATACCTGGTTTTACATTTTCAAAAGTAAATATGTTTTGGTATCCAGCTTGAGTAACTTAGGGCCTGACAGAGGCACTGAGCACTTTAACTTCCCATTTAAGTCCATCAGAATTTGGACCCGTGTTATTCAATTTTTAGATATTTTCAGTTGGAAAAAATTGGTAAAACATATAGCGCACAACTGTAAGCACAATACCAGGCTGTGTTACTGAGCTCATTTTTTGAATGCCCCTAAAAAGATGCTGAATCTTATTCTTTGTTGTCTTACACAGTGTAGTCATTTAGGTTAGTAACTAATACAGCCATTTTGATTTGGAAGCATGTCCTGTACACTCATTTTGCAGTGCTATAAATTACTTTACAAGGTGGCACTGCAGAAAAAAAAATCTGTTTTGTGAAGATGTCAAAGTTATGACATTTCTTTTCATTCCAATTTGGAACAAAACCTTAAAATTTTGTAATTCTTCATAAAATAAATTCTGATATATTTCAGATCAATCAAAACATTTGTTTCGACTCAGATTAAATATTTTACTTGATTTTGAATTGCTATAATGAAAGAACAACATTCAAAGAAATGAGGTTTCAAAATAAGAAATCTTATTCTGGTGTTGAATGCTAAAAACAATGTCTGATGCTTTGACATTAATACTAACTCTTCTATTTCACACACAAAAAAATTCTCAGTAATAAACTATTAGTTCCACTGAAGTGGAAATAGCTTTATCCAACATTTTCTAACTAGCATAAAGCAGGGCAATGGAAATGAAACCCAATAACCACATCACGCTAATTAGAAATGCGTAATGAAAACTATGTAAAAATGAACTTCAATCTAAAAATTCTATTATATACAGTACGTACTGCAGTTACTGATTGCTTCCATTCCTGTTACTCCACAGGCCCAAAACACTGGAACATCCCCAGGATGAGGCTGTACTGGATCTCCATAGTCTGGGTTGGAAAAGTCTTGGATTCCTAATAAGCCTATAATTAGTAAACAGTAAAGCCACATTACATTCTAGTTAAGCAGCAGTGGTATGGAGCCAAGCTTACCCAGTGGCACTGATCTGGAATTGAAACAATAACAATCCCAAACCACATCCAGAATTCCATAGTTTTCCTTTTGTGTGCATGGCCTTCATACCTGTCTTAGTACTGTACTCCTTAAATTACCTTTTCCAGTTTTATCATCGTAACATATGGATTATGAGGTTTTTTTGTTTTTCTATGTGTCAGCTCACTCTGCTTCTGGAACAAGAAAACCCACGGGCTTCTCTGAGTACTAAACTTCCCAGGAAACATTCTTATAATAGCTTAACTACCAGTTCACTGAAGACCTATACTCATAAAGTTCTGATAGCTTATTCAGATTTCCCAGTTGAATATGTTCTCTGCACCAGTCTAGATTGCTGTAGGTCAAAAAAGCAGGCTGGACAAAGAAATAGGCCACGCTCATTGTGGATTATTCCATATGCTATTACATTTCACTGCTATGAAATTGTTCTGCCGTTCAACTAAAATTTTCCTTTGCTTGATTCAATCATTATAGGTATTATTCTGGACCACAGCTCCAAGTGTACATTCTTCAGATACTTGCATTTCTGCAATCCCTCCACTCGTTTTGGAATTAATTCAAGTAGGCAATACATATTACTATTTCAGTTTCTTGTAAGATCTAATGGCTCCTTTATAATTTTTTGGTCTTCTCCAAACAGCAATTTGGAGCTAACTTTCTAGGAATTAAATAACCAGACTTGTATGTACTGTTATAACTACTGTGTTATCAGTTCCATGTTCTATGATGTGATCCCTTGGCACATACAGCCTAAAGCTACACCTTTTTTTTTTTTTCGAGCCAGATCAAAAAAAAAATTGTTTTCTGCTAGCACCTTTGATAGATTACTTTGCGAACTTAATCATCTTATTAAATTGTTTAATGTTTCCCCACAAGAATGAGCTTACATTTGTTAGTATTGAATAATGTTGATTATAAGTTTGATTTTTCCTGTAGTATTGAGGGTGACAGTTGCGATGGTTCAGGAAAAATGCAATAATGATTTTTGTGGGTTATATCTTTTATTGGACCAACTATATAGTTATGAGGGCTATAGACAAACTTTCAGGCAACTAGTATCCTTCCTCAGGTTTCTGGGTACCCAAAACCTTTTTTATACCCCTCCCAATTATACATTTGGTCTAATAAAAGATAACCCACAAAAATCCTTGTCTCTTACAAAACTCAAATACATAGAGGAACAATGCAAGTCAACTGGATTTCCCCTGTACTTCCTGGTATCTTCCATACAATCTAATTAAAAGTTTTTGAATGCAATTTTGTATTTAAATTTCAAGGTCACTTTGGTTGCTGGCTAGAAAAATGGCATTTAGGGGCTTCCTTTTGGGAATTGGCTTGTAGGTAAAGTAGCTATGCATTACAACAATGCTCCAGGGAGATAGCAAGGGTTAATTGATTTCTAAAAGCCTGTTTGTGACAGTTTCAAGGCCCACTGTGTCTGACACAGGCAAGTGGCAAGCAGATGCACAGGCTGGGAAATTGAAGACGTACCACGCTGTTCCATTAGAGAGGTAAAGGACTCTGCACCATTGGCTAAGTCACAATGCCCCACCACAGAGCACTTGGGATTTCCAGTTTTGGTAGATGGACCAAATTAGGAGAAACCCAAAATAGGATGTGTGCATGTGATGTGAAACAAAGGAATATGTTAACAGGCTAGAATGTAGACAGTATGACAACCACAGGGAGACCAATCAACAATGCCCAAAGATGAGTCATTGGAGGACTCATCTTTGCGTTTTCAGACCAGCAAACCCGAGGCTACCATGGATAGAAGGCACACCACCAGCCCGTCTCACCCATCCCACTGCGGAGCATTGGGGGGGCAGGGGAGGGGGCCTCAGCCTTCAACGTCCAGGCTGCTGATATCTGACATTCAAGAAAGAACCTCAGGAGTGACGTTCATGTTGCCAGATGTACCTTGACTCTGTGAACCTGGGACTAGTAGATATAGAATGGTTTGCATTATTCTTATCCACTATCACTGTGTGTCAATAACATTTGCCTATTATCGAATGGAAAAAATTATGGTCCATCTGAGGGTTTGGGCCTGTTCAGATCAAGGTATCTAGGTCATAAATCCAGTGCCAACATTAGAGACACTATAGGTATCCAAGTACATAGCTCCCCATGCTGCTACTTACTGATACCCCTTTTCTGGGAGCCTTCTAATGATGGACAGTGTTTGTACATAAGCTAAATTACATAAATATTTACAAGTTTAAATTGAATCCTTTATCAAAACCAAATAGACTACTTCACTACTTCCCCTGTACCAGACATTCACTTCTTTATCCAACACGCTCTCTGTGCTTAGTCACTTCAAAACTTGCATTTTCAGTTAAAACAAGTCAGTGGTTACCTACCTACCTATCTAAAGGTCAGAGTTTGTTTGTTTCTTTATTTCTTTTAAGAAGAATGTATTATCCCACCATTTTCTATCATTTTCTCCTTAGATTTAAGCAACACAGACAAAGTATTAAATAAATGGAAAGTACACTGACCAGCATCACCAATGTGAACTGGTGCTCCATGCGACTCTTTCAATGGATAAGTTGCTAGCACAACTGCTTCTAATTTGTCTTCAGGAATGGGTCTCATTGTGACCACTAAGTTGCAGCAAAAAGTAGCAACACTGTGGCAAGGTACATCTGTCTGATAAAATGTAAAAAGGACCCAGGATGTTAGCAAGAATCTGCCTGAAGACTAATTTTCAGTTAAAAAAACTACTACAATATATGCCACTTTATCACATTCACATATTTCAATTGTTTGCATAATTCCTCATAGGACAAAATGTGTCCTAGCTGTTCAGTCATTTTTTCCTGCTTATTTGCATTTTGGCTTTGAGTATATTTCAATTTATTGAATAAGCCAAAAAAGTGTGTGTGTGTGGGGGGGGGGGAGACCCCAAAGCACCCAAATATTGCTCAGTTGAATAATGTAAAGAGTGTATAGTGGACAGAGAGAGATTTCTACTCACAACAGAATTTATATAATGTCTTGTATTCAAAACCTTTATCTAACTTTATCTCAACTATATAGCTGGTCCAGTAAAAGATAAATCACCCTAAGAAATCCTTACCTCTCATATCATAAATGTTTCAAATTGTGAAACATTTTTGTAATATGGTGAATTTTGTTGTATCAAGTTAATAAGCACATTCCACCTGGGAGGTATAGTTTGTGTGTTTCCTGTCTTTAACTGCCATTAGCTGCCATATTAAAATACCCATTCAATGGCACAGCTAAAAGAAACAGAATTAAGTTTTTGTGTGTGAGGCTTTCTTTCTTAATTTGACCATAGGCACATGGTCAAATTAGAGGGTACAATGGGGCCTAAGATTCAATTGAGAATTGCTGTTCAGTTGTATGATTGTACAACTGAACAGCTATAATTTTCAATGTATTTCTAGAAAGTCTGACCTGACCAAAAAAAGTGTGAAACAACTTGAAATGCTATCTTAGGGCACTTGTACATGTAATGGGGGTTTAGTCCCCTAAACTGATATGGTGGGTTTTTAATGGCAATAATTAAATATTTGCACCATTTCAAAGTAGGGGCTTAAATCACTGCTATAGTGAGGGGCCCAATTTTTTTTCCTTCTTTTTCACAGAGCCTGCCCACATCTCCTGCAGTGGGATGGCAAGCTGCCGGCGGGCTGAGGCCCCTGAGCTGTGGGGGGCCCCAATCCTTCTTTCAGTGGCAGCAGCACCCCCAGGACTGCCCAGATGAGTTGGTAGTGGGTGGGTTCTGCCCCAGCTCAGGCTCAGGGAACAGTTGGATTGGGCCAGGTGCTACCTCTGAGCCAGGGCAGCACTAACCTGCTAGCCACTTGCTTGGGCAGCCCTGGGGGGCACTGCAACCATGGAGGGAAGGACCAAGGCCCCCCCACAGCTCAGAGCCTGCCAGAAGCTCACCCCCTGGCTGTGGGAGAGGCAAGCAGGCTCTGCAAGGGAAAAAAAGGATCAGACCCCTTGCTGCCGCTGAGGGCCCTGGGCCTTTCCACCACAGTGGTGGTGCCCCACACCGGCGGCTGGGGGGGGGCATGGCAGTGACAGGAGCACAGTGATGGCAGAGGGAGCGCAGCAGTGGTAAGCGGGGAGCTCCTGCACATGCCACCAGTGCTGTCAGCAGTGGCGGGGGGTGGCAAGCGCTGACCAGGGGTTGGCAACCACCTGCAGACTGCACCGACAGCATTGGTGGCACCTGTGGTCAGTTGCTGTTCATATCACTGGTGGCATCTGCGGGTGGTCAGCAATTGCTGCTGGCCACCACCAATGCTGCCAGCAGTGTCTGCAGTCGGTCGCTGACCCCTGGTCAGTGCTCATCACCCCCCACCACAGTGCTGACAGCACCGGCGGCATCTGCAGGAGCTCTCCACTTACCACTGCTGCGCTCCCTCTGCCATCACTGTGCTCCTGTCACTGCCATGCCCCCCCAACTCCCAGGGGCATACATCATTCATGCAGGTGCTGCCCCAGCTCAGAGGCAGCACCTGGCCCGATCCAAACCTAAGCTGAGGCAGCACCCACTCACTAGTAGCCCACCCGTGTGGTCCCAAGGGGTGCTGCCACCGTGTAAGGAAGGACTAGGGGCACCCCACAGCCCATTCATACTGCCAGCAGCTTGCTCACTGGCCGCAGGAGATGCGGGCAGGCTTTATGGGCAAAAAAAAAAAAAAAGTATCAGGCTTCTCACCACTTCTGCCTTCAGCCCACCTTTCCTATGGCAGGGCAGGGGGAGGGGGGAAGAAGGGGGAGCTGTCAAAAGGCTGCAACATTACAAATAGCTACATTGCAAACCAAAGTACAAGCTGATGTGGTTTAGTTTGCAATGTAACAACTCATTTAAATTGTAACCCCCCCCCCACACAGGTGTACAGAGTGACTCAAACTGCAAAAAATGGCCAATTTTTCATCATGTGTACAAGCACCCCTAGGATCAGGAATTATACTACCTGATTCTGGTGCATCTCCCCTCCCTTCTGTTTACTGGCATAGTCCACTTATTTGCATAATTTTGTTAAGAGAAAATGGCCATGTAAATAAAAAGGAATCTACTATATTGAAAGTGAAAAGGGGCACCATTTATGATATAATTTAAATGCTCTTGTGAATTTTGTTTCTTGCATCCAATTAAAATAATCAGTTTTTCACAACAATCATTAGTGCAGAAACCAAACAAACCGCTCTTTAATTCTTATTAGCAAGATGCATCATACTGAAACATTCTGAATCATTTTAAAGTCTAAATCCATATTCAGTACTTACAGTATGCAACTTGGCAAGAACATATATTTCAGATAGACTTTCTATGGTAGACCTAGTGCTATATTTTTACAGGAGGTTAATAAAAGCACAGTCACAGACTGACGGGCCCAAACCATTCTTGCATCCTAGAATAAAAGGAAACTATAATCCAGCCAAACTCCTATAGAAGTGCAGAGGTCAAACCCACTGATGCCAGGTGCCCAATACTAGTAATCTCATATTATCATAGTAGGAATACACAAGTTTCATAGGGCCATTGTCTTTTGTGATGCAAAAGAGACGCCACAGATTGACCTGAAGGAATGTTAAGGTCCTGACTATCAGGATGTTGATGAGTCATTCCTATTCAGAAAAACAAGTCTAGATAAAATGGCACTCAAGAAGTGGTAAACAAATTATATTATCTGCATGGGAAATATTTAAACACCATTAGATTTCAGTTATAAAGTACAGAAATATAATTAAGGAGACAGGTGCCACACAAAGGGTCTATGTTAATTTTATATTATTATCATGTTGACAATACTGCAGTAAAGATGTTTTCCTAATTCTAGAAAGTAATCCTGCTTTACAAATCACTGCATGTTTTTCCTTCAAGCTGAAGTTTCACACAAGGTCTCAATAACGAGTGATATTTTTTCTCTTCATTGAGAAAAAAAAGTCAGTGAGCACATCTACACGAGATGTTTACTGCACAGTTGACTAATTAACTGCACACTAAAATGTCTTAGAATCTACATGTGAGCCCCTATTAGGGCACACGAAACTAATAAACTCTGTAGCAGGGTAGTACTTTTATTTGTAAGTACTACCCTGCTGCAGAGCTTTTCTGTGTGCAACAGTGCATGGGTAGATGCTGTCCCAGCAGGCTGGAGCATGAGAGTGCTTCAGTGAGGGGCTAGCCACCAGGTAGCCCCTGCACTGAAGCACCCGCATACTCCAGCCACTCCATAGCACATGGATCCGGGTTGGAGCAGCCCTGGGCTGGCAGGCTGACCCCCACCAGGCATCCTGACAGCCCAGGCTGCTCTGACCAGACTCCACATGCTGCACATGAATAAACTCTGGAGCAATATGCTCCAGAGTTTTTTGATCCTGGGTGTACAGTCAAATGGCATGCCTGGGAGTGAAAAAACGCCAGAGCAATAAGCTCAGGAGTTTATTCATTAACATTAATCACATGTGTAGATGCAAATTATTGCCTAGTAGAGCTACACTTTGAGCGGCCTGAAAAAGCATGCAAAGATACTAAAAATGGTTTCTTAATCATTAACTTTGTATTTATTGGACATGGTCATCACTGCAAGTTTTTACAGAAAAATGTGCCAATACAATTGACTGAATGTAGATGTAATTTAATGACTTTCTTACCTTATACATGCTTACATTACTTTTCTGCTCAATATTCCTTACAGGAACACCAGCTTTCTGGACTGCCTTTTCAAATGAGAAGCTGCAGCCTAAGTAGAAAGTCACCATGTCTTTAAGCTGGTCAGAATACTCCTTCAAACTTGTCAGAGTTCCAGTACAAAGTCCATACTCGTATATTCTGTACTGCAGGCAATCAGTTCTAAGTGGCGTAAAGGAACAGTCTATCAGTTTCACAGTTGTCCCAGACTTTAAGTAGAATGAAACATTATAAGAAGAAATGCTGGTTAATCAACATTAATGAAACATTAAAAGCACAGGATTTTTCCTGTTCTGTCCATTTTGTTTTCCTTTCTGGTGCCAGTCTAGGTCACAAGAATAGAAAAGTCTGTGTGTTCCACACATTTGCTACAGAAAGCCAGAAACTGGGTACATGTGATGAAGCGAAATGCACTTTTTGCTGTGAACAGGTGAAAGCCCTAGAAATCCCCCATTTTGCTCAATAAAATGTTTAAGAGACATTGTTTAAGTTCTGTCTCCTGTTTTGACCACTTGCTTCAGAAGTCCTTCTAATTCCCAGACTATTCCAAGTAACGCAGAGTCACCATGTTAGTACTGGTATTGAATAAAATTAGGAAGAGGGAATACTGGTAGGGAATACTGTCAGCTGACTCTCAGCTGAGAGATCTTTGATCTACTGGAAGATCTTTGCAACTAAACAAAACTTCTTTTTTGCTGTCAGTGAAACATTGACATTATGATAAGGATCATTTTGTCAAACTGGCAAAATGTTAAGTCTATTACACCAATGTAGTCAATTGACTGTTGTAACTGAGAAGAAATAAAGCTTATTGTATACAATTCTGTGGCTGGCCTGTACTCTAGAAAATGTTATTGTCCAATTAATCCTAGCTTTCACTTAGACCTTGTGACAGAGTCATGTCCACACCTACCTAATGTCAGAATTGCTGCTCAGAGAAGGGCATTTCCAGTCACCAGGCTTGCTTCTGTACAGCAGTGGCAGAGGCCCATTATTTGCTCGGCAAAACTTTTCAAAGTTGTCAGCAAGGGATTTATGCAAGATTACAACATTTGCCTGCTTATAGCCTAAAATTTTATAAGAAAAAATGATCAGTTCTAAATTCAATTTGTATATATTTTACAGTATGATTTCTGTATGGATCTTACCTAGGGATTTTTTCTTTCCCAAAAAATCCCCTTTTATTATTTATTTTTAAACTATAAAGGTAGGCTACTAAACTTAAAAATTAACTCCTAGATATACACTCAATTGACAGTGCCCATTGCAGTCATTTCAGTTTTTGAAATACTTAGCATTCACATTTAATATTTTAGACCAGGGTTGATATATTTTCTTTAATTAGCTATTTTACGAGGAAACTTGGACTTTACAAAGGGGCTATTTGCTGAAACAGCCTGGCAAATCACAATGCTATGAAACATCTTATTTGATGTAAATGTTGGCATAAAAACACTGTAAGGTATCTTGTATATTCAGCATTTTTCTAGGCCTGACAAAACCGTGATGCAAGGCACATCTAATGAGTAAATAACTGCCTATATTTTTGGTATATGGCTCTTTTTTTCCCCAAAAACAGGAGGGTATTTCCTGGTAAAGAAAACATATTTGGGTTGCAATTTAGCACAAGAAGTTGTAGTCCAAGAGTTACATTTTGCCTGTTAGACATGAGGAAGCAAGATTTGCCGGGTAATATCTTTCATTAAACCAACTGTTTACTTGGGAGAGATGTTAGACAAGCTTTTGAGCACAAAATGTCCTCCTTCAAGTCTGGGAAAGAGGCAGGTACAATTTATGCTAAATACCAGGTATAGAAATTTAAATAGACATTCAACTTTAAATAGCTATTCTATATTAAGCAGCTGAGGTTTTTTTTCATATGTAAATACTAATGACCAAAAATAGGGATACAGTCAAGGGATCTAATTTGATCTGTGCTGTAAATAACATACAGATTAAGAATTCCTAACCATGTTATTAGCACAGTCATATATTGTATTGTCTTGAGATAAATTCTTATTATGTTATCTGTTAGAGATCTGTAAGTAAAAGGCCAGATGGCACGTCGTATTTGCCTTAAATTATTATAGTGTTGTATCCAAGTTGCACCAATTCTATTGAAATATCTGAAATAAAATATCAGTTTTTAAAGAATAAAATACAAAATAAGTTAATATCATAGACTTGTTCTAAACTGACAGAGGACAGTTTTAAGATTTTATTTATTCTGACCTTAAAGAACAGAAAAGCAATAGTGAAAAATGAAGCAAGCATATTTATGTACTGAACTGCCCCACAAGCCAGCCTCCAGGGAACATTCTGCACAGAAATACATTTTATTACTACATACAGGTATTAAATAGACATATTTTATTAGTAAGTAAATGTGCTAAATTTATTACTAAATAAATATAATATTAAATTAAAATAGTCCCTCATCACTCACCATGAAATCCACTGGCATTCCTGTTCACTGAAAATATTCCAGAATGCATAAATCTGTTTTAATTCAGTAGGACTGAAAATGTCCACATATGGCTTAAAAACACTAATCACATCATCTGACATACTGTATCCAGAGACTGTATAAACCTACTATAAATTCAGAATATGCTATTTAAGTGTCTTGTACTTAAAACAACTTAATCCATCCTCTTCTGACCCATCCTTAGTATTTTTTAAGCTAAAAAGTATTTCAAGGATAAGTATTTTTCCTTTCCAGATCAAACAAATTCTTAGATGACAAAAACAAAATGCAGATGTATCCTTCAGGTAGATGAAATGCTAGCAAAATTGGGTGAGCTAACCAACTCGCACATTAATTTGGTGTATTATTTGGTTGCTCTCTCTCTCAAGACAAGTTTTGGAAGCCTTTCTATTTCTCTTTTGTAGAATGACAAGAAGGACTTGGGCATGTCAGTACACCATTTGTAAATATAAGATTCTTTAAGGGATTCTGAGATATTGCCAATTATGTGCATTTCAAAATCTCCAAATAACAGGGTTAAAAGCCCAATTTATATTTAAACTAAATATTTTGTTCATAAGTAGCAAAAACATGCTCTCTGAAGATTTAAAACAGATACATTAATAAATATATATATTTAAAATATATTTAGAGCAAGTTGTAATTAAATAGCGTTAAATATTTGTATGTATATTGATCAACTTAGTGGTTACTTCATGCCAAAGGAAAAGATAACTATAATGTCAAGATTCAAAACTATGTAATTATCTCACACGAGCCTTAAAAATAGAAAGAACTCATCCTCAGTGGTAGGTTTGGCATGTTATAGCTATGACAGTACAAGAAACAAGAGAGAGGAAAGGGTTTTTATGATAACTTTTATTGAACCAGTTGCATAGAAAGTCTCTCACAACTTATACAGTTGGTCCAATAAAAGTCTTCACACACAAAAAAAGCAATCCTGGCCTTTTATTCTCAGTGGGTGCATCTACACAAGGCATTTACTGCACATATACCAATTAGCTGCACAGTAGAGGTCTTGGCATCTACATATGTACCCTTATGAGGCTGGAGTAAACTTAAATTTACTTTGCAAATATAAATACCATCCTGCCAAGGAGAAAAACTTTGCAGCAGCACATGTATAGACACCAGAGGGGCTGACTGGGGCATGAAAGTACTTTAGTGTGGGGGCTGCTTGCCAGCAAGCCCCATGCTGAAGCTCCCTTGCACCTCAGTCAGCTCCTCCACAGCACACTGAGCTGAGGGGAACAGTCCCAGCTGGCAGGCTGACCTACTAGCCAGGGCTGCTCTGACCCAGCTCCATATGCTGTGCATGAATAAACTCTGGAGCTTATTGCTCCAGAGTTAATTGCTTCCAGGTGCACAGTCAAACAGTGCACTAAAGAGCAATAAATCTCAGCTTAAACTACCCCGGAGTTTATTGCTGCACATTAATAGCACATGTAGATGCACCCAGTTACATTACCAGAGCTGTGTTTCAAGGCCTTAAACCTTCATTCATTTTCTTTTTTACAGCTGGAGTGGTGTAAAGCAGCATTAGTGCTAAGTAAATCAAGTTAAGTGTTGACCACTTTTTCATATTAATGATCTGCATGACATTTGTTGCAAGGCATATGAATCAGTTTCCTCACTAAAATCCAAGTTAAGGAACTACTTTCTGCCTATCTTTCTCCCATGTTTTGGTTTAAAATCCCTTCCACTCATATCTTGCAAAGACTGATCATTGAACTACTTATGATAGTAAAGCTGAGCACATGCATAAACTTTGGCATGCATAAACCTGGCCCATAAGTCTCCTTGGACTTCAGTTTGGTCAAAATTTCATCCTTAGTATGCTGTGCAGTGTTGTTTTAGCTTGATTTATTTTTGTTTTGTGTGTTGTATGCTTTTATCTGTAAAACATATATGTAACTAAACCCTGAGTAGAAGTTTATTAAACAAAATAGCATATAATGTATTAACCCTTTTATTAATAAATATATATAAAATAAAATAGAAAAAAAAATAAAAGAACATTCAATTTGCACAGTGAAGAACTCAGAATGTAGAAAATGTCAGAATTAGGCTGGTCTGTATTTGGGCACCTTGTGTGTATGCTATGCAAAATAGTCTTTAATTATATTACAACTTTTTTTTTCTGCAAGGCTCCTCTGTAACCCACTGCACAAAATAGGTGATGCTCACTGACTGAGCATCTATTCCACATTTAGCCTTATCTTCATTGTTCAGTGCGTGTCCCTCTCCTTATTTACTACATGCTGTTGAAAATTGATTTGAATATACTTATATGTGCTCATTATTACAGCATCAGAATGCTTCACAAAATGTACTTATTTTGACAATAACCCGCGAGGTGAGAGATTACCATAATCTCCTGTAAAACAGGACTCCCAGGCTGCATTCAGGTGAATGCAGCCATGCCACTAGTTCTGTTGTTCTCCATGCTGCAAAGGAGCAACATGGAAGAGTTTTTGACCCCTGGATATCCATCCCAGTACTGGACCCAGACTCCCCTACCCCACCTGGAGTAACTTGCCACAAGCCAGCACACACGTGGCACAGGCATTCCCCAGGGACAACTAGCAGTGGCACAAGGTGTACCACCAGTTGTCCCCAGGGAATCAAATGTCCACACATGTCTGGACACAGCCTTAAGGTATTAAAATCAAATATGTTCACTAATTCTGGGTGCCCAAATATCAGAGTGCTTAATATTCTGAAGGACTTTATATATTCAGAGCACAGCTCCTGTAACTTCAGTTGCGGCTATGAGCACTTAGCGCTTTTGTAAAATAGAATCCAGATCTTGAGTTGGCTACTCAGAAAATGAGCACACAAGTACAGTAGAACCCAGATTATTTGTACCTGGGTAGTCCACAACCCACTGAAGTCACAGTAGGTTAGCAAATTAAGGATAAGATGATCAGCTGTGTGCTGAAGCTTTTATTCAGAGGGTATCAGTAATGCCAACTGTTGTGAAACCATAGCAAGACATGGGATTTCAGTCACAATAACTCCAACTCTCGATCTCCTGATCCAAACCTCAGATCTCTGGTTTTTCCAATCTGGTAAGTGGAGGAAAAGGGATGAGGGGCGGGGGAGAAGGAGGCATGGGCTGCCCGCTGCAGGCTGAGGCTTTGGGCCCTGTTGCCTTGCCCCAGGAGCTCAGCCACAAAATGCCATTGCCACCCATTGGGTTGGCAGGGACAAGGGGCACACTGGTCATATGGCACAACCTCTGCCTGCCCGGTGGCAGGAGGCACACTGGGGTCATGCAGCTGAGCTCCCAGGGCAAGGCAGCAGGGCTCAGAGCCCCAGCCCACAGTGGGCAGCCTACCTCTACCTCCCCACCATGCCTCTGAATGACCCACCCCGGCCCCTGCTTCTGCCCTACTCCCTCCCTCACCTCAGGGGCCTCCATTTTATCTTTGGGATTAGAAATACAACCCTGAAAAGTATCCAGGTTCTACAATAGTGACAACTTATGAAAAAAGTTACAGAACAATGTGCTGGTACACCCTATAATAGAGGCAGGCTAGACAGCCTTAATGATCATTGATGAGACTGTTCTTTTTCTTCCCTGAAGTCTTCTCCATTGCTCATTATGTACCCTTCCAACTTTTGGACCAAATGAAGCAGGGTTCTACAACTAATTTTCTCCTTCACTCAAATCCTGAAGTCTCCCCAAAGCAAATGTATCCTATGTACTAAATAAGGCAGAAGCCCTTGGGGGGGGAAAAAATCTACCTCATAATGCAGGTATACAGGAGGGCTGAATTTGGAGTAAAGTTTTTCAAGGTGCTCAGCACCCATTAACTCTCCTTCTGACATCACTAGTAGCTGTGTATTTTTTAAATCAAGGCCATTTATTTAAGTGCGTAAATATGGATTTAGAAGCCTACCTTTTAGTAGGGTAGGATTTTTAATGTACCCAAGTGATTTAGATACTTGAGTATGATTTTTAAAAACATCCAAATGACTTATAAGCAAAGGTCTTCTAGATTTTCAATAGGACTTTTGCTTCTCATACTTGGATGCTTTTTAAAATCTAACACCTGCTCCCCCCAAAATCCAAGCTTTGTCTTATCTAAATAATGGGGCCCATCTACTTAACAGATGTAATATTCACTTACCCTCAGCCATTCCAGAAGTATTGCTGGTATTAAGTTTGTTGAAACGAATTAGATTTCTTACTGCAAGGGGAAGAAGAGATCTCAGGCCTCCTGTAAAAGCCATCTCTTCACTCTTGAACAGAAGAACCGTAATGTTGTTATAAGGCTTAAACACATAGCTGCATTTTACTAGTGCTTCAAAATCAAATTTATTGCAGGACATCAGTTTCAAGGTTGGTGTTTCATCATCATATTCTGCAGAAATATCCTTCTCTGAGGAATTCTTAGTCTCAAGACAAAATGCAAATAACCAATTCAAAGGTTTGTTTCACAGAACAGTGTGTGATTAAAGGGAGTGTCGATCTCCTAACAAACGAATCAGAGTGCAGCTTATCTGTTTGGCTGGAATACAAAATCAAGTTAGCTTTTTTACAGCACTGTACAGTGTTATCATCTTTGTTAAGTTTTCAAATTCTAAAGTATTCATTCTGACAAACTTCTACTATTTTAGAACTGAAATAACATAAATGGGTTAGTCCACAAGTTAATTTACAGAATTGATTTGTATCTGAAAAGGCCCAAATAGAATATTAGAAATTTGACTTGGTGATAAAAAAATATATATTTTTTAACATAGTTGTTTTCTTAATAGTTTAAAATAAATTGTACTTTGCAAAAGTATCTACCATACAGAAAAGGATAGTCTCATGCTGATTTTTCCATAGACATCAAGAGATTTAATTGATCTGTCATACAATGAGAGTTGATTTACACTGGGCAAACTGACCATAGTTACTTGTATTGCCTACTTGACCCTCCTTTGACATTTTGTTGAGGTAGGCTAACAGCTTTTACCTTGATTTAGGTAAAAAGATCACACTGGTTCCTCTTTAACTTCAAGCAGCTTAACAGAGGTAAAAGGAGTTAATTAGATCTATACTGGAGAAAATCCTGAGAATAGGTTAACTAATACATGTTACTTAGCCGTAAAAAAAAAAACCTTGGCCCTTTCCTTCTAAGCTAAGCTAACCTGAGAGAAGAGATACTCAGCTCTAATCATTAACCAATTCCAGTTATCTAAGACTAGGTTCCACTTCTCATTTTTAAAAATAAAATTTGTAAAGAACCAAACAGCCTCCAAGAAAATCAAAGTTTCTCACCTCCAAGGCTATTTTTACCTCTGGAGAAGCCATTTTTATTATAACGCTTTAAGAAGTAATAATAGTTGTAAACATGGAAAACTCACTGCTGTACTTTTAAAAGCTGGTAAGTTAATGTACAATAAGGGGTGTCTTTTTTAGTAAATGTTAACTCTTCTGTTAAAATTCAACAGTGTTTTGGGTTATTACTGTAATAGTATAAGATCTACAAGAACCTTTTCATAAGAGGTAATGCACAAATGACTATGAGAATGTACATTTCTTGATAACATATTTCTTGTTAATCTGCAAAAAGAATAGATGGGCCTTGATTGTAAAATTCTCAGCAGATTTTATATCCACATTTCAAAATCCCTCCAAAAGTATCAGGTACTCCAATGTAGTGTTCTGATTTGCTCAACTGTGAAACTGAGATTAGATTTTTTGGTCTAGTTTTTAAACCTTCTACCATTAATTTAGAGGTGTTTATATATTAGGTTGTCAGCCCAGATAAATAATGTAGGGAAAAAACCCACTCTTTTAGTGAATTAATCCCTTTTCCTTAAATTCCTTCCTTTTCTCAGTTTATCTGGTAATTATTTTACAGGAATATGAGAGTTAAATGCTGCAGTGAGAACTACACATTGCCATGTTATCAGATACTATAGTAATACTTTAGATAACAGAGATAGAATAGAGCTATCACTATGTTCCAAAATTTAACTGCCAATTAGAACTACTTTGAAAAATCTTGATAACTGCCTGGAAGGATATATTTTACCAATATAACTCCTATCTTTATAAATGACTCCAGAGGAGACCCAAGGAACTACAGGCCAGTGAGTACAAATTCTGTTCCTAGTAAATTGGTAGTAACAATAATAATAAAAACGTATTTTAATATATGGATGAACAGGACTTGCTGAGGACAAATCATCAAGCCTTTATTAAAAGGAAGATCATACCTGACCGTAACAGCCTGGTATCTTAGGGGTTACCGTGATCTCCCCTAAGGCCATGCCAAGGTCCTAAAGGGCACCCTCAATTCTCACCCGCTACGTCTTTGATGGATAATATACAATAGGGAGGCTGCCTTTCTGTCCTCTTGGACACAGTTTCTGGCTGTATATTGGCCCCAGGGATCCTGCACCCCTATGGCACCTGTTCTGTATTGAGTGTTTTGGGGCACCCTCGCCTTATGGGCTATGCATGGCTCCGACCATCCCTTTACCACGCCCCAAGCCTTGCAGATGGAACTGACATTCTTTGGTCTCACACTGCACCCTCACTGGCACTTGGAGTTGGCACCCCCCCAACACTGCACCCTCACTGGCCTTCGGAGTCAGTGCGCCCCCCCCCCCATGCTGCACCTACTGGCGCTCTCTGCACTGAGCCTGAGTCCAAAAGTGGCTGCTGAAGAAGTGGCTATACCTGCCACACTGGGTCAGCAGCAAGATCTGCACATCTTACCAGCAGGGAGGCACCAAAGTCCTCTACGTGGGTGACCTCTGCAATGTCACAGTGGTCACCCATGCCTTCCACTTCCTGACCTGTCCCAATGAGCTGGACAATCAAGGCATGGAGCTTGGAAAGAGCTACAGGGGAGGGTCAGTTCCCAGCCCCCTGCCCCGATCCGTTAGTGGAGCAGCTAGCAGTGGATCAGGGCTGGGACCTGCCCCTCTCCTGCAGTTCCTTCCAAGCTTCATGCTTCAATTGTCCAATCAGGACCTACCCCTGACTGGGACAATGGGACAGTCCCTAGCTACCTTCAGGCTGCATGTGCAGACTTCCTTGTGCAGCCCAGAGCTGGCTAGAAATTCTTCCACTGAAAAACCAGGGATTGCCTACCAAGCCAGGGGCTCACTGCTAGCTGCTCCATCAGCAGATTGGGGCAAGGGACTGGGAACTGCCCCTCCCCTGCAGCTCTTTCCAAGCCCCTTCCCCTGATTGGGGAACCCCAACCAGGAGCTCCATGCTGTCAGGGCAGTGAGACATTGTCCCTCCCTGGGATCCGGTGGTGGAACCCATCCTGCAACAGGCAGCTCCCAGAGGCAGGGAGCAATGCCTCAGCCCCTGCCAGGAGATAGCTGTCTCCTGACCCCATGTTCCCTGCCAGCACCTGGGGTAGCACCAAGAGGGAGATAGAGCTCCCCCTGGATGCTACAGGGGGCTGGTGCAGGGCTGGAGGGGGTGGGACTAGACTGCTGCCAGGAACAGCAAATCTGGTCCTGCATCCCCACATGTGTAGACACCTGCCAGGGGTGGGTTCACTCTAGAGTAATTTATTCTAGAATAAACCCACCAAGCAGCATTTGCACATGTAGATGTACCCAAGGAGTCTTAGATGTTGTATCAAGTACTTAAATATTCATTAGAGTAGGAATTGGAACCCAGTTCACCTAGATTAGAGATGTAATTGCCAAGTTATAGCATCTCTCCACACCTCCAATTTAATTTCTCCCTGGTTTAATAATCAAGTATTTTATATGAATTGACAGATCTTCAATAGCTGAGATTTAAGAGGAGTCTATTGCAGAATATGGCATAGAGATCATGGCTTTCTCATGGGAGACATAAATTTAATTCAGGATAAAGAATTTGAATCCAGGTCACACTCATCCCTTTACAGGCTTTTGGGCTAGGGACAGATATTCAAAAAGCCTGAGCCTAAATTGATTCAACCCTCACATGTTAGTCTAACCTGGCTAGGCTGAACCGGTTTGTAACTGGACAGACATTCTATCTGGACTGAGGAAATTCAGGCACATGCCTGCAGTGGCTCAGACTAGAAGCTGGGGGCGGTGCTAGAGCAGTCCTCCCTTCCCTTCCACAAGGCTGAGTTTAGGGGAATTTGGCCAGGCCCTGGCAGGATGCTATGATTAGGGAGGTCTGCCTGCACCATCCCAGGTTTTTCCCCACTGGCTGCTCAAGGGGTGGAAGTATTGCCAGATGCCTACTAGCACTCTGAGGGAAGGGTGTGTGTGTGTAGTGCATGCATCTGTTCATAAATTTCATAGACATGAGGGCTGGAAAGGACCTTAGAAGATTATTGAGTACAGCCCCCTGCCCATGGTGCAGGAAGTCAGCTAGGGTCAAAGGATCCCAGCAAGATAAACATCCAAACGTTTCTTAAAAGAGTCCAGACTCTTGCACCACCACTGGAGGAAGTCTATTCCAGGCCTTGGAATGGACAGTAAAGAAGTTTTTCCTTATGTCCAGCCTAAAATGGTCTTGAAGGCGTTTATGACCATTGGATCTTGTTATCCCTGGGGGTGCTCTGGCGAACAGGCATTCCCCCAGATCTTAATGCACACCCCTTATATACTTATAGGCTGCCAACAGGTCACCCCTAAGCCTGTGCTTTTCCAGGCTGAAGAGTCCCATGGCTCTTAGCCTATCTTCATAAGGTCTGTTCTCTTGCCCTCTGATCATGCACATGGCTCTCCTCTGGACTCTCTCAAGTTTCTCCACATCCTTCTTGAATTGTGGAACCCCAAATTGGATACAGTACTCCAGCTGTGTACTGGATGCAGTACTCACCAAGACTGGGTACAGCGGGAGGATGACATCCTGAGATATGCTTGAGAAGAATCTATGGATGCAAGCCAGAGGTTTTTTTGCTTTACCAGCTGTGCTATTACATTGATGGTTTATGTTCATTTTGTGGTCAATCATGACCTGCAAGTCCCTTTCGACCGTGGTGCTAGCAAGCATAGCACTGCTGAGCCTAAAAGCATGATGTGGGGTTTTTTCCCCAAGGTGGAGTATTGCAGGGCACTATGGTGCCCTGCTCCTTTAAAGAGCTGAAACTGCTAGGGGAAGAGCCCTAGCAGTGAGTTGGAAGCCCCAGCTGCTGGTTACCAGGGCAGCCAGAACGAGCTAGGGGCCCACACCTACCACCGGTAAGCTGACCAGAAGGGGCAGGGCCTGGCTCATATATAAACCCCAGGGCTGAGGCCAGGAAGGCAGTTCCCTCCCAGCAGCCAAGGGGGAAGGAACTCTCTCAGAGCAAGCAAAGGGGAGAGGCCTGATTACCAGTAAAGTTTTTGATACTGGTGAGGGATGGAGCACCCCTGGTGTGGCTTGAATGATGTTATAGCCCAGGGGCTTGTGTTTTGTTTGCTGTTGTAGAAGACCAGTGGTTTGGATGAAGCTATTAGGGGAAGCAGGAGGCCTTATTGGGGGCCCATGGCAGCGTGGAGAGGGCATGGCATTTGGGCTGCGGAGAGCCCCGGCGCCAGAGGGCACAGCACTTTGCAGGACTGTGGAGAGTCCCGGCACCAGTTACGTGCAGCACTTTGCAGGGCTGCAGAAAGCCCTGGCGCCAGTGAGGCGCAGAGTGAGACAGGGCTGCGGAGAGCCCAGGGAGGACAAGAGGGCCAAATTACAACAAGGCCCAGACCAGACAACATCAGTACCATCTGCAAGGGTTGGGATGTGGTAAAGATGTGGTTGGAGCCACACATAGCCCATAAGGCTAGGGTGCCCAGAAACACGCATCATGACATCTATTTTGAAGCAGGACATACCAGAGGCCCGGTTCCATATTGAATGTCATCAGGTTTTTATCCACCCACTTTCTAAGCCTATCAAGGTCAGCCTGGATCACCAGCCTGTCCTCAGGTGTGGATGCTCTACCCCAAAGTTTGGTGTCATCAGCGAACTTGGCCAGTCTGCTTCTGACACCAGTGTCCACATCATTAATGAAGATGTTAAAGAGTACAGGTCCAAGGATGGAGCCTTAGGGGACACCACTGGACACAGAGCACCATGATGTTTCACTTCCGTCAACTACCATTTTCTGGGTCTGACGTCGGAGCCAATTTCCCCAGCCTTTGGACTGTGATGTAGCTGAGGCCACAATTGGCCAATTTTTCCATGAAATCATGGGACACCAGATCAAAGGCTTTTTAAAAGTCCTGATATATTATATCAATCTCTTCTCCCTTGTCCAGGTGATATGTCACCTGGTCATAGAAGGAAATGAGACTGGTCAGGCAAGAAGCCCATGCTGGCTATCCCTCAGGATGTCTAAAATGGTTTCTTTAATAACTTTTTTCCAAAATCTTTCCAGGGATTGAGGTCAAGCTGATTGACTTGTAGTTCCCCAGTGTAAGGGGCTGGAAGACACTTACCCAGGATGCCTTACCAAGCAGGAACAAGGACCTTACTGAAGCAAGACTTCCATGCTGTGGTGGGAGCTCCCAGTTCACCCCAGTCCAGCTTTACCACCTCAGCAGGTGAGATGGATTGGTGCCCATCTGCCACCAGGGCAATATACAGGGGCAAGGGAAAGAGTGAAAGGGGGAGGAGCGAGGACGAGAGGAGATGGCAAGAAGTAAGCCTGAGGGTAAGAGACACGGGGGGAGTATGGCAAGGGTCAGGTAAGCATCCAATTGGGCCCTGAAGAGCCAGATGAACCACGCTAAAAACGGGTGAAGAGGAGGGTGCTCCTGAGCCATTGGCTCTGGGTTTTTTGTTGTGGTTTGCCAGTTTTGTTTTGTTTTTCTTGCTCTGCTCCAGTTCCGGGGAGGCGCGGATCCATCGCTGCGGGCTGTCCATTTCAGCCTGAGACAGCTGCGGCAAAATGAAGATTTTTAAAAGGAAACAGACGACTCCCAGGTGGAGGGAAGAAGGATCCATTGCCCCAGTGGCTCCACTGTGGGACCCGGGGATGCAAAGCTGGTACAAGCCAGGAGAGAGTGACGGGGAACACCAAACCCTCCCCACTACATGCTGCCTATCAGTGGCAAGGATTTCCCCTGCTTGTTAAGGGGTCAGATGCCACCAATTAAGTCTGGCAGGGCAGAAATTAGCAGAAGAGAACAGCAGATTCCCCAATGTGCTGAGGAACACAAGGAAAACCCAAGGCTGTGAAGAAGCCACTGCCACACCTGCGGAATGATGGGAACCCAAGTGTCTTGAAACTTGGTTCAGCAGCAGTCAGACTAAAAAGGAGAAAAAAAACCCCAGAAAAAAAAATATAATAAAAGGAAGGGAAAAAAAGAAAAGAAAGAAAGATTTGCCTCCGGATGATTATTTTCCTCATCCTTTTCCAGGGTTTCGGGCACCGGGGCAAGGACCGGCGGTCAGTTGAGCTGGAGGTGGGTAGTAACTGCCTCCCTTTCAATAACATTTCTTCAACATCAAAGTTATGGCAGGCGAGAAGAGAGAGAGCGTAAGACCCCACCTAGACCGACCACAGGCTGTAGCCATTCCAAGAGGGTGGGTGGATATCATCAGGGTGTAAGGGTACACACCCATACCCGGTGGCTACCGGACACCCAGATCTTCTTTCCCCCTTCTTTTGAAGATAGGCGGCACATTGGCCTTCTTCCGATTTTCAGGTACTTCACTTGAGGGCCATGAGTTCTCAAAGATCCTTGCCAGTGGCTGGGCTATGATGCCTGACAGCTCCTTAAGTACTCTGGGGTACAAGCTGTCAGGACCAGGTGACTTAAAGGTGTCCAGCCTCTCAAGGTGTCCCTTTACATAGTCTACACCGATGCTGGGTATAAATTCACCCTGGCCATCCCATATCATGTTAAGCAGGGCGGTCCCTTTGGGCTGGTGAAAAACTGATGCAAAGTACCCATTAAACAGGTTGGCTTTTTCTTGGGTGTTGGTTGTCAGTTGTCACATTCAGTTTAGCAGAAGTCCAATGGTACCCTTGCTTTTTTTCTGACTCCCTACATATCTGAAAAGGACTTTTTATTGCTCTTGATACATGTAGCCAGCTAGAGTTGGGTTGCAGCCTTGGCTTTCCTGGTTCACTCCCTATAGGTATTGACCAGTTCAGAATACTCCTCCTTTGTGGTGTTTCAGGTCTTCTATCCTTTATAAGCTTCTCTTTTTAGATGTAGGAGGTCCACAAGTTCCTTGCTAAGCCAAAGGGGTTGCTATGCCCTTTTGCTATCTTTCCTCCAAGATAGGATGGACACCCATTGTGCTTTCAGGATTTTTCCCTTGAGGAACAACCACACATCTTGGACTCCCCTCCCTGTCAAGTCATGGCTCCTTAGGGCCTCAACAACACGCTTCCTGAGCTTGTCAAAATCAGCTTTCCTAAAGTTGAGGATTTATGCATTGCTGACTGACTTGTCAGCTTTGGGATGGATAGTAAAAGTGATCAGCTGGTGGTCACTGTCTCCCAACTTTCCTTCAATTCTTAGGCCACTGACTAGATCACCCCCTTTGGCCAGTACCAGATCCAGCAGCGCTTTACCTCTTGTCAGTCCATAGACTTCTTGAGTCAAGTAGAGCTCATTCATGCACATGAGAAAGCTTTGTGACTGTTCAGATTTGGCTGAGTGCTCTTCCCATGAGATGTCTGGGTAGTTGAAGTCTCCCATGACAACCATGCACTGAGAGCGTCCAGCCTCAGCCAGTTCCCTGGTAAATTCCTGGTTAAGCTCTCGTTCCTGATTTGGAGGTCTGTAGTAGACTCCTACCATTGTGTCCCCTGTGCCACGTTCCCCAAGTATTTTAACCCAGAGGGTCTCCAGTCATCCTCCATGGGTGACGATGTCAGCTTGCAGGGACATGTAGCTTTCCTGGTCATAAAGGGCTACTCCTCCACCCCTTTTTTCCACAAGATCTCTCCTGTACAAGGTATAGCCATCTATACCTGTGGTCCTGTCGATGATGCAGAGCTTTTCAATCTCCCTCTCGCTGCTTCTTCATACTTTCTGCAGCAGACAGGCAAGCAAGCCAGCAGGGGACTGATAACAGTGTTTCACCTCATCAGCAAAACAATATCCTCTCTCCATTAGTTTAAACTCCTCTTAAACAGCTTACCAGCTGATCTCCTGATTAGCTCCAAAAAGCCCTAAGTGTTTACTGTTCTGTCTGCTTGTCCCAGTGAAATTGGAGACACACACACAGAGGCACCTCTAGGCATTAGTTAGCATACCACATGCCTAGGATCTGTTGGGCTGGGGTCTGTGCTGTGGGAGATAGGAGGGAGGCAGGGAGGGGAGGATCCCTGCTTCTCCAGCAAGCAGTGAGGGAGAGGTAGGGCAGAGGGAAGCCAGCAGACTCTGCTGTACCTGCAGTCTCTGCTGGAGCTCCAGCCAGGGAGCAGAGGGGAGGGGCCAGCCCTGCGGTGAAGCCCCACCCAGCTCAGAGAACATGCTGGGATGCTGGGGAAGTCTGGTTTATCTTAAACCAGCAAGGGGTCTGGGACAAACATTGCAGAAACTGGTTTGAGCCAAATCAGTTAAGTCTGATACTACATTCACCCAGGTTTATCTCTAACCAGTTTCAGCCATTTTCAAACTGGTTTATGTGCACTGAACATCTTTTCTGTTACAGGTTTCAACCAGTTTCTGATCACTTAAGCCACTGTGTGTGTAATGTCTGTCCCTAGCCTAGGAGGCAGTTAGTGGGGCTGGCAGAATTACTTTCTGTTTTTCTTTTTTGTGCATGTTCTAAAAACACATACGTGATCATATGGGTAAGACTGAAGGGCAAGGGTAAGTGAGCCAGAGCAGAGGAATGAGCAAGGTACTAAACCTATGCAAGTTTTAAGAGTTCAGCATCTGTGGGTATGCCCTGCACCAGAAATGTAGGGACCTCAGGAACGTCATAATTAAAATGTAGGCACATAAGGGCTTTAGGCATCTCTAAGGTTAGATGGCAGCTAATGTGGTATTTATAAATGTAATTGGGGCTGGAATATTGGACTTAGGTGCCTAAGTCCCACTTGTGAATCTAGGCTCCTAGTTTTAAAGTAACATATAGTGTTGGTAAATTATTAATGAAAACTTTAAAAGTTAACTTCCCAAAGTTATCCTGCCAAAGTAGCCTGACTCATGTATTTTAGATGAAATTTAAAATCACATGACCATCTGTAGCAATTAAAGTTCCTCTCATCAGTTTTCGGACAGAGGTATCACTTTCACTGTTCTTACCTTAACTTCAAAAAGTTATATTTTGCTTCTCTAGTTTTCCTTTCCAGTTTCAATAAGGTTGTTGGAGGGTTTCTTTTCACTGAACCTAAACACTGTTAAATGGCAGCAACTGAAAAAGCACACTAGCACCTCTTTGAAGCCCTTAAGACAGGGTTGGGCAAAATGTCGCCTGGGGGCCAGATGCAGCCCACCAGGCCATTCTATCTAGCCCACAGGGCCCCTAAAAAATTTAGAAAATTAGTATTTATCTGCCCCTGGCTCCCTGTCATGCGGCCCTCGATGACTTGCCAAAACTCAGTAAGTGGCCCTCCTACCGAAATAATTGCCTGCCCCTGCCTTAAGTGTTAGATTCTTAGCACTTTTGAAAACCAAGGCACTTATTTAACTGCCTGATCAAATATAAGTTTTTTGTTGTTGTTGTTTTTACTTTAGGTACTCAGGTTTGAAAATCTTGCCCAACATCAAATTGTTTTCATCATATTGCATAACTTTAATTTTACTTAAGTGCACAAATCTTTATTGAAAGTGCACAAAGATTTTATTGAAATGGTCAGCACTAAACAAATACTTTTCTTTTTGGCTGCTCATATGGAGGTCCAACATATTCCTTTGCAAAGTTTAAATTTTAGGAATGTGAACTTTTATGATCAGTGTTTATGCTGTCTAAAATATTAATGGCTCTCACATTTAATGTAACAACACAATGAAGGACAGGATATTCTGAACTGTACTACCAAGTCTTGGCAAAAGGTGGAGCTTCAAATCTGGAAAACATGATTATCCGTAAGAAGCTATATAAATACAAGTATGGATTGGAGTGAATCCTGAGCTATGCGACTTAGAGGATACCCATAGCATCCTCATCAGCAACACTATTGCATTCAGATTACATATTTTTTGTTTTTAAAAATATGCATTTAGAAAGATTTTCTCTCCTTGGTGATGCTAATCTGGGAAGCACATCCAGGAATGATAGCTTGGAAAGCTGAACCCAGTGGCGTTATGCAAATTTATAACAGATAAGAATTTGACCCTGATGATTTTTAAGGTAGGCTAGATGTTGAGCCTGAAAGGTTTTAGATTGTCCATATAGAAAGCTAATATTTTTACATTAAACTCATTCACCTATGACTGCCCATATAATTGAGACAGGTAAAAGCTGTAGTGTCATATTTTTAGATACTCACACTGAAAATAGATTTTGACCTGCTACAAAAGAGGAAATGGGATACCTTTTTATTATTAATACTGAACAGATTTAGAAATGTTAGAGAAAATTGCAGATGTTTAAACAGAGTATGGTTTCCTCTTAGGACCACAACTGGGATAACATTTTTCACTAACAGCTTGTGTAAGCAAAATTGTGTGTCAGAAAGACTGAAGTGATGCAGTGGGTATGCCTATATAAAGAGGTGCTAAATTACACCAGATAAAATTGCAATATATTGCTTCAGATAAAAGTGACTCAGTAGAATGAAAATATCTTCAGAATTGGTGTTACCATTTCAGATTACAAATACTTAAGAAAATAATGTTTAAAAATCACTGCTATAGAATCAAATTAAAGCACTTCAGTTTGTTGGATGAAAGTGTGACACTTTATCAAAAGAAGTAGGAACAACACTGTTAACTACAGGAAAGAAAAAAATAGTTTAAAGATAATAAGATGTTTAAACATTATTTCATGTCTCTGATATTATGGAACACTGAATTACTTCTATGGATCTACCAGTACCTTAGGCTAAAAACAGAGGACTGGTTTATCTCTGGGTTGATCATCCCTGACTTTCTTTGACTCCCACCAAAATTGGCCCTAGACAGTTGTTTACACAGCAGCTTGAATGGCAATGAACTAGAATTAGCTGCAGTTGTCCTGGTGTGGGGGTGGTATTATCTCAATATTTCACAGTCACTTCACAGGTACTCAAGGGTGAGACAATGGGTTTATACTCCCAAAATGAAAGGCTTTCTTTTGGGGAAATCAGTCACCGCTTTTGAGCTTTAATGTTAAAGGACAATTCAGTACAGTGGTCTAATCTCAGGCCTTATTTAGGACATTTCATATTTCATCTGTGAGTATGGAGCCTTTTTAAAACGGGAAGGTTTCAACAGGGCAGCAGTTGTTACATTCTAATTGTTACATGTTGACAAACTGGGAAGGATACCAATATAGCAAAACAGCTCCAACTTTACTCATGCTCCTTCAAATGTTAAAAGTTGGAGAAATTTTGCTACATTTATATCCTTCCCACCTTGTCAACATGTAACAATTAGAACCTAACAGCTGCTGTCCTTTGGAAATGTTTCCTTTTGGAAAGGCTCCAAATATACTGTGTAAATACCCTCAAGCTAAACTGCAGTTATGTGAGAAAGAGTATAAACTGAAGCAGACATGCACCACTTGCCTTATCATATCATTAGGATCTAAGTGAGCTTTATCTTCAGTATATCTCTCCCCAGTACAGCTGTACTAGTGGTGAATTATAGTTACAGAAATTACTAATGTAGAGACAGCCTAAATTGCTCTGTTGCTGAATTACTGAGCTGACTAGAACATTTTGATCAACTACATTTCTAAAAAAAAGCATATTTTTGAGAATGCTCTTAGTATTTATTATCCATTTTCTAATCAGTTGCATAGTTTATGAGTTAAAGAATCAGTAGATGGTACTTGTGCCTCCACAGCTATGAATCATTACAAATATATAGAAGAGGTACTTATGTATGTTTAGACACTAATTCACTTGTCAATTCATTCAGCTTAACATGATGTTGGATGAAGTTCAGGGATATTTGACTTTGCTGTTTTGCTTCACACATTTCTCAGATAAAGTGAAATGAACTTAGCCACATATTGTTGCCTCCTTTGGCCAATTCAGTTAGCCAATATTTGGGGCCTTGCAGGTTCTTTATGTCAGAAAAAACTGATAATTGAACATTTTTCTGATGCAATCCTATTTATTTGGAGAGAATGTACATGAAGTTCAGTCTCTGAGTACAGTAGGATCAAATATAAAATGAGGCAATATCATTGCTCATAATTTTAGGCCTGCCATTTTAACTGGTATTGTACTCAAAAAGCATTCTCATTTGGCTTTCTCAAAGGACACTGACAGAAGTGGCATTTGTCAGGCAATTGGCCCCTTGAAAGTGCTCTAGTTATGCCCTTACAGAAGTACACGGCTGCAGAGCACTTTGAAAGTTGACTTCTGCATAGCAAATTAATCCTCATTACATGAGGGTTCAGATGAAGGCATGCTGAAGTGGAGGACCTTCATTAATCCTCTCTGATCAGGACTGAGTTGATATAGGCCAGCTGTACCCCCAGTGCTGTCTGCATGATGGGAGAGGGAGAAGAGAGGGGATGGAGCTCTGGGCTGGTATTTATCCAGCCTATGCTTGGGGGAGCGGGGGTGAATTGTTGGGTCGG
>NW_017728947.1:88272895-88299472 GCF_001723895.1 Crocodylus porosus | reverse complement strand
TCACTGTAACTTATGGCATTTGCTGTAAAGCCATGAGTTACAGCAGGAAGCTGCATGTCTGTCAAGGCCAAAAAGGCCACACTACCAATGCTTCTTCACTGTCTTCTACTTCTAGGCTTCTTTTTCTTGACTGGCTGCTTCCTTCTCTTTTTTACCCATGCACAGAGAACTATAACCAAATCATTCCCCAGTTTTTGGATTCTGATGAGTGGCTTCCATTGTTTTACCCATCACTAAACAAAAAGGGGAATTTAATTGTTCCCTCATTTAGCCTGAATGGAAAGTGGTTAGCACACCCATCAACTTTAACGTGTTTTTTTATTGCCACCAGCTAGAAGGCATAGTTTCTGGGAGCCACCTAGCCTCCCACATAACAATACTTGCTTATTTTGTGCTCTTTTAAACAGCACAGTATCAGAATCCTGTTCCTGCTATGTCATATTTTATGTTTTGGAATTCTACTAAAAATCAGTCCAGTAATACTTGTCTGGCAGCTGTCCCTAATCCTTTGCATTAAAGGGATTAGATATTACTGGGTGCATCTACAAGTGCATATTAATGTGTGACAATATATTCCAGCACATGTACTTCTGGAGTTTATTGCTTCTGCCACGTTTACACATGTGCCTAGTACCGCTACATGTTGAACCAAGTTGGAGCAACCCCGGCTGGCACAGGGCCCCGGGGGTGAGCCTGCCAGCCTTGGGCTGCTCTGACCTCACTTAAGATGCTGCAGAGGGACTGGCTGGGGCACCAGGGTGCTTCAGTGTGGGGGCTAGCCAGTAGGCAGCCCCCAGACTGAAGCACCCTCATGCCCCAGCCAGCCAGCTCAGTGTCTACATGTGTCATGCACAAAAATACTTTGCAGCAGGAGAGTACTTGTACAAGTACTACCCTGCTGCCAAGTTTCTTAGTTTCCTGAAACCCAAAGGGACACAAATGTAGACACTGAGACATTTATTATGGAACTAATTAGGTAACCCTGCAGTAAACATCTCATATGGACATGCCCACTGTATACCAAAAGGGTAGTTTTTAGGAATAGGCCTGAAGCAGTTTAAGGGTGCTGACAGATGTGCACTTCACAGAAAGTGCCATAAATTAGAGTGCCCCTCCCCCACCCCCAACCCAACCTGTTTGCTGTTTGATTGTGAGGCGGCAGGGATCACATTCCACTTTGGAGATCCAACTAAGCCTAAGGAACTGTCTGCCTGCAGTTTCTTTCCCTCTAGCCCTGCCTTACCCCCTCCCAACTCTGGTGCTGTCTGCAGGAGGGGAGGGGGACTGAAGGGGGAGCATGCTGCAGGCTAGAGCTTGCCAGTCTGAGCTGGAGAGGGAGGAGGCTGGGGGGCGCGAACCACAAAGTGAGGGGGCTCCAATCCATCTCCCCCCCCAGCTTAGGCTGGGCAAACTCCAGCCTGCAGCATGGTCTCCCTCATGGGAGAGTGGTGCTGCCTGAGTCAGGGAGGATCCCCCCATGGCTGATTGTACCAACCAGGAGGTGGGGGCTCCCCCATGGCCAAATGTACAGGCTAGTGAGCAGCCACGCTGCTCCCAAAAGTGGCTGCAGCACTCCCAGAAGTGGCTGTGACACTTCCAGGAACAACTGTGGCCTACATCTAGCACTCACGCTCCCCGGCCGGTGCTCACAGGGGGGTACCGGTGCTGCCACCTGCCCCCCTCCTCCTGCTCATCACCTGGGTGGGGAGTGTGGCCTGACAGAGGGTGCATCAGCGCTTTCTGGGGGTGCATGTGCACCCCTGTGCACCCCCTATGCATTGCCACTGCTCTCCCTCCCTCATCCCCCTTTCCTCCCTGCAGACAGCACTGGACTGCATCAGATCAGCCCTAATCATGTGCAGGGACTAACAGAAGCTAGATGAAGTGCTCTGCTTTGGAGTGCCTTCTTCTGATCCCTTATTATGTGAGGGTTAATTTGTCATGTGATTGGCCACTTTTAAAGCACTGTGCAGCTATGCACTTCTATCATGGCACAGCTCTAGAGCACTTCTAGGCAGCATATTGTGTAACAAATGTCACTTCTGGCAGCGCCCAAAATCTAGATATAGATCTCATCCTATAGTTGGAACACAGCCAGATTCAGGGATTGCTTTAAGCACCACCTCTAGTCTTTAAGCCATGACATGCCAACACTTTAATTGGATTTGCCACTTCAAAATCAGAGACAGCAGCTCACTGAGAAGACTGCTAACTATGCTTATGGTTGTGAGTGGGGAAACCCCTCTAAGATCATTCCTTCATATCAGTAACAAGTTCATATGAGATAGGAAATCAGAAGGTTTAGAAGGGATTGGGAATCTACAGCTCATGGAGCCATTGCATCTGGTCCATAGACATTTTACTTCAGTGGTGGTTGGGTTTCTCCCATGCTGAGATGGAGAGAAGTGGGGGCAGCAGGCACTTCTCCCATGCCCCAGCAGGGAAAAGTGACTGCAGTCTGGTCCTAATGTCTGCCTTCCTGCCCTCCTCTGACCCAAGCTGGGTCATTCTGGCTGGCAGCCTGATGCTGACTGCTGGTTTAGACTAGAGGACTGTTAATGGGATAGGAACTTCTCTCATATATGTTAGCTGTTTAGTGACCTGTGAAATGCACTGGTAATCTCAGTCACAGAGCACAACAATTTATCAAACCAGCATCTTCATTTGAAATTCTAGCAGAAAGCTTAAGGTAGTGAAGGAGAAGTGAGAGCTGGTACCACAGAACCCTGATACTTTGCAGCATTAGGTCACTAACTCCCCTGGGAAGATGAGGATTTAGCAAAGTATCTGGGTATATACAGAGCTGCAGATATGTTGGATGGTTGATGTGCTCTAGCTCTTCAAAATGGCTTTTAATCCAACAGGCACTGTTTCTCTGAGCAGTTGTGCAGGACTGTTGATGAACTTGAGTAAAAGCTGCAGCAAACAGTTGAATGGCTTGTTCTTAATTCAGTAACCTGCTTCAAAACTATCAAGTTGCAAACTACTTAGATACAATTGATTCAGGTTCTGCTGTAATTCAATGTAGAGAAATTTACACTACTTCTTTATATGTTGTATCTGCTCTGTGGTAGATAGAAAATAGCCTACAGGATTGTCAATCTTGCACCTTTTTATCAGTATTAAATTAAATTTGAAAAAAGAACAGCTTGCTGTTACAGAAATGACTCATAGTGCTGCAGCATCAGTTAGATGACTTGAAAGAGATGTTAGTGTCATCATTTCGATTTTCCTTGCCAAACAATGAAAATCTCAGAAATTATCTTAAATATCTGTTGCCTTGTTGTAGAAATTTAAAAAAAAACTGTGAGAAACAGATCATATTGAGATACAAACTTCTTAATTTATGAGAGAATTGAGAGGTGCATAGTTCCATAGGGTAAAGTGAATAAAGTACGTACATGTTTACCATATGAGGCTCTAAACTACACACAACACAGTGAAGACAAGCAATACAGTAGGGTGAAGTAAAAAAGAAAAGCAACAATATTTCATTGTTACTCAGAAAAGTTGCAGAACAAGCACTTTAAAAATATATGAAATAAATTACAAACCAAACTAGTAAATGATTTATTTCAAGGCAGTGTTGAAGGAATGCATAGAGCAATTTGGGCTTGTTCCTTTTTTATTGGTCCACCTACTAATAGGTATGTAACTGCTTCAAAACTCAGTATGATAATGAACCCAAAATACTCTTTAAATTGCTAAGTCTTTATTAGTGCCATATATTAATGATTCTCATTCTTTGAGCTTTACTGATAAATGTGGCTGCATTTTTTTTTGCAGACCCATTTTTCAAAGCCGACTTTCAGAATGTGACCTACTGAACCCTCTTCCTCCTTCCAAACCGATTTTCAGTGACCTTTTCCCCAGGGTTTCTTAAGAGTTGTGTAAAGTGGAGCTCTGACTAATACATGAGCAAAGTCCTCAAGAATGCAAAATATTTTTAACTGTGTTCTTCAGAGGGTAAGACTTGCATCAAAACCATGAACAGTTAGGATATATCTGCACTGCAAACTGAAGTATACAGTGTGTAGACACCCAAACTAGTTTAAAATGAATTGGCTTGGGTGGTGGAAGCAAGCTAGCTGGGGCAGCATGGAGCACAGAGCTCATCACAGGATAATTTAACTTGCTTTCAGTGTTAAAACTTGTTTATTTAAAGCTAGTTGTCTTTAAACCACAATACAGTTTGTCAGGAACAGAGTTCTGACTGGGAAGGAGTTGTCATTACTTGCATTAATTTACCAGATTTTGTAAGCTGTTAAGCACCCATGATTTCCACTGAAGTTAGTGGAAGTTGAAACACTCTGTGGCACTGGGCTCTGCGCCAGAAATTAAATTGGGGCAAATATTCAAATTCTCAAAATTAAAGCTGTGAAAGCTTTTCTTTCCAAAACTCTATGCAGATGATATCAAGTTGGATCCAAACCACCTACTTTCATCTGGTTTGTGAAACTGGCAGTCTTTTTTTGATACTGAAAGACCTCTTGGAAAGATAAAGTATGCATAGCCTACTTCCTTAGGATGGTATGATGCAGACTTGCTCACTTCCAGTACATTAACATTAACATTAATGGAACTGTCAATTAACCCATTAACATGGCTCAGATTTACAAAGATACTTGGGCACCCAGTGGAATTCAAACTATTAAGGGAAACCCAGGAAAATCCTTGTACAGCCTCAGTCTCCTATGTGCTTGAAATTGGCATCATTGGCACATTTCCAGATTTTGATTACATGCCCAGGAGTGTGTGAACAGGGAATATCCAGGGGCATCCATGCTGGGACAAACTGCTGCCATAACACAGACAATTCTTGTTACTACAAGGTTTTTCATATTACATTTAAAAGGACCATACTTACTAGAGGCTTTTCCAACTTTGTTCCTTCCTGTGTACAGTAAAACTACCCTTTAGACAAAATTAGCATTCAACATAAACTAGTACACACACTATTTTCTCACATAAAACACATTTTCTCCGAAAATTAGCCCCCCAGAGTTGGGGTGCATGTCTTAAGTGGGGGGAGCTCTTTTCTTTGTCGGAAAAGAAGCAAACCTAGGAACTGTGCATGTCATGAGGCTCCCAACATGGTACTGAGCCACCTGTGTCTGGTTTAGCAAGCTGAAGAGGCAGAGACCTTTGTTAACCCTGTTATAGCTGTACCTATTGGTTGAACACTGTAGCTTGTCCGAGAAACTGCAAATCAGAAGGTGGTAGTATCTTGATGAGGCTTGTAATATGGAAGCAACATTTTGGGCATGTCTACACATCGCCATATGGTGACATTGTTACTGCGCTCTATTTTAGTACTTCCTTTTGGAAGTAATAAAGCACGGTGCAGTAACTGCCTATACTGTTAGTTTTAGCAACGCGCTAGAACTACGGTGAAGTAGCTGCCAGTCATGTGTAGACTCATGTGATTACTAAGTTGCTCTAGTGTGTCAGATGGTGATGTATTGCATCACTACAGACACGTAGGCTAACTTGTAGATGTGCCCTTGATTTACAGGAACTTACATAAAGAGCTACTTACGATAAAGACCTAACCATTTTTCTGCTGTCCTTCCAAGGGTCTGGAGTCTAACTTTTTGTGAACATAGGAACTGCTTACAGATGTAAAAAAAACAACACACACACACAACAGGGCTTTACATTAAATCTGGCTGCCCCCATGCCAAGCCCAACACATGCTCAGGAGAGTCATTGCATTAGTTGGACCCAGCTTGCCCAATGTCTGTATAGATCGGGTGTTTCAGCAGGGCTTTTTTGGTGCCTTTAATAGCTGATTGAATCAACTATTAGATAAAAGCTCCAAAAGCCCCTCTGAAGCACCTGATCTATTCAGATGCTGCAGAGCTGGGTCAAACTAAAGTGCTGTCTTTTCTGGCAAAGCATATTTGCTGTTTTGTTTTGTTTTTCACATCTGTCAAAAGCCAGGGTGTCTGAGAAGCATGGCATCCTGGGAGACAGTCTTAGTCAAGCAGCAGGAACTTCCTGCTACATGACATAGAGTAAGTCCTTCTGGAAACTTTTAGGACACTTTTACATGTGCTCCAGGGGCAGGGGGTGGCGTTTTAATTAGAGTGGCTCTGAGACCTGCTCTAATTAAAGAGCTGCCATGTCCTGTGTATCGGTGTCCCTGCACTTAAAAACGGCAGCAGGGGCACTTGAACTAAAGCTCATTCAACGGGCTTTAGTTTCAGTGCCCCTGCCACAATTTTTAAGTGTGGGGATGCTGATAAATGAGACAAGGGGCTGCTGGAGCATGGTAATTGGCACACTCTAGCAGACTCGATTAATCAAGTCTGCTCCAACACGCTGGAATTCCAGCACATCGGAGCAGCCTCTGAGCTCATGTAAAGGCGCCTATAGTGTCAGGAAGTGCAGCATCCCAGGAGACAAACTGGGTGAGGAAGCAGATAGCAGGAACTTCCTGGTGCCAGCTGCCTCTCCCAGACTGTCTTTTAGGATGCCACACTCCCTGGGCACTCTGTTTTCCCAAGAGGACTTACTTCATTACACCATGACTCTGGGAAGAAATATTTTTTCTGAATTCTGCCTTTCAGAAATAAGAAGTTTTATTTGGTGGTGTGTTGTACGCAAGAAAAAGCTGTATATGTTCTATTTTTACTTTCTCTCTAGTAATATAAATGTGTGTGTGTGTGTGTGTGTGTGTGTGTGTGTGTGTGTGTGTGTATTGCCTTGGCATAGGAAAACAAAGAGTCTTCAACAGAGAAATTTTGGATGACAAGGCTAGTTGTGAACCTAACAAATCCCTCAAATTGTAGTTATATGATGATGTGTGATCACTCGTGAACAAGTAAGATTGTCTTTCAAGGATCTTAATACAGCTTTGCCTGAAGGCCCCTGACCATATGAGGTTGTCCATCCCTCTGAACCCTCTCGAAGTTGTCCACATCCGTCTTGAAGAGGCGCCCAAAACTAGATGCAGTATTCCAACTGCGGCCTGACCAAGGCCTCATAGAGGAGAAGTATCACTTCCCTGGACCTGTTTGTCATGCATCTGCTAATACATGATAAAGTGCAGTTAGCTTTACTGATCACTTCGTCACATCGATTACTCATTTTCGTCTTGTCGTCAACAATGACTCCAAGATCCCTTTCCGCACCTGTGCTGCTGAGAAGATCATCCCTCAGCCTGTAAGTGTGCTTGTGATTCCTTCCTCCTAGGTGCAGGGCCTTGCACTTGTCCTTATTGAACTGTATCCTATTCTGTTCCGCCCACTTTTTCAACCTGTCCAGATCCTGGATTAATACCCTACCCTCTAGTGTATTAACTTGACCTTATAATTTGGTATCATCTGCAAATTTGGACAGAGTGCTTTCCACACCCTCATCCAAGTCACTGATCAAGATACTGAACAGCGCAGGTCCAAGGACCAAAACTTGTGGGACGCCACCACCCACATCTTTCCAGGTCGATACTGACCCATCCACCACCACTCTCTGGGTGAAACCCCTTAAGCCAATTTGCCACCCACCTGACCATATAATCATCTCTGTCACAGCTGCTCAGTTTATCTGTGAGAATAGGATGAGATACCATGTCCAAGGCCTTCTTAAAATCCAAGCAGATGACATCTACCTCAATTCCTGCATCTAAGCATTTTGTGACCTGGTCGTAAAAAGAAACAAGGTTAGTCAGGCACCTGCTATGACCCACGCTGGTTGCCTTTCAGCATTGTTCTTCCCACTGGACTCCCATAAATGTGATCCTTAATAATTTTTTCAAATGTTTTCCCGAGGATAGAGGTGAGACTAACCAGTCTATAGTTACCCGGATCCTCCTTTCGGAGCGATTGAGGGACTTGGATCTCTTCAGCCTCCACAAGAGAAGGCTGAGAGGTGATTTTGTGCCCGCATACAAATTCATCAGGGTGGGGCAGCAAGGGATAGAAGATGCTCTGTTTACCAGGGCAGTCCCTGGGGTAGCTAGGAACAATGGCCATAAACTGATGGACAGCAGATTTAGGTTAGACATCAGGAAGAACTTTACGGTAAAGTTTACCAGAATCTGGAATGGGCTTCCAAGGGAGGTGGTGCTATCCCCTACCTTGGGGGTCTTCAAGAAGAGGCTGGACATGCACCTGGCTGGGGTCATCTGACCCCAGCACTTTCTTTCCTGCCCAGGAATTGGGGATTGGACTTAATGAACTGCTGAGGTCCCTTCCAACCCAAACATCTATGAATCTATGAATAGTTTATACATATTACAACTAGGTATCAAACAGACCCCAAATAAGCCTCCAAGAAATTCATAGAAGCATGAGAACTTAGATCCAGAAGGTACTTTTTAATCACTGAGCCAGCCCCCTGTTATCCCAGGCAACATATCAGATAACTTTCCCAAACTGATCAAGTATTATGATGAACAAGATCTTCTTTCTCTGTTCATGATATATTAATGAAAAAGTTCACATGCATGTATCAGATAATTTGGTAACTACTATTCAGATATCAGAAATCTATTAAGCAATCATGTACCTTTCCTAAGGTTCCAGAATGGAATCATAAAGAAGCACAGGGAATTTTTTCTGCTAGACATAAAAACTGTTAGGTTAACAGGATGTATATTAAAGGGATACATAACCATATTAAAAAGTTAACAACTTGTTCCTTTTCTTTATCCTCCTTCTAATCAAATCCTAAATCTGCCTTTTCTTCTCGGGTATTAGAAAGATCAAAAACAAGCATTTTAAGTGGAGCCAAGTTCACTTTGGAAAATACTGTACAACATTTTCTATTCATTTCAAAGAAGGAAATTGCATTACAACCAGTTCTTCATTCCAAACTCTCTGCAAAAGATTTTGTATTCCATGGCAGACTATATTTAACTGTTCTCAGTTACAAGGGAGGTGGATTAGAATTACGCCAGTTTAACTGAGAACACAGTTTGGTCCATATATATAACATATTTTTGTACCTCAAGATATATTAATATATACAATATGGAATACATTTAAAACTTGACATATATGGGCTTGTGATGTCTCAAACATAAATGAGAGAGGACACAACAATAGGACACTAGAAAATATTAGCAGTGATTGTTTAGAATGTAATTTCTGTACATACTAAAAATAGTAAATATTTGAACATATTTTTAAAATATGCATCCAAATTTTGTGGTCTCAGAGATTGTGTGTAGTGTGCAGGCAAGTCATATCTCCAAAAATCTTTTCTAATTAAAAACAGGAAGAGAGACATTAGCATATTTATATGTTCCATGTTCCCTTCCCAGTAGACATACGTTTGCATCAGAAAGGCAGTACCACAACTAACAATCTCAATGGCAAATCTCAGTAAAATATTCAAGGATTTTCTTTCTCAGTGCTGGGCCCCGCAGATCCACTGGTATTTGAATCTGCTAGGCAAGCAGTGTGGATATAATGGGTATATTAATCTAGGCCCTGATCCTGCAATTCCAACAAGCAGAGGTGCATACATGAGATACTTGATGGGTTATATTCAGAAAGTATAGATCAAAACTATAATAAACTGTTATAAACTAGTCAGGGGGGATTAGCAGGCACTGGGGGAGTCACTGTGGGGGAGTCACTGTTCCCCCGAGCACTGCCAGGAGTGACCAGGAATAACGGTCACAAGCTGGCAGGGGGTAGGTTTAGGTTAGATATCAGGAGGCGCTACTTCACGGTCAGGGCGGCTAGGATCTGGAACCAGCTTCCGAGAGAAGTGGTGCAGGCTCCTACCCTGGGGGTGTTTCAGAGGAGGTTAGATGAACATCTTGCTGGGGTCGTTTGACCCCAGTACTCTTTCCTGCCATGGCAGGGGGTCGGACTAGATGATCTGCTCAGGTCCCTTCTGACCCTAGAAACTATGAAACTATGAAAAGGAGGAACAGCTAGACTTACAACCATGACAATACCTTTCTTAAATCTATAGTTAAAGACCACCCATGCTGCTTCTAGATATTTGTGGTTCAATGTTCAGAAAAGCTAAGCTCTATAGCAACTTCTAGCCTCTGGAACCCAGACCAGTAGCATTCACAAATGCCAGACTTGGTTTTAGAACTCTGTGATTCAAGTGGCCTGAAGACCGTTTGGAAATGGCTCTTGCAGTAAGCCTACTTTGAAAAGATACAAAGTGTACTAGTTTTTTTAAAAGCTTAAAATATTTTTTAGCTGTGGGGTTATTATATTTAGGGAATCATAGAAAGCTACTGTGGGCAATGGAACCCTTCCAGTGACTTCAAAAGGAATTGTAGCAGGTTCTCAGTCAGTTGTCTTTAATTATGTAACCAGCTTTTATAAAACAGACTAACCAGTTGAAGCTTGAATTTTGGCAAATCATGTACCTAGTGGTCTAACTTGTAAGGAACAGATACATTTCCTTTTCCATGTTTAAAGATAAACACCCCAAAATATTTTAGAATCTGCAAATCTCTGTTACAGATTTAATTTATGAAGTTAATGTACTCTCAAAAGTAAAATTTTTGACCTACTTTTAATTGGTGTCCTCGTCACATCTTTAGGTGCAGACAAAGTGCAGCTCCTACTGTAACTGAGAACACTTTGCAGGAAGCGTTTTGAGTTACAAGGATCCCTCGGACCAAACAGAAGTTCATCGTTGGTTCCAGGGGGGGAATCCAGCTGCTGGCTCCCAGCCTGCTGACGGTTTTCCCTAGCAATGGTCCCTCCTTCTGTGAGCCTGGGCTGTTTTCAGAATTGGATTGGGGAAAGGGAGCAGAGGGACCTGGTTCTAGGAGTTCACCACCTGGCACCAGAGGGTGAGGTGGGTGAATTGGAGACCTACCCCACCTAGGGAAGGGGTTCCAATACACCTGCCTCAGACTTCAGTGGGGGCTGAAAAAACCCCAAACCAAACTCCTTCCATTACCTTTCCCCCACTCCCATTCTGAAAATGGCAACAGGCTGGGAGGCAGGCAGACACAAGTTACAGAAGACACTTTGCTTTGAAATGTCTTAATCTGGAAGAAGTCTGCAGCTGTGCATTTTTGTTTGGTTACAGATATAAACTGCTTTCTGTGGCCAGATCAGGCAAAAATTGTCACTTCTGTCATTTCCATAAAAGTATTAATTCTTCTCGCAGTTCCATTTCATATCCCATTATTTAGCACTGATTCTTCACTTAATGGCTAAATATAGCTCTGACATTTGTTAGAGCTTTCTAGATAGAAAGACATTAGTGAATAAACTAGCACCTTTTCTTTACTATACTATTTATTATTTTATATAATTTTCTAAGATAGAGCCCTAATCTTCTTAGTCAACATGTGGCATTCTTTTCATGCCTCAATCATTTTGTTCATCTCTGAACTCGTATTACTTTTTCTAAAATAGCTTAACCAGAACTGAACAAAGTATTCTGCATGAGGCCATACCATTGCTTTATATATACCTATTAACATTTCATGACTCTTTCTCATTTTCTGTATTACTTTCCCCTCTTTTCTTTTTTATTACTTCCACTTCTTATGCATTTGTCCAAAATGAATTGCTTGTTGGACTAATATTGTTCTTGGAGCAGAGATTTTCACTGAACTTTCAATGGCCATCCCAAAATCCTTTTCTTGAGAAATTATATTTAAATTAGAACTCAGTAATGAACAATATTTGTTCACATTATTCCTTCTAATGTGCAGCAGGGGCAATACATAGGGGGTGCATGCAGGTGCATGTGCACCCCCTGCGTGTGGCACTGCACCCCCTGCAAAAAGCCCAGGCAGTGCGAGGGGCCTGGGGCTGGAATATGCAGTCACAAGGCCCTGGTGGGGAGTGGGACAGCATCATAGGTGGCTTGTCTGGGGGATGGGGCTGGTTTTCCAATGTTTCACGCAGTCCTGGGGAGAGCAGGGATGGCATATGCCTCCCAGATCTGTGCACAGGGTAGGTGTGGGCTGCTTGCTGTGTGCTCGGGCTTGCTGCCCTCCTACCATCCCCCTGCAGCCCAATGGGCAGTGTAGAGCACGTCCAGGCAGGGAAGCTCCTTGCCACTGCTGTGAGGCCTGCGCTGCCATGGTGAGGTACCCCCTGCCCACCCAGCAGTAGCAGAGGTGGTGGTGAAGAGTTGTGCCCCTTGCTGCAGCCGGGCAGGCAGGGGGTGACGGGGGGCTGCACTTCACCCATGAAATGGCTGCCCTGGCCTGTGTTCTGCCCGTAAAATCAGTAGGTTCCTATTTATAGCCCTTCTAATTTTTGTTTTACGTTTTACTCAAAATTTCTGTTCGCTTCACTATGTTTGGATATCCATTTTCTGGAGCACCTCTCTCTTTCTGGAATAACCTCTTTTCCCTCTTATCTTTTTGCTTTCTTTTTGAAAGTTTTTGTGTGCCTTCTGCCCTTCTTACCTTGTTTTCAAGTGATCTCCACACTGAATGAAATAGTTTTAATTTCCTCATCTTTGGCTTTCAGATTATTTTGACAACTTCCTTTTTTTAAATCTTCCTTTCTAAAGTTTAGTGTTGAAATAATGGCAATTTGTGGTATGATTCCTCTGAAGAGCGTGTTGAACTGAATTATGATCAGTATTACTCAGTGAGTTATGTTATGAACCAACTCCCCTCTGTTTCATATGATAAAAATGAAAATAGTTTCCCTTATGTGATCTAGAAACATCTTTTCCAAGAACTTGTTTAAATTATTGAGACACTCTGCCTATAAACCTCAAACTTAAAAAATGACTTTTGAGAAGGCTATATGTAGATAGTCAGAATTACCCCATCCTGCTGCTTTATTAGGCAGAGATCAGTGCCTAAGCAGTCCTATGACCAGGGAACAGAACTCAGAACTCCCCAAGCTGCCCCAGCTGACTATCCTCTTCACCGGGCTATAGAATTATGCTCTGTCTTGAACCCTCTTGTAGGTGCTATAAATCTTTCACTCTTTGCTGCACGATGGCACTTTTCAACCACTCTTGTTGCTCAAGCTCTCTTCTGGGAGCGAAGAGGTGTGAGTTTGAACTCTTTCAGGCTAAGACAGACCTTAAAGCCCTTACTTCTTGATGGATGAGTATTCTAACCCAGAGATGGCCAACCTGTGGCCTGCAAGTCAGATCCAGCCCATGGGGCCATGTCATCCATGGCACTCCCCACAAATACAGAAATTTGGCAGTAGGGAGTGCTGCCAAATTTCCAGACCTGTGGGGATCCCTGGGGTCCTGTGCCCTTGATCCAAATGCCTGATGCCAGCTCTGGGGCAGAAGGGGCTGGCACCAGGCTCTTGGTGTCCAATCCTGGAGTGTGGGGTGAGGAGGGGGGTGCTGGGCCTTAGAGCCCAATCTGGACAGGTGGAGATTGATGTAATCCATGAACCAACTCCATACCAATCATCTGGCCTGTGGGGCCAAAAGGTTGAACACCGCTGTTCTAATCTTTAGGATATTACACAAAGGGTGCATCTATATATTGCTGTGCTTTAGTACTTCCTTTTGGAAGTACGGCGCCGTATGGGTGATTAGTGTACTGTGCATGCGGTGCATAGGTAAATTTTGCCACTATGTCGCCGTAGTGACATGCTATACCTGGGGAGTATGCTGCTACAGCAATGTAAGTGGCAATCTTGTGTAGACACATGTGATCAATACATTGCTGTAGCATGCTGTACAGCGACATAGTGTGTTGCTATGGCACCACAGAGCAACACATAGATACATCCAAAGGTGGTTAAATTTATCATCATTTCCTCCTCCAGACATGTCTTTTAATGAAAGTAGCCATAGCTGTTGTGCTTTGTGGTGAATTCATTGCTGTTGAGACTTATTGGACTGGGGACTTAGGCTCAGCAACACTTAGTTTGAATCCCCAACAAGCATAGGTATGAGATACATGCTGAGCCACTTGGATCAGCCAAGATGGCAGTTCTGTGCATCTATAGGGGCAAAAATTTAAGCATCTAGGGAAATTCACTGGTGAAATGTGCATACTTCCCAGTGCCTTAAGAGTTAAGTAAGGTTTTTGTGAATTATGCTTTTGGCCTGAGGCACCCAGATCCTGCCCCAGTGCATTTGTGAATCTGGGCATTAGTAGCCTATGAGCTTCCTCAACACTGTGGACACAAAACAATAACTCCATTAAAATAGTTTTATTTCTGACCCTACAGACTTACAGTTATACAGAGTCTTAAAAGTTAAAGTTTTAAGTTTTCTGTACTGTAATTAGGGTGAAGGTCCAAGCAAAAGGTATAAAGGACAGCAAAATCAGACAAATCAGAGTAAGTAAACTGTTGTGTAAAGATTTATCTTATAATCAATTACACACCTCTTTTATTTAGAGTTACTCTTTAAGGAAATTATTAGTTTTCTGCAAAATGTGTACCACTGCCATTAGACAAATTATTCAGTTTTGGAATTAATTTATTAACAAAAACCTCTTTTGTCATGCCACTACTTCAAATGTTTTTCAAAAGAAAACATTGCTAAGTAATAGGTTAGATCAGCCTTACACCAGAAAATATATTTTAATACAGACTTAAGAAACATTCAACTACAGAAACTACACATAAGCTATAAAACAAGCAGTATTCATAAACTGCTGTACTGTATTCACACACACAAACACTTAACATGAAATTAAGATTATTGGTTTGCACTTGTATTGTGTAAGCATCACTTTAGTGCTATATTTCCTGGTTTCCTAGTGAATACATCTTATTTTTTCTTCAGTGCTGATGTTCTAGTTAGCGGTAAATAAAAGAAACCTTAATACTGCGTTTGCACAAATCTAAGATGACCCTAAATTTAAGGTGACGTCCCAATAATTAGTTTTTATGCATGAAAAAATTATAAATTTGTTATAATTTCCCATGTATAGAATCTAATTATTGGAGGGTTGTCTTTAATTTATCTCCCTGCCATAATGGCAGAGGGAAAGCCGGGGGGGAGGGGGTGTCCAAACAGCTAGCCCCCTCCTTGTGCCTATCCCTTGCCACCTCTGTTCCCTACATGCCCCCCGGCAGACTCAAGCACCCCTTCCCCCTCTGGCTATTCTCCCCTTTCCCTCCCCCTACCCTGCTGCTGCATCTCTTTGACCCTTACATCATCATTTTTGCTGAGTCCACAAATCCATCTCAAAATACTCATCTCCATCACAATCATGAGCAATTTTTGTTTCTTCATTGCCCAACAGTGAGCTATACAACAGCACTATTTTGTACAGTTTTTCCTTTATGTGTATTGGCATTTCCTATTCAAACCACTCCAAACACCTTCCTCAGTTTCACCCAGGCTTCATTTATTCTCCTTCTCAGCTATTTCTCTGTTTTCTTCTGCTATGAATCCTAGGCACTTGAATGGATTATATGTGCTAGTCACCCAATGCCACGGGTGTATTCCATCTCACACTATCACCAAGAAAAGTTGTTGTGTTATGCTAAACATTTTTATTTTCCTTTGCAACACTTCCTTAGTACAAGCAAAAGCTCTGTTATCTGGCATCCCCTGGGAACGGGGGATGCCGACTAACAAAATATGCCAGTTAATTGAGTGGCCCTGGCCGCCACTTCTCACGCTGCATCTGGGATGTCCCTCCACCCCCTCCTGCAGCATTGCTGCAGCTTCCGTGGGGCCCATAGGGAGTTGGGTCCTGCACTGCCCTGCACAGCCTGTTATGTTCCCGGGCCGTAGGGGCTCAGCAGTGCAGGCTGCTTTGCCCTGAGCCATGTGGGCTTGGAGAAACCAGAAGTGCCACGGTGGGCATGTCTGGTTACACTTTATCTTACAAGCCCACATGCTGGTTAGTGGAGCATGCCAGCTTGTAAGATGCTGGATAACAGAACTTTTACTGTCATTAGTTTGCAGGTGCAATCATGCTTCACACACTTTTTTGTTAGTATGTGAAGTGCAAATTATTTTTTCATTCAGTTGTATTGTTCTACTACCTACATTCTTGTATAGCTTCCATAACAAGAGGTTGCTTTTCCTCTTTAATCTATAAAGGAAATATTTTCAAGGTTATTCTGCTTACTCTTTGGTTTGAAATTTTCTTCTTGCTTCGCTAAATCAAATGTGGGGTTATTTTTATTCACCTGGAAACAGCAGGACAGCTTTGGAAGTAATGAAGTAAGAATCTAGCCCTAAAGCTCCTGCACCATTGAGGTCTTTGGTTGTTGTTAGTATAAGGAATTCTTTATTATTTCTAACATAATTATGCTGTTTAGTCACTTTGTGAAGGGTGTGATCACAGCCTCCACTGACTGGTCACACTTAACTCACACCTTCTACAAAAGTGCTGCATAAACTCAGTCAGCTGAAAACCTGTTTTGGGGCAGTTGAGTTCTTTGCAGTAGGGACTGTAGCTTCCTATGAGCTTGTTTAACACATAGCAAATTGAGACACCGACTTTTCAGTCAACTGCATACAACATATTTATATCAAGAATATCAAGTTTGCAAAACCAAGCATTTAAAATTTAGATATCAGGAGGCGCTACTTCACGGTCAGGGCGGCTAGGGTCTGGAACCAACTTCCAAGAGAAGTGGTGCAGGCTCCTACCCTGGGGGTGTTTAAGAGGAGGTTAGATGCACGTCTTGCAGTATTCTTTCCTGCCATGGCAGGGGGTCGGACTAGATGATCTGCTCAGGTCCCTTCCGGCCCTAGAAACTATGAAACTATGAAAAGGTAGGAATCTAGAATTAAGGTTATCTGTGGAACTTAAATCATATGCTTGATGATATAGCCTTTATTTACACCGGGGTGGCCAGCCTGTGGCATGGGCAGTTTCCATGTGTAGCACACAGCAGATTAGGAAGGGAGCATGCAGCACAGTGGTGGACAGTGCATGGAGCAGAAAGCAGATCACCAGCTTGGGTAGGTGTGACTTTAAGGGCTGAGCCAAACAGCCAGCAGGTGCTTGATTGCGGCAACCATTTCAAGACATTGGCTACCTATATAAACAGAGCAGATTGCTGCTGGCCGAAGTGCTGAATGGAACATCTTCAGGTAGAAGCAGGAGGCTCTTGGTCCTGGACATGACCTAAAACTGCACCCTGCCAGGACTGGCTGGCCTGGTAGTGCTCCCAGTGGCATGGGAGCCTGCAGGAAAATACCAAACTAATTACCACCCTGGCGGAAGGTGGGTCAGGGCGCCTCAATAACCCCTAGCTCCCACATCACTGTGGGTAGCACCTGGGTCAGGCATGGCTACGGCCATCTGCACCCCCACTGGGGAGGGAATCCCTGTAGCCCCAATGAAAGGTGTGAAAGATGTGGAGCCCCAGTGAAGGGGGAAGCTAGAGGGCTGGGAGCTCGGTGTGTGTAAGAGTTTGTGTAGAGTTGCCCCTGGAGGGGCCAGGGCAAGCTTGGCCCCGGTTGGGTAACTGGCTGGCCACTACCCCAGTAAGGGTTGTGGGAGAGGCTCAAAAGACGGTATGTCTGCCACCGAAGGTGTGCGCTAAATAAAGCCAAAGAGGCCCACTCCAAGAGGGAGCAAGGTGGTATAAGTTGTTGATGTGTGAAAGAGAGCCTGTGAGAGGAGGTAGAGCATAAGAAGCCCTAGTGACAGGAGGGTGGTATGAATACATGTGTGTCTGAGGCCTGACAACGCAGGCTAAGTTTGGTCTGGCTGTAGACCAGGAGCATTGTGTCACCTGGATGCCACCTGCGAGGCTTGGGCTGCAGTGCAGGGGAGGAAGGGAGCCACAGATAGAGTCCCCTGGCATTGGGGCAAGGTAGGGCGGCCTCCCACCTAAATTAGAACCAATTAAGAAACAGGGTGTGGCAGGAGAGGAGGCAGGCAGTTGGCCCAGAAACAGGTGGGCGGGCCAATGGCAGACCGACTCTGAGAGAGCCCCCTGTTACAGCAGTGAATACAGGCAGTTCCCAGACTTATAATACAAATGGTTCCTGAAAACTGCATCTTAAGTTGAAACGTTGTAACTCGGAACCAATTTTCCCACAGGAACAATGTTACAAATGGGGCATTGGTGCCTTTACAATGTTTGATACTGCATGCAGCTGGTAAGTGGTGGAAGGGGCGAGGGAAGGGGTGCAGATCAACTCTCCATGCAGTGAGGGAGAGACTGGAGCTGGGGCAAGCACTGCCCAGCTGGCACCAGGTGGCCACAGGGAGGGGGGGCCCTGTGACTCCCACTGCTGAGTGTTGCTCATCTGGTGGCTTGCCATGCGGTTCCCACCACTGGTCCAGAAGAGCATGGGGTGGGTGTGCCCCCAGATCTGCACGGGGTGCAGTAGGTAGGGCTGAGGCTACCCTGGGCTGCACTCCGGGCAGGTGGCAGGGGCTATGGTGAATTTTTGGGTGGCTGCAGCCCCCCCCCCCACCCCTGCTCCCAGCACCACCAATGCCTGCCCTGCTCTGCCCTACCCTTAGCCCTTACTCTGCTGCCTGTCCTGCCCTGATCCAGGGGCACATGCCCTCCCCATGCTCTCACATCACTTGCCCAGCCAGGGCGGAATGGGCACAGAGAAGAGCTACTGCGCTGTCTCTGGACAACTGGCGCACAGTGGCAGGAGCTGCTGCCCCCTCCTCACGCCCCCTGGACAAGCCGCAGCTTTGAAGGCATGGGGGGCATGTACCCCCCAGATTGGAGTGGGGTAGGCAGAGGAGTGGGGGCTATGGGGAGTCTGCAGCCACCTGAAATTTTGCTGTAGCACTCACCGCCTGTCCAGAGCAGAGCTAGGTGGAGTCCCAGCCCCACCCACCTGTAGATCTGGGGGCACGCCCCCCCCATGATCTCCCAGACCAGTGGCAGGAGCAGTGGTGGGAACCGCCAGTCGAGATGCCAGGTGAGCAGCATGCAGCAGCAGGAGCCTCCATCCCCTCACCCTGCGCCCACCCAATCCCAGCTGGGCAGCACTTGCCCTAGCCCGTCCCTCCCTCACTGCAGTGGCATTGATCTTCACCCCCACGTCCCTTTTGTCCCCCCTCCCCTTCCACCACTTATCAGCTGCATGAAGTATTGACTGTCGTAAAGATGAAACCCACCTTGGAATGTTGAAACAAGGTGTCAATTTATAAACTTAAATGATGTTCGTCACAACTCAGTTGTAAGTCGAAGACTGCCTGTACAGGGCAGGAAGAAGGAAACAGAGCAGCAGATCAAGCAGGGGAAGTTTAGCAAACTATAAATATCGGAAAACAAGGTTTTATAATGGAGAGTATTTTGTAACCTTAACCATATGGTCAACTACCACCTATACCTCCATTGCTAATATATGGACAGACAGGAGGTGGTTTTCAACTGCTTTCCTCAGGGGCTTTTGTGATCCAGTTTAGCTTCCAGTGCAGGCTAGAACAGCTTTCAGGTTTCCCTAATTTGTACACATTTTGCAAAGGCCAACAGGCCAATTCAGGGAAAAAGACAAGTTAGGGAACAGTTATATTTCCAAACTATTCCTTGTATCACCAGCAAAGAATGTCAGTACAGAACTGACATTCTTTGCTGGTGATAGAAAGTGCACATCTACATTGCTGCTGCAGCAGGTTCTGGACTCCAGGCCTGAGCATGCCTCCCTCATGCATCCACTGACATGCTCTAAATCTGGAGATTTGTTAGTGAGGCTGCTCTAGTTTCATCCACAATGTTTACTCTTGGGCTTTCTGGAGACCAAGAGCAGAGAGGGTTGAGCATTGAGCAACCTCCCAGACATATTTTGAGGTTTGGAGCACGCTGTGAGTGGATGCTGAGTATGGATGTGAGTGGGTGAAGTGTAAACAGAGTGTGCAGGAACCTGCAGCTGCAGCACTGTAGACAAGTCCAAAGGAGACCTCTGGCGTTACAGACTCAGGATAACAAATGCTTTAGTTTTTAGTGTGAAATATTTTCAAACCTTTTAATAACATATTCTGAATTAAAATTTCAGTACATTAGATCAACTGATACACGATTTATCATCTCTGCATCAGAAATTTTTTTCTAATCTGTTCATATAAAACACTATAACACTAAAGAAAGACCAATTTTTAAATGACATTTTGATCAGAAAATTATGTACTTTCCAACATTAAATGAAAGTAGAAAAATATTCCTATTTTTTCAGTTTGAAAAATCTGTTTACAAACAAAACTTTGCATATGTACAGTTTCATTCTTTCTACTGATTGCCAGTAAAGCCCCCATCCAATACAGTGTTCTGTGTGGGCAGAAGCCCTGTAACATTACAGAACCCCAATTAAGTTAAAGGGGTGCTGTGTATGTACCTGTTTGTAGCTAGGTACCCTAACAGAAGAACTTGAAGGATTACTTCCCTAGAGTGGATTTTTATTCCTTTCTGGATGCTTGAATGATCAATTTGTTCATCTACATGGTTATGTATAACCCAAAACTGCTACAGGTTGGTCTTCTATTCCTGGAAACCTTTACATTTTTTTCCCCCTGGGAAATTATAAAGATCTACAACGAGAAATGCTAATAAATGAAATATTTTGAAGGAAATAACTTTGTTACTTGCAGAAAGATCAAGTTGGTTTTATCCTTTTTAAAACAAACATTGGTGACTACCAGGGATCCTGGTTTTCTCTGGAAAAAAAAATCCCCAAGTTTCAGATTTAAAAAAGTAACCAAAATCCACATATTTTTGTGATCAAAATGAAACACCATTAATATATAAATATATATAAAGTGGTGTTTCATTTTAATTATGGAAAAATGTAGATTTTGGGTTGCTTTTTTTTAAGCTGAAAATTGGGGAATTTCTTTATCAGAGAAAACCAGGATTCCTGGTGACTAAGTATTAGTATATACCACTGGTATTCAACTTCCAGTCTAAGGGCTGAATCTGGTATATGGGGCTATGCCATCCATCCCATGGGGAGCCCTGCTTGTGGAATGACACAGCCTCATGCACTGAATTGGGCTAGCCTGGCAGGTTGCCCTGGATCCAGTATGTGGGGCTAGGCTGATGTGTGGACCTACACTGTTTGTGGGTTTTCACCTGCAGATTGGCCTCATGCTCTCATCTGATCTTTGGGGCTGAAAGGTTGAGCAGCACTGGTACATACTTTAAAGCCCTGGGATGTGAAATAAGAGAAAGATTACAAGAAAATGTTTATTTAATTGGAGCTAGTTGTATCATTTTGGGCTCTCTGCCTGAATTAAGCACAGCTGTCAAATATGTTATGACAATACAAATTGGCATCTTATTATATATTCACTCTGTAACGGAGAAACCATGAATAAGAGCCAACAGCATTCTGCACAAAGAAGTCAAGAAAGACTATAAGATTTGGAAAAGGAGAAACAAGGAATTTGAGTAAATTTTTTAACATGATCCATACACCATTTATTCTCTATTCAGCTTGACAACAAGTTCTATTGTTGATGACTATGATCTGTGACACAAATACCTGTTTTCTTGGAATTAGACTGAATTCAACATTTTGTGGACCAGATGTTATATGTTAATATTTTTCTATTATTAATGATCCAGGCCAGATATGAACCAGCAAACAAGAAATGAAATGTGTATAAATATTACCTGAACCAGGCATTTCTCTAAGCATATCAGTCTACAGGAAAATGTAGTGGTCAAAAGGATCAAAACACAAGGGATTACCTTTTGCTTATAAACACAATGCTCTCCTTACACAATCACTACTCAATAATACTGAGCTATAACATCCTGTTGTCAAGCTCTGATTAGGGAAATGTTGTAAAATATGAGCAGACCTGTCGGTCTAAACATGAGAGGGCACAGTAATTGTCATATATAACAGCAAGTCTTTCACAGTGGTACATCATGGATATAAACAAAAGGGGAAGGGAGAAGAGCAGAATGACTAAAAGCGAGAGTTACTATATGTGTCTGTAAGTCTAAGGGAGCTGTACTTTGTCATTAAAAGAATTACTTCAGGATCAGAGAGAAATGGAGGTGGCTTCCTACATTATATACAATATACAGGTGGTATATTGCTTCTAAAATGTAAACACCTTGGGGACTTAAGTAAGGTAGAAGGCCCACCATGATTTAGGATACTGCACATTTCCTTGAAAATTAACTAAAACCGATTTCATGCTAACACTATCTTCCCTCAGTCTGAAAAAGCACCAATTTATATAATTTGGGGTGCACACAGAAGTGTAGCTCCCTGCTGCAACTGAGAATGCTTTGCAGGCAGCCTTCTGAGTTAGCAGCAAACATAAGTTCACTGTTGTTTCCAGGGGGGAGGGGAATCTAGCTGCTGGCTGCCAGCCGCAGCTGGTTTCCCCTAGCAACAGCTCCACCCTCCAGTGGGGCTAAAAAAACCCGAAATCAAACTCTCTCTGCTCCTTTTCCCTCCCATTCTGAAAACAGCAACAAGGCTAGGAGGCAGGCAACCTCAAGTTACAGAAGACATTCTTCATCTGACCCCTTGTGCAATGAGGGTTCAGATTTTCACCCAATCAAAGCAATCTGCAGCCGTGCACTTGTGTTTGGTCACAGCTGCAGACTGCTTTGTGGCCAAACTGGGTGAAAACTGTCACTTCTGTCTGCACCCCACACAACGTTAACAATATCCCTTTTTAATGAACTCTCTCCACTAAAGACACATATACACCTTGAAGACTGTCGCAGAACAACGAGCCCAAAGGGCTGGAGACCCCTACCCTGGGCGCAGAAAGGTGATGGGGAAAAGCCTGAGGACCTGGGGAAACAGCCCCAAAAGAGCTGTGACCTGGGAAAACCAAAAGAGTTGTGACCAGCACTGGCAGTCAGCTACAAAAGCCAGCTGCAGAGGGAAAGACTGGGAGCAATAGTCATGCTACAGCTGTGTACTCCTGGCCAGCACAACTGGCCGTGCCACAGACCAGGGTTGCCAGGGATGGTCCTGAAAAGGATTCTGTCCTCCTGGGGAGCGATGCTCAGTACTGGGGAAGAAGAGGAAGCCAAGGGGCCCAATGGCCCTGCAGTCTGCAGGGAGACATGAGTAGAAGAAATTACTGCCTCCCAATTGTTTTTTCTTTTTCTTGTTTATTTGTGCATTACTCCTTGGGTCAGAGATACAGGCCATATTTGCTTGTTACCCTCACCAGGGCTGAGGGACCAGAAGCCCTCAGGGACTCCAGGGTGGAAGCCTGTGTTTTTCCAGGCCAGCTGGCTCGCCCAATCCAGGGAAATGGTTATAGGAAGCAAGACCATTTTTCCGTGTCCTTTGAGCCTTTTGCAGGCCAAGTACCACAGAGAGAGTGACCAACCAGCTGCCAGTATGCCCATGGACACTACACCTGCAGAACAACTCAGTGGGAACCTACTAGAGACCTGGTTGGGGGGTGACACTGCATGCAAGTGTTCATAAGAGCTGGAGTCATCAGCTGCATGGCAGAGACCACCAGGTTGGTGCACAGAAGGGATGTAGGGGAGGCGAAGCCCCAAGGACATCTGTACACGATGCCTCCAAGTGAGTCTGAATCTAATGAGAATCCTCACATCTGAACTCAAGAACAAAACATGGCAGTCGAGCAACAGCAGCTTCCCTGAGGAGGCAGTGCATGATGGATGTTGGTGCCAGAGAGGCAGGACCCGAGCAAGGACCACCTGGCCCCAAGCCACTCAAGAGCAGTTGCTGAAGCTTAAGTGGACACACAAACAAAAAAAAAGCATGCTTTATCAAAAGCAGCAGTGAGTTACTTCAGCTGGGCCCCACAGTGTCTATAAATTGGGCACTTTAGTGGTGCTTTTTGGTGCTTTAAGCTAAAGCTTATTCAATCAGCTATTAGATAAAGGTGCCCAAAAAAGCCCCACTAAACTGCTTGATCTTTACAGACACCAGGTGAGCTGGTTCCAACTAAGCCGCTGCCTCTTCCGGGCATGCATGCAGGGGGCTTGATACAAGAATACACCAGGTTTAAAGTAAAGCATGGTTTTTTGCCTGCAAGCAGCCAAAGTTATCTGTAAATATTCTATTTCAGAAGAATCACTAACATAATTAAAAGCCTGATAGCAAGCAGAGTCTTATTGTATAAACAAGCCTCACTTTTATTTTGGCCTTTCCTATATTACAATGGTTGTTTTTATTTTGAAGTAAATGAAACCTTTGTATTTCTCTTTTATCACTAAGACTGTTTACTTTTTACTCTCCAGAGAAGAATCTAATGTCTTTAACATGATCAGCATTTCTCAGTAAATGCAACGGGGAAGTTGTCTACCCTTTACACAGGGCCGCCCGAATGCCTTCCTAGCCCATACTCTTCTTAGTTTCTCTTTCTCCCCCAAGATTAAGTGTTTATGCAAATAAGTAATGCAAAGACATACACTTTAAGATATACACTTACACATCACTGCAGCCAATCTACTTCATCCCCTTGCTTCTACTAAACAGGGGTATTCAAACAGCTTCTCCAAGGAGGCCTGCATTGACAACTTCCTAGGAACCTGGGGGTGGCCCTTACTTTGCATATAACTTGGCAGAATGGACCTGCTGCTAATTTTAGTGGGAGGTGCTGCTTACTGAAAATGAAAGTCGCATCATGCGGGAAGTGGATCTATACAATGTAATGCAACCAATACTGGTTTAGTAAAATGCCTCTGTTTTGAGGCAGTGTAAGAGTGTTGTTGTAGCTGTGATTGTCCAGAAATAATGAGAGGCAAGGATTTCTTAAAGTGGTATCTTTTACTGAATCAAGTAGTTGGGATAAAGTTAGAGAAGCTTTCAAATATAAGATGTTTCTCCTCAGGTCTCTGAATATAGCAGAGGTGTAGTTTTGGCAGAATTGTCAAACCCAGCTACTCATTGGTGCCAAGAGTGTGGGGGCCCAAGGGCCCTGGGCGGGAGGAGCATAGGGTGACTACTCATCCCTAATTGGGCAGGACAGTCCTGAAACAGGAACATCAAGTCCTGGTCCTGGTCCTGGGCTGCATGACTTTGGGACAGCATTTGTCCCAGATTGCCAGTATCATGCAGGGATCCAAAAAGAATCTGCTCAATATAGACCTCCTATGGAGGACATATCAGAGACAATTACCCTGGATCCAGGTTTTCCATTCACTGTGGAAAAAAGCAGGAAATGGTGGGTTTCCCCTTGCAGGCTGGAAGAGTTCCAGCCTGCAAGGGACTGTCATAGCAGGATGTAGGGGACACCCTAGGCAGTGGTGGAGAGTAGCTCTCTTAGCTGCCTATGGGTAAGTCAATGGGGAGGAGTGCAGATTGAGGCCCCCACGGTGAGGGAGTGGGGCAGAGGCTGGGCCTGGGAGTGCTGTTCAGCCAGGGCTGGGTGCATGGGACCCAGGGAGCAGCACAGACCCACAGGTGGCTCTTCAAGAGGGTCATGGGGGGCAGCTCCCTGCTACTGTGTACACTCCCAGAGGGGAGCATGGGTGGACACCTGCCCCCCAGATTTATGCATGGTGCAGGGTCAGATGAGGGCTGCCTGCTGCAGTCTTGGATCTCCCTACCTTGATGCCCTACCCTGGGGAAGCTCCACGCTGGCTGCACTGCCATGATCATCTGCTGCCTACCTGCCCACAACCCTACATCACCATCCTCGTTCAGCCAGTGTGGAGCTTCCCCAGGGCAGGGCAGCAGCAGGCAGCTCACATCCAGCTCCCCCCACTCCAGCCGTGCTGTTGGGGGGGGCATAATTTTAGCCCCCTCCCCAGCAAAATTAAAAGTCCATGCCTATGGCTCCTCAAATATATCATTCCCCTCTAAAGCATGAAGCTGGCTAACAAGTCATGAGATATTTTTTCAATGATACATTTTGTCCTTGTCGTTTGCTTTCTAGTTTTCTAGCCTGCAGGGGATAGTGCTTCACGCTTTCGAGCTCTTCTTTATACCAAGGACCAGAAACACATGTCTTCCTAGAAATGAAAAATGAGACACTCTTGCCAACCCTCGACTTCGGAGTTGATTTTCCAACACCAGCATCCTCACGCGTGGGCACCAACCACGGTGCAGCTCTACTGCCCCACTGCCTTCAAACCGGGATTTTAACCTGTTTCTCTGCCCCCAGGACTTCATCACCGCGCCCCGCCCCGCCCCGCGCACCAGCTGTGGTCACAGGCGCGAGAGCGACAAGGCGCAGCCCGAGGTGCCGCAGCCCGCGCTCCTGTGCTGGGGGGACGCAGGACACGAGCCACGGCAGCCTGGGCTGGTGCCGCAGCCGCTCCCGCTGCACTCGTGCAGCCTCGGCCACGGTCCTCCGCAGACCGAGCCCGGCGCACAGGACCTGCCCCTGCCTCTGCCCCTCGCGCTCCCGGGCTCCGGGCAGTCCTCTCCCCGTCCTGGCCCAGCGCGGAATAACTGACAGCCCGGAAGGGCCAGTCAGCGCCGTCTCCTCGTCGCTAGGGGCAACCGAGCGCCCGCCCCCCTCGGGGCGGGAGAGAATGTTTACAAACAAGTCGGGGAGGGGGCAGGGCCAGCGTTTGGCGCAGGCGCCGAGCCAATGGGGGCCCGCACCACTCGGAGGTGGCGCCGGGGGGAGGACTGGGACGGAGACAGAAGATCCTACAGGAACTACCCAATCACCGCGGCTGGCTGTGAGCGCGCGCGCCAATGGCAGCTCAACTCCTTCCCGACGCTTCCGGGAGGGGCGGAGCGCTCTAGGGTGTGGAGTCTCCGCCCATACCCCCCTGCCAGCCCCCTCACCCAGCCTGGGCTGGGCCAGGCCGGGCCGCGCTGCGCGCCTGCTGCTGGGAGGGCGGG
>NW_017728947.1:88269915-88272795 GCF_001723895.1 Crocodylus porosus | reverse complement strand
GCCGCGCCTGAGAGCCGGTGACCGGGGCACAGGCGGGCGGGGGCAGCCGGCGGCAATCGAGCCCGGCAGAAAATGGAGGGGCCGTCGGGCTGCGCGGAGCAGCCGCTGCTCACAGTCACGCACGAGCTGAAGAACGGTGAGCGGCGGGGCGGGGCGGGGCGGGCGAGCCCGGGGGGCGAGTTGAAGCGCACTCGAGGGCCCGGGTCGGAGCGGTCCGGTGGGGATGAAGGTGCGCGGGGGCCGGGGGCTAATCCTACCCCCCTCCCCCCGGTCCGGCCCGGTTGCGCTTCTGCTTACAGTGCCTGGAGCAAACGCGCGGGATCTCCGGAGTGGTGCCAAACGCGGCCCCGCTCTGCTTTTCCTCCCTCCAAACCGCTGCGCTTCCCTTTACCTACGTAGAGAAGCGCGGGGAGGGGGGAGAGGAGGAGGGTGGCTTTTGACATGCGTCCTGTAGCCAGCACAGATGCCTTGTGGGGCAGGGGTGCAGGGAAAGTCACTTTCAGGGTGGAGAAGCTTGAGCCTCCCCTAGACGTCCTGCGCTAGCTGCTGTACTGTGGGGTGGTTTATGTAAATCGCATAGAAATGGGGTGGAAGAACCCTCCAGAGGTCACCTAGTCCCAGCTCTCTGCCTGAGGCAGGGCCCAGCTGTACAACTTCCCAAGTTATTATCCGAGTTGGACTTCTCCACTCAATGCTTAAAATCCTTGCCTGGTCTAATAGTTATGGCGTGGTTCGGTGTTGAAATGTTCGACCAAATGAAATACTAGATGAAGTGTATGGAGTGATTGAAAACACTAAGGATTTGATTGTAAGTTGGAACAGGGCAGACTTGAGCTAAGACTTAATTTTAATAAGGGCTCTTGTGGAAGTCCTCAGGCAACATGGAGGCTTGAGGGGTTTTACCGCATGTGTTCTTTTGACCCAGGCCTTTTCCTCTTGGCTCTAAAATAAAGTAAAAGTGGAAAACCTGCAAATTGGTGTTTTTAAAGCTTCAGGAAAAAAGAGGTTACTTTTGGATGTGTCCTGTAGGTTAACAGATCCTGTGGTGGACCCACTGGGATAGTAAATTCTGCAGTAGAGGACGCTCCTCTGGTAATGATCAGTGTCCCACCTTAGGCATGCAGGTCTAGGTCCTGTGCACAGAAGCATCCTTATGGACTTCAGTGCCACCACAGCAGTGAGGCAGTTTTTTATGGCTCTGTGATCCAGAGCACCTTATATAGGGTTGTAGTTTTGCTCTCTTTCTATTTAAAAAAAGGAAAAAAAAAAGCTGTTATATAAAGAACATAATTGCCTCTTTCATCTTTGATAGACCTTTTTGTGTAGAGTAGGGTGGTGATAGACCTTTTTGTGTAGAGTAGGGTGGTGAAGGAAATAAAACTACTAGCTTATATATACATTTTTAGTGAACTATTCTAGATCTTTTTACAGAGCTCAAACCTGATGAGAGAGCACATAAGAGCTGCAGAATGTAGGCCCCTGGCAAACATTGCCTTTTGCATAACATGAATGTGTGAATTGCTTGATAAATGTAACTTACCACACAGGTAAGAGATTTAAAATACAAAACCAACCACAAAGATGTTCCATATTTTATCACACTTAATTTTGAATGTGTGGCATGTAGGCATCCAGGAGCAGTATATGCAGCCCAGCTGCATGGACACCCTTTGAATGTTGGCTTGTGGGAAGCTGGCATGTTCAAAGGGAAGTGGTGCCAGTAGACTTCACTGAGCTTTGTAAAAGTCTCAGGCTTGGAGAATCTGAGACTGGGAAGCTTCCCCTGATTACCCAGGACCTTTCAAAAACAGGGTGCAGCTGGACCCTCGGCGTAAGGTCCTGGGGCAGCATGAGCTTGACATTGGGGAGCTCCCAAGTTGCTCACACAAGAGGGGAACTGGGCTGCCTGTGTTACATGTGGCAGCAGAGGAGGGAGTTGCCGTTGTGGCACACAGCAGCAAAGTGCAAATGCAGTGGCAGGCAGCTGGGCTGTCTATACTACACTTATGGTCAGGGCAGAATGGGGCAGTCTTCTTGGCTGTTGAGAACTTGGACAGCCCTGATCCAGATGGTGCCTTAAAGATGAGACTCTTTTAGAGAACCAGAGAAAGGAATTGCATTAACTTTTCTTCTTTTTTTTTTTTTTAAATAGAATGATAATCCCTTGCTCTTACTATTTCCTTCCTCCTTCTCTATGTGGTTTTCTTGGGTGGCTGAGACCCCTTCCCCCATGCTGGGTTTTTGTGGTTAATTGAATGATTTAGTAACCATGCATTAAAAGTATCTGTCAGCTGACAAATGGAAAAGAGGGTAGCTTCCACAGCAGTTGGAAGGATCATGATGCTGTGGCAGAAATACTCTGTCAAAATGACTGGTATCTCATTTACACATTTTAGAAGATGCTGTTCAGACCTTTGAAAATGTGTCAGTTGTCAAAAGAATTATACCAAGTTCTGTGAACTTAGAGTTAAATTGAGCAAAGTACTCATTTTGGGCCTGTGTACTTATTTACCAGGTAAAAGCTATGTACAAAATTCAATTTACAGTCAAATAAATTCTAGTAATGGATATTAAAATTTCAGAGAATTGCATTTATCCCCCAAAATAGTTCTATAAAGTATGAAAATGCACAGTTAAGTTGATACAATGTTAACTCTCCCTTGTAGTGACCCCATACAGTGATCATCCAACCCAGTGTGTTCAGATCATTAGGGGTAGCAGTGGATATAGTCTTCCTGGACTTCTGGAAGGCTTTCAACACTGTCTCTCACCCCATTCTCATTAAGAAACTGGGGGACTGTGGTGTCAACACCCACACAGTCAAATGGGTCGCCAACTGGCAGGAGGGCTGCACCCAGAGGGTGGTAGTGGATGGGTCCT
>NW_017728947.1:88236599-88269308 GCF_001723895.1 Crocodylus porosus | reverse complement strand
CCCCCGAGCACCGCCAGGCGTGACCAGGAATAACGGTCACAAGCTGGCAGAGGGTAGATTTAGGTTAGATATCAGGAGGCACTACTTCACGGTCAGGGCGGCTAGGATCTGGAACCAACTTCCAAGAGAAGTGGTGCAGGTTCCTACCCTGGTGGTTTTTAAGAAGAGGTTATATGAACACCTTGCTGGGGTCGTTTGCCCCCAGTACTCTTTCCTGCCATGGCAGGGGGTTGGACCCTAGAAACTATGAAACTTTTTTACCCAGTAGGCTGAATGGTGGGTTTCGATCCAGCATCCAGGGCCACCGCAACAGCCACCATCTCCCCATGGAGGGGGAAGGGGATTTCACCCAGCTCTGCTGGGGTGGGGGGAAGGTGGGAATATGATCTGGCCCTGTGCAGGGAGGGGAAGGGGATGGGGATGTGGCCTGGCTGCAGCCCATCTTTGAGGGGGGCCTTGGGGCAGGGGGAGAATGGGCCAAGGCTTGGCCCTGCTGGGGCAAAGGTATGGATCAGCCTTGTGGGGGGGGGGCAGGTCTGGCCCTAACCTGGCCCTGCATGGGGAAGGAGGCACAGCCTGGCTCTAACTGGGCATGTGAGGCTTGGGTTTCGGGAATTTTACAGTGGGGAAGTGAGAGCAGTTTAACCACGTTAGTATAGCACTAAAGGAAAAATAAACACCACTGCTCAGGCTTTATAAGTAGGTCCTGTTGGCAGACACACAAAGCCATTCTAACAAAACCATGCTACTTGCAGTCCTGGAGCTTGTACATAGAATGGTGCATCTAAGTGCACTGCCGCCTTGTGCCACCATACTGACATACCTGTTAAGCCCACTTCTTGTTCTTCAGGTGACAGGCATGGCTTCCTGCACCTCTTTCTGGATGGAACCTTGCAACCCTACTGCAGTCTTATTTGTGGGGATCCCCACAGGCCAGATGCTATGGCTCTGCGAGCCATGCTTGGCCTGTGGGCCAGAGTTTGAATACCCTGATCCAACCTCATTATCTTTCTAATTTTAATTATGAATTTCCAGCCAGTAGAATGTTTTGTTTTTGGGGTGGGGTTTTTTTTGGATTATGCAACATTTTGATGTAGCTTATTTAAAATTATTTGTATGTATGCTCCATCTTCACTCCATTTTTCTGTTAAGGAATTTCCATGTCTCTCTAAATTAAACATTTCATAAACATCATACCTAAACAAAAACATGTAAGAATCTGATTTTTTTTTTTTAATTATTTGAAGATGTCATATCAACTTTTTAAAAAAAATTATGGGTGTTATCACTAGTACTGTTTAATTAGCTCTCCTCCTGAGCAGTAACAGTTAAACAGCAAGAAAGTGTTGGTAATTAAGGTAGATATGGACAGCTGCTTTGCATCACCAAAACAACCAGAGCATACCCCTCAGTTTCTTTCTCCCTTCTGTATTCCATATTTTTCTATACAGTTAATCCCTCCTATGTTTAAGTTGTTAGGGTGTTGCAGGTAGTTTTTAGAAATAAGTATTTCAAGTTACTGTTAATTTTTACCATTTGTAATTCATAACTAAAATGTCAGTCACCTTTAAAAGGACAGATGCATAAAATCTCTCCTTCATGCAAACCTGGATATTTTGCAATTGCCATTTGCAGAATGGCCACTAAATCCTATTTCCACTAGTGGGAACGAAGCAAGGGCCTGCTCAGAGAAGATAGCATATTATTCCCTCAAGGGGGAGAAAACCTTGCTAGGAGCAAGTTAGGGGAAGCAGTGGCTATCTTTACTAAGGAAGCTTGTGGCCTTTGTTCCTTTGAAAATAATAGGGGATGACAGATTTTCTAAATGAGCAGTTCTTGGAAGATTATAGGAGGTCTTGCTGAATAATAAACTCAGAATTACTAAGTCCATTAGGTTTTGTGGCAAAGTAAGAAATTATGTGTAATATTTCTTGTTATAAATATGCCTTGCAAGTAATCTAATATAAATTTTCTTATGATGGAAAGAACAAAACAGTGATCAGGTATATTTCCTTAAAGGAACTTTGTGTAGGTGCTGCAGGAGAAGGGGATAGAGCTACAAGGGTGTTTCAGAAACCAACTGCAATTTTGAAGTAAAATCATTTTGGGTGTAGTGATCGTTTACTAAACCACATCACTTCTCTACCTCATCACCCTGCTTTGCAATGCACGTATTCCAGTGAGTCGCATGTTTCTTTATATCTCCTTTAAAGAAGCTTTTGGTTGCTATGACAGCCACTCCTGCACTGCGAGTTGCACCTCTGCATCACTGGTAACCCTGTACCCAAGGAGAGTCGTCTTCTGTGGTTCAAACAGGCAATAAGCACTTCACATAATAATAATCACTTGGCATAAGATCCAGACTGTAGGATGGATGTACTAAGATTTCACAGTCCCTGGAAAGTCATGAAAGTTGCCTTTGCACAGTGGAGCATTGCATGGCTGTACTGGAGTGTCACTTGCGCTTTACACACTGTGGTTGGCTGCATTGCTGGCTTCAGATGGTTTTGCAGAAAGCGACAGTCACTGTTGCTGTTAGTTGTGACCCTGCGTTCCATGAAGTGGACAAAGTTTTTGTGTGAAATCTCAACACAGGATGAGCAAGACCTTGCCAAAGGATAGTTGAGTGCAGAGTTCATGGGCGGTGGTGGTAATGTGCATTTCTGCTGCATGCTTTGCCTCTTGCTTTTGGAATTAAAGCAGTTGACCCAGGTCTGGTCCCCGGTGATGATTTACTAGAAAAACCTGTCCTCTTCCTTCCAGATACACTGCAGAAGCTGGGTACCCACCTCCATATCTTGTTGTTCATGCGCATCTGTCAGGTGTTATGGCTGTGTTGGAGTATCCTTCCTGGGGTTCATCTGTTTCGGAATGCATCTATTATTTTTTTTTTTTTTAACTTCTCCACTCACAGACTTTCCATTGAGACATATAGTTCCCACCATAATGTGTCACACACCTATGGAGATGGCAGTGCACCTTCAGCCCACAAAAAAACCCAGTAACAGAACAGTGTTCTTCTGTGGTGCACACTGACAGCTGAGCAGCTATGCTATTTATGGGCTCACTGGTGTTGTATGTGTTCTGTGACACACAATGGCTCAATTTGACAGGGGTACTATCAGTATTCTCTGCTGCTGTGTATTTTCCCATTCTTTTTTTCAAATTTATAGCATGGGCAACTAGTTTCTGAATAGCTATTGTATTGGGTGTTTCAGATGGGAGGCCTGTCTGGCTCCTGTCTAGCTAACCAGAGCTGAAAATCTATGATCAGAAGGAGAGGGTAAACCAGTGGCTGCCAGCCTTGGGTTATGACCCAAATTAGGGTTGCGGGGAGTCTGTCTCTAACTCTGCTCCTCCTCCCTGTGGAGTTCTCCTGGCTCACGGTCTGTGCGCTTCTTGCTGCTACTGCCCCCTGTAATCCCGGCCTGGCCTGGTCTTTGCTGGTGCCGCCTGGCATGAGAGAGCCGAGGGCAGGGGTAGGGGTCACGACCTGGATTTAGGATCACAGCAAAAAAGGGTTGGGAGCCACTGGGTTAAGCCTTTAAGGGTACGGATACATACAACACTCTGGAACAGTTTAAATGTGGTTCAGGTTTGAAGCAGACCTACAAGCCTATTAAACTGATTTAAGTCCACCGGGAACAGTTTAAAAGTATACCTAGCAAATCAAGTACTATTTTGAACCAGTTCAGTGTTGTGTGTAGACAAGTTTGACACCATAAGAGGCATGCTAGAAATGAAAAAATGTTCCCAGTGTAGACTCTAATTTCGATACTGGGAAATCCTAGTTTAAAGAAAAAAAAAAAGAACATGCTTGAAAAAAGCAGCACAGGGCACACTCCAAGAGAATGCCCTGAAGCAACTGGAGGGTCCTCCAGAGAAATGCTCTAGCATGTGGCCAGAGCATCTCTGCCTGTCGTATGCCTCTGCTGCTCCAGCAGACTACCTCAGCATGTTGGAGGAAATAGAAGCAGGCCAAAGCTGGTAGCAGTGGACCCAGGCTCTGTCCCCAGTAAGTAGGGCTGTGGGGGTAGGGGAGACTGCTCAGGAGGGGTGGCCCATTGCCCTGCACAGCCCCCTGCAGCAGAGGACTGTCAGGGTGTTCATGGCCTGCTGCTGGCAGAGCCTTCCCTCCCAGCAGCACACGACACTGCCTAAGACCCAGGGGTTACATGTGGCACATGGTGCCTGTCCAGCCCTCTGGTTTGTTCCTGCAGGCAGGACTGGGTCAGCTCTTGCTGCCACCTGTGGCTCCAGGCACCGCAGGCAGTGTGCGGGGCATATGGAGACAGGATCCAGCCTGGCCTGCTGGCATGTGGCTCCTGCGTGTGGTGCCAGGACCGCTTGGTGGCAGTAAGAGCCAGCCCAGTCCTGTTTGAAGGCATGCGCCAGCAGGTCAGGTCAGTATCATGCACCGGGTGTAGCTCTTGGGTCTCAGGCAGCGCTGCATGCTGCCAAGGGGGCTCTGCTATAACAGGCCATAAGCACCCAGAGAGCCTGCTGCGGCTGTCGGAGGGCTGTGCACTGTGCAGGGGGTGGTCGGGGGACCTACCCCTCCTGAGCATTACTGCCACCCTCAGTCCCTGCCGCAGTCCATGCACAAACCCCAGAACCCCCCCCCCCCCCCAACTCCCACACAAACCTCACCTGCTCCAAACTGCACATTCCACCCCCTGCCCGCCCCCATCTCACATCCTGCATGTCCACCCTGCCAGACAGAATGGGGAATGGGACAGGACCTGCTGGTGGGAGCCATGGTTGCAGCCCTGCCCTGTGCCCATACTGGTGCTGGGACTTGCAGCCCTAGGATGGAGTGTGGGGTTTCTGGTCCTAGGAACCACCCGGGTTTGTGATGGACTGGGGGAAGGGGTGGAGGTGGCAGCAAGGCTATGTGTGAGAGAGATTGGGGCTCGGGATGGGGGGTAGGAGAGGCTGCCAGAGCCAGGTTTAGAGCCCCCCTGTCCCCCTACAGGAGCTGGTGTAGGGGGAGGCCAGCCTGGAAGAGAAGGGACTTGCACAGCTCAGTCCCTGAGCCCCAGTTGAGGACTTCTCAGGAACAGCACGAGGATCACTGGGGCCTGGGCACAGGTGCAGGGTGCAAAACGGCAAGGGTTGGTACTGCTTGGAGCCAGAAATCAGCGGGTGGGATAGCTGCAGCTGGACTCATGTCCTGATGCTGGAATGGCGCTGCTGCTGGGAGGGAGCTGGGGGGGTAGGCAGGGACTGTGGGTCAGGAGTAAAAGGCAAGGACAGCCCAGTGCTGCTTAGCACCCCACACCTGGGTGAGCGAAGGAGGTAAGGATAGCTCTGATCTTTTTTATGATAAAAAACCAAAAGCAAATGCCAACATGTATGGATATTTAGAATTCATTTTATTATGATGATAGAGGCACTGGTAGGCTTCCAAATTGCTTTCAAATTGTAAATGTATCAATAAAACATTGCCTAACTGATCTGTCTGTATATAGTGGCATTTCATTTTAATTGCAGAAAAACACAGATTTTGGGTATTTTAATGAGAGAATTTTGGGGTTTTTTAATTGGATAACTTGCAATTTTTAAACAGGGAACACCAGGATCCGTGCTGGTGAAGTAAGTGGCAGGCCCGGGCTGAGGAATGTGCCCAGGGCCAGCACTGGGGACCCAACTGGAGGGCAGACGAGGTGGCTGACCTGGCCATTTAAGGCCAGGAGGTATGTGCTTCATCAGTTCAAAGTGGGCCACTGCAATGAGCACATCTTCTGAGCCATAGCTGCCCAGATGGCAGAGCGGGGGCACCAGAAGACATGACAGCAGTGCTGCACAAAGACCAACTGTGCAGCCATGGCCCACTAGCAGCTGGCTCAGAGGTTCAGGTGGCTTTGCTGCAGTGCCCGTACCAGAGTCCAGGTGGCTGTGCTGCCCCAGTCTGGGTCTGGCGGGTATGCAGCCATGGGGTGCAGGTCCAAGGAGGCGGATGCTGTTGCAGGTGGGAGCAGGTCACAGCCAGGCAGCAGCTTCCACTGCCGGACTGCTGCAGTGGTTAGAGGGTGTAGGGGCCACTCTAGGTTAGGGCTGCTTCAGCAGTTGAGCTGGTACAAGGGGTTAGTGTTCCCAGATACCAACTGACTGGACCTTAGAAGCTCCTGAGGGCAAGTAGCTGTGAGGTACTTGCTGGGGCAGCTTTATATATAGCTGGGACCAGCACAGGTGCTGGCTCTAGCCTTTAACTTTCCCTGGCTGAAGATCTGGGAGGAGATGGGCAGGGTCAGTTTGCCCCAGGGGGAACAATTTGTGTGGCACAAACCTCCAGCTTTTGTGCCACTGCCTTTTGAGCTACTGCAAGGGCACATGCCTGCATGTGTGGATGCACCTCCTGGTGGTGGGAGTCTTACAGTCCTCCCTCAGGAAGAGCAGAACAATCAGGCATTCTCTGGAGAACTGACTAAGGCAGCTAGCACTAGATACATGATTGTCATGGGTGACTTCAGCTACCCTGACATCCTTTGGAGGGACCACTTGGCCACCTCCAGCAGGTCATCCAATTTCCTGGTAACAACAGACAAACTGTTTCTGACGGGTTGTGAAAGGCTGTACTAGGGGTAAAGCCAATGGATTTGGTGCTGACCAAATGGGAGGACATCATAGGCAACCTGAGGATTGGTGGTACTCTGGGTGACATTGATTGTGACCTGATAAGGTTCCCTGTTCATTGTAAGACTAGGAAATCAGTTGAACAGAAGCCCTAGATTTCAGAAAGGCAGATTTTGGCAAACTGAAGAGGCTAGTTGGAAGAGCCCTGTGCAACCAGCAGCTGGACGATTTGAAAGTTCAGGAACGGTGGTGCTTTCTTCAAGCTGGCAACTAGAATAAAAGACAACAAAAAGTCCTTCTATGGATACATAGGGAGCAAGAAAAAAATCAGGATCCATTGTGGGACCCCTACTGAATACTCAGGGTAGCCCACAGTCAATCCCCATTAAAAGGCAGAATTTCTAAATACATGCTTTGAGTTGGTATTTCTGAAATCAGATAGGGGCTGTTCACCTGACCAGAGGCCCAGGGAACATGGGGAAGACAACAGACTACATGAAATCAGTCCCAAATGAGTAAGGGATCTCCTGCAACACTTGGATGTTTTCAGGTTTGCTGGGAGGGATGACCTGCATCTGAGTGTCCTGAAAGAACTGGCTGAACTTATAGAAGCACCACTGGCAAAACTATTTGAAGAGTCGTGGAACTCGGGAGTGATCGCGGATAACTGGAAGAGGGCCAGTGTGGTGCCCATCTTTATGAATTCTAGATTCATAAATTGTAAGGGGCTGGAAGGGCCCTTACAGGATCATTGGGTCCAGCCGCACTGCACTAGGCAGGAAAGACAACTGGGGTCAGGTAACCCCAGCAAGGTGACCTTCCAATCTCTTCTTAAAGATTTCCAGGATAGGTGATTGCACCCGTCTGGGGAGAGTTTATTCCAGTCTGGACACCCTGACTGAAGAAGTTTTTCGTAGTGTTAAGCCTGAAATGGTCTTCTAAGAGTTCATGGCCATTACTCCTTGTTTTTCCCCAAGGGTGCCCTGGTGAACAGTTGTTTGCTGAGCCCTTGATGTATTCCCCTGATATAGTGGTAAGCTGCTACGAAGTCCCTTCTTAGCCTTCTCTTTTTTAGGCTGAAGAGACCCAAGTCCCTCAGCCTCTCTTCATATGGCTTGCCTTGCAAGTCTCTGATCATATGGGTGGCTCTTCTCCGGACTCTCTCAAGCCTTTTCATGTCCTTGTTCAAGTATGGTGCCCAGAACTGGACACTACTCCAGCTGCAGTCTTACCAATGCTGAGTAAAGCTGAAGAATCACTTCCTTGGTTTTTTTTTTTGAGTTGTGTCAGTTGATGCGTGTGAGAGTATAGTTTGCCCTGCTGGCTACAGTTTGTTTGCCCTACTGACTGCTCACGTTCATGCTATGGTTTATTATTATCCCTAGGTCCCTTTCAGTCATGGTGCTAGTTAGTTTGGCACCACTGAGCTTGTAAGTCTGTTGGGGATTGTTTGTCCCCTGATGGAGCACTTTACACTGCTCAATGTTGAACTTCATCTGGTTCTAATATGCCTGCAACCAGTGGGCTTTGAACATTAGGTCTCGCGCTGCTCGGCCTCTGGCGTATGAGCTTGCCTGTCGCCTCGTCCCTGGAATTGTCTATTCCAGATAGGGGCGGAGACTACTCCTAAGGCCTATCTCACCTGCCACGACTTTGCTGGTAAACTTCAGTGGAGGGGCCAACTACTTAAGCTTATCCGGCATTGGGCCTCTTGGGGTGATGGTCTTCGCGCTGGGTATTAGTGCGAGGCTCCACCCTCTCCTACACCTCGCACTAATACCCAGCCACGCCAAGTTGCTAATGGTTCCCGGGACCTGACCCTTGCCTTGTGTTGCTAAGGGGTATTTGGTGGCGAATCTGTAGGCTTGTCCTGACTCTAGACCCAGCCGATTTAAGGAATCTTTCTAAGGGTTCCTCCCTGGCCCTCAACCGTGGGCCACTCAGCACATAACTCAAAAGAAAACACTACCCGTAAGTCTCCCGGGCTACAAATCGAAGTATGGACTCCCTGTCCCGGAGAAAATCCTCTCCTAACTGAATTCTATCTGCAGCACCCCTCTGGCTGGTTGCTGTAGTTTCCTAATTGCCACTCGGGACTGCTCCCGGACACTCTAGTTCCCTCTTCACTTGGTCCCTCGCCGAGTGGTTCCGCCTGGCAGAATCCTGTACTCTGCAGCCCCTCTTGCTGCTTATATTTTGGTTCCATGCTGGGATGGACTCTGGGGTCTTCCCCAAACCTGTGCCGATCCCACCTGGATTGCTGGGTCCTCCTCCACTCCACTCTCTTCGGGGTGGCTCCTAGCGCTAGACTCTGACCCCAAATCCTTGTACCCGGCTCCGCCGTCACAAGCCCGGGCATCCACTGCCTTTCCCTGGGCGTTCTCCTTCCTGCAGCTACGGGATGTGTTCCAGCCTTGTGGCTGGCCACTGGCCTCTTCTTTGTCTCTGAGCGGGGCCTCAGGAGTGTCTCCCCTCCTGGCTCCACTCCAGCTCTCTCCCTCTTCTTCTTCTCTCGGGGTGCTCTTTATGCACCTGCACCGGCTCCGATCGTTATTGATCGCAGCTGGCCGTAGTTTGAAAAAGACGCAGCTAATCAGCTGCGTGGGTCCGGCTGCTACTTCCAGCTCTTCCGCGTTGTGGGCTGCAGGAAAGGAGCTCTTTGTTTTTTATTTCTCTTCTCCCCTCCTTTTCCCAGCCTTGTTTTGTGTCCTGGGGTTCCCCTTTTGCCTTTCGGGGCTATACCGTGCCATTACCCTGTGACACTGCCCAACTTGCCAGCCTGTCTAGGTACACTTGTATCTGCAGCCTGTTTCATGCTCCCCCATAACTTGGTGTCGTCCGCAAACTTTACCAGTGAGCTCTTCACCCCCACATCCAAATCATGTTGAAAAGCACTGGGCCAAACACAGACCCCTGGGGGATACTGCTGACCACTTCTTGTCAGAACAACGGTGATCCGTTCATTAGAACTTTAGAACCTAGCCCGCAGCCAGCTTCCTATGCACCTAACTGTTAAGCACTTAAGCCCTCAATCCTCCAGTTTTCCTGTGAGAACACTGTGGGATACCAGATCAAATGCCTTTTGGAAGTGTAGGTATACAGTGTTGACCTTGTCCAAGTGGCAAGTTACTTGGTCGTAGGAGGAGATGACATCGGTAAGATGAGACCTGCCTGTGACCAAGCCATGCTGGCTGTCATTCAGAATCCTACCTTCTGCAAGCGTATTGCACATAGACTCCTTGATGAATTTTTCCAGGATTTTCCATGGGATAGAAGTTAGTCTAATTGGCCTAAAGTTGCCCAGGTCCTCTCTCCTCCCTTTCTTGAAGATGGGCATAACATTGGCCCTCTTCTAGTCTTTCGGGACCTCCCCGGTGTGCCACAAGTTTTGGAAGAGTTTCCCATGATGACTTTGGCCAGCTCCTTCAGCTTCTTGGATGAAGTTCATTTGGTCCTGATGACTTATGAATGTGTAATTTTTCTAACTGATCGTGCACCAGCTCAATGTGAACAGTAGGCGGTTGTTCCCACCATGACCATTCTGAACCTCACCTATTCGATTTTCCCCTTAGTCTGATTTTTCTCCTTGGTTTGGATAACCCTGCAAATTACAGACTGGTCAGCCTGACTTTGGTTTTGGGTAAAATCTTTGAAAAATTTGTTAAGGAGGCCATCAATTACAAGATAGTAACTGATGGGGTGTTGAGAAGCAACCAGCATGCCTTTGTTGAGGGTAGATCGTGTCTGACAAACCTAGCGTCCTTCTAAGACCGAGCAACTAGCCATCCGGATGAGGGACATGAGGTTGACGTCATTTACTTAGACTTCAGTAAAGCCTTTGCTGTTTCCCACGGGATTCTCTCAAACAAACTGGGCTGGACCAGTCTACAGTGAGGTGGGTGGACAACTGGATTAGAGGCCACTCCCAGAGAGTTGTACTCAATAGGATGGCCTCATTTTGGAGGGCCATTTCCAGTGGTGTCCCCCAGGGTTCGGTGTTTGGACCTGTGCTGTTTGTATCAGTGGCTCGGATGAGGGGGTGGAAAGCTCACTGATTAAGTTTGCAGATGATATCAAGCTGTGGAGAAATGCAGGCACATCAGAAGATAGGGTAAAAGTCCAGGACAACCTTGATAGGTTGGATTTATGGCCTGAATGGAATCAGATGAGGCTTCAGGAAGAAGTGCAAGGTTCTTCATCTGGGTAGGAAGAACACTCACCACAACTACATGATGTGTGGTGGTCCACTGGCTGGCACAGCATCTGAGTGAGGCCTGGGGGCCATAATCAACTGGAAGATGAACACGAGTCAACAGTGTGATGAGGTTGCCAGAACGGCAAAAAGAACTCTGACGTACATCAGCCAATGTGTGGCCAGTAGATCCAGGGAGGTGCTCCTCCCCCTCTATTAGGTGTTGGTGAGGTCACAGCTGGAGTACTGTTCTGGGCACTGCACAGCAAGAAGGATGTGGATAAGCTTGAGAGGGTACAAAGAAGGGCCACCTGTATGATTAAGAGCATCGAGGATAGGCCCTATGGGGAGAGACTCCAGGAACTGGGTCTGTTCAGTCCAAGTAAGATGAGGCTAAGAGGTGACTTGATAGGTACCTACGAGTACATCAGGGGTGAGCATCAAGATCTGGGGGAGCAACTCTTCCGGAAGGCATCTCAAGGGAGGACAAGGACCCACGGGCATAAACGAATAGAGGGTAAATTCAGGTTAGACATAAGAAAAATATTTTTCTCCGTAAGCGTCACAAGAATCAGGAACTAACTTCTGTCAGAGTGGTGCAGTCGCCCTCCTTGGAGGTGTTCAAGATGAGGCTGGACAGGCACCTTGTTGAGCTTGTCTGAGCCCAGTAACTTCCTGTCCATGGCAGGGAACCAGACTTGATGATCTTACTAGGTCCCTTTTGGTTCTATGATTCTAAGTGTTTTGTGACATTGCTTTGGTCAATCCTTCTGGCATACCACCTTGCATTGCTCCTCACACCCTGCTACAGACTACTGCGACTGTGTGCTCTGATATGCTCCTTTACTGCACTTTTTTTGTTGGCAGTTTTTATCAGTGAGCTCCTTTGTACTGCTTGTTCAATAAAAGTATCTTTCTAACAACCAGCTGGTCCTTGCTTTCTATTCAGCTGCAGCAGTTCATCATCCCCCCCGGGCTGCCCCCCCCCATCCCTGTGAACTAAAAGTATAGTTCCAAGTAGAGGTGCCCTGATGCATTGGTCCCTTATTGGATCGGCACTGAAGAAAATTGGAGGTATCGGCAATTTTGCTTTTTTTGTCTGGTGTGGCTGATTAAATGCCACGCAACTACAGCACAGCACATAGGTGGGAAGGAGTGCAGACCGGCAGCGAGGAAAGCAGCTGGGTCTGGGTAGTAAGCCTGTTCTGGGGGAAGGGGTGGGGGGCAGATTGAGGCCCCCCAAAGACAGAGGGAGTGGGGATTTTGCTGAGGCAGGGGCAGGCACTGTCCAGTTGGGATGGGGCAGGACCCCAGCCTACAGTGGCAGCCCACCCTGCCTTATATGCAGATCTGGGGGCACCCCCCCCCCATCTCCTCCATGGGTGCATGCAGTGGTGTGTGCCAGCCCCCCCACAATGCCCATCTGACGAGTTGCTTGCCCCAGCTGGGCAGCACCTGCATCTACATGTACTTCATGTGATTAAACCCAGAGATTTCAAATGGGAATTTATAGCACCAGGACCATTCTTAAGGTAATGGCTTCAGGAAAGACATGAGTGGCTTGTTGGGAGATGGAGAACATGAATGTAGATGTATTCTGCAAGTCTTATATCTGGTCAAAGATGGAAGTAACAGGTGCCAGGGCAACTTAAAACTTATTAGGAAAGAGTTGGTGGGGGGGTGTGTGTGTGTGCGCGCACATGTGGGTAAAATGACTTTGTTTTCCTCAATGCTGTCTTCTTATTGGTGTTTAGTGAGCCATTGTCATCAGAGACCTGGATAAAAAGGCTTAGAAGTGCAGACTGAACTGAATTTATTCAGTGAACTTGTTCAGGGGAAAAGGATGATACTGGTTAAATCCAGAGAGTAGGACTGCAGTAGGGTTGCAGGGTTCCATCCAGGAAGAGGTTCTGTTGCCTGAGGAAAGTGGTCTTATGGGTATGTCGGTATGGTGGTGCAAGGCAGTGCTGCACGTAGATGCACCACTCTATGTGCACCACTCTATGTACAAGGTCTTATCTCCTGGACTGGAAGCAGCGTGGTTTTGTTAGCGTGGCTTTGTGTGTGAGGACCTGCTTACAAAGTCTGAGAAGTGATGCTTATTTTCCTTTAGTACTGTACTAACATGGTTAAACTGTTCCCAGTTTGAGAGGGAGGGCTGACAGCGCTAATTCATTACATTTCAGTAGTCATACCCTTAATTAGGACCACCCAGCTTCTAAGGGACTGAGAGCCACATGTCTGCACAGTGTACCAGGGCGAGCTGTGAGCTCCTCAGGCTACATGCTGTATAGATAACTCCTCTCCCTTCCAACTACTGCACCGTGAATTCACCCACTCGCATAGCCCTGGATTCATCCTCAGCTCCCTGAGCTGTGTCCATGGGGCACAAGTTGGACAGCACCGTCTGAAAACACAGGTTGCCTTGCAACTTTGACGATCGTAATTAAAAAAAGAAAAAAAGCATCTGCACAAGATAATACTAATAATTATAGTATTTAATTTCTTATAGTTTATGATCATTGAGAGAGTATCTGTTTAAATTAATTTTAATTTAAGCTAGAACTTATTTATTTGTAAAATATCAGATAATTCATTCTGTATTAAGAAAGGTAGTTTTGATGAAAATTCTTTGAATGGAAATTTTTAAATTAATAACTCTTGTCATCCTTTACTGTAAAGCTGCATCTGCACTTGTAATAATAACATCCGGATTATTCTTTACAAAAAGTAGGTATTCTTGGAAAAAGTTCTTAAAAAAATAGTTTAATCAGATTTCTTTTTGATTATAGATACTATTTCTATTTCGTACTTAGAAAACAAAGTATTTCTGGTTAGTAGAATCTCTTTCAAGGAGTAAATCATTGCAACTTTAATGCATATCTTGTGTACTTTACTAGAATGTAAACAAAATAATACCTTATACATTTATTCTATGACAACAGTATTCATTTTTATCAGAATTTTAAAATTGTAATATAATTTAAGTCTTTAGGGTTTTTAGATTCTTTTCTGTCTTTTGTTTTAATCTAGAAACTGTTCTGTATTTCTTTGCTATCTAGGAATGTCTTGATATTTACCATATGGCTGGTACTAAGTAAATTTTACTTATCAAGAGGCACAGAGCTAACTCCCTCCCTCCCTCCCTCCATAATCCTCTAAAATTATACATACATCCCCAATTATTTCCTTCTCTCTGTGAGTAAATTGGGTTTAGGAAATTACTTTTGAAAATGCATATATCTCTGACAAATTGGCGGGGGTGGGGCAGCAGTGCCTGCCTGCCCATCTGCAAGGTACTCCATGCCGCTCCAACTTTTGACTAGACTGTGCTCTGCACCCTTGCATTTCCAAGATGCCTGTTATGATTCTCAACAGCTGACTGGGACCAGCCTCTGAAATGCATGATTGTCCCAGCTAAACTGGGATATATGGTCACCCTACTTATTTACTTAAGTAGAACTCTTTTGAAATGGCTAGTGTAGACACATTAGTGGCTACCAGTGTAGTCTAACCATATTTCAGTGGAGTGTAAATCATGTGATGGTTAACCAAAAAAAAAAGTGACTAAGAGTGCCTTGTCTACACTAGGGTGTAGGATGTACCTGTGTTGGTCTAAGGACATAGGCAGGCAAGGTTCTTTGGGTAAATCTGATATCTTTTATTAGACCAACTAAATAGTTGGAAAAAAAATTCTTAGCAAGCTTTCGGGTTTAAAAACCCTTTGCAGATGCTTCCTCAGCCTGACAAAGGATTTTTAAACCCAAAAGCTTGTTAAAAAAATGTTTCCAACTATTTAGTTGGTCTAATAAAAGATATCAGATTTACCCAAAGAACGTTGTCTACATACACTAGCATTCTCTCTGTTGTGCTGTCATTGCTGCTGTGACTTTTTTTTTTTACATACACTACACAGATGTTCTCCAAAACTATAACTGTGGAAAGGATACTGACACTTTCAATTATATTTTAAAGAAACTGTTGACCAGAATTTCTCAGTGATCCCTGATTAAGCCCTTCTCTCCTCTTTTTTTCTCTCTTGTTTTTTTTCTTTTTCTTTTCTTTCAAACTTGCATTACACTAACCCTTTTAGCCAGGGAGAGATACCTGTAGGACTATTTAATGCAACTTCTGAATTGGCTGCAAGTCATGAAAGAACCAAATATTCTTTGTTTTCTGTTCATCCTCTTGAGGCTAAGCATGATTCTACTGTGACTCAACCTTAAGTATTAACCAGTTAATCATGTCTTAAGTAGTAACCCAGCCACATGTTTGTACATTTACTGGCATGATAAAACAGGGAATAAGCCACAAAGTTATTACAAAAATATGTGTAATAACTTTGGCTGGATTCCACTGCACCTTAAATTGAAAATGTGGCCAGGCTAGTCAACTGAATTCAGTCATCTTATGTTGCATTATTAATACTTTTCTTAGTATACTATGAAGAATACTAAAGCCATAGATACATGAACAAATTACTCTGAGATAAAGGAGGGCAGGGCTTTACAGCATATCAACTGCTTCATGGTACCTGCTTGCATGTTCAGTCTTAACCTGTTATAAAAAAAAAAAAAGCTGTAGTACGTAGCCATTAATGGAAAGAGCTTTCATTTACTATGAGTCAGGAGTGTGCATACACAAGCAGTTACTGTAGAGTAGCTGACAAATGGTAAGGTTCTGCTCTCCTTTATGTTATGGTAACTTGATCATGTGCCCATGCCCTTGTTATGAGGCTGTTTATGGTAGAGGTGTTGAACATGAGGCCCGCAGGCTAGATCCAACCTGCAGAGCCCCTTAATATGGTCCTCAGTGCTGTCTCATACACTGCTGGACTAGCTCCGTGCAGTACTCAGGATGTGCTGCATATACTGCTCATTTGGGCTGGGTCCTGGGTCTGTGTTAGGGCCCACTTGGGCCATTGTTTCAGACTGGTAGGTGCTGTCTACACTGGATTAGGCATGTGAAAGTTGGGAGGCCGCTCGTCTGCCCCTGGTTTATAGGAACCTCGGAGTATTCTAATTTTTATGCTGTTACAAGTCAAAGCAGTTTTTCAGGGTTTTTCTTACAATATTAAAATAGTTAATTTGGTAGCTCAACCTGACATGACCAGCAAATTAGAGGACTATGTAATTGTGCTGTATTTTTGACCTGTCTCTAATCAGTTTAATTTCCTGTGTCAACTACTTTGCATTATTCAGAGTCATCCTGGATTCTTTTTTAATGCATTCTGGGTGGGGTAGAATACATCACTTGTTCTTGAAGTTCTGTTGCTTGCTGGCTCAGGTGAGGACAAATTGTATCCTTCAGTCCATGAAGGTAGAGGACTGCCTGCATGCGCACCTTTCTACATTTCCTTCATACAACCAAGAGCAATAAGTGGCCAGGGATAGTTTCCAGCTCTTCAGGAGGAAGATGGGTGAGGATCCATGTAGAGTAGAGTAAATGTGCAGTTTAGGTGTGGAAAATTTAGCTCATGAAACATTGGTGCAGGACAGGAAATGCATGTTCTACCATTCTCTCATTGGTCCTGTGGAGACATCTTAGAGAAGTGCTGGAATAGCTGCTAAGTGATAACCATCTGTCTGACCTGTTTCCTCTGTAGAATTTGGAGCCTGGCCACAGTCTATTTTTTCCTTTTCCCTCACAAAATACAAAGATTGGTAAATCAGCAAGGATTTTTGTGTTAAAACACAGGGCAAGACTAGAATTTCCTTAAAAATTTCAGTGGTCTCATAATTCATTTCTTCTTAAATAATTTCAGTGGTTTTTTTTTTTTGGTTTTTTTTTTTTTGGTCTTGGATGAGCTTGATAAGTGAAGAATACAGACCTTTTCCAACTACTGGTGTACCATATTTTCATATCTTCTCCCCAAGACAGACCCAGGACCTGTGGGCCCCAACACACCCAGGACCCAGCCCAAATGAGCATCTTCCCAGATAAATAGACCCATTTAAAAGTGCTGTTAATTTTAAAAAAAAGGAAAGTATTGCAATAAAAAATAAAGGTAGTATGGTCAATATTGGCACCATCTGCTCAACTTAATAAATTGGTACAATTTCAGGCAATTTTCAGAAGTGGCCCAAAATTGGCCCAAAATTGCACTCGAATACATAGGACTTGGAATTCTTGGTGTGGCTACAGAACACATGTAGTGTGTTAGCTTTGAGATCTGCATTGCTTTCATAATCTCTCTGTGATTCACACTTGGTTTTTAGAGATGGATTTAGGTTTTTGTCACTAACATTTTTCAGAGAAGTTGAATGTGTCTGCTGTTGAGTTCTGCGTGCATACTGTGATGGAAACCAGGTCTAGTATAGGTTTTGCTGAAACTTATAGCTCTGTGAGTGCTTCTACAAGAGTTGCATGTTTCATTTTGTCATTCTTTGTTTATTCACACAGATCTTCCTGCATCCATTCTTCCCACCTTTGGTAGACAACATTTTTAAAAATACAGTTAATTACTGTTCCAACTGGTTACAGTATTTTTTTTCCCCTGAAATAACAACCAGCTTAATTCTAACTCTGCAGAGTTTTTTCTTGATGCCATCTTAGACATAAATGAAAATATAATTTAACATAAGGCAACGTTATGGATTTAAAAAATCCTACTTGAAGCTTATGCCAACAGCTTTTGGTCTGGTTTATCACTGTTTACTTGTTCATCCATACTCTTTTGTTAACTGACCCACAAGCATCCTGGCAGTTTCACAAGGCATAGTTCTGTGTTTGGAGATGAGCATGGATTTAACCTCTTACTCATTAGCAGAACAACGCAACACAGTTGTAAAATGAGTTTTCTTGTATCCTGCAGTAGAAACAGTAATGCCCGTTTCATCAAGTGTTCTTGTCACTGGGGTGCCAATTTACAGGGGAAATTAGTCCTATATTGTACAAATAACTTCCTGCAAGTTTTAAGTTTGTTAATGTGGTTGTGACGAGGGTGGACGCTAACCATTTTAAACCAGACATTGGTCAACTACTTTGAGGTTGAATGAGTACACATGGGTAGACAGTCAAAAAGCCTGAGGCTGAATCAGTTCAATCTAGGCAACTTCCTCAAAGCTGCAGAGGTTGAACCGATAACCAACTGAACCGACATTCGGTTTTCAATTGGAAATGGCAGGGAGAGGCCTGCACTGACCCAAGCCAGTAGGCAGGGGGGCGCTAGAGCACATCTCCCAGCCGCTGGCCATTGCCAGCCCAACCAAGTGTCCTCAAACCCCTACTATCCCCCAACAGGGATTATAAAGTCCCCTGTGGGAGAGCCTCCCCCTCAGGAGGTTTCCCCTAGCCTGGGTTCCCCAGCCCAGGCAGCCCTGGGGAACTGAGGGGAATTCGCATCCCCGCCTTCCCAGTTGCTGACTGCTTGAGCCCCTGCCACAGGAAGGAGGGAGGAGTCCTCTGGGCACGTGCAGCACGCCATGGGGTACTGAGCTCCCACCTTGGGGGTCTTCTCCCCACCCTAGCTCAGGGTCCGGCAGCCCTAGGGAGCTGAAGGGAGTTCTTCCCCTCCCTACCCCCAACCCCTTGCCTTAGCTGCTGCAAGTCTTGGGGGTAGACCGGGGAGCAGAGGGAAATTTCTCTGCTCTGCATTAGTTTTGCCTCACTCACAACAGATAAAGCAAAACTGGCTGGGGAGGAGCAGAATTTCCCTCCTCTCCCTGAAGCTGCCTGAGACTTACAGGGGCTGAGGCAAGCAGCTCTGCAGGTTCAGAAGAAGAATGCCCCTCAGCTCCCTGGGGTTGCCTGGGCTGGGAGGACACTGGGCTGGGGTGGGGGGAAGCCCCCCAAGGTGGGGGCTCCCTAGTGCCCCCTTGCTGGGCTGTACAGGCAGGAACCTGGCCTGGAAGACTCCTTCTCCCTCTCTCCTGTGGCAGTTTCTGAAGCAGTCAGCATCTGGGAAGGGGGAAGGGCGGGAATATAGCTGCCAGGAGCTGAAAAGCCCCTAGCACAGGGGCTTTCCCTTTCCCCACATGCTGTGTGGACCCCGGCTAGGGAGGACTGGGGTCTGTTCCCTTCCCTCCCCAACCCTATGGGCTGATGGACACAGGTAGGAAGCTGTCTAAGGACCAGAGCGGTGAGGCAGTCCCTGCTTCACTGGAGCAGGTAGAATGGTCCAGGACTGCAAAGCATCCCGGGATGCTGGGGGACTGAGAGTTAATTTGAACTGGGAAGGGATCTAGGACAGAGGTTCCATAAACTGGTTTGACCTAAATCAGTTAAGTCTGATGCTACATCCAACCAGGTTCATCTTAAACCAGTTTTGGTCATTTTGAAAACAGTTTATGTGGACTGAACTTCTGTTCTGTTACAGGTTTAAACCAGTTTCTGATCACTTAAACTGATTTGTGTAATTTCTGCCCCTAGCAATGGTCAATGAATTTTGCTTCATAAATTCGTTGTGCCAACTTGGGCCACCTTTAACACTGCTCACTTTTTTTTTCCTGCTTTTTATAGCCATTTCCTTGGGTCTTTGTCTGAATCATTGCTGTTGAGCTTTCCCAGCCCATGGCGGCAGCCTCGTCTGCCACCCCCCCCCCCCCACAGATCTGGAAGCATGTGGTCCCCATGCCTTCCTGGGGTGTGTACAGTGGTGGAAGCTGCCATTCCCTCCCTGTGCTGGGCATCCACCAGATGAGCCACTTGCGGCTCTGTCCTGCACCCTACCTCAGCTGTGCAGGGCCTGCTGCTTCTCCCTGCCCCTTCCCCCACAGACTTGCCTTCTGGAGGGGCACGTGCTCAGCCCTCTCAAATAATTTTTTTCTCCCTCTACCTGTGACAGGAAGTAGCCCCCTGCACCCTCTTGCGTAGTGAGTTCTGTCTAGTGGGCACCAGCAGAGGGGCAGCCTGGCTCCTTGGTGACCGTGGTCTCCCACCCCTCTGGGCAGTGTGAGGCAGTGGCTGGGCCCCAGGGACGCCCCGCACACCCTGCCCTGAGCATGCAGGGGCTGGTTGGGCTTAGCAGGAGTTTGACGCTGTCGTGAGGATGCAGGGGCTGAGCTGGGCTCAGTGGGAGTTTGCCACTTCCCCTGCTAGGACCTGGGCAGACCAAACAGCTGGTGGCACTGGGCTCCTGGTTGCTAACAGCTCTGTCCCTTGATGGTGGGACCCCACAGCAATGTTCCCCGTTCCAGGCTCTGTCACCAGCAGCTGGCATCCAACCAACCCCTCCTCCCAGCATAGCCCCCAGCTCCTGCAGTGGCTGCCTGAGCCGCTGCTAGAGGAGCAGTAGCAGGTGGCACAGGCAGCGGCTCCCCCCCCCTCCTACAGTGGCTGCTGAGTGTGTATGTGTGTGTGCAGGGTACCCCCCAGCCCAAATTTCCTTGCCCCCGTCTTGGATTTTTTTTCATACATCCCTTTTCTATAAGTATGTACTATTATACCAATGGAAATATTTATGCGTGTGTGTTGAAATTGATGTTTAGTGATAAAAATTGAATCCTGCCAAGCCTACCCATAGATTATGCATGTAAAAGTATGATAGTTTAGACTTTTAAAACTTATGGAAACTTTTGAATAAACTACATCAAGATTTTTTTAAAGGATTTTTTGTCATTATTTTTAATGTCAGCTTTTTTGCTGAGTCACTTTCTCCTTTGGAAAAGTTCTGGTGAATTGGCCTTTTAAAATGGCAGCCAGCTCCTATTGTCAGCAACAGTCTAAGACTCATTTCTGTTTCCATGTTCCTAATAGTTTGCTGCTTTATCTTGGGATTGTAGAGCACCATCTGTTTCCTTAGAGGCTGGCACAAATAAAAGATAGTTATTATCTTAACTCAGGATAACTTGTATCCTCATTCTCTTTGAGAACAATGAAAGATGGCAGAATTCTTTTAACTTGTCCAAACATGACATTTTAGGTGTTGTTCTTTTGAAGCAGAGATGTTTTAATTAATCGGGGGGCGGGGAATATATAATTCCATTGAGTCTTAGAGACTGGTCACTTCACTATATTAAGTCTATTGGGGGCAAGAACCAAGACCTGTTAAGTCTGTGGAAAGACTCTAATTGGCTGAAATGGGCTATTAATCCCAACCCTCACCCTCTGTGTTTTTATTACTTATCATTTTTTTTTTTTTTTTTTTTTTATAGATAAGCCATTATTCCCTTCAGTATCTGTATTGTATTATATTTAAACTATAAACTTTTATGCTCGGGTACATCGCTTCCTATATTGTGTATTAGTATTTTCAATATTATCATGTTGTTAGTATCATCATTAATGACTAAGAGGGTAGAACTGAGTGTATGTTTATTAAGTATGCAGATGACACCATGCTGTATGGGGTAGCAGGGAATTTGAAGGACTGTATTAGGATTCAAAATGACTTTGATAAATTTGAAAAATGGGATTCAATAAAGATTATGAAATTCAGTAAGGTAAAGTGTAGAGTGCTACAGTCTAAAGGGAACAATCACATGTACATATATAGGACAGGGAATGAGTGGTTGGGCTACAGTACTGCAGTAAATAATCTGTGAATTATAGTGGTTTCTAAGATGAAGATGAGTCAACAGTGTAACATTGTAAAAGAGAGCTAATACCATACTGTGGTGTGTTAACAGGAGTATTATGTGCAAGTCATAGAAAGTGATTATTCCACTTTATTAGGAACTTGTGAGGCTTCACTTGAGCTACTGTATCCAGTTTGGACACTTGATTTTAAAACCTTGACAAACTGAAAAGGATTCAAAGGCGAACACTGAACATAACTAGAGGACTGGAAAAAATGACATATGGCAAAGACTGAAAGAACACGAAAATTGCTGTTATAAAATAAATGGCAATGAAATGTTCTCTTTGTTCACATGGACATAAAAGTCAATAATAGTCTTAAATCACAATGAAGAAGGTATAGGCTTGATATTAGGAAGAACTTTCTAGCTATGTGTGTGGCTAAGAACTGGAATAGGTTACCTAGAGAATTTGTAGAATTGTCATCATTGATGCACGTTAAACAAACATTTGTCTGGGCAGGGTTAGACCAGAAGAAACCTGCCTTGAAGGCAGGGAGGGGGTAGACTAGATGACTTCAAGTTCCCTTTTAAACCCTATTTTTATATGATTCTGTGTACAGAGCCATGTACTGTAGAAGGCTAATTTCTGTTTGAATCTTTACACATTAAAGTGAGACAGCAGTGTCAAATACATAGGCCAGATCTGGTCTGCAGAGGTGCATCACCTGACCTGTGGGTTTCTGGCCACTACTGCCAGCAGCTATGAAGATAATGCCACCTCATCATAGCTGTTAGAGCCATTGTGTGTGTCCAAGTGGCCAGCAGCTAGGAGGTGAACAATGCTGAATTTAGTGTTTTAACTTGCTGCTGGTGACAAATTTTATAGCAACTGGTGACGGGGTTGAGCAGGGCGTTATAGCATCACTGACTAAGTGGCTCTTGCAGCTGTGGTGATCTAGCTTAAGGGGCAGAGGCATTAACTCCTTGGCAGGGATGTGGGTTTTCCAGTAAATTTTGAATTGGAAATTTTTCCAGTGCCCTAAATATAGAGTGTGATCTGATTTAGCATGTTTATTTGACTTGTATTTAGTAAATAAAACTAAAAAAAGTACCCCATGTTAATTTTATGTCCCAGTAGTCACAAGTATTTGAACTAAAATATTTGATTAGGGAACAAAATAAATACAGGACACTTAATGTTCTTTAAATGTTATATTTAAAAAAATGCAAATCTTTGTGTGGAAAGAAATTATTTTATTGGAATACTTGTAAAAATGTAAACACAATACATAATAACATGTACTTCCCTTACATTGTTTGTTTAAATTTAAGGAAAAAAAAGAAGGCACTGAAAACTGTCAACACACTAATTTTAGCACACCCAAAGAACTGTGCAGGATATGTCATGGTTGTCCATGCATCTGCTTCAAGAGAGTTTATCTCTCTTCCACTGAAGTCATTGCGGCATCTCCAGTTTCACTGTTACTATCTGTAGAATCACTCGCATTACTTATCAGATCCATTTCAGAATCAGATTGAGGCAAATCTGATTCAGAACTACTTGAACCACATTCTCTTTCACTAACCGATGATTTTACCAGTGAGTCTATGGGCAAGGGCAACTTATCATCACTTTATCTTCACTAATTGTGCTTCTGATTGATTCTCCAGAAGCAAGAGGTTTTGAGAAATAGAAACAAGCTTACCAGTGTGTTCATTTGTTCATGTATTCCTCTTTTTTGTCTTGATTGAGCTGAAAGCCTTCCAGTTCTGTTCACAAGAAGCTGCTGTTGGTGGAATACTTAGGAACCTTGGCACAATCCTGGACAACAGTTGAGTGTTACAGTATCCCTTCCACCATGTGAGAGGAGACATAGTCTCTGCAGCCAGCAAAATGATGTCTTTGTTCCAAAGTTTTTCTTTTGCACAGTACTCAGCAGTGACTTTCATCATGGCTGTTTCATTGAAGTTGGGGACATTCTTAGCTACTTCTATAATTGTAATCGATAGCAGTAGATAATTCATCTTCTGATAAATGTTGTAAGATATTGCTAACAATGATCATATGTAACCTAGCATCTAAAAACAGAATACTGTGCAGTCAACCTTTTTTTTTCTAAATGTATACCAGCCATGCAGATGGTTCTTGCATCTTCAAATTCTTTACAGTCTCCCAAATTATTCCCTTTCATATAACAGCATGGCCTGATAGTTGGGGAAAATGGGACCACTTGGGACTGGAGCACAGGGAAAAGAAAAGTAAGCTCCAGATGCTCTTCTGCAGCCCTCTTTTTTTTTTTTTATATAAGTGAAACTAACTTTGTAGAGATGTGGTCTTCTAGATAAATAGATTCTATTCAATTTTGATATACAAAGACCTAAATGAAAGTCCTTAAAGCCAATGCAGATTTAAAAGCACTGTTTTGGGAGAGTGGGAGTGAAAGTCTAAAAGCTGCTGAATTTTGCAGTGGATAGATTGAACAATGAAGTTCTCCATAGAATTAATTTCAGTAATGAAATCTGGAGATGGTATAGGCATGCATGATGGCTGCAAGGCTACATCCAAAAGAAGTAGGGTCAAGTTCTTGGTCATACAGAGATGGGAGAGATGAACTGGCCATACTTGTTCTTGCTTTTCTAATAGTTCATTTTGGTTCCGATTGTTTATCTAGGCGTGAACTTGACTGGCTCGCCCGGCATCTGTATAGATATAGATCTGTATAAAAGCTCAGCAGGGCTTTTTGGTGCTGTTATTTAATAGCTGACTGAATCAGCTATTAGATAAAAATGCCAAAAACCCCCGCTGAAGCACACAACCTATAAAGATGTTGAGGAGCCAGGTTAAACTGATGTGATTCCTTTTCTGGCAAAGTGCTGTTTCTCTTCCTGCAGGCCCCGCCCCATCGCACACATTTTTCAGAGGCTCTAATGTTCAGGTGATTGGTGAATACTCTGTTTAGTTGTTGTTAGTTTGTCCTGTTCATGTCCTGGAGGAGGATCTAATTTAAACAGGATTATACTTCTTCAAACAGTTCTGTGAGAGGGAAGAATTTTTATGGGTGATATCTTCTTATTGAACCAACCGCATGGTTGGGATAGGTTTAGATAAGTAGTTCTGACTTCCTTCTGTAAAATCATAGGACTTGGATGTGATACTTTTAAAGCCAAGAAGCTTTATTACAGTTGTCTGCATTCTAATATTCTGGAGCTTCTTTGTATTTAAACTAGTTCAGTAACTGTTCTGTTTGGTCTTTGGAATGCGTTTAACTTTCTGCCCCATTTTACGAAGTTTGGGTTGTTAACCATTCAAAAGCATGCTCATTTCAAAATAACATTTTCTATCACAATTACCAGTGGGTGGAAATGATGAAAATATTCCAGAGATGTGAGATTTTTCTAAAAGCTTATTACAAATCCTAATTTTAGAACAAATTGGAGATGATGTTTTACTGTTCCATGGCATGGTTAAAGGTCTAACCAGTATTTCTTTAGAGGTTTGGGTTTTCATTTATTAATTTTTGTATAATGTTGGCAGATGCTATTTGGCACGTAACAAATTTACCTCTAAAGAAAATGTCAATTTTCACTACAGTAATTGTTTTCCTAAATCTTCCTCCTCAGTATTTAAAGATGCTCAATTTTTCTTCTTTTTTTATGCCTGTGGAAAATGCTTAGAAGCTGCTGGAAGGTAAAAGTAATAGTGGTGCAGGTAGCTGTGTGTGCTGTGCAACAGTGTCATATTTTTTTTGTTACTTTATAGCTAAAAATTCTGGTGATGGTATATGAGTGTTGGATGTTTAGTTTTACTTTTGATGCACTAAAATATATCTAGGTGGTTTTGTATCCATATAACATTTGGAGGAGACCCACAGGTGTTTTTCACTTGGAGTGCACCATTTGGGTAGGGGCTGTGGCCTGTTTGTTTTGCTACTGATGTTAAAGTATTTAAAGATGACATTACATGCAAGAGGATATTTAAAGAAAGGGTGGAACATTTCTGAAAAATGCTGCAGACTCTCTGGAAGCCAAGGAACATGTATTCAATTTCTGCTTAAAACCAAGCAGAAAATAATAGAAACAAGGTACGGCCAGAATTTTGTACTGAATTGTCTGATAGGAATGAGGTATGGCATTACGGTATTTTTTGATTGTGAAATGCTAGTGATTCTTTCAGACAAGAGCTAGTTTGCTGATTTGGTTAGGTTTTTAATGCCCATGTTACACGCTCTGCAGATGTGGGGAGAGCAGCGGATGTTATATACCTTGACTTTAGTGAGGCTTTTCGTTCGGTCTCTCTCAACGTTCTTATCAACAAAGTTAAGGAAATACAGTCTAGATGAAAGTACTGAAAGGTGGATATGTAAGTGGGTTGGATCATTGTACTTGACAAGTAGTCATCAATGGCTCAATTTTTAGTTAGGAGGAGGTATTGAGTGGGCTACTGCATGCATCATTATATATAGTCCCTTTCTGGCAGCTGTGTCTGTTAACTGCAGTTTTGTTAAGGAGGAACTTACCTTATATCTTCAGGTTCTTTTATCAGTATTGCAAAAACTTTCCCCACTGTTGGAGCACAACTGTTGGGACTTTAACTTTGTTAAGATATAGTTCATGGATATACCTTATTAACAACTTGCTCAAGGATCTTTAGTGTCCAGATGTCTTCCTGATAGCCTTTACGTCTGGTAGAAGAGTCAAGGATCTCAGTTTCCTGGCTATTTAATCTCATTGTGGTCCATAAGGGCAAAGTCATTAAATTTAATTCCCAAAGGAGTCTCAGGTATATCGGTACATTTCCATCTCCTTATTCTCTCACTCCTAGGCATTTAGTCAAAACATAGATATAAAGAAGGCACGCACTCCTTCTGCCTAGAAAAGACTAAAAACTTCAGCCATATAATTATACCTGTCCACATGTGGGAACACCCTTTTTCCAACGGTATGAAGAGATGTTTAGAGGATTTGTTACACTTTAGCTATACTTCACACGTCTTGTTTTAAAGGCACACTTTGCAAGAGCCATAATAGCCTCATTAAGTATGCTTCATTGCTAATAAAAATAAAAAATAAAGCTACATCTTTACCAAGCATTACTTTTTGGAGTTAACATCTTATTGTAATGCCCAGTTAGGGAGGGCAGTCCTAAAGTGGATGTTTAACCAGGACTCCTGGGAGAGCACTGTTTGCTTAAATCCCACAAGTGGGAATTCAGAGACCCTTGAAGAGAGAAGTTGCTCTTAGAGATCAGTTACTAAGAAGCGGCTTCTGTGCATTCATTATCTGCCCATTTCCCTCTTTAGCTCAAATTTTTATTTTAATATAAACAGGACTTTGCCATTTGGGGTGGAGGAAGCGGGTAGGCCCTTTTATTTATGGTAAAGTTATGATCAGTATTGTTCAAGGATGTGCACCTCTCAAATAGGTACAGTTTTCAAGGGCATTCTGCAGTTTCATGCTGTACCATATTCCAGGAGTATGAATGTACGGAGGTACTTAGTAACTGTTCTTTAAGAATTACCCATCTTTCCCACAAATAATAAAAGGTACTTTCAGTGTTTGTGGCCTCCTCCCTTCTTCTATCTAAACTTATATACACTGCATGTATGTGTATGTTTCAGTCATGTGACAAATTAGAGAGCTGCAAGTTGAGTATAATTTATTACCAGTTTAGATTAGTGGACAACATGTAGTGACCAGTCTCTTCTAGGACCTTAGCCGACATTTCTAACTTCAGTATCTTCAAAGAGTTGTTATTTGTAATAAAGTTATTATAACTGGCGTGATTCTGTATTTCTTCTTCCCCATCCCAAAATGTTGTTTTCCTTTCAAGGACCTCATTGAGGAGTGGCTTGAGAGGTCAGTTTTCAGGCCCAGATAAGTGATAAATTTAAGTTATAGCCTAACCTTGCAAAGCTTTTTATACAAGACGTTGGCGTGCCTTAACTTTCCAGTGAGTATTGATTTAATAGCCTTGAAAGGTCCTGAGGAATCAGGTTTTAAAATCTTAGCAAATTAGGTATAGTATCTCTGATATGGATACAAAAAATCATGGACTCAATATAGACATTGGATTCATGACACATTACAACCTGCCTGACATCTGATTCACCAGGTACCTCCCTGACCTGACTTCTTACATTCTTCTTTTCCTCCACCTTTTCTCCCCTCCCCTACTTTTCTGCCCTTTGTCTCCCTGATTTCCAGCTATTTCCTTGTTCATTGACAGCTTCTTTTCCATCCCACCCAAAGCCCCTTGCCCCCCAGGCACCTTTTCACCTTTGTATTAGTACCACTGTAATGTTTCCCTTAGGCCAGGGGTTGTGAACCAGGGGTACACGGAAAGGGGCTGGGGGTACGTGCGGGCAGGCAGGGATGGAGTGCTATTTTCCACTGCCATGTGCAAGGCTCTCCCCACCCCCCAGCTCCGTGTCCAACTGGAGCCCCCCCAACTCCATGCCTCTCCATTGGAAATGTACCCAGAAGGGGTACATTCCTTTAAAAAAAAAGGTTGAAAACCCCATACCTTAGGCTTTTTCCCCCCCTGCTTTTTCCTTCCATCCCCCTTCGTGCTTTACCTTTTGCTTTTCTAATTTCTACCTATTTATATTTTCACTGACATCCCATCACACTTTTTTAGCTTCTCTTATTCCTGTTTTCCTGATCAACTATTTCCTTTTTCACAGACATCTTCTTTTCTACCCTGTATTGTATCCCACCCAAAGTCCCTTGCCCCCAGCCTGGGTTCTGTGGCTGTCAGCAGGTACCCTGGCTCTGGGTAGCTGTTGGAGCCCGGGCTGCTTCCAGCAGGGCTTGCAGCATCCCAGCTGCCTGCTGGGAGCAGCCCAGGCTCCCAGCTGGCAGCAGCTACCGGAGCTGGGGCCGGCTGCAGCCAGGAGGCTCCAAACAGCTGCGTTGGGCTCCAGAGTCCCAGCATCAGTTCTGTACTGGCACTTGCACCTGCGCGTCAGTAGGTAGTGGGGTAGGGGCCTGAGGCAGCACAACCCTGGTCTCTCCCCTGCTCCTGGCACAGAGTTGGTGACTGGTCTCCGGAGCCTGGTTCAGTGGCTTGTAGCCAGCATGGGGTCTAGTCAGCTGCAGCAAGCAGCGGGCAGAATGCAAACAGCTCCACAGCTCTGGCATCAGCTCCATGCTGGTGGCAACTGCACGGCCACCTTGCGGCGGGCTGCACTGTCTTGCACTGCCTCAGGCCCTTCCCCCACTGCCCGCTCTAAGGCTCATGCACACGCTGGGTATGGAGCTGATCCCATGGCTCTGAAGCCTGGTGCAGCTGTTTGCATCCTCCTGGCTGCAGCCGGCCCCAGCTCTGGGTAGCTGGTGCCAGCCGGGAGCCTGGGCTGCTCCCAGCAGGCAGCTGGGATGCTGCAAGCCTTGCTGAGAGCAACGCAGGCTCCATCACTGACAGCAGCTACCCAGAGCCAGGGCTGGTCCTGGCATGCTGAGCAAAATGGCCTTGTGTGCCATGCTTGGCATGTGTGCTGAGGGTTGCCTGCTGCTTGCTGCAGCTGACTAGAGCCCATGCTGGCTACATTTGTATGGGGGTTGTCTAGTCTACCCCCCATAAAAATGCAGTGTGCTGTTCCTGCGCCATCCTAGACAAATGCTTGTCCAGATTCTTTTTGAAAAAAGGAGAGTCTACAATTTGCCTGGGCAGCTGGTTCCATTGTCCTGCTGTTCTGACCCTGAAGGACAGCATGTCCAAATCCTTGTCTGACAATCTCACCCAACTATAAAAGATCCAATAAAAGATATTGCCAAAAAAACCTCTTACTTCTGGTACATTTCCTGGCCTGTCCTGGCTACAACATTCCAACTCCTGTAAGAAATATGTTTATTTCTTTTTGTGTGCAGTATTTTTTGTTCTTCCTCTAAGATTAAAGCTGCCTTGCTGTAGTTCAAAACTGTTGCTTTATGTAATACCCTCTGTGGCAAAGGGGAGTCCCCTGTAGTTCAGTGGTAAAATTGTTGTCTGCCAGACGAGAGACCCAGGTTCAATTCAAACTATGTTTATACAAATACAGCCATGGAGACACCAAATGTTTGGATCTAGTCTGGCCTTTGGATTCTGTCTCGGTAGCCTAAAGGGGGGATGGAAGGTCTGGGCAGCCTCGGCTCTTCCAAAACTCCTGCCTAGGCATATGTGTCAAAGAGGGTGACCTCTCATGCATACACCGTGATCTGGAAGGATCAACAGTTGCCAAATGTGGCAAGGGAGAATGGTTGTTCTTTCATGTGTTTGAAAATTATCATGGCTTCCTTTCAGCACACTGTTCTTCCAGTTTTACCTTAGGTTGGAATGCAAGGGGTTGAAGTCTGTTTTTCATCTTAGTTTCTTGCCTCTGGATCTTCTCCAGTTTGTCTACGATCTTAAAATGTTGGAGGGCAAACTTGCATGGTGCTTCCATCTGAGTGCTAACCATCATTGAGAAGAGACCTGTTATTACCTCCTATGTTAGCACTGCTACTTAGAATTGCAGGTCCTTCCCTTCCCCCCCCCCATGACTGCCTAAGACTGATGACTCATGTTGATTCACCAAAGTGTTTGTACTGCAAAGAAGGGCCTAGCCAAATCTCCCAGTCTGTATGTTGTACATTTGGTTTTTCTTTTTTCTTCCATAGACATAGTACCTTACATCTGTCTTTTTTATTGAATTTCATGTTGTTGTCCATAGCTCAATTATCTAATTTATAAAGACATTTTTTAATTCTGATTCTTTACTCCAGAATGTTTGGAATCCCTCCCAGTTCTGTCTTGTCTGTAGACTTGATCAGGAAGCTCTCACTTCCTGAATCTAAACCATGAATAAAAATGTTTAAAAACTTTGGACTCAGAACACTCCCTAGTGAACCTGTACTTGAGACCTCTTTCCATTTCATGTTAAGTGATTTACAAACAAACCACAAAAAATACTTTATTTTGTCACCTACAGGAAGCCCCCCAAATAAGACATGCACCTTGTTTTGGGGAGGCAGAATGAAAGAATTTATTCCCTTCCCCCACACCCCCCCAGTCTTCTCTGCCAGACACGGGCTCATCCTGCCCAACTGCACCTGGCTATATGCATCACTTACCCTTCTTCTAGCTTTGCAGCTCAAGCTTTAACCCCATCACGGGCACTGCCAAACGGCCAGTGCCTGCAAAGAGGTTAAAGCTTGAGCTGTGGAGTTTGCAAGGACAGAGCAAGTGACTGAACAGCAGAATCTGCTCCTACCTGTGCCAGGGAAGAGAAGGCAGCAGAGCCCCTGGCAACGATTCCAGTGTATCTATGCTCCATTCCAGCATAGAAATCTGCTTCCTTGCCTAAAACAGAGACACCCGTTTTGAGCTCATTTTGCAGGGGGAAGATGTGGGTAAATGCAGTGTATGTATTCCAAAAAACTTAAATCCTGAAAACAGAAAATACACAGGTATTACATACACTGTTCGTAATATGCTTTGAGAGCTGTAAATGGAGAAATTATCAGTACAGTGTGTTGTTAATACCAGTAGTTAATTAAGAGATCATTTTTCTGTACTGGAAGATTCACATACCTTTTATAGTGGACTGCCTTGTAAGTGAGGTGTGAGTGATTAGGGCTTGTCTTTTGATGACAGTCTTGAGATCATTGCAGAGATGGTATACCTGTGTGTGTGCTGTTTCAGTTAAATTGGCAAGTACCCAGCTCTTCTTAATGATTAATACTTTTCAAAGTATTATCTAAAGTCATCTTATGTAATGTAATATTTAATTTGCTCACAGAACAATGTAATGTTGGGTGGTCTGTGATTTTTGTTTTTATTTTGTCCTACAAATTATTTGAGGAAGGCAGCCAAGATTCAAACTATAGTCATTTTCCCCCCAAGTATTTGTCCACATGGTTCTTCCGGCATTGTGGGTGAGCTAATTAGCTTTGCTGCAGTATTGTGCAAAAGGAACTATACTGTTTTTAGTTCAAGAGGCGTGCAGTTTGGCAAAGCAGTCTAATTGTCTTTATTTATGTAGGCCTCTGCATCCACCACCATCGAACGGCAAAAAGTTGTCTGTTGTCTAAGGTGGTGTATGATGCTACCTACCCCAAAAAGATAAAGTTGTTTCTCTGAGATGTTTTGTGTATATGGACCTCATGACTTACCTACTTCTCTAAAGCAGAGCCTTAGGCCAGCAGTTTTCAAGTTCTTTGAGCTGAGCTGCACTTTGTTACAATTTTGTTTGCAGTCCAGGCTGCCTCTGTGCTGCAGGGCATGGGCTGGAGGACATAGAGCGTCTGCCTAGACTCAGTGAACACTGTTGGCCAATGTCTGATCCATCATGCTTTTCAAATTAAAATGGTGATAACATTCAGTATTAAATATTCTTTTTGTGCTACTTTTTCTTCTGTGAAAATTTTTGCTCAAATTACAGTTATTTGTCAATTAATTTGACATTTCATTGTGGTTCATGTGTGACAATTTTGACATGGGAGTTTCTTTCTTTTTCAGCAAATTTGACAGGCCATGCAGAGAAGGTGGGAATTGAAAACTTTGAACTCCTAAAAGTTCTTGGAACAGGAGGTAAGACTTAATTTTTATCTAAGTTGACCTTTTGAAGTAATATTATTTTCTACAGTACTGTTTCCTGGATTTGTTATTTTATAATTGGAACATATTATCTAGGAAGATTTGTCACTTGTTTATTCATTGCACAATCTGGAATATGTAAAGAACAAGTATGTAAAATTACAACATGTCAGATTTCTAATATAAAAGAAACATCCTTAGGTGCAGATGGGCAAATAGAACAATATTGAGAGGTGACTCATGACAATATAATCAAGCTAAATCTATGATCTGGTTCTAAGATATAAGATGTTGGCTTGAAGATTTTATTAATTGCTTCAGATTTCTTCAACTGTTGAAGTTCATAGTTTCCGGAAAAATAGGAAATTCTGTACCTACATCAACTGCAGTTTTGAAGCAAACATTGATAACTTTATCCTGTAAGCACAGTACTATTTTTAGGAGGATAAACAAAAGTATTCAGTATTGAATTATGTTTTTTTGTGATGATGGAGGCTTGTGCTTTTTGTGTGAGAATATTTAGAACTATTGAAAGACACTGGACTTAGTTTTTGAGACCTGATATCCCTTCTCTATCCGTGGAGGATTGATAACAAGGGGTGTATGTAGACGAAATGGGGGCCCTAAATTGAAGCTGTGGGTTTTAAAAAAACATCAGTTTAGGGCTGATTAAACCCCCATGTCATGTACACACCATGCTGACTTACCTGCCTCTCCAGCGGAGAGGGGAGGGCAAGCTCCTGGTGGGTGGAACAGTCCCTGGGCTGTGGGGAGGCTGGTGCTTCCCTCTGTGGCAGCAGCAGCCCTTCTCCCCAGGTGGCACCTGCCCATAGGCACCCAAGTCGAGTGGTCCCGGGGGTACCACTGCCACAGAGGGGAGCACCAGCCCACCGTGCAGCTCAGGCAGGCAGGCTCTGGGGGAGGGG
>NW_017728947.1:88229642-88236499 GCF_001723895.1 Crocodylus porosus | reverse complement strand
CTTTTCCAGGCTGCTGCCAGGCTGCCTGCAGGGCTTCCTGCATAGCCCCTGAACTGCATGGAGCCTGGTGCTTCGGTCCACGGCTGTAGGGGCAGCAAACTAAAACTCTGCAAAGGAGTTTGTTTGCTTCACCCCAAGTCATTTAAAGCACATTACACCACCTAATTTTCTACAACAGCTGGAATTAATGCACAATATGCTGCTGAGGTATGCAAACAGCGATACCATTAAAGTGATACAAAAATTTAGCCCACTTTAAAGTGTGGTGCCAACATGCTTCTCATTCCGTCTACACATGGCCAAGAGCAACAGGAGTATATGTTTCACCTTCTGTGGTGCCAGTGTGTTCCTCATGCTGAGATCTGATACTCAACACTAAGGGGGCTCATCTACGCTAGAAAGTTTTGTTGACTGAACTCTATATGTATCTATATGTAAAGTAACCTTATAGTGACAAATCCCAGGTTTGTCTGCCAGGTAACACTACCCCTCTAAGCAGCAGAGGGCTTCTGCTGGCATATAGCAGATGATATAGCACATACAGAGAGTCCGTCACTTTTATCAATCCTACTAAGCCTTGCAATAACCAGTCTGGATAAGTATTTGAATTCTGCTAACCAAAATCCAAACTAACTTAAGCCAATAGCCCTCTGTCCCCCCACCCCTCCAAGCCTCAGTGTTTTGGAAAATGCTTACTCCCTGACAGTGCATGCAAATGTGTACATCTGTGGCTTTCATGGGTACTACCAAGGACAAGTAATCAGCCAAGCTCCATGTTCCTTATTGGTGCAGGAAAGAATGGATGGATCTCTTAAGTGTGGTAGGAAGGATGGGCTGTCCAAGCCAAACTCATTGGGAAATGTAGAAACTGAGATGTATGTGAAGACAGTATGCAGGAGAAAGGGGTAGGCATGTAGGCAAAGGTGGATGAGGAAGATGAGAAGGTGTGCTGGGCCAGCAATCCAACAGGCATGTCACCAAGTAGTCCTGTAGAATAAGCACTGTGGAACTTCCCTTGTTATGTGCCTCTTTTTCAAAAAACTCCATGTCGCCCATGGGAAGGGGGGGAAAGGGACCCGACCACCAACTTGATCCCAAAAATGGACATATTGAGGGATACTTCGTGGGATCCTCCACACCCCACAGTGAAAACAATGATCCCAGAGATGGGGAGGAAGGAGATTTGTGATGCTGAACCTAAGAACCCTTGGGGAGCTAGCCACTGTTACAACGGCAAGGACAGCCAAAGCCAGGGTCAGTTTCAGCCAATGGAGAGCAGCAAGGACTGAGGAAGGCAGCTTTGGTGAGTGCTGCAGTATTTTCTCTTTCTCTCCAAGTGCATTCCTGTTTTTAATCTCTCATACTCCTTGTCTCTTTCTCTTTCTTTTCCCCTCCTCTCTCCCCCTTAAATCTGTGACCTCGATCAGGTGACACCTTCAATTGCAGCAGCAAGAATGACAGGCATGAAACCACAGAAGGGGTGTTCGAGAGAGAAGATGGTCTTGGAGCTGCTGAAATGCAGTTAGTCAGCCAAGAGGCAGTAGAGCCAACAAACTTTGGGCAAATAAGCCAGGGTGGATGCACACTACTTAACATTGTTGCAAGGGGAAGAGAATGACAACTTCATATCTATTTGCCTGTTAGAAAAAGTGCAAGAAGCTTCTTTTTACCTTCCTTAGAACTTTGCAAATCTCAATGCTAACAGTCTTAGAGTTGTTTAATGACTTGTTTGGTGGTGGGGGGAGGAGGTACATGCAATTTGTTTAGGCTGTCTGTTTTTTCAGGTTTTATCTACTTGAGAATGTTTGATGTTACCTTAAATAAAAACTTGTTTAACTACAGCTTCAAATTTGATTTAAAAAATGTGCAGTCTGTCTACAGTACAGACATACAGTGTCTCCACTCAGTCAGATGTCATTTTAAGACACACGCACGCACGATCTGGGATAATTTTCCAGGTTTGTTTTCCTAGCAGAATAACTTATCTGGAAACAGACATTTAAATTGCTCAGACCTTGAAGGGCAGAGAGCTTGATGTGCTGATGTTGCATAGCCAGGGAGAACCTGTGTACACATGCCAGCATGCTCTGCAGACTTCTTCAGTCTCTCCAGAGACAGATGGCAGCAGTACACAGGGTAGCCCTGATCAGTTGACCCAGACTACTCAGAGTTAGCCTGTGTGTATCTTCAGCACAGTGTGTGGTTTTGAAAGGGGTGTGTTTTGTGGTCTGCTTGGCTGGAGCACCAGAGTCCAGTGAGTGACACAGTCTCTTGAGTACAGGGGAACAAAGAGACCTGGGATACCTGAAGATTGTGTGGTGGCTTTTCTCAGAAGACTGTGTATAGACGTTCACTCTCCAAGGAGAAATTTAACGCTGGTTGTTTCTGGATTTTTTTCCTGAAGTGGCCATTTTTGCTCTGGGAGAAGAATCCTGAACTTTTGTATACTTGTGGTTTCTCCTGGGAGAGGAGAAACTGAATTAGCCTTAGAGTTTCCTGTATCCTTATAGCACCAGGATGGGCCCTACTTACAGTTCTCGTGTCAAGCTGCTCAAATTAGCAGACATTTGCCTCCCCTTCATTAGGTATTCCCACAGTAAGTCTTTTTCCTTTAGCCTGACAAATGTACTTGTTGTCTGCTATATTTTTCACAGATACTGGGATGCTTTCCTCATTAAGGTTAAGCTTTGTCCTAAGCCTTTTCTCCAGCATCCCTTCAGACATTTAGAGTATTTAACATTTAGCATACATCTACTTAGTACCTTAAACCTCCTTGCTGCTGTTCATACTTGCCATCCTGTGGCTTCTAAGAACAGAGAGGGTAGGCTGAATTACCCAGAATGATTATAGACATTTCAATGTCCCCGTGTGAATGTGGCAGTTAGGGAAGAATGTCCCTGCTTGCAACTTTTGGAAGAGCCCTATGTAAGCATAGTGCACCTTTCCTGACCTTTCCGACACGTTAATGTCTGTAAATTGGTAAGGCACCAGTACCTACATCATAACTTTATACTAAAGTCTAAGTCTAGATGGATGGCAGGAAAGCAGAATAAGTCAAATGCAGTGTTCTAGTACCAGGCCAGTCTTGTCTCTTGAGCCCACAACCAGGCCTCAGGTGGCCAACAGATGCTTCTCTCACAGGAGCGGGCAATTATTTGGGCCTGCAGGCCACATAGGGAGTTTTGAAGAGCTGTCGCAAGCTGAGTCAGCACTGTTTTCCCCCACCTTGCATGACAGCTCCCTATGCAGGATGGGGCCATAGGGAGCTGGCATGGGTATGGGCAGCAGCCTCATCTAGGGCAGCTCAGCCAGGGCCCCCTCTGCCACCAGTGCCACCTCCAGGCTGCCTTTCTACCCCAAGGAGGGGCTTGGGCCAATGCCCTGATCCTCATCAGGAACCTGCTGGCTGTGTCCACAGCTGATGCCGGTGCCCATCTGGTGCTCCTTCTGGCATGTGCCAGGAGCCGGGTAAGCTGCAGGGACATGCCGTAGGTGTATGATGATTTGAGAGGGGGGGTGGGGAGGGACAGAGAGAGGCAGCTCTGCCCTCCCACCCATGATGAGTGGCAGAGACCAGTCCTGGGAAAAAATGGGACTTGGTGGCAGGCACACTCGCCATTGCTGGGGCCCTTCTGGCTGCCACCGCCTGGAGCCTGCTATGTCAGTGCATCAGCTGCAGTCCCAGGCAGTATCTCCAGTCCCCACCAGGAACCTGCTAGCTGATACCATGCATCCAGTGCTGCTTCTGGTGCATAGGCCAGGAGCTGGTGTAAATTGGATGGGGCTGAAATGTTCCCACCTGCCCAGCATGATGCAGCAGTTGGAGCCACTGGCTCCCCATGGGCTGGATCTCACAACTTTGTAGGCACCAACCTGCAGGCCAGATGCGATCAGTTGGTGGGCCTGATGCAGCCCACAGGCTGTATTTTGCCCAGCCCTGCTCTATCAGCTTGTGGTTCCCAGCCATCCACTGCAGTGTCCATTAGTTCTGCTCATCTGGCCATTCTTTTTTTTTTCATGGATACACAGTATTTTTACTACTTTTTCTTACAATTGTGGTGCAAATACAAAAGTATGATAGTATTCATGATTAGGAAGGGCATAGTTATGCTGGTAGAGCTGTTTTGAATCCTGCTGAGGCGTGGAGAAAAAAATCACAAGGCATGGTACCCATTAAAAAAAATGGTGGGTAAATGAGTAGAATTAGAGAAAGAGAAAAAGCATGGTAGAAAAAGAGGGTGATTGCACACTACTCCCTCAGGGCAGCTTCAACATCCCATGTTTTACCCTTGCCATGTCTAATAATGCTTTGCTTTGGAAGACTGAGAATCACTAAGTTAACTTACAGAATCATAGAAAATTAGGGTTGAAGGGAGGTCATCTAGTTCAACCACCTGCTCAAAGCTGGACTATCCCCAACTAGATCATCTCAGCCAATGCTTTTGTCTAGCTGGCTCTTAAAAACCTCCAAGGACAGAGAGTCTACAACCTCTCTGGGTAACTTGTTCCAGTTCTTTACCACCCTCCTAGTGAGAGAGTTTATCCTAATATCCAACCTAAACCTCGCTTGCTGCAACTTGAGATCATTGCTGCTTGTTCTGTCATTTGCCACCACTGAGAACAGTCCAGCTCCATCCTCTTCAGGTAGTTACAGGCTGCTATTAAATCCCCTTTCAGTCTCCTCTCCTCTGCTCTTTGCTAAATAAGCCCAGTTCCCTCAGTCTTTCTTCAGTAGTCATGTGCTTTCAGCCTCCTAACCATTTTTGTTGCCCTCTGTTGGACTCCCTCCAATTTATCCACATCCTTCCTGTAGGGGGGGGACAGTACTTCAGATGTGGCCTCACCAGTGTTGAACAGAGAGAAATAACCACTTTGCTCTATCTGTTGGCAGTGCTTCTATTAATACAGCCCAGTATGTTGTTAGCCTTCTTGGTAACAAAAGCATACTCCACTGGCTGTCCACTGTAACCCCCAGGTCTTTCTGTACAGAGTTGCTGCTTAGCCATTCAGTCCTCAGCCTATACCAACCCCTGCTTGAGATTGTTCCATCCTAAGTGCAGGACTTTGCACTTGTCCTTATTGAACCTTGTGGGATTTCTTTTGGTTCAATCCTCCAATTTGTCTAGCTCTCTGAAACCTAATCTGACACTCAAGTGTATCTACTATCCCCCCACCTTGGTGTCATTTGCAAACTTGCTGAGGGTGCGTTCCATCCCATTTTCCAGATCGTTGATGAAGACAGGCCCCAGGATTGACGCCTGGGGCACTCCACTTGATACCGGCTGCCGACTAGATATTGAGCTATTGATTGCTACCTCTTTAGCCTGAAGATCCAGCCAACTTTCTATCCATATTGCAGTCTCTTCATCCAAACCTTACTTCCTTCATTTGCTTGTAAGAATGTTGTGGGAGACTGGTATCAAAAGTCTTGCTAAAGTCAAGGTATGTGGCGTCCACTGTGCTCCCGATATCCACAGAGGCAGTCATCTCATCACAGAAGGCAGTCAGGTTGGTCAGGCATGACTTGCCCTTGAGGAGTCTATGCTGACTGTTCCTAAACACGACCTTCATTATGAAGTTGACTCATATTGAATCTATGATCCTCCAAAACCCTAACATCCATGCCAGCTATTGTCTTCTCCTCTGCCTTTTCTCTAGCTGTTCCAAAACCTCCTGTAGTAATTTGCAAGCTATATCAAGGACTGGGCTTGTTTTTAGTTCTTGATACAGCCAATATAAAATGGCTTTCATGTTTAAGGTATTGGAGGTGTATTTGTCATCCCCACTCCCAACCTGGTAATATAGTCCATATTACATTTAAACACTTTGATATCTTATTTAAGTCTTTCCAGCATAACCTTCATGTTTTAGTTGTTCTTTGCAGCTGGTGGTGAAGATGATGATCATTTATGTAAGTTTGAGCATAATCATACAGGCATGCTAACAGTTAGTTGCCAAGTCTCTGAAAAGTTGTCCTTGTGTTCATGAGTCTGTGAACTAAAGAAGCTTGAACCAGTACCTTGAACCTAAGTCTTTGAACAACCATATCATAACCTTTTCATAAATCAATCAAGTCCCTCTTATAGGTATGTTTTATGTCTCCCCTAGTTATGCTGGCAGGCCATCCATAATGTATATGTTAGACGTAGTGGTTCCCAAACTCTGATAGGTTGTGCACCACCAATTTAAAAAGATACAACCTTAAGTACTACCAGCAAATTTTTGTCATATAAAGTAATTATAATAAATCTGTTAATGTGTACCACTGACAGGTTGTCTGCGTACCACTGGTGGTATGTGTACTGCAGATTGGGTACCCTGTAATTAGGGAGATGCTAGTCTGGACTCTAGTTAAAGTTGAGTTCCATTTTGCAATAAATGCTCAAATTCAGTTTATTCATAATGTACAAAAAATGTAGCATGTACTTATCAAGCTTACATCACTTATAATTTAGTACAAGATTATTTTTCTGACAATTTATAAATCTGTCAATTAGTTTAAGTTAAAATTAACTGAAAATGTGCTTCACAAGATGTAATTTCTGTTGGTCTTTTCTTTGGCTAGAATTATTTTTCTACACTTTTAAAGCTTCCCTTCTAGCATAGTCTATGTTTGAAGAATTTAGGTTCTAATTAAGCAAGTTCTCATTTGAATAATTGTGTACCCATTTCATTGGATGCACTGAAAGTAGGCTTTTGTTATTGCTGAAATGGAATATGTGCCTTTGTCTTTGTGCTTGCAGCTGATGGCCTGAAAGATTTGGTTCCCCCAATTCTTTCACTTTTTTCTGATTACTAGTGGTAGTAATTGGAGCTCATTTTTTCTTTCAGTATCTTTGTTTTCCTAGCTTGTTAGA
>NW_017728947.1:88216459-88229542 GCF_001723895.1 Crocodylus porosus | reverse complement strand
GTCCCTTCCGACCCTAGCATCTATGAATCTATGAATCTATGAATAATAGTGCGTATAGCTGGATAGTTTTCCTAGGAGAATTGTTCTTGTTTTTCCCCCTCTGGACCTACTCTTCTGTAAAAATGTAGGAGTTTCTAGGTGTTAAATATATTTGCAAATGGTGGACACTCAAGTTTAATGTATGTGGGAAAGAGGCACTTGAAGGACATGTGCACAGTACACAGTAAGAAAAATTGCCATGAGAAAAATGTCATACCCACTCTCTTGCCTTGCCTCCTTATGGACCATGGAGAATAGAAGCTGTTCTTGTGCTAGATTCTAGGGTGACTGCTATTCTGGACATCAACTGGTTTTCAAGTCCATGGCCATTAAAATCTTACCTTGCTAACGTGCTTATGTATTCAGTGGTAAATTTTGGGATCATATGATTTGAAACATCATCCTGGAAAACTTTCTGCTTACAATTTTTCCCCTAGCATGAGCTTTTTATAATACTGCTGACAAATAGTCTCAAGTCCTTACTTGAAGAAACATGACCCCAAGACATGACTAGTACCATTGTGAAGGGGAAGTACATCCTGTGGAGTCTGGGTAGAGTAGCCTCAAGGATTCAGGTAGAGGGGAGTGGCCCCTAGGGCTAGACAGAGAAGAAAATATAACAAAGAGGCAGCTACCCCAGCCTCTGAAGGCAGCCTCCCCTTAAATATATAAAATCAAATTGTGGCAGGCAAGAGATAGGAGGAGATCAGAGACTGCAAGCAGGGAAGTCTGACCACAAGAGGGCATCAGGCACCAGGGAGGTTGTATACCCCAAGCCTGTTAAATAGTCACATCTGAAATGTCACAATGATCCCATTTAAGAGTTACTCAATCATGATCCTGTCCAAAACCTACAAGAAGAAAAGTTGCTTAACTGTTTGGAGTTTGAAATACAATGTTCAACAAAGCATTCTACTTTCGGAGCACATATTCCTGTGTGTTCAAGATTGGACTGTTTTAGCCAGATGTATCCACTATGACGACATATTGTGGCCCAATTGTCCTGGACCCTCTGAGGACAGAATATGTTATCAACTATTTAGTTCCTTCTCCACCTAGAATCTGCTGCCAGGCTGTGCTCCTCACTGCCTGAGTGCTGTGCTGCAGATGTGCCCATGAACGGGCATTTATTGGCCAAATTATCAGCCCCATTGGGCCGATTTTCAATACAGCCAGTTTTCTTTATATCAGTACCAATCTGATATCGGACCGATGTATCGGCGCAATATGTATTATAGATATATGTGTCATATTATCATAGATCATATCATATTGTGGTCTTTCTAGATGGAAATGTAATAGGCCTGACCATCACTGAATTGGAGAGAGCACAGGGCAGCTGTGCAAGCTTTCTCATGGGCCTTTCCTTCCTATACCTGCTGTACCTGCTGTGGGAATTGAAGGAGGGTATAGCTGCACCACTCTACTCTCTCTGCATCTATCCCTGCATGTAGCCTTAGGTTTATTAGTTCAGCAGCAAGTGGTATTCTTCCTATAGTTTCACTCATCATCAAGGATCCTGGTTTTCTCCAATTAAAAGCATTGCAAATTCTCTGATTAAAAAAACCCCAAAATCGAGTAAAATTAAAGGACCCCCACAGCCCCCTGTCCCTGCTGGTGCTCCTCACTTCCCAGTACAATCTCCCCAGCCCTCCTGGTATGTCTCTTTCATGCATGCATATGTGTATGTGCATGTGTGCACCTGTGCACATATACATGTGTATGCATACCCATGTGCACAGCTATTGGTGTACATGTGTGTATAAATCTGTATGTGCATGTGTGGACACTGGCCACACTCGAATTGGGAGCTGGCTGAGGGAGTGGGGAGGAGTGGGGAGAAGATGTGGAGTGGCCCTCGAGCCAGCTGCACGTGGACTGTAAGTCACGCTATTGGCCCTTAAGGGAAGCTGTATATGGAGGAGCTGAGCCTGATCTGGTTGCTAACACTATTCGGGTTCCATGTGCAGCCAGCCTGGCACTCTGGCCAGGAGTGGGGAGGCTGCAAAAACCCTGCTTCCAGATGGGTGCAAACCTCCCAGTTCCCGGCCGGCTGCAAACCTCCCAGTCGACTACAAACCTCTCCACTCCCTCAGCCCCCAGCCAGCTTCCCCCCCAGCCCTGCTGGTCAACCCCTCAGCCCCCTACAAGCCCCACTTACCACTTCATAGGCTCCAGAAAGAAAGTGAGCCTGACCCAAAACTTGGGACGGACTAAAAGCCTCAGGCCTCACCTTCCCCCTTCTCCCTGCCCCTCTGGGCAGGGTTGGGGCTTTCTCACGCTTTTTGCAATCAGCTTTTGCAGGCTGGAACTCAGCCTGCCTGCAGAGCTCTTTGCAAAGGGGGAAATCCACAGGTTTCTCTGTTAAAGGGGAAATCCATGTTTTCTCTGATGAAAATAGGAAATCCATGGTTTTCTCCGATTTTCTATGGGAAATGGAAAACTTGGATCCCTCGGCTTATCAAAGATACCTTCAGGTACTCTAGGAGCTGGAAGCCACTTGCCTTGGAAAGGACAGACGGCCTTTTTTTTTCCTTGCATCTCGCTGCCTTTCAAGCAGAAAGAGAAATGCATATGACCTTTAGTTTTGGTTAGATGGAAATTCCTACCTTCAGGGAGTCCAGAGATGCAATTCATAAAGATCAGGGGTAGGTCATGTGAAAGGAGGAAGGAGAAGTTTTTAGAAAAGGAAAAAAAAAACCTGGGAATGCAGGGATCAGCAGTGGTTTGAAGTGGGAGGCTGTTCTAACACAAGTCATCCCCAAGTGTGGACTGCTTCCAACCAGTAATCCACCCCAGTTAGGTGTCTGTCTGTCCAGCTTCTAGCCTATTTTAATGCTTAACCATCCTCATAGTCAGAAAGTTCCAACTAATTGCTAACTTAAATTTCCTCTGCTGCAGCTTGAGGCCTTGCTTCTAGTCCTGTCCCTTACAGCCACAGAGAAAAGCACATCTTCATCCTCTTCATAATCACCCTTCAGGTATTTGAAGACTGAGCAGGCATTTGACAAGTCTTCTCTTCTCCAGACTCCATAACCCTAGTCCTTTCAGTCTTTCCTCATAAGTCATGTTTCCCAGACCTCCACTAATTTTTATAGCTTTCTGCTGGACTCTATCCAATCTATTCTTATCTTTCTTGAAGCATGAGGCCCAAAGCTAGACCCAGTACTCCAAGTGAGGCCTCACCAGTGCCAAATAGTGGTAGAATCACTTTTCTTTGATTTGCAAACTGTATTCCTATTAATACAACTTAATATCCTTTTGTCTTTTTTGCAACAAAAGCACACTGTTAGCTCATATTCAGCATCTGATCCATTGGGGGTTTCTTGGAAGTTACCCTAGGTCTTTCTCTGCTGTACTGTAGCCTATCCAGACATTCCCCACTCTGTATATGTGCATGCAGTTATTCCATCCCAAGTGCAAGACTTGGCACCTGTGCTTGTTGAATTTCATCTTTAATTGATTTTGGCTCAATTTTCTAGTTTATTCAGGTCATTTTGTTTTAGTAATCGAGACTGGACCATTTTCCAAAAAGAAGTCCATTGCAAATGGAGGCATAAAAATAAATATTTATTGGGGCACAGTGGCACAACCAAGGCAGAACTCTAGACAGATTGACCAAAACAATTTAATAGAAGTTAAAATGGTCTGATATAGCAACATTTCTACAGACTGATGAGACATTCCCCCTACTAGTTAAAGGAAGTTTCCTAACAGGAATCAGCAAACAGATCGGTGGATTCTTCTGGGAAGACTTTGAGGTTATTTTGGAGGTCTTCCATATTATAGTTGCCTCTGCTTGCTTCAGCAGAAGAATTATGGGCTAGGTAAATTTCCTGTTAGAACTGAAGCTCTTTTTGAGCAGTTAACCTGTTTAAAACACCCTCTCTTATCTCATGTAGACAATAGGAAAGTTGTGAATTGGCTGGTGTAATTAAAAGTGAAGAAGAACGTAGTTTGGGTTGGTTTGGGGTTTTTTGGATCCATGCTGCAAATTTCATCGACTTCGTAGATTTCATAGACATTAGGGCTGGAAGGGACCTCGGAAGATCGAGTCCAGCCTCCCGCCCAAAGGGCACGAAGTCAGCTGGGGTCACAGGATCCCAGCAAGATAAGCATCCAGTTTTTTCTTGAAGGTGGATGACAGCAACCACGAGCTGATCACCTTCACCATCTGCCATAAAGCTGGCAAGTTAGTCAGCAACACCAAAGTCCTTGACTTCAGGAAAGCTGACTTTGACAAGCTCAGGAGGCTTGTCAGTGAGGCCCTAAGGAGTCGTATTCCTTCCACATAGTGCATGTTCCTCCTTTAGGGAGCTTGCTTATCAAAGGAAAATTCCGCCCTGTGACATAGCTTCCTGTGGCCACATTCATTTGTGCTTACTGCATAGATGACCTGTTTTGGTGCAGCTCTGCAGTCTGGGCAGTACCTGTTGCCCCGAACATCTGAATAGTCTTTTCTAGGGACAGTCTCTCTCGCACAATAGTTTTTCTTCTAATGTTGTGTCTGCAGTGCTACACATAGCCCTATCTAATCAAAGACTCTGTCAATTTGTATGATTTTTCTTTGTATATGTTTCTTTTTCTTAATGTAAAAGATGATCCTTGATGCATTTCTAAAGCACTTAGTGTAATGGAGATCTGATCCTATTTGCAGCTTCCAGGCATTGCCATAATGCAATTAAAATTATATAAGAAAATATGCTTCTTTGTTTTAGCAGCTTGAGATTTGTACTATTATACCAACTAATGTGAATATTTTTGATGATAGAGTTGTATAGAGTCCCCAAAGTGCTTTCAGGTTATTTAACAGTTAAGTAATCTTGAATAATACAAGACAGAACATGTTGATGTCTGAAGGCATGTTAATTGCCAACTATGGATATTATTTTACTTACCAGATGATGGATAATTAACATACTGAAGTTATAAAGTGACGGGATTAAGAAAATATCAGAAAGAACTTCCACTAACTCCTGCCCTACAGAACTATAACTATATATAATTTAAATGACTTCATATGGAATATGTGGAAAACCTTTTCCATATAATAAAGGTGTATTTTATTCATTCAGATATCTTCCAGATTTTTTTTTTACCTTGTCGTCTTTTTTCCTACACAGAATTACTTAAAATAAGTCATTACGTCAGTGGTTCCCAGTCTTTGAGACTTCTACCTTTTGATAGATGTCCCCTAAACTTTCATGTTATGCTACTGTATGCCACAACACAGTTGCTACATTTTCTTTTGTTCTGTTTTCTGTTGTTTGGCTCCCTTTTGCGTTGCCTTTTCCTTTTGATGTTTTGCTAGTGTGCCTTGCTGTCAGTAGTATCCACTGTGTCAATTTAGAGGCGTAGTTCTATAGTATTGGTTTGGTTGGCCTAAAGCAGGTTATCTAGGGGTGATTTTCTTCAGAGCAGGTTACAGTATATGAGCTTCTCTTTTTTTTGAGTTCAGTATCAGAGGAAAAGGAGAAAAAGCAGAAACATGGAATGTCAGGGTACTGTGTGAGCCATTCAGGTTTTATACAGGTAAAATCTGTAGCCCCTAAGAGCCATTAAGAGAGCAAGGTGAGAAAGGCATTTTGGATTTCTACAGGTTGCTTTACTCTAAACCAGGGGTTTTCAACCTTTTTTAAGGAGTGTACCCCTTCTGGGTACGCTTCTGGTGGAGCAGGGGGAGGGTGTAAGCAGCCAGATGTAAAGTGGGGGGGGTGGCAGTGAGATGGTAGGGAGGGGCTTGCATGAGGCATGGAGTGGTGGGTGGCAGCAGTTGCATGTGAGCTGCCCCCCTTCCTGTGCCTGGTTGGCTGGGAGGTGCCTGTGCAGCCTGCAAAGGCTCCTTCCTGCTCCTGGAAGGCGGCAGCATGGGGTAGTGAGTGCTGCCCGCTGACACATACCCTTTAGCCCCTTGTTAAGTATCCCCAATGGCATACTTACTTACCCCTGCTTTAAACAACACTTTCAGGTGATCTGTGCAAGTCTTCTGTTTCATACCTTCTCATTAATCTGGGATTAGTAAATACACATGTAAATGTAAGTGATCTAATGTATGTTATCAACACTTAAATTTCCTTCCTTTCTTTTGATGTAATTTAGAAAAAAAACTGGAAGGCAAGATGATGGAAAGTAACCAATTATAACTGATGTTGTTATGTAACAATTCTCATATACTTCAACAAATTAGCCCAAAATAAGTTAAACAGTGTAGGGAAGTAATAGAAACATTTATTTCTGTCATAACCATAGCTTGTTGCCAGAGCCCAAAGGAATTGTCTTTTGGAAAATATGACTATGATTTTTCAGCCAACAAGTAGAAATGCTGTTTTTGACTAAGATAAGCAATAAAGACTTTACAGAAGAACAGGTCCTAGAAAATAATGTTGTATGGTGTACTCATCAATTAATTAATGAATAAAGGTAGTGTATTATTAAGGTCCTTGATCAAAAAGGGCAAACTGTGAAATTAAGGGAACTAGTTAGTGAAGTCAGCTGTACTGAAGAGCCCAATGATTTGATTTTGGAGAAGACCTGAAATATCTTTACGTCAAAGGTACAAAAATGTCTCAAATTTGTATTTCAAGCAGTGGGATGAAAACTTGTAGGGATGGGCTCCAGATTAACAGCATTAATTGTCACCTCAAAAAGAACTCTTGATCTAAGCAGGGAATCCACAGAGAATAGAAAAAGGAATGGATCAGCCAAGAAATGAATATCTTAGTGATGAGAAAGTATAGGAATAAACTGAGAAATTGCTAAAATAGCTGAGTTAGTCTTTGCAAAGAAATGAAAAGCAAACTATAGAAGGTTCTTTAGCTATATGCATAAAAAAGAGAATAAGGAAAAATGTGATGATTCTGTACAGTGAGGAGGGGCACTGCAATTAAAGAGAATCTTGGTATGGGCCAAAATTAAATGAATAATTTGCTTTAGTTTTTAATAAGGACAACAATATTGATTAAGGCACAGAGACAGGATGGCTAATAGGAATCGAGTATAAGGAAATGGAAACTGAAAATGGAAATCTGAATTTGGTATTACTAATTGGGGAAGGAAGAAATAAGCACATTGTTGATTCTTTTTTTCACTCTTGAAGCTTGGTTTGGTGTATTTGGTAGAAGTCAGATATACCGTATTTGCTGAAATACAAGATGAGGTTATTTTTTCCCAGTCAGCATGGGGTGGGGGGAGCCCCATCCATGTCTTATATCGCATACAAGGAAACCTCTTTAAATAAATAATCTATCAGTAAACTGCTGGCAATTGCTGTGCTCAGTAATGGAAACAACCTGAGGCTGATAAAATGCAGCTAGCACTGAGCATAACCATAAAACACATGGCTCATATTAGTTGAACATACTGATAGAGAATAGATTAGCACAGCCTATTTGAACAAGATGCATTGTCTTTTATTAAGATTGTGCCTGTTGCGCACAGTTCCCCTCAGTGCTGACTTTTTTTGCAGTCATGGTGAGCCACTACACTACATATGTTTTTATTTCCTCTTCACTCCCACAGCTGCACTGTGCCTTTCTTTCCCATTTCCAATGATTCTTGTTTCTTTACCAGCCTCAAATGTCTGACATACATCACCAACAGGGCCCAAACAATTGACCCAGAATCCCTCTGTTACTTCTGCTTTCAGCCTGACTGCATAGGATTAGTGTGGCCCTGCCCTTCATGAGGTGGAGCTGGGCCAGGTTGCCTTGCACCTTCAGTGGAGCTGGATCTGGTTCCCTTGTGTGGGGGGTATCTGGAGTACACACACGTGCTGTGCTGTGGGGTCGCCATGGCTTAAAACACTGTTGATTCTGTTTGGGCCCAGCCCACTGAATGATGCAGTAAATCATGAACCATCTGGCCCCAACTTAATGTTTGAGTGAGCTTCCTGGCAGGGAAAGGCCCATGATTGTAAAGGTGGTTGATACCCTGGCCAGGGAAAACCTCTTCGTGGGATGTCTATGATTGACTGCCAAGTTAAGACATGCTTGTTACTGACTATACATATTGCCCAGTTAAGCTGATAAGAAATGAATATTATTGAATATATGTATTTACATTTTGGCATTTGTCTTTCAATTTAATTGGTAAGTTAATTGTTTATTGAAGTTTTTGAATTTGGTATTGAATTGGCTTAATATTTAATTAGCAAGCAAGTTTGGACTGTTAATAAACATAAAAATAAAATGTGTAATTTGTACTAGTAGGGACAAAAGTGCTGCTTAAAAATGTGTGCTTACAGAGTACCTGTGCTAAAGCTTACAGCAGTTTCAAAACAACTAAAATGCATCAATGCTGGATGAATTAAGTTAATGGGTACCAGTAATAAGTTGCGTGTCTACAAGTTGCTATAGGTATGTTTATTTCAAGGTCATTGATTTCAGATTTGCTCATTTCCGTGTACTCAGGAAGAGCAGGGTCTGACAGTAAGGAGAAGGGGAAAAAAATTGGCAGGGGGTAGGCAAATGGAAGCTGACCCCTTCCCCCCCAGATTTATTTCCCCTGATGTAGCAGTGGAATGGGGATAAATTCAAGACAATCCTCCAGTAATCGGATTCAATACCTGGAAAATTATAAGAAATATATACATTTTCCATATATAGAATCTAATTGTTGAGGGGTCATTCTATATTCAGAGTTGTCTTAGATTTGAGTAAATATGGTAATTAGAAGTCCCTAAACCCAAATCTTTTGTTGTTTATTGTTCAGCATTTCAGTAATTCCTGTGAAGAGAGCAACAGTTGTATTTCTTTGCATACCTCCTGCCCCAGACTAAGGTACACACCTTGTTTTTGCAAAGTCAAAATGAAAGGAAAAAAAGACTTTTTCCCAGAGCCGTGACTGTATACAGCAGTGACAAAGCCTAATCTTCATCTTACTCACCCTCCCTTTCCTACTCAGATAACAGCTACAGTTTTAACCTTTTCACAACTGAAGTGTCAACAGCTTTTGACAGTTCAGTCAAAACTTGAAATTGTAGCTGTTGCTGAAGACTTGACTCCATGGGCAGACCTAGGATTTAAAAAAGAACTAAAAACAGCCTGCAGGGCTGTGAAATGAGAAGAGAGACCAGGAGTAGCTAACAGACTGCAAAATTACCAGACAAAGGATGGCTTTGATTAATGAACATTAAGAGCAAATATGAAGGAAAAGACCAGTGGAATGAAGAGCAATTAGCCGGAATCACATAAATTAGATGATGAGTCTTGAAATCAGTTTCATCCTTCCATCCAAAGTTTAAATCCAACTGCCTGGCAGCCACCAAGACACTTCTATTCAAGCAGTATTAAAGGATGAAACAATTTCAAAGCTGGGTGCAACCACACCCTCCTAGATCCTGCATTATCCACCTCTACATTCCCCTCCCCCTCCACCCTCCACACACACATCTGCCCCTGCTGGAGTCTTTCTCCCGCCATGCAGCTGCTGGCAGGAAGAGAAGGAAAAGGAACAACAACAATTTTATGGCATATCCATGCTTCTATTAGCAGAAAATCAGCTTCCCTGCTTAAGCCATGCACCCCAATTTTGGAAGGCCAACTTCTGGTAAACATATACATGTAGTACATGAGTACATGTGGTATCTGTGTTTTCCAGCCAAGTGTGCCTGCAATGCGATATAAAAATTATTGCCTGGTTGTAGCATACTTTTTGTCAATATCCTTGATACTTGCTTTTCTCTTTCCTGAGTACACTCTAAAAGATCTTCCCTGCTTTTTTGTATCATAATTATTTTAATATTTTCTTAGTGCTAGTAGTATGCTAATATCCTTCACAGAAAAAAAATGAGAATACAAAATTCCCATTCCAACTAGTATTGTTGTACAGTCTTTGTTTCCCTCTTTGAATTTCTCTTTAGCTAGTATCCCTGCATTTTTTTACCAACACCTTCATTCTGGATACTGTTCACTTATAAAAATAAAATTTGATTTTAAGAAATCCCATAGCATGAACATCTCGTATCAAGCACATCACGTGGTTTTTGGTTTGGTAACTTACTTTTGTTAACTTACTTTTCGCATTCTACCTCATATCTCCTTACTTAACCTTGTTTAGATTGTAAGTTCCTTGTTTTTTCACTGCATCTGTAGTGGTGCTTAACTAGCCCAGCAATATATCTGATTTATTTCTTATACCCAAGGAAAGCTGAATATGAGAAAAACTTGATCTCTGACTATAAGTAGGGGAAAGGTTTATTGAGAATGCTATGGCCTGACCTGTGTTACAGTTTTTACCTATTTGCTTCCATTTTTGTGAAGTTTTCAGAACTACCAGAGCTCTTTCTGATTTTTGGTCTATTCTTTCAGTGTAATTCATGTAGGCATACTTTTGCAAAGTCCCAGTTACTTTGATAAATGCTAGGTTACAAGATCAGGGTCTAGACTAGGGATTTTCAGCCAGGTTGCCAGGACATCCTGGAGTGCCTCAAGATCCTTTGAAGGGTGCCATGAGGTGTAAGGAGGCAAGTGCAAGCTTAGACTAGTTCGGTATTGCCAACCCCACCCACCATGCCAAAAATTATGAGACAAACTCTAAAAAAATCAAGATTGGCACATAAATCAGGAGATGCTATTTTTGAAGTGTGTGTAGGTTATTCGTGAAGGTGTTGGGACCATAGGGGTGGGGTTGGAGCCCAGGGAAGGAGGGTCCCCACACCCTGGCAGGATGCGGGGTACTGTGGGTCAGGAGTGAGAAGCAGCAGTGGGACTGGGCGGACTGTGCCTTGGAAGTAAGGAGCGCACATGCGCGCTCACACACACAGAGACCGCACCCAGCTGGTAAGTGGAGGGAAAGGGGCAGGAGGGGGGGGAAGGGAAAGGGGCAGGGAGGGAGATTGAAGCCCGTGCAGTGAGGGAGGGAGTGGGGCAGAAGCAGAGGCAGGGGTGGGTCATCCAGAGGTGCTGGTGGGGAGTGTGGCCATGCAGCCGCACCCCCCCCCCAGGAGAAGTGTTGGGGCATGTGTCCCCCACAGGCAGAGGCAGGCTGCCTTCTGTGGGCTCAGGGCCTACTGCTCTTGCCCTGGGGGCTCAGCTGTGACTCTAGAGTGCCTACTGCCACTGGGTGGGCAAGGGAAGTGTCATGTGGCCAGTGTGCCCTGTGTCCCCTGCCTGCCTAGTGGGCAGCAGTGCCATTGTGTGGTTGAGCTCCTGGTGCAAGGCAGCAGAGCCCCAGCCCACAGTCTGCCCCTGTCCCATGCAGGGCACATGCTGCCATGCTTCCCGGGGGTGGGGGTGCTGCTGGAAGGGGCTGTGCCCCTCCCCCCACACCTCTGGATAACCTGCCCCGGCCCTGGGACTCCATTTACCCCAGCCCCTGCTCCACTCCTTCCCTCAGTGTGTGGGGCCTTGATCTCCCCCTTCCCTCCACTTTCCAGCTGGGAATATCTGGAGATTTTAAGGTTGGATTGGGAGATTGCAAGTTGGAGTTATTTTGACTTTGAAATCCAAAGCCTTGTGATGGATTCGCAACAGTTGGCATTACTGGTAGTCTCTGCCTGACCACTGCCTAGCCCCTCTGCAAGCAGGTAAGCACTATAATATTTTTGTTTCTTAATTGCAGTACTGCTCAATTCACAAAAGTTGTGAAGGGATGCCTCAAGTCTAAAAACAGCTGAGAACCGCTGATCTAGACTAAGATAAATAGTATATGATGCTGATAAAAGAGGAATTTCTTGGTATAGACATAGTAATGATTTGATACATATCAACCTGTAACAAAATAGATATCATTATTTTATCTGAGTCATATAGTAAAGCATACCTAGGTGTGATGGATGAATCACCTCTTATCATTTTTGTCCCTTACCATTTTTTTAATTGCCCTAATCATTTTACAAGTTTTTATCCTGCAAGCTAGTAGGCTGACATTAAACAAATGTAAAATTTTATTTATGTATGCAATCACAAAGTCTCAAGTTTTGTTTGGGTACATATACCCCAAAAGTAATCCTTTTTCGTATAGGGGGTTTTATTGGTTTTTTCAGGTGCTTTGAGAACAAAAAAAAATTGCACTCTTTCTATGAGGAATAGTCAATAATTTACTAAGATGAGTCATGCTGTTCATGTTTCTAGAGTGAAGACTATTTAAGATGTTTCATGATCTTTAGACATGCTTGGAATTTAGATTACCTTACTTTCAGAACTTTTTTTCTGATTACAGGTATTTACTGTTCATTTAGTGTTTGCTGATACAGGTATTAGTGAAAATAAAATCTTAATTTAGAGAAATAGGAAGACATATTTGCATCTTTTCTGTTTGAATTTACAGCTATCAGTTAGTTGCTAGTATGTATTCTTGCAGTAAAATAACACATCTTTTAGCCCCAGCATGGCACAATAGAGTTTATTTTCTTCACTTGTTGTCTTAACTTCATAATTATACTAAACCACCTGGATTTGTTTTACATAGTGTTCAATGTTCTATCAGATTTGAAATTTTTGGGAGCAAATGCACGTATTTTACAATACTCAGTTTGTGTGTGTGCATCTGTGGGATGGATCCTCATGGAATATTTCTGCTTACAAAGTAAATGGGATAAATTATTCAGGTGATTAATGATTCAAAGTAGTTGTTCTAGTGGAGTTTAGAAACCTTTGATAACATGAAGAGAGTCTTAATTTTGAATCAGTTCCATTGAGCTAAATGTTGTTATCGTCATCTAACAGTTGCATGTAGGCTAGTGCCTTCAACCTTTTGTCTGCTTCTCTTTTGTTATATTATTGTTTCTTTTAAGAGGACCTAGAGTGGTGACAAACTATTTACATAATTTACGTTTACTTAGCCAATAACTAGCGGTTCACCAGTAAAGATTTTCTTAATCAATATTGACAGCGATGATTAACCAACCATATTGGCCGATACTGGTCCAAAACCTGAATTTAGTACTAGTGCATGGCATTTTAAACTGCTGACATAAACTGTTTTTTTGTTTTATGTTTATCATGCACCTATCACCTGGATGAGGGAGAAGAAATTGATGTCATATATCTTGACTTCAGAAAAGCTTTTGATCTGGTATCCCATGATCACCTCTTGGCCAAACTG
>NW_017728947.1:88214032-88215583 GCF_001723895.1 Crocodylus porosus | reverse complement strand
ATGTCTATGAAATCTGTGAAATCTATGAAATGCACATGCCTCCTGCCTGCTGCAGCCCTCCGTGAGGAAGGTGGTGACTGCCTTATTCCCACAGGTTCCCCCTTGCCCATGGCTTGTACCTGCTCTCTGCGCAGCCTGTGCTGCCATCCTGGGTGGGCAGGGCAAGCAAGTGCCCCTACTAATACCCTGTTGTATAAACTGTGTATTCATGAACATAATTGGTCATACTCGTGTTAAATCTAGTGTTCTGTTACTTAATGAAGATGCATTAATGTATACTGCAATAAGGTGTATTGGGTTATTCTCATGACCTTAAGGTTTTTCCTGCTTAACATTGTAGGGCCCCCTAAAAGCCCAATGTAAAGGAACCAAGTATTTAATTCCTATTGAAAGTAAATGTGATCTAAGCATTTTGTACTTTCTGCATCCCTAGAAATATCTCAGCTCTTAATTAACAATTCTGAGAGGAAAAGCGTTATTTTTGAAACACAGAACTTACTGGGAACATTTTAAACTGAGTAATATCACTTTTGGTTTCAGAGCAGTAATTCAATAGTATAAATATATCTTTTATCATGGAAAATTGGATGTTTGTTTTTCTGTACTTTACCGATGTTTTCCAATTGGCTTTTGTAAAATTTTCAACTGTTAAGTATGTGTGGACCCATGCCTTACAGGAGGCATGGTCAGCCGAACTTGTGGCACAGGCAACTTCTGTAAGTGGCACGCAGCAGGTTGGGTAGGAGTCAAGCAGCCTGGTGGCAGATAGGGCAGGGAGAGAAAGCAGAGCAGTGGATCAGGCAAGAAGCAGAAAGCAGAGGATCAGGAGCAAAGGGCAGGAAGCAAAAAGCTGAGTAGCAGATCAGGTAGGCAGCACAGGGCAGGGAGTCTTACTGAGTACAGCCAGGCCCCTTACTTCCTGAGTGAGGACTGCCTTGCAGACTGCTAACCAGTTTTGGAGGGAGAAGCTACTTGTTAGAGCTGGTTGGTAAAGAGAAACATAGAGTCCTGTGCTCAACCACTGCTAACTTTTTTTCATCTCTCCACAACTGCCTGTCTGACCCGGGGACGACAGCCCCTTTTCTTGTGTGTGGATGTGCCATTTCATCCCTGGTTCTTCAGTTTCCCTTGGAATAGTGGGCTGCCTTCCCCTAACTGCACTTTCATTCTATTTTTCCCTTCACATTTAGTTTGCCTGAACATTTTCTAGACCATTTCCTTGTATCCCCATTATTGCCTCCTAATACCTGAGACACCAAGTCTTGACTTGTTGGGGACCCTGTTCAAGCCATGCATGAGGCTTCTGCTCTGGTAACTTTGCCCGTGGAGGGAAGGTGTGACAAAAGGGCATCCTTACCATTGCTGTCTTCCATCAGCTTGCCTCTCCATCCGGCGCTGAGATCCTCATCACTAATATAGGAAGGGACTCTACTGTCATAGTTTCATAGTTTCATAGTAGCTAGAGTCGGAAGGGACTTAGGTAGATCATCTAGTCCGACCCCCTGCCTTGGCAGGAAAGAGCACCGGGGTCAGATGACCCCGGCAAGGTGC
>NW_017728947.1:88192967-88212797 GCF_001723895.1 Crocodylus porosus | reverse complement strand
TCATCTGGTGTGATGACTAAGTTGCCCATCGTGTCCTGCAGGGGCCCCACATTACCCGGGACCCTCTTTTTACCCCCTATGTCGTAAGTACTGCTGAAGCTACCATCTCTGATGCATTCTTATATGGTAGAAAGGACTAGGGTAAGAAAAAGAGCAAAGACACTGCCTGAAAGCCTCTAACTGCAGTTGTTGTCACTACCCAGGTTACACAATTGGCAGTACTGCTTTCCCCTAGCATGCCTTCCATAAATTCTGGGGGTACCAGTTCTCCAGTTGCTGAGTCATATGCCCAGGGAACTGCAGCTCTTCTTAATCTTCCAGCATCACCATCAGCTGTAGCTCCAACATTTCAACCATTGCCTCTTCCCACATGTGTAGCAGTCTTTTCTACCCGAACCAGGAACCGTAGTATCTCCTCCCTCCTAATGGCCATCTTTCCTCGCATTAAAATCTACATCCCAGCAAAGGTGGAACAGTAGGGTCCTCTACACCACAGTTCCAGCCTTGGAGAGATATGGAATGCTATCTTTGTTCTGTCACTGGAGACAGCTGCTAAAAAGTTCCTGGAGGGAGACATCTTGCTGTGGAATGCCATGAGATTTGTCTCATTAGTCTCCTCCTGGTACTAACCAAGAGAATTATATATGAGATTAGATGGGTGAGACTCTAATGGGTTTCTTTAGCTCTTTGGTCTATTTATTTTCCCTTGTTACCTCATTATCTAGTCAGATTTCCTTTGGGTGGCATCCACCAGTTCCTGAATGCCTTTGAGAAACTGTGTCCTCTCCCAAGTTGTCTTCAATGTTCTCTTCATTGGCTTGCTTATGAAAATATGACTGCACTTCTGCTCCTGTTTTCTTGTTCTTTATTGCCTACCTTTCCAGCACAATGGGGCAGACCTTTAGTTTTGGTCTACTTTAGAATTATTCTAAGTAGGTTCTCACTTTTCAGCATGTTGCAACAAATGAGTTGGGTGATGAGTGGAAAAATATTAATTGATCATGGAATTAAAAGATTTTCCCCATGCCTTAATTAAGGCTGCCCAAGTATTTTTGGCAATTCGGAAGTGTTGGAGTGTGCATTCTGAATAAACTTGTAATATAATTGTTTGTGTGGAATTTAAAAAAAAAATTTTTTTAAAGAAACAAAAAACATTTAATTGTGTAATGAGATATTGGCATCCACATACATCTCCTGCAAGACTGAAACCTTTACATTTACCACAGTGAATTCATTCACTTGTGCTAATAGAGTAACTGGTAACAACATTAAGTTGTCATTTTCTTTGTAGACCAGAACTAGTAGAGGATGAGAGAGAGAGTTTACCATTGGCTGAAAATAGAAGAATGGTGTGACTCTAAAATTATGTATTTCATTCCATGCTCAAGATGAAATATTCTACCCACTTTAGTCAACTATGTCTCTTTCTGACCCCATCCCTTCAATTTGTACCTCTCTGAGGCTCACACTACATGTTACAGTTATTATGCAAATAACAGACCAGCTACATGTGCGAAGTACCTATCACACTATTAAAAGCTCCAACCAGCTATAAAGTTAGGCCTTGAAAACATGTACAGGCAACCCTGTGTAACATTGTTTCACTTAGTGCTATTTCACTATAACGCTTATTTTAAATTGATACCTGATTTCACTTAGTGCTCAGTGAGTTGCGTGAACAACACTCACAGTCACCATCTTAGGTCATTAAAAACATTTGCGGTTGCCATCTTGGGTCATCAAATACTTTCAGGTTTGCTTAATTCTCGGTTTTTCAGGAACCAATTAAGAGCGTTAAGTGGAGGTTGCCTATACTAATTTTATAGCTGGTTGCTATCCAGCTTTAATTTGCACACGTAGTAAGGAATACATTGTCTGATAGCAATCTGCTGGTCCTCCAGCACCCCAGGGCACGTTGTTCCATCTCCAGTATAAATTCTGAAAACTGTGTGCTTGCTGCTGTCTTGCTACCCAAGATACCCAGTCTGCACTGTGGCCAGGCAGTGTGTCCCTGGCTCCCTGCATGCATGGGGGAAGGAGGAAAGGATTCCATGCCTCCATCCCACTTGCTGCTGCTGACCTGGGCTCTGTTCCAGCCAGGTAGGGTGTCTCCAGTGCCATGTGTATGTGGGGTGAAGTAGGGAGAGGATTTCCACTCCTCCCCTCTTCCCTGCCCAGCTTGCTTCCTGGGGAGACACCAGAGGTTCAAGGGGATGACTCTTTAGTACAGGGGCAGGCAAAATACAGCCCGTGGGCCAGATCTGGCCTGCCAGGCCATTCTGTTTGGCCTTCAGGGCCCCTAAAAAAAAATTTAGAAACTTAATATTTATCTGCTCCTGGCTGTCTGTCAAGAATGACAGGAGCCAGGGGCAGTAGGATCCAGGAGAAGCCAGCAAGACCCAGCAGTCCAGCTCTGTCCCACCCAGAAGCCTCTGCTTAGTAGAGGCTTATAGCCTGAGACCATTGGGATGCCTCCCTGTCCTCTCTTCACCCCTCATGCTTGTCTTGTCCCTTTGTTCTTCTCTTCTCACAACTAGTTTGTGATCTCAGTCTCTTTGTCCAAATGTTACAATAAATTTTAACTGTGGATGAGAGGAGATTGATGACCAGTGAGACCATTCCAGTCACACCTCAGAAGCTTTATTAGGATACGCAATAGCAATTGCTTATGTAGCCTTGGATTCAGGGAAGAAATAGGTCTGCTGGCCAGGCTTGTCTGTTCCCCTGGGGACTACAGTTGGTGTGCTGAACTTCAGAGAAGTCCAAGGTTTTTTTTAGCCTATGTCCAGTATTTATAATTGGCCCTTTCATATTCTAATAAATGGTCTCAGAATGGTTTTATTTAAATGCATTTGTTTTACTGTAACTTTTAGAACCAGACTGAACTCTTATCAGCTCGGAGGGCTTGGGAAAGTTCAAAGGGATGACTTCTTCTCTTTTCTTAACACTGACCTAGTTACTTCTTTGCTCTAGTTTATGGTCTTCTGACAAGGTTGTTTTGATTCTACAAATCATCTAAGCATTTTATTAAAAATACATCTATTATAACAAAATAACATTTTTAATACATTTGCTCACACACTACTTGTAATATTTTAAGTTAAAGCTAGAATATAATATACTGGTTAATTATGTTTTATTAGACCTGTTGATGGCATTTATGAGACATACTTTGCCAGTAAGTTTCACAGATATTTGCTAAATCTAGAAAAACAGTAATACTCAGGGATCTTGGGTTCTACTCCTGATTTGTGAGGGTGTTGTTCTTGTGGGCATGGGTTCTCTTGGCCTACTTTTCTCCAAACTTCACCCCACCTCCCCAACCCTCTTCAGGCTGTTCCAGGATTGTCTCTTCCTCACCGCTTGGTCATTTTCCTCACCTATCTAATCCGTCTCCATTTTTAGACTTCTGCCCCAGTCACAGTTTCTCTGCCCAATAAGTCCCTTGTCACTAACCCCAAACTTCCCTCCCACCCCAACTTTTGCTTCCAACTCCTTGCCTTGTCATTCACAATCTTCTTTCCCACCCTGGTCCAGTTCTGTACAGATCCCAACTACAGTATCATGTTTCTTTTACTTGGTGGCCTACAATTATCACTTTCATACTATGTTTCCTGTTCCCACAGGCTTTCAGTTCTTGTCTTCTTCTCTAGACTTCTCAGCTGATACCATGGTTCCTTTTCCTGGTTTCTTTACCCAGTTAAGTCCATTTCTCCCCCTGCACCACTAGTCAGTTTTGTCTTCCCCTCATCCTCTTGGGTTACCAGTCTTGTTCTCTTTGCATTTCCTTCAAGGCTCTTAGACACAATCCTTGTTTCCATACCTAACTCCCAGACTAATCCCTTGGCCTATCCTATTCTATCCTATCCTAGTTTCTACCTAATGCCTTTCTTCCATTCCCAGTCTCTAACCTCCAGGCTGTATATCTCTGTCTGCTCCCCTGGTCTTTCCTTGCAATCCTTTGTGGCCGGCTGAGGTTCCCCTGCATTTGATTTGGGAAGCTTCCTTCTCTGTGCTGTCTATTTGCCAACAAGGGGATTCAGGATTCCTATTCTCAATTTTAGTGCTTGCTCCTGTGATTCAGAACAGCCAGAATCTGACACTATAAGAAAAGTCTGGGTTCACCCCTGCAGTCCATGTAGAAGGTGTATGAAGTTTGAGCATACTTAGTGTGGATGGAATCCTTGGATATTTTGCCTGTTAAGATCTAACAACTCGTAACTGAACATGTTTAAACTCCTGCTCTCTCTCCCTCAGAGGCTTATAATTTGCCCAGATAAAAGGCAGATTTTGATGGAGACAGCAAAAGGACATCGACTTTTTCCCCCCAATACTGAATGTCTATTTTTTCTAGCTTTGTTTTGTTCAATGGCTGAACCATTTTGGCTTTAATTTTCCAGAAGAATACAGCTTGAGGGATGCTTGGCATGGAACATTTCAACTTAAAGGTTTAAAGTTTGGTTAAGTTGTAAACAGGTGAAAACAGTAATATAAAATTTACGGCAACCTTAATAGCAGGCAGTGTTATCATGTCTATCTACAATATGACTATTTAATCTCTTGCTGTTCTTCTGAAATGCATTGAAATCTCCGTTTCCCTTCTCTCTCTTTTTTTTTTTTTTTTTTTTTTCCAAAGCCTATGGAAAAGTGTTCTTAGTGAGGAAAGTAAGTGGCCATGACGCTGGAAAGCTTTATGCCATGAAAGTATTGAAAAAAGCAACAATAGTTCAAAAAGCCAAAACAACTGAGCATACAAGGACGGAACGACAGGTACTGGAACATATTAGGCAATCGCCATTTTTGGTCACATTGCACTATGCTTTCCAGACAGACACAAAGCTTCATCTCATTTTAGGTAAGTGTTTTCCTTGATTCAGTCTATTGATGATTTTTTATATTATTTATTAACATTCTATAGTTTTTTGGTGTTGTCTTGTGCTTTTGTTGGTTACATACTTGAGAAGTAATATGCAAAATAGTGTATCATTTTGCTTCCCTTTAATGGAGGTTTTTTTTGAACTTTAATAATTTGTTCATTTTATTTTTTTTAATTATGAATGACTCTCACATGGCATAATTTCTTATGATCACAAGAAATAAGTATAGATGCAAAAATAAGATATATTTTTGAACAGTTGGAATTTTGGATCATTTCTTGATCTTGACCCAGGATTGGATTTCATTTTTTTCCCCTGCAAAATTTAGGATTTTTTTTCTTTTGTTTTCATCAATATTTGGGAAGGAGCTCTTACTTATATGAATGATATCCACATGTAAATACCATAGTCACAGACGAAAAGCTCATTTGGCACTACATTTGTATGTTTGGGACTGAGGAATTTATTAAATCATGATAATGTTGTCTTGAGCAACGGGTAAGAGGGAAGTGGAACTGAGAAGCAGCAGAAAGGCTCCTTGTTTGCAGTAACATATGTTTAAACCTAAGAACACATAACAAAGTGTCTGTGTTGTCATGAGACTTTGGAACATGAAGGTATCTTTTCACAAAGACAGTCTCCTCTGCATTGGCCAGATATTTATCCACAATTCAAATAGTAAAGATATGGACTCATTTCAATGGATACAGATATTTGTAAGTAAGCTATAAAAGGACAGAAGACACCCCACGGTGTTTATACACGTGCTTTGGGAGTGTGTGTGGGGGAGTGCTTTGATTAGAGTGGTCCCAGGAGTCACTCTAATTAAAGCTCCTAGAACGTCTCGTGTATCAGTGTCCCTGTGCTTCAAAATGGCAGCAGGAGCGCTTTATCTAAAGTTCATCAAACGCTCTTTAGATAAAGCCCTCCCTTTGTCATTTTGAAGTTCAGGGACACTGATACATGACACATGAGAAGCTGCTGGAGCTTGGTAATTCCCATGCTCCAGCACTCTGTTAATTGAGTCTGCTCTGATGTGCTGGATTTAGAGTTTATTGGAGCAGCCTCCCTGCTCGTGTACTACATAGGCAGTGTCCTAAACTAACTTGTTCAGACAGTCATGAGCTTTTGTAGGCCAGAGAAAGGAATTAGACAACTTAATAGAAGATGGGTCCCTTCTACATATGCAGGTAAAGATGCAGTGGGATCTAATGTGTGATCCACACAGTTGTGCCTCCTGCTATGCTACATGCGTGTGGCAGGTGGTGCAATTGTGGGATTGCACATTAGATCCCATTGCACCTTTATTAGTGGTGCAGAGGAGCTTGATCCCAGGCTCTCCCTGAACCAGCAAGAAGCAAGCTTCCATGGCTGGGAGCCCCACGTACCCCACTTGAGTGGTTTCCAGCTGGAGAAGTCCCTATACATCCTCAGGACAGGGGGATTGTGATTCCCCCCTACTCAAGTGTGTATAAAACCCCTGGGATGGGGAGATCACCACTGCAGCAATACCACCAGCCTCAGGGAAACTCCTGGGGCACCCACACCCCTAGGGCAGCAGGATCACTGTAGCAATAATCCTCTGACCCTGAGGGTTTCCCACACCTCTGGACTGGGGAAAAAAATCACCGTGTGGCTACCCTCTGGGTGTTCCACATCTGTGAGCCCTGGGGATGGTGGCAGGTGCAGCCTCCAGGGTCCAGGGATTTCATGCTGGGCAAAGTGAACCCCTGTGATTGGAAGCCCTGTCAGCTGTTGGGACTCCCAGCTGCAAGGGAGACCCTGCTACATGTTTAAATTAAAGCTTGATAGCAACCAACTGTAGAGTTAATGCACTTTTTTTTTAGGTTAACTTTGTAGCTGGTTGGAGCTTTTTTTATTGTGTGATAGCTACTTTGCACGTGTAGCCGGTCTCCAGATAATTGCACAACTACCCAGGTAAATGTGCAATACCCATACTGTGTAGAGAGGACCTAAGGTGCTTCCCCTATCCTGCCTTCTCTCTAATTATTAAAAAAGTTATCCATTACTTCTAGTCTGTGTTTTCTGTCTCTAAGGCAGTTTCTAACCTGTGACTTCAAATCGCATCACTATTTAATTTTTTTCAATAGGTTGTTATAAGGGCAGTATAATGAAATGCTGTATATTTATACTAGCATCTCACTAAATTCTTAGGTTTCAGAACTCTTTAGGTATATGCCATTTGGGTCTGATTTTTTTTTAATATGTTTTTTTTGCAACACTCTGAGACCTGCCATCTTTGTCAGTCGTCTTTTTATTTATTTATTTATTTATCAGAAAATAATAGGAAAAAAAATAAGGTACCTCCCCAATATACTCTATGAAGGCCTACACAATAAGCTTATGCCTCTCTAAACCAGTTATTCTCTAAAGTGCTACTCTCCCCTTTCTGCCCCGACATCAAACTAACATGACTAACTACTAGTTAGCTGTGCGAAATCAACAGGTGTTTTGTTTCGATGCATTTTGAGCTCAAAGCAGCAAAATCCAAATGAAACAAAAGGCTTTGAAAAACCTTTGAAGTGATATGAAAGCACTTGAAGTGTTTCAATCTTTAAAGCAGCCTGGTGGTGGGAGGCAAGGGAGAGTCAGGGCTGCTCTCAGAGTGACTCCGTCAACCCCACAGAGCTCAGCCTGGTGGCAGGAGAGCCAGTGGTGGAGTCGCTTCAAGCTCAGCCCTGGCCAGTGGCTCTCCACAGGGCTGTGGAGCCTTCTGCCACTGGGCTCTGCTCGCCAGGGCTGTGCTCTGAGTGGCTTTTCCACTGGCTCTCCTGCCGGCAGGCTGAGCTCCATGGAGCGCTGGTACAGCTGCTCAGAGTGCAGCCCAGCGGCAGGAGGTGGGGTGACGCAGGGCTATGTTCCAAGCAGCTCTGCCAGCCTCACGGAGCTCAACCTGCCTTCCCAGCAGTGCCGGACTCCTCCCAGGGGCCCCAGATCTGCATGTGGGATGACAGGCCGCTGCTGCTGCCTAGGGCCAGTGGCAGCAGCAGTCTTCCTGGTAGTGGGTGCGAACTATGGCCAGCGTTGATCTCAGGCAGCAGCAGAAGCCTCCTGTCATCCTGCGCACTGATCTGGGGGCTTGCATCCCCAGGAGGAGTCTGGCACAGCCCCACATCCCTCCTGGGAGTGTGGGCCCCCAGATCTGCATGTGGGATGACAGCAGGCTGCTGCTGCCAGCAAGTGATAAAAGTTTTGCTCTCGACAACTTGAGGTGCAGTTTCCCAGAAACTCCTGCACGCATCTCCTTGAAACTTGGCAAGCTTTATTTTGTCAGAATGGGCTACCATCCCTGCGATATTCATCCGAATCAGGCAATAAATGACAAAATTATAGGCATTTGCACGATTCCCCATTATAGTCTATGGACGAAACAGCAAAACAGTTTTGATAAAATGAAACGGAACAGTGCTTTGAAACGATACAATGAAACGGAACAGTGCTGTTTCGCACAGCCCTACTAACTACCTCCCCCTACTTTTTAATAATTAAAAAGGTTAACAACAGTATCCCTGAAATACTGTGTTAGGGCTAGTGATGTTTAAATGACCAAAAAAAGCACGAAATGTTCAGATTTAGGTTATTTAGAGTAGTTTTTAAGATAATTTTAGGAAGAAGGAAACAGTTTTACAAAACTGATATATTAATATTTAATTTGAGTTTTCCAACTGTCTAGAGATCTATCTCTACTGTTTCTCCAATCCTGTTTGTCTTTTGGTTTCCTTCTCTAGCAGATAACTGTAAAATAGGAGAGAGAGAGAATTGAATAAATGCATTTATTTATTTATATAGTTGCCTTGGATCCTCAGAAAGTTCTTTAAGGCAGTGGTTTCTTAAGAATATCACTCAGATCTTGTTGGCATCAGGATCCATGAATGCACAAATCCATGAATCTATCTGCAGAAGTAGTATTTTCAAAAACACTCCAGTGTTAATTATGTTGGATCAGAGTTGTTACTCTTCAGGTGTAGAACTTGGAAAGTATATAGAATTAGGGAGCTGGTAGATGGTCCCTGAAACTTAACTAGCTGTAGGGCAAGGGTGGGCAATTATTTCAGCTGGCAGGCCATTTAATTTTGGGGACCTGATGAGGGCCACATTAATCTGTTGCTCCCTCTGTCACTTGCTCTTCTAATGCTGCATGGGTGGCAGCATTAGAACCTGTTGGCAGTGTCCCCACTGATGCCTGCCCAGCATGGCAGCAGCTCCTACCTGGGCCCATGGCTGAGTAAACTTCAGCTTCAGCCAGGTTTGGAGCGCAGGAGAGACAGACAGCTGCCTGCCCAGTGCAAAAGCAGCTCCTGCCTCTGGGTCCATGTCTGACACTGGATTGGGTGTAGTGGAGCTCTGTTCCTCTGCGCTATTTTGTCTCCCTTTCCTAGTTATGAGTCACCATCCAAAATACTGTATTCGGTATGAATGGTGTGTGTGCTCAGTAGCAGGTGAGATGACAGTTGCTTCTAGTATATTCTGCCAGCAGAGTTCTCCTGCAGTCATGGGAAAGAGCAGAGGAACAGCCTTTCCAAGTCATCCTTGTATTATGTAGTTTTCTGTTGATTTTTCCAGCATAATGTGGAATGGATAACCTTATTTTTCATCCACATTTTATGAATTTGGAAATGTATTTATAAATGTTACACCTGTATTTCTTTTCCAAGTCTCTCGGCAAATAATGGAAAGACTAATTTTTTTAAAAGGACATTTTTTAATAATTTGCTTTGTGTTTATGAAATACCAACAGTTTTAGTACTTCTAAACTGGTATATGAATTACTGGCTAACTGACAGGGAACAGTAAATTTGGGTTTTATAAGTTTTTCACATTCTTTCATTGAGTTGAAATGCTAGAACACACAATAAGATGCTTTTATTATATTTAACTGTATTTTATCTCAGAACACTTTTGTTTTTCTTAAAAATGCTAAATTGCCAGTCAGAGTTCAGCAACAAAAAAGTTTTTAAAAAATTCCATCATTAAGGAAAGTGAAATCACTCAATTCTCTATTTTACCTTATAGACTACATAAATGGAGGAGAACTTTTTACTCACCTTTCACAAAGAGAGAGATTTACAGAAAATGAGGTGCAGATATACATTGGAGAAATTGTATTGGCACTTGAACACCTACACAAGGTAAAGCATTTTTTCCAGTAGGACTTTCTTGAAAGAAATAATCTGTATTTTTTTCACAATTAAAAACCAAGAAGAGCTTCAAGGTTCTTTCTTTTTTTAGAAGTTTTTTAATAAGTGTGTTATTACATACACTAGAATTAAGTGTGAATTATTTAATTAATTATGAATACTTTCCCCTTTTATCTATCCAGCTGTACTGTTCCTTCACACTAGAATACTCAGGGTAGTCTCTACAACTGGAACCAGCATTTGTTAATTTAGCAGTGGTTTCTTACTTTCTGAATTTCTTGGTTTCTAACAGTACCATACTTACCTGACCTCTTGGTCAGGTTAGGGTTGAAAGCCTGCTACCACTACGACTATAAGTGGCTCAACCTGTACTGATCAGTGCCGAGTGCTGGGCAGTAGTTACTTAACCTGGCAACCTCAGGAAGTGCCAACAGCTTTGGGCGGATGATTGCCTGACGAGGCTAGTGAAACTCTTGATGGAGGAAGTGCCATCAAAAGGTGGACGAGCATAATCACTCAGTGATTTTGCCAACAGTATCCACAGAGGGCAAATTGGGGTCACCAGCCATGGCTGGCAACCAGTCTAGGAGTGGAGCCCTGAAAGGCAGGCAGATGGAAGACCTCCTTTGCACTGGCAACTCCTGCAGTGTAGATGGTTTCAAACGTATAGACTTCCTTCCTTCAGACCAGACCAGTGAAGCTGAGAGGAGGACACTGATAAAGGGCAAAGTAACAGGCTCTTGCAGCCACACCACATGGAGCGGATACTCCATCCTTGCTGGCAGCATTGACACAACATGGGAAGTGGGAGCTATGAGTTATAAGCTCTCACTTGTTTGGCATAAAGGAGGGCACCATGGGTCACCTTCAATGGTGGGAGGAATCATCATGTTCCACTGGTGAGCTATGACCTGCCATAATGCCGGACACCCCCTGGACCACTAGGTCTGCCTGCCTGTCTGTCTGTCTCATTGGGTGCACGGGTCTACGCCAAAAGCTGAAAAGCAGATGGAAACCTCACACCCAGCAAAGATGAGAAACCAAGAACTTTTTGGTCTGGAAGATGGAATGTCAGGACCATGTGTCCTGGTTTGACAAATGATGATAACCTACAGTACATGAGCAGCATACAGAAGTCGGTCTTGATTTGACTGTGAGCTATACCAACTCAATGTTGACATTGCAGCACTCCAGGAAACAAGACTTGTAGATGCTGGTTCCAGTCAAGTACCCTTTTTTGGCAAGGTAAAAGCACTGAAGTAAACCGTCTGCACAGTGTTGGTTTCGCTGTGAGTAATAAGCTGGTAAAGCTTATAGAAATACCCACTGGGAAGTCAGAGCACATCATCTTACTTAGATTTCAGACTACCTTTAGTTCTGTGAACATTGTCAGTGCTTGTGTACCAGCACTCAACTCCAGCCTTGAGGAGAAGGATAAATTTTACATCACTGTACACCAAGTCATCAGAGGAATATTATCAATCAAAGGACTGTTCCTCCTTGGAGACTTCAGTGCAAAATTTGGCACAGACAACAACTCATAGCCAGATTGCCTAGGACATTTTGACATCAGCAACATGAATGAGAATGGCCAATGACTTCTTGAATTTGGTGCCTAAAAAAAACCTGCATTATCCATTTATATTTTGCTGGAAAAGATCACCAAAAAGTGTCATGGCGACATCCATGATTACACCACTGGCACCAATTAGACCTTGTTGTTATTATTAGGAGGAAAGACCTACCTCCAGTGCAGAAGACCCGCATGTTCTACAGTGCCAGTTGTGACACTGACCACTCCCTGATCATTAGTAGAGTAAAGATTACAGCTAAGAAATTACTAGAGGTGCACCAGTATATCAGTCCATTAGAGTAGCATTGATTAAAAGGAAAATTGACATTATTGGCAATCTGCTTTTTTTTGGCCAATAATGCCACTGATAAATGCCACGTGCGTGCATGTGGCTGCAGACTCCCAGCATTGCCATTACCCATCCCTGCCCTTGCCCTGCACATGAATCTGGGGGGCACATGCCCCCCATGTCACCTCTGGGGGTGCATGCAGAAGTAGGAAGCCCCCCCTTTCCTGACCTGCCCTATGCTCCCTGAATGAGCCTGTGCCCCGCCCTGCCCCCGCTAGGCAGCACTTGCCCTTGCCCCAGCCCCACTTTTTTCCTCACCGTGGGGACCTCAATATGCACCCCCCCACATCCCTTCCCCATCACAGACTTACTGGCTAGACATTGCTCTCCACACTACTGGGCTGCATATTGTCTATTGGATCAGTATCAGCCAATATGGCTGGTTAATAATCCGTCATCGGTGTTGGTCAAAAAAGTCTTTATCGGTGCACCCCTAGAAACTACATGGAGCAAAACTGATGAGCAAGCCCCAAAATCAGTACCATTAACACTAAGAACCAGAGGAAGTGCCGAAAGTTTGTGAAGGCTTTTGAACTCAGCATGTTTGGCAGAGGAAATTTGGGAAGGTATAAGAACCACAATCTATGAAACAGCTAAAGCTATGTTTGGGGAAGAGAGACCATCCAAGAAGGACTTTAAAAAACAAACAAAAAAAAAACCCCAGAACTATTATCTCTCATCATCATCAAGAACACAGCCTATCTGGAAGCCAACAGTGAGCACCAAAGCAAGACTTTGACATGCAAAAAGTGAGGGACAGGTAGCAACCAGATACTGTGCAAATTACTAAAGGACTAAATTCTGTGAAGAGATGGACAGCCTCAGACACAGGAAACCTACAAGTCATGTATGATGGTCTGAAGAAAGCTGTAGGCCTTACCATCAACAAGATTGCCCCTCTCAAATTGCTCAGTGGTGAAGCTATTACAGATAGAAGCAAGCAGATGTCTCATTGGGTTGAACACTACTCAGAGCTGTACTCACAAGAAAGAAACATCACCAGTGAATCACTGGACCAAATACCAACTCTACAGGTCATGCCAGAGTTAGACATGGAGCTCACTGTAGAAGAGCTAAGCAAGGCCATTGATTCATTATCAAGTGGCAAGGCTCCTGGAAAAGATGGCATCCCAGAAGAAATTCTCAAGTGCAGGAAAGAAAGTCTACTACCATATCTTCATCAGCCACTACTCAAATGCTGGAAAGAGGGTGAGGTACCACAAGACATGCATGATGCAAACATCAAACTTTGTATAAAAATAAAGGGAAGAAGGGCAACTGCAGCAACTAGAGAAATGTCTCGCTACTAAGTACATCAGGAAAAGCTTTTGCAGGGGTCATCTTGGTGCACCTATAACAGCTGGTGAGTCGTGTCTACGCTGAATCTCAATGTGGATTCATGGCCAGAAGATCAACCATAGACATGATATTTTCCCTGCATCAACTTCAAGAAAAGTGCAGAGAACAAAACTGACCACTGTACATTGTTTTTGTAGATCTAACCAAAACATTTGACATGGTCAGCAGAGCAGGCCTGTTTGCAGTCCTAGAAAAGATAGGATGCTCACCAATCCTATCAAGTCTTATATGTTCTGTGACAACATGAAAGCAACTGTTCAGTTTGATGGGTCCACTTAGGACAGCTTAGAAATGAAAAGTGGAGTGAAGCAAGGATGTGGTCTTGCCCCTATGCTTTCTGGACTGTTCTTCTCAGTACTCCTGAACTGTGAATTTAAAGATCTGGAAGGTGGAATGTACTTTCACACAAGATTGGATGGGAAACTCTTCAACCTGTCGTGACTCAAGGCAAAAACTAGAAGTTAGAAAGGTGCTTATCAGGGAGCTTCTGTTTGCTGATAGTGCTGCCCTTATAGCCCACAAAGACATACTACAAGAACTCATGGATTGCCTTTCAAGAGCTTGTCAGGCATTTGCTCTCACTATCAGCATAAAGAAAACAGTTGTACTAGGACAGGGAGTTCTACAAGATCAATCAATCACCCTTCCTGAGAAACAGCTAGAAATAATCCAGAAGTTCAGCTGCTTAGGTTCCACAGTGACCACTAATCTCTCACTGGATGAAGAACTTAATGTTCACATTGGAAAGGCTGCTATCACCTCCAGCATACTAAAAGAGCATGGAACAACTCAAAGCTTACCATCAAGACCAAAAAGCTAGTGTACAATGCTTGCATGCTCAGCACTCTGATATATGGTGAGGAAACATAGACAACTTATTTATGTACACCAAGAGAAAAGGTTAAACAGCTTCTTCCTGCGCTGTTTATGCTGCATACTCAACATTAAATGGCAAGATAAAATTACCAATGCAGAGGTTCTTCAAAGGGCAAATTTACCAATTATGACAGCCCTACTTAGAGACTGCTGTGCTGGCTAGGCCATCTGAGTAGATTGGAAGATGCACATATACCCAAGGACATGCTATACAGGAAATTATCAGAGGGAACAAGAGCAATCAGACACCCCAAGCTTTGCTATAAAGACGCATGCAAGTGAGATATGAAGGCATCTGGAATTTATCCTGACCAATGGGAAACCTTGGCAAGCAATCAGAATAAGTGGTATCACCAGAGCATTAGAGTCTGACAGAAATTGGCTCCAACAGCTTGAAGAGTCAGTAGGAAGCAAGCAGCTCTCAAACAACCCAACTGTGGCATATTCATTTGGAACTACTGCCACAGATCATGCAAATCTCAGATTCAACTATTCAGTCACATGAGACACTGCAAACCATCTACATCATAGGCTGCAATTTCTGCTGTCTCTCACAGATGAAAGGGTGCTATAAATACCTAAATACAAGACAACTTCAAATTTAAAATGACCACCACCACCCAAAACTAGATTCCAGACACAGAAAATTTATACATTTGTTACAATTTTCCATATCTCAAATCTAAGTTTTGAAGGATTGTCTTTAATTCATCCCCCACACTGCTGCAGCAGGGCAGGCAGTGAGGAGTCAAGTGTCCTGACCCTTACTACTTGCCACCTTTCCCTCCCACCACTTCCAACCCTGCTGCCTTCCCCCAAGTACCTATGTGCCCCGTGTTTCCCCTACCTGCTGAGGTGTCTGTACCCCTGGTCGCCTGCTTCCCCACTTGCAAACCTCCCACCTGCCACTTGCTCTGTCCCCCAACTGCCCCCAATGCATCTGCGACTCACTGATGCCTTCCCCTCTTTGCAGTCCCTGGCACCTGTTCCCTCCCCCTATCACTTGTGTTCCACCCCCTCCTCCACCTACCCCCTTCTGTGGTCTCCTCTTTCCAGCCTCCTCCCTACTGCTGCAGTTGCTGCTACTGGTTACCTTTCCCTTGCAGTTCTGGCTGGGACCCAGCCTGGCCATGCATAGCTGTTGCAGTGATGGCAGCTTTGGACCAGGAACTGGGGCCAGATCCTCCTGTTGCTGCTGCATGGCCCGTTTGGGCTGGAGGCAGCGCATGCTTCCTGCCCCTGGATTTAAACAAATATGATATTCTCTTTCCCTAGGTAAGATGTTTCACTGTGACTTCCCCCCCCCATCATTCATAAATAACAGTAATTTCAGTCAATTCATATAATCATGGCCTTTGTTAAAATTTTCCCTTAAAATGTTCATAGCTGTGTGCCTGGCATTTTATAAGTGGCATAATTTTCAACCTTCTTAAGCACACCATGTGCACTAACTTTATTAGAATTTAGAGGTGCACTGACACATCAGTCTGATATCGGATTGGCGCTAGGGCTGTGTGAGGCTTCGGACCGTGCTTTGGATCTGGAGAAGCTTCAGATGCTTCAGCGTCTGAAGCAGCATGTCCAGATCGAAGCACTGGCTTTGTTAAGCTTTCCAAAGCGATTCAGAGCTTCGGAAAAACTTCAGCACCATTTTAGAGATCCGGCCATAGGGTATAATGGGGAATCGATGAAATATCTATAACTTTGTTGTTTTTTTGTCTGATAAATGCCCATGAATGCACACAGCTGCAGCGTAGCACACAGGCAGCAAGGAGCACAGCCTGGCAGTGTGGAGACCTGCATGCAGCTGGTTAAGTTTGTTCTGGTGAAAGGGAAGGGGCATGGGAGAGCAGATCAGTAGGGGTGTGCGAAACGGGCCATATTTGATTCAGATTTAGCTCAAAATCAGGAACAGTGATTAAATTCGGTCAAATCTGAATCTGAAAATTCAATGCTGATTTGGAGAAGAAGCACTTGGCCATAGAAAAAAACATTTAAAGCTGTGTCTGGTGTGCCTTGAGGTACCAGGCATGGTTCATGAATGCTGAGATGGTGGGGCAGAAGGAGAGTCCCACAGGAGCATGGGGGGGGGGAAACAGTGTGCTTGGCAGCAGACCTGGAAGTAGACCAGAACTAATTCTGATCACTTCTAGGTCCACTGCCAAGCATGCTAGGCTCCCTTCCCCCCACACCCCCTGGCTTGGTGATAGGCTGCAAAGGGACCCCAGGTGCTCCCCCAGACCCAGAAGGCACCAGTCACCAAACTAAGGGGGTGTGGGGGGGCCCCCCCAAGCACTCCCCAACGGACCCAGAAGTGCTTCTGGGTCACTTATGGGTCTGCTGCTCAGCATGATGGGGACCCCCACATGCTTTTGTGGGATGCTCCTTCTGCCCCACCATCTCAGTATTCACGAGCCACCAGGTATGTAAGAAAAACATTTAAAGCTGAGTCTATGTCCAAATCATTGAACCTTTCTGAATCTGTGCGGAGGGTTTTGATTCAATTTGGAGAGATTAAAGGGTCTCCTGATTCGATTTGGATTCGGAGATGCAGCCACTGAATCAGGCTGAATTGAATCAGTGATCAAAACTTCACAGAGTTCTACAGCTTAGTCCCCCAAGTGAGGGGAGGGAGGGGGGCTGGGGCTGGGGCAGGCACTGCCCAGCTGGGCTGGGGTGGGCGCAGGCTGGATGTGCAGCATGTCTGAGGAGATGTGGGGGGGGGGGTGGCGGCTCCCGCTGCTGCATGCCCCTTGTCTGGGAGGGCATAGGGAAGGGGTGTGTGCCCTCAGATCTCACAGGATGGGCCGGGTGGGCTGCAGCTGCGGACTGGGGTCGGAGGCCGTGCTTTACTCGGGGCAGGAGGGGAGCTACAGCCACCCCAAATTTCGCCATAGCCCTCCCGTTGTAGCCTATTCCCAGCACCGCTGCTGCCCACCCCAAATGCAGCATAGCACGGACCCCAGCCACAGCTGCAGCCTGCCCCGCCTGCACAGTTCTGGGGGCACACACCCTGCCCTTCCAGACAAGCGGTAGGAGCAACAGCAGGAGCCACCGGATGAGCAGTGTGCAGTGGGAGGAGCCACCCCCTACTTCTCCCCCCTCAGGCCCCAGACAAGCTACAGCTGTGTCCTGCCCAGGCCTGGCAGGCAGCTAGACCTATGCCAGCCCCACTCCTTCCCTCACTAAGGGGGGGGGCATTGATCTGTCCCCCCCATCCCTTCCCTCCCAGTCCTTTTTCACCATAACAGACTTACCAGCTGCACACAGCTGTATTGGAAATTGGATTGGTATTGGCCGATATGCCTCCTTCAAAATTGTCTATTGGTATCGACCCCCGAAATCTCTATTGGTGCACCACTATTAAAATTTGTAGGAACACAGGGCTTTTGAAAATCAGGCCATTTTTATGCAAGTTAGAAACATGAATGTAAGAACCTAAATCTAGACATCCAGACTAGAAATGTTTTTTCCTCACAAAATGCATATATCCTGGTCTTCTGTAAAATGGCTTGTTTGCCCGTTCCAGCAGAAATGGTATTTTTTTTATAAGGAATTTGTTCCTTTGGTTCTTCTTCTTGCTATCTGTAACTGGAAAGAGGCCAAGGTTCTAGGTTTTTGGGTGCAAAAATACAAACAGCTCTGCATCATTTGGAAAAAAAAAAAATGTAGTGAAGACTTGAAAATGAAAGATGTATCTGAGGGAGATTATTTTGCAGTTTCCTGCAGCAAACTGTCTCTTATGCCAGGGATGGCCAACCTACAGCATGTGCACCACAAGAGACACGGATAGCCTTTGTGTAGAATATAAAGCACGTTGGGGAAGGGACAGGCAGCACAGCACCAGATAGCACAAAAAGCAGAGCTGTAGATCAGGCAGAGAGCAGAAAGCAGAACACCCTGTCTGGCTGGGGAAGAGGATCAGAGTTGCACTTAAGAAGAGTGTGGAGTTAATTTGTGGCCATTACTGTCCCTGGCTGTATTTCTGAAATGCTGTGTGACCTGTAGGAAACTAACCAGGAATCCCTAATCTTATGATACTATTATATAGAAGCATTAGTGGGTAATTATGTGAAATGGAACTGTTCCGTTTCAACTTGCATTTTGACAGAACAGCTTTTCATTTCAAATTTCGTTTAGATTCGAAATTGCTGTTCCATTTAGTTTCGTCGAAACAGTTTTGCTGTTTCAATATTTCTCCCATAGGCTTTAATGGGGAAGCTTGAAACAGCCTATAACTTCATTTCTGGCCTGATTTGAATGAAACTTGCAGGAATGGTAGCCCCTTCTGAGGGTGTGAAGCACCTATCTCCTTGAAACAGGCAGGGGTTTTAGGGAAACTGCACTTCAAAGTCTTGAAAGCAAAAAGCTTATGTCACATGTATGTGTTAAGCCACATAAGAGGCCAGTCCTGCACATACTGTGTGCAGCCTGTGGTTTGCCCTAAGACCCAGGGGCAGCAAAGCAGGGGAAGGAGAAGGGGCTGGATGACAAGGCTCCATGGGTCAGATCTGGCTCACAGGCAGAACAGGTTAGGGACATCTTAGGGAAGCTGCATGCTTTCAAGACAGCAGTTCCAGATGGGTTGCTCCTTAGAGTACTGAAAGAACTGGCTGAGGTAATTTCAGAGCTATTGGCTATATCCTCTTTGATAACTTGTGGAGGTCAGGTGAGGTTCTGGTTGGAAGAGGGAAAATAATAGGGCCTAGTTTCAAGAAAAAGGAGGAGGAAGATGAGAGGAATTTCAGGACAGTCAGTCTGACCTCACTACCTGGAAGGTCCTCAAGGAATCCATTCCAAAGCACCTAGAGGAGAAGGTTATCAGGAAGAGCCAGCATGGATTCACTGCCAGCAAATGATACCCGACTAAACTAACTTCCTTCTATGATAATGTGACAGGCTCTGTGGATGGGAAGAGAGCAGTGGATGTGATGGACTGTGACTTGGGGTCAAAAACCTTGCTAATCTCCCACAACTTTTTCATTAACAACCTAAGGAAATACAGATGAGACAAGGGGCTTTCAAACTGTTGTGCAGGACCCTGAGATTGCACAATAGGTATTAGTGGTTCTGCATATATATGGAGGTAATGGCAGAGCAGGCAGGGAGGTGGTGTGCTGCCATTGTAGTGCTGGGTCATCTGACTCTGCATCAGCTCACATGGCCTGTGGAGCCAGGGGTGGGGAATCACATGGCAGAAGAGGTGATATGAAAGGCTTCTGTGACTTTAGGAAGTTTGCAAACCACTGATTTAGACAAAAGTACTGTAATTTGGATACACAACTGGTTGGATCATTGTACCAAATCAATAGTAATCAATGACTCAACACCTCATTGGGAGGAGGTATCAGGCACTTCGCCAGGGGTTTGTCTTGGGTTCAGTTTTGTTTATCGTAGAATCATAGGTAAGCTGGAGGTAAGCGGGCTCATGGTGGGAAGGGGTTAACTCCTCACTCCCTGGGACGAGGTGGCTGCCTGGAGCCTGGCCGGGTCAAGCCCTCGCCCAGGCCCCTACTTGGCCCACCCCCCCAGGGGGAGAGATGAGAAGGAGTGGGGTACTCACCAGTCCCCCTCTTGTAGGGCAGGGCCCCCCAAATCCCGGGCAGAGCCCCCCTGGCCTGAGAAACCAGCGTTCCC
>NW_017728947.1:88188420-88192867 GCF_001723895.1 Crocodylus porosus | reverse complement strand
GCCTGCAAGGTCTGGAACTGCCTGCCATCAGAGGTGGTTCATGCACCTTCACTGAACACCTTCAAGAGCAAATTGGATGCTTATCTTGCTGGGATTCTATGACCCCAGCTGACTTCCTGCCCTTTGGGCAGGGGCTGGACTTGATGATCTCCCGAGGTCCCTTCCAGCCCTGATGTCTATGAAATCTATGAAATAGGGCTGGAAGAGACCTCCAGAAGCCATCTAGTCCAACCCCCTTTCTGAGGCAGTATTATCCTTATCCAAACTATCTCATACAAGCCTATAGTCTAACCTCTGTAAAACTACCATCAACCCCGACACAGTACAAGACATAACATCTAATCTGCCATAGGTGGAGCAGGAGAACCATGGAGGGTAGTGTCCAGCTTCTGTAAAAGGTTGTTAATGTATGCCCAAGAGATCCCAGGTAGAGCTCATTAGTGATTTGGATGATGGGTATAAGAGGAAGGTGCTTGGGGATAGCCATGATGTTCTGTAGTGAACACCTCAGTGCTGTGCAGCTCCCACTCCAGCCTCTCAGGGTCTTGCCCTACTTCTTGCCTGCCACATGTTGGTGTTAAAGATAATGAGGGGAGGCTGCCCTCAAGTGCTGGCAAGCTCAGTTCGGTCTCTCTCTACTCCGTCCTTTTCTTGGACCCATCTAACTCTTAATCTTGGGTTCTGACTGTCTCCTTTGGCCCCCTCTCTTGCTTTGGGGCTTTAACCCTGCTGACCCAAGTTGCTTTAAGGGGGAGCTAAATTCATGGTTGCTTTTTGCCCCTCCCATGCCTCACAGATGTTACTCTGTCCACAATTTAGTCCTCTTGTAGAGACTGCAGCATTAGTTTCCCTTTACTTTGGCTGGGCACTTCCAGCCCTGGCTCATTGATTTGGCCCCAGCTCTCCTGGCCTCAGCTCTCTGAGGCTTTGGGCCCCTCAGCCCCATCTTTCACCTTATCCCAGCATCCCTGACCCAGGGCAAAGCTGCATTTGTTCCAGGTTACCCCTCCCAGTGTCCGTGACGGGCAAGGTTGTTCTTAGTACAGGTCAGCCCACGTGGCATCCAGAAAGGTGCTGTGCTGGGTGTCCCTGGAGCACCCCGATAGCTTCCAGTCCACCCCTTACCACATCCATCCTTCTATTCTAAATTAGAACAAGAATACAAGCAGCTGCTTTAAACCCAAAGTCTCCTGTAGGTCATCATACTGCTGCCAAGCCAGTTCCCTGTTTTTGGGCTCAGCACTAGGAGTACCTGGCATATCTCCATTTCCCGATCTTCACCAGACTGAGCTGGCAGGAACTCCTCAGCAGATTTAGAGTTGTACTGCCCCTCTGCCTCAGGCACCCAGGCTTATAATCTTCTGGCTTTTCCACTTCCAGTCAGATGATCCCTTGACAGGTGTTCCCCCTCAGCCTCGAGGGCAGTTTACTGCTGTTCTTTTAACTACCATAGCAGTGCCTTGATGCCTAACCAGGGTGCTGCTCTACTATCCTATTGCTAGGCAGCTAGCCTTACAAAAGGCAGTTGTAGCCTATGGGCCCCTGGCTGCCTACTCCAGAATCAGCTCGCTTCCTCCCCCAGATGGGGGCATCTGTACTGCTGTTTCTCTCTTCAAGTAACACGAGCTCCTGGCTCCCTGTTAAAAATGAGATTAAGTGCATGCTTAGCAAATTTGCTCATGACACCAAATGGTTATTGTTACAGACACTCTCAAGGGTAGGTCTAGGGTAAACATGACCTGGATAGATTAGAAAAATGATCTGCAATCAAATGAAATCAAACACAGATGGAATTCAGCAAGGACAACTGCAAAATTGTGCACTTGAGATGAAATAATTGCATTCACAAAAATAGCCAGTCATTCCCCAAGCTAGGCTGCAGAGAAGGAGCTGTGGGTTCTACATATGAGCCAACAGTATGTTCATGATGCTAAATTTGGCAGCAGCTTACTGGATTGTATCACCAGGAGTGTCACTTGCAAATCAAGTGAAGTGATTCTTCCACTCTTATTTGGTACTGGTGAGTACTGTATACAGTTGCAGGTCCCACACTTCAAGAAGCATGTGGGCATATTTGAAAGAGTCCAGCCAGACTGACAAAAATGATTAAGGGGCCTGGGAAGCATTATGTAAGAGCAGGGATCCTGGTTTTCTCTGTTTTAAAATTCCAAGCTCTATGATAACCCCTCTGCTCCAATTCTGTGATTAAAAAACCCCAAATCCATATTTGTTCACTATTAAAATGAAACACCACTATATATAGGCCAAACGCAATGTTTTATTGATATATTTATCACTTTAAAGCAGTTTGGAAGCCTACCAGTGCCTCAGTCATTACAGTAAAATAAATTCTGAATAGCTATATATTTTGGCATTTGATTTTGGTTTTTTTATCATAAAAAATCAGAGCTCCCCCTGGCCCCTTTGCTCACCAGGATGTAGGACCATCTGCAGCTGTCCCACCCTACTGCTTCGTGCTACTGAACAGCCTTGATATACTGGTGCCCAACGCCAGCCCATGCAAGTGCCCCTCACTGCCAAGCCACAACCCTGCCCCAGCCCTACCACTGCCCTTCACTTCCAGCCCACAGCCCTGTGGCCCTTGGTGCCCATTGCTCCTGACCTGCTGCTCCCCAGCCCTGCTGGTACCCTTCACTCCCGACAGCTCCCCCCAGCCCAAACCCCCAGTGTGGTGTGGAAGGGAGTGAGTGTGTGGGGAGCAGGGTGGGCGTGCAGGAAAGGGGGTGTGTGGGCACAGGTGGCACATGAGGGGGTGGAGACAGGCGGGGGGACAGGTGATATGGTGAGGAGGGGCATGCCAGTCTGGCCATCCAGATTTCTGTATCCATAGTGAGGTGTGTGGCTGCAGCCAGGTTAGACCAGGTCCAGGCAGGGGCCACTTCTGCAGCCCAGTGGGTTGGACCAGGTGTGGGAGGAAGCACCACGCTGCCCATATGCCCCCTGCCTGCCCATATGCCACTGCCATGTCTCAGCTTGGTGGCCATGGTGGTGCTGTGGCACAGAAATTTTGTAGACACGTACTCCCCCTACCCCCCATTACATTGCCTGTGGCTTCTTACCTCCCAATACGTTGCCTGTGTCCCCTCTCCGCCCTCCCCCCCAACACATTGCCTATGTCCCCTCTCTCTGCACTCCCATAGAGTTACCTGGAGGGAGCTGCAGGAGCTCCTTGCCACTGCTGTTTCTCTGTCACATGCATGTGAACATATGCATGTACATGGTGCTTCCTGCCTCTGATCACGCTTCCCCACTCCCCCTGCCAGTCCTAAGCAGCTCCTTGCCAGTGGAAACTACTAGCCTGCAAGGAGAAACCAGTGGTTTCTCACATTTTTCCCCTTTAAAGGAGAAATCTGTAATTTTCTTCTCTAAAGGAGAAAATCTGTGTTATTCTGCAGCGAATGGAAAACCTGTATCTCTGCTTAGGAGGAAAGGCTGAAAGAGCTAGGGCTGTTTAGTCTATGGAAAAAGCTGAAGCAGTATTTGATAACAGTCTTCAAATATCTGACGGGAAATGGGCTTTTCTCTGTGGCTGCATGGACAGAACTAGGACCAATGGCCTCAAGCTGCAGCAGAGGAATTTTAAATTAGAGATTAGGAGGAACTTTCTGACTGGGCATGGTCAAGCATTGAAACAAGCTACGGAAAGACGTTTTGGATTCATTGTCCCTTTACATTTTAAAGAGCAGATTCAGCAGACCCTTGGTTTGGATGATTTAGTCAGGGATGATTGTGCCTTGAGCAGGGGGTTGTACTAGATGACCTTGTGAGGTACCTTGCTGCCCTACTTCCTTTATATTATGATTTTAAGATGCCCTCTTTCAAAATGGCCACTTCCTGCCTTTGTGGAGCTAGCTGCTCTTGGGGAGAACAGTGGCTAGTAACCTTTCATAGTTTCTAGGGTCGGAAGGGACCTGAGTAGATCATCTAGTCCAACCCCCTGCCATGGCAGGAAAGAGTACTGGGGCAAATGACCCCGGCAAAGTGTACATCTAGCCTCCTTAAAGACCCGCAGGGCAGGAGCCAGCACCACTTTGCTTGGAAGTTGGTTCCAGATCCTAGCTGCCCTGACCGTGAAGTAGCGCCTCCTGATGTCTAGCCTAAATATACCCTCTGCGAGCTTGTGACCATTATTCCTGGTCACTCCTGGCAGTGCTCGGGGGAACAGGGAATCCCCCAGTGCCTGCTGCTCCCCCCTGACTAGTTTATAACAGGCCACTAGATGCCCCCTCACCCTTCTTTTTTGGAGGCTGAACAGGTTCAGGTCCCGTAGCCTCTCTTCATAGGGCCTGCCCCCTGCTGCCCCCGATCATGCGAGTGGCCCTCCTCTGGACCCTCTCCATGTTGTCAACATCCCCCTTGAAGTGAGGCGCCCAGAACTGGACGCAGTACTCCAGCTGCGGCCTGACCAGTGCCGCATAGAGGGGGG
>NW_017728947.1:88183259-88188320 GCF_001723895.1 Crocodylus porosus | reverse complement strand
CTCCTTTCCATTGGGTGTACGCCTCCCTTTTAGCTAGGAGACATTCCCAGATGCTTTTGGTGAGCCATGGGGGCTTGTGTGCCCTCCTGCTCCCTTTGATCCGTGTTGGTATTACCTCCCTTTGGGCTTGGAGGATCGTCTCCTTAAGGACCGACCACTCTCCTTGGACACCTGGCTCCCATCCCCTCCGGGACTTCAGTGCTTCCCTGACTATTCTCCTTTATTATTTGTATGAAGAGCAATTTGGCTTTATTCTCTCTGAGGACAATAGGAAGTAGTATCTGTTTTGAAAGAAGCATATTTTTTAGACTAAGTCCATCTAAATAGCATGAACAATAATACTAGCATATATTTTGAAAGTGGGCAGGTCTTCAGCAAAAGAACATTTTTTGGCTTCTGCTAGACAGTAAACTTTCAGTTATAAAAATAAATAGAAAAAATGCTATTAATCCTAACATTCATTTTCAAAATATATACCTTGCACCAGATTTACTGAACAGAAAGTCTGTGAGGGGGAACACAGGTTGATTATGTACATGGAAATTTGGGAGGTGGGATGGAGGAGGGAAACAGGGTATGTGGAAACAAAGTTACTTAAGGTTCAGGAAGGAAGAAGAAACATATACATGTGTAGAAATGTGTAAGCAAGTTAATGTGGAGGTAAGGAGATGGGGGAAAATTGGTGCATATACTCTTGTACTGTTTCTTTGCAGTGGATACATCACCCCAGGGGTATGTTGGTTAATTTGTCATAAAATATAAAGTTTTTAGAAATATTGCTTGGTGATATTTTTTTACCTTGATATGGTGTTTAGTGCTTATGTATGAATTTTCTATTTTAAAGAAAAAAGGGAAATTTCCAATTAAAATTGTTAAAAACGAAACTAGGGTCGATTACTTATCAGTAATTTTAAGGTAAAAATATACCAGGATGTTCCAGCTATCTCTAAAAATAAGCACTAGAATGTAGGAAATCAAGATGTATATCAGTTAAGAACCCAAATTGTCATTGTTCTGCTCCAGCTAACAAGATTAGGTATATTATCAATCTTATCTATGTTTTTATCTTATATAATCGATCTATTTTACTGTTGGTTTGGGGGGTTAATTTCAGTGTAATTAATTTAAGTGCATTGTTTTAGGATTGAAAAAGAGTATGCAACAACTGCCCAGAGTATGCAGTTAAATAAAATTTCATCTTAACTACACTTATTGAGTAAACAACATGGTCAGTGCCTCTAGCATTTTCAAGGAATCTAAGATTTAGTTTCAAGACTGACATTAGAAACCTTGGAAAGGATGATAGCTAGTAAATTTTGTGGCTGCTGTCTGAAGCCTTGAAATTTAAGGAAGATACCCCTTTAACTGACTAGCTTCCATCCTTTTCAGGATAGAAGCTTGAAAACTGACTAGTTCCTGTCAATTTGAGGGCTTCTAATTGCAGCCCTTTGAAAGTTGCTTCTCCTTTACCATTACTAATGCCAATTGGTATATAGTTAACTGTAGTACAATTACCTTACGAAGTAAAGTAAATAGTAGGGCTGAAAAATGCTATACATTAAGTTGTTTATGAATTTAACTGATGTGCAGATAACCAATGTTTGTTAATGTAAACAGTAGACAAAAATTTGGACTGGTGTTGTTAATGCAGTTTAGTAAATTATGCATACATTCAGTATGCATGTATATCAAATACTGTACCACATATCTGCAATGTGTTTTGTCTTTAAATTGTGGATCAATAGTTGTTAAGGTTTAGGCTGTTTTACATAGGTTTTATCTGAGATTTGTAATCAGTTGTGCTAAGTTCAAATTTAGAAACATTTTTAAATTGTATGTTTGTATTTTAACACTGATTTGGAAATACTGGTTTTATATTTTATTTGCAGTTGGGGATTATATATCGGGATATAAAACTTGAGAATATTCTTCTTGATTCTAATGGCCATGTGGTGCTGACAGACTTCGGCCTGAGTAAGGAGTTCCTTACTGATGAAGTGAGTATTTAAATATTATTCAATGTAGATAGAACATAGTGAGTATTTAAATATTATTCAATGTAGATAGAACATAGAAAGATCATGGAATTATAGCACCTCCTAATGAAAGCTGCAGGAATGTATCTGAGGGCAAGATTTGCCTCTTACATTGTTCCGTTGCTGGTTACCTCCTTTTCATCAAACAAAGTATTGTCTTCACTCCACTATACCTATAGACTTTTATTTAATACTTAAGTCTTTAATCCTGCCACTGGTTTGTTAACACTGTGTGGCTTTTTGTCCCTAATTTCAATTTTTTCTTTAAATACCTTTAAACTTTCTCTCATAGAGTCCCTTATTTTTGAAAGGAGCTTTCCTAAAAAGCTTACAAAGCTATGTATATCGTTGTTCTTTAGATCACTCCTTATATCACTGTCACGACGCAGTCCTAAGGCACTTGGAAGTGACTAGGTAGATGGTCTGATATTACTTTTCATTATGTTAATCAATTATTTCATTGTTATCATGTGTTTTACTTTTGTGTATTGTCTTTTCATGTTTTTAGATTGTAAGCTTTTTAAGGTAGGAGCTATATTTTCTCCAGTGTGTCTTCAGGACCTAATACAATAATTTCTCAATCCCTGCTTAGGACCATAGGATGCTACTCCAAACAGTCATTGAGCATGTGTTTGTCAAAGTACACTTATCTCTAAACATGCTTTCAGATTTCAGAGAATTCAGGCAAGTTAGGTAGGATTTAATTTTGAAGAAGAAGGTTGAATGTATTTTACTGTCAGCTTTCTTATAAGAGGTCAGTCTTACTTTCAGGTTTCAGACCTTTCTACTAATAAATACTTTGGAGAGATCTGTTTCAGCAGCAAAAGGGTTTTTTGGGGGGGATCTGTCCTCTGCTGATTCCTCAAAGAAAGTTTAAAAGGCTTGAAGAAAACTGGCTGAACTTGGGAGGGGACTTCTGAACAGGGACTGAAAGTGTTACTAATGTCCGGTTGAAGAAGTACAGAAGGCACCAGTATTTCCCTTCTTTATTGGTGAAGGAAGTGGGAAGAACTACTGAAAAAAGACAGAGGAGCAGTAGACAAAATACAGTGTTCTAAGTCCGAGTGATAGAGGAGATGTAAGGATAGTGTATTGGGTTCAGACAGAAGTGTTCAAGGTTGAAAGCTTCTGCTTGATGCAGTAGAAACTGCTGAGAGTTTTGGAGGAAACCATACTGAGCAGCATGGAGGAATGAGATTCAAATTAACTACTATAATGATGAGAGTGGGAGAGAGTGGAGGCAATAAAGGGGAGAACAGGCAGGAGCATGCTTGTCTTCTGCTCCTTTCCCACTCCTTGCTTCTGCTTCTCTTCCTTCTATTCCCCCAACATCAAAATAGAGCCTACTAATTCCTCTATTTTCAGTGTTGCTACCTCTGATTTTCTCCCATTTTACCACCACCTGCCTCATAGCCTTCTACCACCTCCTCCCATTCTGCTGTTTTTTCCACTTCTCTTCCCCTTGTCAAAAAAAAAAATGTTTAAGCATTGTTTAAAAAACAAAAGATATAAAATTATGATTAAAATACCTTTCTTATCTAAAAATTAATCAATTTGCTGTGGTTGTCTAATTATTAAGAACAGCCATGAAAGCTAAATTTGAAGTTTTTAAATCTGGAACTAAAATATTGATGCAGTAGACCAAACTATATATGGAAATTGCATTTTATATTGTACTCTAAGTAGACAACTCAGCTGCAGCTAGAGTATCTGCAGCTTCTCAAGTGTCAAGTCACAGTCAACAACTTATATGTTTCAATCTCTATAGTTACCAATACTTACTGGAATATAATTATAGCTCTTATAATTTGGATACTAGCTAGTATGTATATATGTATATATGCATGCATATCTATTTCCCTCTATGTAGAACTTGTATATCTAATGCAGATGCCCTTTAAAATATAAATGAACAACTTTTTAATATAAAACAGTGCAAGTATATTTAAATGTTTGCAGTTTAATCAAGGCAATACGTTTTATTTTCTCTTGCAAAATTTATTTAAATAAAAACATGCTTACACAAATATCCAGCCAAGATAATTTTGCTTGCCAATCATAATTTATTGTAGAATCAGTTAAATTGGCTTTGATTTATATCACCAGGTTTGTGTTCTTGTACTGAGCTACTTATGTTATGTCATTTCTGAAAAAAAGCTATTTTTAAATAAAAGGAACATTGAATATCCATAGTTCATATTGATTTCAAGGTGCAGACACACAGGCATGATTTATTAGGGAGTAATATGCCCCATATTTTACTCTGTAGTAAATTTACTGTATACATCTGGCTCTCCAAAGCTAGTCACCAGCATTAGAAAGCCTTTTTACAGCTCCTGGCCACTAGGGCTAAGTACAGACATTCAAAAAGCCCAAGGCAGAAGTGCTCTGACTATTGTGCTTTACATACAGTGGTCTAACTTAGAGCAAGAGTGGCCTGAATAGATGTTTGACATTTGGTAGGCGAAGCTCAGAGCCTGCCTACACTGGCCAAAGTCAGCAGGTAGAGGGTACTCTCCATGTCTCCCAGCATGCCCTGTGGGCTCCCTCAGCTACTAAAGATTCCTGAGCAGACCGTAATGGGCAAGCCCCCACCCCGATTGACTGACGGGTATAGTCCACCATGCTGTCAATCCCCTGCCATGTTACTGCACCTTTTACATGTGTTTCTAGAATACCTATGTGTCAGTGCTCATGCTCTCTCTTGCACGTAGTTTAAAAGGGCCTGCCAACAGCAAAAAAAACCTTAGTTAGGCTCCAGGAGCAGTGAGAGATGTGCGGGTGAAAGTCCACTGTGCCCCCGCTCCCCCGAAGCCCCTCAGAGACCCCTGCCGACCCCCAGCAAAGCCCGAGGTAAGCAGGGGCCCGTGATGGAAGGGAGTTAACCCCTAGAGAGTGGGAGGAAGTGGCTGAGTGGGAGCTGGGTTGGGTCTCTCCCCGCCCAGACCCCTACTTCGCCCAGCCCCCCCCAGGGAGCCATGCGAACAGGTTGCGCAAACAGGCATGCTTGTCTGCCGGTGCACGA
>NW_017728947.1:88163743-88183119 GCF_001723895.1 Crocodylus porosus | reverse complement strand
GGTCCCCTCGGGCTCTGTGGCCCCCCCACCTCTGGCACCTCAGAGATGGCCACCCAGACAGAGCCCATGGTTCCAGGCTCCATGCAGATGGAGCCTCTGGCTCTTGGCTGCGGGGGCTGCCTGTCCCTTTTTCAGGCTATAGGGCCCGGGAGCATGGCCACCTCCCCTTGAGAGGTCTGCTCCCTTTTGGGGTCTCTGACACGCCAGCTGGAGGAGCTTCAGGCTGCAGTCCAGAGACTGCATGCCATTAGGGACTGTGAGCAGGAGATAGACTTCTACTGCCAGGCCCTTCTTCCCTGGGAGCCAGAGGGTAGACCACAGTCTCCCTCCAGGACAAGGAGGACTCTGGGACCTCCCAGTCTGTCCAGTCAGGGGCATGGACCAAGGTGGTCAAGGGCCCTAAGGCCTACCACACCAAGGCCCCTGCCCTGCTGGAGCTTAGCAACAGGTACGCACCTCTTGCTGCTCCAGCAGAGCCTGCTGAGTTGCCAGCTCCTGCAGGCAACACAGGCTCAACTGCAGCTACTGCCCTCGCTCTCTCCAAGACAAAATCTAAGGTGTTTTTTGTGGGAAACTCCATCCTGCGGGGGACCGAGGGGGTAATCTGCCGCCCTGACCCCTTAGCCCAGGAAGTCTGCTGCTTCTCGGGGGCCCACATCTGAGACATTGCGGACAGGATCCCTAAGCTCCTTCAGCCCACAGATCACTATCCCATGCTCCTTATTCATGTGGGCACCAATGACACAGCTCGGAGCACTCCCAGCCAGGTCATGATGTGCTACAGGGATTTGGGAGCGGGGCTAAAGGGTCTGGGGGCACAGGTGGTGTTCTCTTCGATCCTCCCAGTCTCAGGGTATGGGCTGAGGAGGGAGAGGAGGATCCACGTAGTCAACGAAAGACTGCGGCGCTGGTATCATTGGGAAGGCTTTGGCTTCCATGACCACAGCCTGCTCTTCGGAGAGACAGGCAGCGAGCTGCTGGGAAGAGATGGCCTCCACCTCTCTCCCCTGGGGAGGAGGCTCTTCTCAGCCAGACTGGTTGACCTGCTCCACCAGGCTTTAAGCCCGCTGGGGAACAGGGGGACTACTGCCACTGCTGGCCCACTGAGTGACCATTGCAGAGCTAGCAGGCCAAGGCACTTAAGGGAGCCCACCCCTGCCCCAGCCCTGGTACAATCTGTGGGCAAGGAAAGAGCCCCCAAGGGGACACTTGCCTGCCTGTACACAAATGCCAGGAGCTTGGGGAATAAGCAGGAGGAGCTCGTCCTCCTGCTTAATGCAAATAATTACGAAGTCATAGGGATAACGAAGACCTGGTGGGACTCCACCCATGACTGGACCATGGGTATAGATGGCTATACCCTGTACAGGAGGGATTGTGTAGATAAGAGGGGAGGCGGTGTAGTTCTCTATGTTAAGGAAAGCTATGTGTCCCTGCAAACTGATGTTGGCAACCAGGGTGGACAACTGGAGACCCTCTGGGTTAAAATCTGTGGGGAACACGGAACAGGGGACACAACGGTGGGAGTCTACTACAGACCTCCCACCCAAAGTCAAGAGCTTGTCCAGGAGTTTGCCTGCAAACAGGCTGAGGCTGCATGCTCCAGGACCTTGGTTGTCATGGGTGACTTCAATTACCCGGACATCTTATAGGAGAATCACTCAGCAAAATCCAAGCGGTCGCAAAGCTTCCTATCGTGTGTGGATGATCTCTACCTGACTCAAGAAGTCTACAGGCCAGCAAGAAGTAAAGCACTGCTCAACCTGGTACTGGCTGCTGCCTACTGGGGATGACCTAATTGGTGACCTAGTGATCAATGGGAAGTTGAGTGACAGCAACCATGAGCTGATCACCTTCACCATCTGCCATAAAGCTGGCAAGTCAGTCAGCAACACGGAAGTCCTTGACTTCAGAAAAGCCTTTGATCTGGTATCCCATGATCACCTCTTGGCAAAACTGGCCAGTTGGAGCCCTGGCTCCACCACGATCCACTAGCTGGGAAATTGGCTCCGTGGTTGGACCCAGAGGGTTGTAACTGATGGCAGTCACTCATCATGATGCCCTGTGACCAGTGGGGTCCCTCAAGACTCTGTCCTTGGACCCATATTATTCAACATCTTCATTCATGATGTGGACATTGGAGTCAGGAGTGGACTGGCCAAGTTCACCGATGACACCAAACTTTGGGGCAAAGCATCCACGCCAGAAGAAAGGCAGGTGATCCAGGCTGACCTGGACAGGCTCAGCAAATGGGCAGAGAAGAACTTGATGGTGTTTAACACCGAAAAATGCAAGGTTTTCCACTTTGGGAAGAAAAACCTGCAGCATCCTTATAGGCTCGGCAGTGCTACGCTGGTTAGCACTATGGAAGAAAGAGACTTGGGGGTCATCATTAACCACAAGATGAACATGGGCCTGCAGTGAGATGCTGCGGCTAGTAAGGCAACCAAAACGCTGGCTTAGATCCATAGATGCTTCTCAAGCAAATCCTGGGATGCCATTCTCCCCTTGTACTCGGCTTGGTGAGGCCGCAGCTGGAGTACTGCGTCCGGTTTTGGGCTCCATAATTCAAAAAGGATGTGGAGAAGCTTGAGAGGTTACAGAGGAGAGCCACGCGCATGATCAGAGGTGAGGAAAACAGACCTTACGATGACAGGCTGAGAGCCGTGGGGCTCTTTAGCTTGGAAGAGTGCAGGCTCAGGGGTGATCTGATGGCCACCTATAAGATTATCAGGGGTGACCACCAGGATCTGGTTTGTTCACCAGAGCGCCCCAAGGGATGATGAGGTCGAACGGTCATAAACTACTGCGAGACTGTTTCAAGCTGGACATAAGGGAGAATTTCTTTACTGTCCAAACCCCCAAGGTCTAGAACAGCCTGCTATCGGAGGTGGTTCAAGCATCTACATTGAACGCCTTCAAGAGTAAATTGGATACTTATCTTGCTTGGATCCTATTACCCCAGCTGACTTCCTGACCTTCGGGTTGGGGGCTGGACTCTATCTTCTGAGGTCCCTTCCACCCCTAATGTCTATGAAATTTCTCTCTGTACTTCTGTAATTAAGTTAAATTTAGGCTCAAAATGTGTGTGTATGGGCTAGTAAACCTCACAGTGTTATCAATACACTTCTGCTTGAAAATGTGCAAATGCATGTAGTATATAATAACAACAGTGGACCTGTCCAGGTTTGCTTTTTCTGATATTTGCAGGGCATCCATACAGTACAAGAGTAGTTGTTATAGTAACAAATAAAAATCAGATAAATTTTTTGAAAAACTGTTTAGCAGTGATATAATGAAATTGTTGAACACATTTACCAAAATACAAAGGAAGGCAGATGCTCTTGAAGAGTTAGAGAATCATTGTGACTTCCAGGAAGCATGGAAACATTTTGATTGTCACCATGTTGCTGATGAAGGAAGTGAATACTGGGATATAGTCTCTAGTGGTTTTTCTGTTTAAGAATTATCATGTAAAAACAGAATTCAAAATTCTATCTGAAAGCAGCACAACTCTGAGATTTTTAAGACACAGCTAAGACATATAATAAACTTTTAAATTGTGTTTCTTTTAAAAATACAATATGTGAGAGACTATGTTCTTTGATTACTTAAGGAAGTGCTAAAAGGTCCTAGTGATGGATCAGGCCCAGTAGTGCTAAGCACTAGAAAAACTTGTATGGTAACTAGCTGTATTCAAGAAATATAAAGAATTTGCTAAAAATAAATTTTATGTTCTCTTAAGTGATGACCTTTCATTACTTATTTATTCTGTAAGTCTGCTGGAAGAATATTTGGAAAGATGCACTCTAAGCTGAATCTTTTAAATATGTATATGTAAAATATAAAACTCGTTTATTAACCAATTAAAAATTTAAAAGATTCAAGTTAAAATATTTTATCTTAATGTTATTCTAAACACTGAACTTCAGTTTTTATATTCTAGAGGACAAAAGTTTCTGTTTCTATACATCTTACAACATTCTACGTAATTGTGTTTACATATTTTAAGAAAGATGAAATAGCCCAACCTCAGCTAACAAAGCTATTGAATACAAATGAACATATGATCTTTCAGTAGCTCATAAGATTTTCAAGAATGGTCTCTTTTCAGAGCAAGGACTATGCTATGAAATACGTGTTTTCAGCCCTAGGCCTTTAAATAACAGCTTGTTTTTGGTTTTTAAATTATCAATGAATCACAAAGAAACTTGAAAATTGCTATTGTTACCTTGCCAGTGATGATTAATGATTGATCTCAGTTAATTTAAACAACTACTTGCAAATCACTGGCAGGGACTTCAACTTCTTGTTCTGTGCAGAAGTGTCTGTTTTATAGCTGCATGCTTGAAATTGAAAGCTGCCAGTTTCCTTACTGCCAGTTAGTTTCAGTAAGGCTTGTAAATGGAGTACATTTGCATTACAAAATAGACAGCAGGGGCAAAAATGCCATGTACTTAAGTGGTTATAATGTTCTTAACAAATGTACAGTTAACCAGTGTTTGTTCTAATGTAAGCAGTAGGCAAAAATCGAGCTTGCTTTTGTGCTGTCATTAATTATTCATGTCTCCAGTACGTATATAAGTGTAGTTGTCTCCTCTCTGTGCTCCTGCCAAGTTTTCTCGTTGCTGCAAAGAAACGAATGCAAAGAAAAGCAGCATTACACTAACATTACCTTGGCTGGAAAGGACCAGAACCGGCTTGGCCTGTTCTTTCATAAAATTATTATTAGGCACATCTGTAGTGATGTCTAGCTATTATGTGCTTAAGATAGATTTTTTTTCTTTATTACAACCTATTTACAGCCATTATTGATAAACTGGAACAGGAACAAGCAGAACAGCTTTGGATTCTAATCATATAATGTCAGTTAATACTGAACATTTCTTTACAATTAGCTCTAGATGCTGCTGGTAGTGCTGTGCATTTCTTGGCAACATCAGTTTTAATATGATGATCATTTTGGTCCTTGGTATCTGGAATACCCAGAGAAGCCCAATGTACTATGGTGAATTTGCTGTTTGTGTCAGTAATGAGTCTACACAGGAAACCATATACTGTAGTGCAGCTCTGCCACTATAGGAAGATGTGACTCCCATAATCAATTTAACTGTCCTTTACTATAAAACCCTTTACAAAACTGCCATTTCCTAATATAAGTAATAAACCAACCATATTGGAAAAGAATAATAAAGAGTGTGTTGCAGAAGCTCTGAAAGGGGGCAGGATTTAAATTTCAGTGTATGGTGGGGCATATGGTAGGTGTCATAATTATAAGGTACAGATTTGTGTCACATTTTGTGTGTAGCGACCCTAATTAGTTCAGAACAAAAGTATAGTAATTAAAAAGTCACAGAAAAATCCTTTGTGATAAGTCAGGCAGCTAGACTAATTAACATCTAATACTGTATACTCAAAATAATTTTCAGTGAAAATTTCTGAAGAATCCTTTGGTTGAAATTTAGCTGCACCAAGTATACTTCAGATAATCAATCAAATCCTTTTATCTTTAAGAACTACTTAAGGATTGTTCTTTAAGCTTTACTTAACAAAGTAAAGTAGTATTTTAAAGGAAATCTACTTAGTTATTTAATTCATTTTTGTGTGTTTCAGTTTCCCAAATAACAAAATAAATGTTTGGGATGACAGCATTTTTATTTTACTGCTAATTTTATAGAGACCATTTTACATTTAAATTGAACTTTAATGTTTGGATAAGTGTTCTGAAATTGTGCATGTTGTAATTTTCCAGCTAACAAGGTCAGTTTTTCTTTCTACACTTTCCATTTACATATTTTAGTTACAAAATTCAAATTGATTATGACTTTCTGCACACTTGTTGCCAAATGTTTCAAGTCCAAAGACAATCTATAACAAAAAAAAAAATCTTTTGAAATCAAACAAAATTCTTTCAGTTTGTGGTACTTGCTTTTTCATTTCTCACTGGAAAAGAGATGTATAACAACAAAATAAAATGTTTCTTTAAGCGTTGCTTTCCCACACTTGAGAGTGACATTGGGGTGCTTTACTTTTGTACTGAACTGAATACAGCTGTGCGCCAGGTGTTTTGATCAGATAAATGTCTCTCTTCTGGGCACCCTTGATCTTGAGATGATAGAGGTTATTAAGCGCCAAGGAGGAGCAGAACCGTAGGCACATTTCATATGCCTAGCATTTCTTTGTTGGTTTGCTCTACATACCTCCCTGCTCAGCACCTTAGTACTCTGGATTGCTCTTTGGAGATGCCTTCCTATTTCCACTGATTGTATAGGGACTTAAGCATCTAACCCTGTCTCTTCAGACCATTTTGGAGGGGCAAGATGTCCAGCATTCAGATGTTATAATGCCTCGGTGGAGGCTTCTATAAAAACTATATGGTTCTGGCTGTTACTTCAAAGAGACTTCTATTTAATACATATTGGTATTTCAAATCACTTTATAAGCTGTACTTCAAAGGTAATCTAACATGCTTTCATAAGTAATTTCAGAAAAATATTTAAAATGATAAAATATCAATATTTTTAGCCTCAAATTGCTTTGGAAGTGCTTTAGCATTATTTGCGAAGTGAAAACATGTAGAACCAGGAACTTGAATTTTAGAAATTAAATAATAGAAGAAATCATTTAATTTTTTTAATTTTAATGTAATTATTTGTCCTTTTTAAAAAAAAAAAATTTTGGCATATGGTACAAAGCAAATTATTAAAGGAAATCTATTGTGTATCCAGGTTTCAAGAAGACATCCCAAAAACAAGTTACAAGTTTTAACTATTTATTGTCCTTTTAATTAGTTAAGAGTGTGTTAATTGTTCCTCAGATATACCAATATAAGTTCATAAAACTTTGAAAAATATTTTAACAGGTCTTATTTTGTACAGAAGATCTTTTTATAGTACTTGGTGCCTCAAATCACTACGGTACTGCTGTACCAGTCTGTATGCTCATACAAGATGGCCTAATTTATTCCTTGATACTCTACCATCTAAGAACTCACTTTCATTATACAGTTTATATTAAAAAAACTATTTTGCATGGCAGTTTGCTATACTTTGATCTGACTAAATTCAGACAGCATACACTGATTTTTCACATGCCACTTTTTGATATATCAGTCTCAGTTCTTATTTTTATAAATGGCTGTGCTGTCCTTTGTGTTAGTGAAAAGAGGAAAAAGTAACATGATTTTTGAGAAATGGAAGGGAAAATGAAACCAGGAAATATGTTACTGTATTTAGAACTAAGTTTTTGGGTTTTTTGCTCAGGGAGAAGGGAAAGGAGTTAAAACATTTTACTGGTAAGTTGCAAGAAACAAGTACAGGAACAGATTATTACAATGAAACAAAGAGTGATACTGGAAGAGAAAGATGGCAAGTAAAATGCAGAAAGAAAGTGTTAAGAGAGTAGAGGAAAGGAATTTAGTTTTCAGCCATGTGGCTTTGTTTCAGCTGTTTCCATTAATAATATTCTAGCAAGTGACACCTATATTAAATCTGGTAAAAATAAGAATTTTACAAAAGAATCTAGTCACATTGTACATACTCTAAAAAAAATAGTCTAATAATATTAAGTTGATTTTTTTTTTTTGTACATCTCATAGAAGCACTGAGCAGTATCTTTTATTTCAGAAGCTTCTTTTCACTAGTATAGCACAATCTCATTTTCCTTGCAGAGCACATATTTTGAATTCCAAATCTAAATCTACAAATGTAAACCTGTCTCTTGAAATATCTGCCTTTTTGAACACTCTTCTTTTCAAAGACCTAACCGGATCATTCCTCAAAATGCTAGACACTTGTGGGATAAGGGAGGAACAGTGTTGCATGGCCCAATCACATGTGCTTTTGTCATTAGCAAGGTACAGCATAACCTTATGTTGACCTCAGTGGCAAATGGTGTTAATAGGGAAGTATTTTACATGCCTGTGAACACAGTCCAGGTTGAACATAAATCAGTAACTTCAGTGTTATAAAACTAAAATGATGCCTCTGCCTCCCTCTTTCTCTCTTTCTTCATTTTTGAATACAGTATATTATAGAAAGAGATTTGGTTTGGAGAGAAACACAGGTTCTTGTACAGTAGGTGTTCAATCTGGCCTGTAGGGAGTCCTGCAGGCTGGATGACATATCTCCAAGTACCATATCAGGCTGGCACATGAAGTTGCTTTGCAGCTGGATCTGGCATGTAGGGCCAGGCCAGCATGTAAGGTCTCACCCAGGGACTGGCCCCACACTGGATCTGTCTTGGGAACCAGCCTTGCCCTTGGGACCTGGTCTGTAGACCTGTCCTGCACCACTCATCTGGCCTGTGGGGCTGGAAGGTTAAGCAACATAGGTACATCAAGTTTAGCTAAATTGTAAGGAATCTTGTAAAAATTCATAATTCAATTAAACATAAATATTTTATCATGCTGTGTGGAGAATTAATATTTCAGCTTGCAGAAAGCCTGTTCATCTTTAAGGAATGTCTTGTAGCTGCTGATTTAGTAAAATGTATACTGTTTTAGGTCTATAGAAATGTCCTCTGTTTGCTTTTAAATGCCAAAGTTTATTAGTTTGCATATGCATATGTTAAAACTGCCACATAAATCTGTAATATTTTATTTCCTACATAGAAAGTAGTAAATATTCTCAAGCATTGTCTGTTAATTCTCTAAATGTGGTGGAATGTGGTTTTGATAATCAGCTGCAAATTATTTGGATACAAATACAGGCAGGCCATTTCTTGTCCACTACTGATTTTAACTTTAGGATATTATTATCCAGTATCGATATTAATCTGTTTGTTTGGGTTTTTTTTAGAATGAGAGAGCATATTCCTTTTGTGGGACAATAGAATACATGGCTCCAGATATTGTCAGAGGTGGAGATATCGGACATGACAAGGTGCGTTTCTGCCCAGCTTTCTATTAAAATTTTGATCCCAGTGAGTCCTCTTTTAGAGCCTTAGATACAGTTAATGATATGACCAGCGACATTCCCTTACCTAATTTCACTATTGAACCTTTTCCGTCTCTACCATCATTCTAAATTAAATCAAGCTGCATAGGCTAGGTTTTCCGATATTCATTGACAGGCCACTGGTTGTTTTTAGGAACTTATTTAGGAACTTAAAAGTTGACCATCTCAGTTGTCCTTGGCTCATGATTTGAGTAAACCTATCTTCATGTAAAGGGTGTTAGCAGGGGTGCTTAACCTGTGGCACCTTGTCATCCAGCCTGCGCAACTCTCCATATGCAGGCTGTGGCCCTGCATGCTAAATCTGCTGCGTAGGGTAGTGTGGGGCCCAACTCCAGCCTGTGAGGCTGGCAGAGGTAGCATGAAGCCTTGGAGCCCTGATCCAGGCATGTGCAACTGGGCAGCAAGGTCCTAGGGCCCTGGTTCGGGTACACTGGTCTGGGCAGAGGCAGTGCGACTTTCCGAGGCCCTAATCCCAGTGGGTGGAGGTGGCGCAGGGTCCTAGGGCCCAGATTCCAGCACATGCAGTGGGGGGAAGGGTTTAGAGCACACTCTCAGCATATGTAGTAGGGCAGAGGTAGTGCAGGGTCCTGGGGCTCTGATTCCAAGTTGTTGGGCCAGGCAGGGGAGCACGGTCTGGATCCAGGCATGGGGTATGATGTCCAGTTTAGCCTGTAGACAGGTCCCATGCCATTCATTTGACCCACAGGGCCAAAAGGTTGAGCACCCCTATTTTAAACCGTATCTCATGTTTAAAAAAAAAAAAGAAAAACAAACCAGAATAATGGCCTACAAAGATCTGATGAATATTTTCTTAAAGTTAAAAATGAATTTAAACTTTTCATCCTTCCAACAACTAGTTTCACAGCTTTGATTCATTCTGGTAATACATTACTAGACATATTTTAATACAGTTTAATGAGGATCATTTAAAAATAGTTGTGTCCAATTCCTTGCTACTGTCTCACTAGGGGAAATCAGTGATAGGCTGAGGAATATAAAGTCCATTGAGAGGATATTAGTAAAATTTACAGGACTAAAATTTTATTCAAACTATATATTTCACTTTCATTAGAATTTCTTAATCCATAAAAAATTAATTTTGCTTTTTTCCCTGCAAAATGAGACTTTGAAACTACAATCTGAACATATCTATAAGGTCGCAATCCTTACTCACAAGATTTTTCCTTACAGTTTTTAGACAATATAAGTCTCAGCAAACTTTGAAGTTCCAACACGAAGACCTGGGTAATTATAGACAAGTTAGCCTGACTTTGATACCTGGGAAGTTACTAGAGCATGTTATAAAGAAGTCTATTTGTAAACATCTGGTAGAGGAAAGGCTCATCATGAGCAGGGATCCAGACTTTCTGTTGGAAAAAAACACAGATTTCCCCCTTTACCAGCGCAGAAAGTGGATTTCCCATTTTAGCAGAGAAACTCACAGATTTTGCACTTTTGCATAGAGCTCTCTTCAGGCTGGCAGAGTTCCAGCCTGCAAGGGGCTGGGGGAAGTGGGAAGAACATAGTCAGGCCTCCAGGCAGCCTGGAGAGCAGCTCCCACAGGTAAGTGGTGGGGGTGGGGAATTGAGGCTACCATAGGGAGGGAGGGAGTTGGGCAGGGCTGGGTCTGGGGCTGCTGCCCAGTCTGGCAGTGCTTGGGGCCAGGAGCCTCAATGTGTGGCCACAGGACCCCAGGGGGAGTAGAATGGGGCTGTGGGCAACTTGTCCGGGGGGCAGAGGGGTGGACCTGGCTTCTTGTCACTGCATGCGCTCCCAGGGGGCAAGAAGGACCCATGCCCCCCAAATCTGTGTGTGGGGCAGAGGTGGGGGTAGGCTTCCCACTGCAGGCTCGGGCTCCCACCCTGCAGCCCAGTGGATGCAAGCCGGTGTGGCAGGGAACAGTGGAGCTCCACAGGAAAGCTACTTGCTGCTTTGAGTTTCGCATTGCGCTGGCAGCCCATCCCCTGCGCGAGCGGCACCAACACCATGCCACCACCCCTGCTGCTGCCACACAGACAGGAGATGTTTAGCTAGGGCAGCACAGAGGCAAACAGTTTTTCTGTGCAGCCCCACTGGGCCCTGCAGCACCAGGTCACACCCTGTGGACTGTGAAGGCACCATGGAGGGCAGTAGGGTGGGAGCCTGAGCCCGCAGCAGGCAGCACACACCTGCCCCCACCCCGCGTACAGATCTAGGGGGCATGGGTCCCTCTTTCACCCCGGGAGCATGTGCAGCAGCAGGGAGCCAGCCCCAACCTCTCTGGGCTTCGCTCCACCACAGCAGCCGCCACTCCACCCAGGGGCAGGAGGCTGTGGACCTGAGTCCTTAGCCCCATAGCCCTAGCAGCTGGGGTCTCCCTCCCTTCAGGGCTGAGGGGGCTATGGGGGGGTAAGGGGCATGTAAGCTTTCCAGAGAAAGCTGGATCCCTGATCATGAGGAGTCGGAATGGATTTGCCAAGGATAAATATTGCCAAACAAATTTTATCTCCTTTCTTGATAAAGTAGCTAGTTGGATGGAGAAATTACATTAGATCTAGTGTACTAGGACTTCAGTAAGGTTTTTGACAAAGTCCTACATGAGCTTCTCATAAACAAATTGGAGAAATGTGGTTAAAAGTTTATTATGGGATGGCCAGACAAGGGGTTTAATAGCCAGCCACGAGCAAAGATTGATTATAAATGAGTGGATATTCAAATGGCAGAAGATTAAAACCCATAGGAGTGTGTTCCGGATTTGATTGTGTTTAGTCTCATTGTTAATGGTTTGGATGCCAGAATAGAAAGCTTCCTGAGCAATATTGCAGACAACATGTAAGCAGGAAGGACTGCAAACACATTAGAGAAAAAGAGTAGAACGCAGGAGGATCTTGATCAACTGGAAGCTGAGCTAGGAAGTCACGGTGAAGTACAGTGCTGACAATAGCAAAGTGCTGCACTTAAGGAAGAATTATCAAAAACACAAATACAAAATGGGTGACAACTTGCTGGATGGCAGCACTAGTGAGGAGCTATGAGTCTTGGTGCGTCACAGAGTCATCAATATGATGTAACAGCAAAAAAAGGTGAAATTGGTTTGGGGCTGCATGAGTAAGAGTGTTAGGTGTAAGATGGGAAGAGTGCCGTACTAGGCACTGGCTAGGCATTCTCTAGTGAGTATTGTGTGTAGTTCTGGGCTCCACATTTTAAAAAGGACATGGAGCAGTTGGAGATCAAAAGGTGTGTGATCAGAGCTGTGAAGGAGTTGGAAGCCAAGCCATACAAGGAGAGGTAGAGAAAAATAAGCATGTGTAACTTGCAGAAAAGGTGAATAAGAGGGGACATAATAGCATTTTCATATGCCTTAAAGAAGACGGAGAACACCTTTTCTCCTTTGCTGTAATTTCAAGCCACTGCTCTATACCCTACTTACTGTAGCAAAGTAGGTTTAAATTGGGTATCAGGGAAAATGTCACTGTTAGAGTATGAAGCAGTGGAATCAACTGCTTAAAGTTGTGGAATCTCCTTCACTGGAGGTTTTCATGAAGGGGATGGATAAACATTGCTTAAGGATGATTTAGGAGTAGCAGTTCCTACAGTGTGCTGTGGAGAGCAGTATTTGGGAGCACAAGAGACTACTCTCTCTTACACATATCACTTGGATATCATGAGAAGAGCTGTGTAGTCCAGAGCAGGTAAAAATTAGAGAGGACTGTGCTCAGCAGTAGGAGAATGAAGCAAAACCCCCTCAGTGGCTTGAAAAGATTAAAGAGCCTGGGATAAATTTACAGAGGGGATAGGAGAATTGAAAAGAGGTTTGTTCTTACAGTCAGAATGTATGTGTGGAGTTGTGTTTGAGGTTCCTGGGTTGCAGCAAAAAGTAGAAGATGTCTGTTTTTCCCATGCTCCTGGGTTTTGCTTGTTGCCACATGAGGGGAAGAAAATAATTCCTGACCCCTTGTTGCTATGGGTGTGAGGGTTTACTTCCATCTTCCTCAGAAGTATTGGTTTAACTACAGCTAAGGCTTTTGATTGGAATGTGCCAATACGCTTGCTAGAACTTAAAGAACCCCAGAGGACACAACCAGACAAGCCTGCACGTGCCTCTTGCTGTGTCTCAAAGCAGTTGGGGACATAGCAAGAGGCATACTGGGAACAAAAAGCATTTCCTGTGCTGCATATTTGCAGTGTGGGCTCAATTTGATACCTGGTTATCCCAATATCAAAACCCTGCCCCCCCCTGAAAAACAGCAGGGCAGGTCATGCTACTGTAGTAGCTGGCCAGAGTGTCTCTATGCCTGCCCCTTGCCCCGATGCTGCAGGACCTACATGCCCCCCTCACAGGACCCCATTGTTACTTAAAATTGCAAATAGCTCAAATTAAGCGCAAGACCTTAAAAAGGGGGATAAGGCAAAATGCCATGTTTATTGGATTACATGAAACAGATACACAAGCTTGGACATACAAATGGACATACAACAGTCCAGTAAGATGTTATAGTTACCAGCAGATGTTACTCAGTATTAGCACTGGGCTGGGTTCAGGCTTATTGAGGATATGAGTGGGGTGGGGGTGGTGTATACATGCATGCATGCCTGTGCTTTATGAGGTTGCAGAGAGTGGATTCCCCATCTTGGCTTGTCTGCATCCCACTTTTATAGGGATTTCAAGTCTATGTTCAGCCTTGGGGTTTTTCCATGCTCAGTCTTCAGGTCATTCTAGTGTATCTTCAGTGAGGTCATTCCAGTCATTGTGTAGTTGATATCTTTGCCTTGAAACATTTATGTTCTCAAATGCATTGTGTAGTTCAAATGGCAGGATTCCTTCTTCTTTGCACCTCCTCACAGACAAGTTCTTCAGCCATTCATTAATTAGCGTACTGTCTGGTAAGTACTGTCTGGTAACTTATACATTGGTGCCTTGTTGCTTACACAATCAATTAGATTTTCTTTTGTTTTCATACAAATAGTTAACCATTCACCCTCTCAAAACACTCTTTCATGTACACAGGGCGTACAAAGTTAATCTACTCACGTCAAAGAGGAAACAAGCACAAAATGGAGTTTTAGTTCGTACAGTCATCGAGGTTGTTCAGTTCAATACTATTATCATTTAAACATAATAACTAATATGCAAAAATTTGTACTACATTCCCCCCCTTTGATTGCATCACATTTTATATTTGTTGAGCAAATAGATACTTAGGTTCTAATTATAATTCTTGGAGTTTTGGATAAAACAATTTCATTTAACAGACACATATAGCACATTATAAAGAACATTATTCCAAACAATATAAACAATATGATTACAGGGTGTAACAGAACATTTAGATTGCCATGCCAGATAGGGCCCAGCCTATGAAAATATCGTATCAGTGGTATATCATAATTTGTTTAGCTTGTTTTGATACTCTCAGAATTTCTGAACCTTGGTGTGAAATAGTTATACTAATTAGTGAATTTGTTTTGTGATCAATAATTTAAGGTAGTTCAATTGATTCCTAAAGAGAAATTCAAACATTCCATCTCCAGGGATGATTTTCTTTAAAATGCTTGCACGATTTAAAATGCTCAAAAGAAAAATAAGACACAACAATATGCCAATAAATCTTATTTAAAAAAGACAAAAACAGTAAGCAAAGCCAAGTTAAAATATCATGACACAAAAATATATTAAAAATAGAAAAAAACCCACAACAAATACAAATTAACATTTGTTCTTCATCAGTGTTTAACAGCCACTAGTTTTTTAGTCCATTGATGTCATTGGGCATCCTGTAGCTTTTAAATAAATTTAATATATTGAATTTTTTACACCACTGAATAAATTTAACTGAAATGCATGTACCCATTTTGATTCTTTTCCCCAGTTGTATTTCATATACCACTGGACTAAGATGGTTAATGATACACACCAGTCCAATTTACTTGGAATCTAAAGTATGTTGTGTTTACCTAGTTATAAATACATAACTTGATCATCAATTTTCCATAAAAATGGGTTGCAATCTTCTTTTTTCTTCTTTTTTTAAATTGTGCCAACCATTTATACACGTTGTAGTCAGTGGTATCTCCCACATCATTAAACTGATTCATGTCCATCACCAACTTCATGGGCCATCCATTCTGGATTTTGCTTTAATCAATAGTTTCTTTACAAATACTGATATGTTGGTGTTATAGATGGTATCTAAATACAAATTAGATTTCCTTTATAGCGTTACAAACATTTTATCAGGTTGTCTACTAAATAGACATATTACCTTTTTTTTTAAATGCCATTTTGCTAAACAAGTAAACTTTACAACTTAAAACTTTCATGTAAATTGCTGTTCTTTGTTTCAAAGATTAGAAGAACTTTCCTATCCAAACTGGATGGAAGTGTTCTCCCCCATGCGATCCACAGACAAATTCAGTTTTAGAGAGAGAATGTTACCAGTGATTTTTATCACATTTTTATGATATTTATATGCATTTAAACTTTTGCCAACTTAAAATAAACTAATCACTCAAACAAACAAAAACAACACAATAAGACAAATGCCACAAAACAGACAGACAAAACAATTTAGCTGCGATGATAAAACCATGGCTTAGGTGAAGAAAACTCAGTTGATGGTAACAAGCCTCTTGGTCTTTCAGTCACCTTTGTTACTAGATTGATTTTCACCCTATAGCTTCTGTAAAAGAATGGGGGGAAAACAAACACACACAAACCTGCCAAGGAAAGCTTGCACTAACATATTATTCATATTTACACTTTACAGTGCTGACATGTAGTAACAATGCACATATTATAACAATTCTTGGGGTGTTTTTTCTTGTGTACATACATATATATTAATTGACAAAGATTATTTATATTTATTTTGCTATTTTTAATGGTTTATTGCACTATTTTGGAAATTGGAATTGGGACCTTTACCAAACACAATACTATTGTTCCCATGCATATCAATTTCAAATTATACCAGCACCTTTGTGCTAAGGAAATAACCAAAATATTATATTAGCCAAATTCAATATTAGAAATCATTTTATCCCTCCTGCTGTAGCTGCTATAAATCCAGGGTACTTTGCCTTTCAGAACAGACTAAATTTCAAATCAGGGAGTTGCACACTAAGTATTCGTACTAGCATTTCCTGACTTAAACTACTTACTATGAGCGATAATCCTCTTTCAGTTTCCATTAAATATTTATACTGCACTAATGGGGGAGGGTCAATTAAGACACCTGTCTGTATCTTGTTACATTTTAACCTTTTTCTCTACCCCAACATCAGGAAATGCCTTCATTTAATTGTCTGGGTTAATCCTATCATTCACTCAATCCCAGCAAAACCTTAATAGCTATTAACACCTTCCTTTCTAGGATACCTATGTTATACCCACACTATTTCTGGACATCTCACCCCCATTACCAATAAGAGTATACTTTTAAACTTCTAGTAGTCTCTGCCTTGCAACCCAAGCACATGCAAACACACAACACTGCTTTATTCTCTGTTTTGCAAAAACACCTCAACAATTTCTGCAGCACAACCTACTGCACGCTTTTTCTTCTGTTACAAATATTTACAGTTTCTAGCACAGAATTTAGTCTCCTCTGCTAGTGACTTCCTATCAGACCAACAATAGAAGGCATTTTACTTAGCCGCCTCAGACACTCCCTGAGATCAAGTTACAACTTTTTCTTAAAGCAACTACATCTTTTCCCTGCTCCAAGCAGTCATTCCTAAGATTGCTTTCTTACTCTTTCCTCCTACCCATTTTAGCATTCAAACTCTGTTAATCTTTTAAGCTGCACTGTCTGCATAACACTTTGCCTTATCATACCTGCACTTGTAACTTACACCTTACAAACTCCACAGCAAACACATACCTGCTCTTGTCCTCTTCACAGAAGACTAACTATTCCCAAGGACCTTAGAGTCAAAAGACCCTGTTCATTCACACAGCCTTTCCAGCAGATACATGATTTTCTTTGCTCTCTAGCTTCCTATTGCAAACACAACAGGAGGTTTTTACTTAATCCCAAGTGGACCACAACATGTAACTATGTCCACTACTTTGCCTGACCCAGACAAACAGTCTTCTAGTCAGCAGTAACAAACATCTGCTGCACAACACTTACAAAACTAGTCACAATTATCATACAGCTCTACCTTACTGTAAGACTTAGCTAACCTCTAGAACAGATTATTACTCTGCATCAACAAATTCCCCAATCAGTCAGGTTACTACCTTGAGTCTTGGAAGAGTTACCAATTGTTGGACTGAATTTTTAGGAACCAGCCCCTATACCTTTTGTTCTAGACGAGCACAACCCTCAGACCCATCAGAGTCAAAGTATATCTGGTCAAGATGGTCAAGATGCAGGCTTCACTCTGAGGTTCCCTCTCTCTTGGGTGTCAGCAGTCTGGAGTATCAAAGGGTTCAATGCTTTCCATGGTTATTGCTGGCACTTGTTGGCTGGCAAACCCCAATTTCTGCCTTAAATGTTTGATGATAGAATCACAGTGGATGACTGGCAAGTGCGTATCCCTGCTTCAAAGTTAACGTCTTTACCATCCCCTGTAGTATATGATTTTTCTGTTCTTTCTTAACTTTTTCTTCTGCTTGTTCCTCTAAGTTCTTCTTCTCTAACTTTACTTTTCTTAGGATCTTTGCAAGATGCCCTGTGTATTTGTGCCCTTGTTGAAGTTATCCTTAAACTTTCCAAACTTGAGCTAGTTGTTTATTTAACAGAGTCATCTCTTTCTGACTATTTGTCAGGCAAAGGAAGAGATTTGTAGAAGCCTCCTATAATAGCCAAATCACTGCAGCTTCTTTTCTCATGGAATATGGAGGCTTATCATACAATTCAACATATTTTTCAAATTTTTCTTTCAAATTAGTAAATAGTGCAGGCATCTGCTACTGCCTGTTCAGTTCAAGGGCTATGCCCAAATTTTTGCACGGTTCTTAGGGTAAGGTTCCCTGGCTCTCAGTATGACCCTCCTGTACTACCTTTTTCTTGAACATATTTTCTGCACAACCTAATATCCAGTAGTAGCCAATAAAGATAACTCAAAAACTGCTAACCAGTTGTAAGTCTTAAATAATTAATGCTTAATATCAGTTACCCAAAAACAAAATCTCAGAATCTTAGACCATAAGCAAGCCATGAGTCCTAAATGCCATAAATTCAAACAAGGCAAACAACAATCAGGATTCCCAGCTCAAAGGCCCAGAGCAATCCACAATGTGACCAGTGTAACCAGTACCTAGCACTTCTACCACCAGGCAGTGTGCACACCTTTAAACAGACAAACAAATCAATAAGTGCAGCATTAAACCGCATAAACCCCGCTTCACATTCTCCACCAAAATGTTACTTATAATTGCCAATAGCTCAGTAAAGAGCAAGACCTTAAACAGGGGGATAAGGCAAAATGCTGTGTTTATTGATTACATGAAACAGATACATAAGCTTAGACACACCAGTCATACATACAGACATACACAGACAAAAACCACTCCAGTAAGATGTTGCTCAGTATTAGCACTGGATGGCTGGGTCCAGGCTTATTAAGGATATGAGCAGGGATATACAGGCATGCATGCCTGTACTCCATGAGGTTGCAGAGAGTGGATTCCCCATATTGGCTTGTCTGCATCCTACTTTTTATAGGAATTTCAATTCTGTTCAGCCTTGGGGATTTTCCATGCTCAGTCTTTAGGTTATTCTAGTGCATCTTCAATGAGGTCATTCCAGTCATTGTGTAGCTGGTATCTTTGCCGTGAAGCATTCTGTAGTTCAAATGGCAGGATATGCAAAATTCCTCCTTCTTTGCACCTGATCACAGACAAGTTCTTCAGCCATCTATTAATTAGCTTAATTAGCTTACTGTCTGGTAAAGTATACATTGGCACCTTGTTGCTTACACAATCAAATAGATCTTCTGTTTTCATGCAAATAGTTACCATTCTTTCATCATTCACCCTCTCACACAGCTACTCATGTACACAGGACATATGAAGTTCATCTACTCATGTTTCATAGTGTCTAGGGTCGGAAGGGACCTGAGCAGATCATCTAGTCCGACCCCCTGCCATGGCAGGAAAGAGTACTGGGGTCAGATGACCCCAGCAAGGTGTTCATCTAACCTCCTCTTAAAAACCCCCAGAGTAGGAGCCTGCACCACTTCTCTTGGAAGTTGGTTCCAGACCCTAGCCGCCCTGACCGTGAAGTAGCACCTCCTGATATCTAACCTAAACCTATCCTCTGCCAGCTTGTGACTGTTATTCCTGGTCACTCCTGGTGGTGCTCCGGGGAACAGTGACTCCCCCAATGCCTGCTGATCCCCCATGACTAGTTTATAACAGGCCACGAGATCCGCACTCAGCCTTCTCTTTTGGAGGCTGAACAGGTTCAGGTCCCGTAGCCTCTCCTCATA
>NW_017728947.1:88149273-88163643 GCF_001723895.1 Crocodylus porosus | reverse complement strand
GCCCCCACCTCTCTTTCCTATCCTGTCCCTCCTGTACAACCTGTAGCCCTTGACATTCACCGCCCAATCATGCGTTGAGTCCCACCATGTTTCCATGATCCCCACTATGTCCGCGCTGGTGTCAGCCAGCAGGGGGTTGAGTTCCTCCTGCTTGTTACCCATACTACGGGCGTTTGTGTAGAGGCAAGGAGGGAACAAGCCAGAACTCCATTTTGTGTTGTTCATACAATCATAGTACTGAATTAATCAACCTCTATTATCATTTAAACATAATAACTAATATGCAAAAATTCATACTACACCAGTTCCCCTGCACATCCCGCAGCTCACCCGTAGCAGTAGAGGCCATTACTCAGAGCCTCCTGGCACATACCCCCCCCATGCAGGGCGCAGGGCAGCGCAGCTTGGCCCTGGCTGCCTGGCACCTGGCGCTGCCTGTGTCACATCGTGTGGGCCTGGCCCAACTTGGTGTGTCACTGTGCCTTAGGGCAGCTCCAGGCCATTCAGGCTGTCACCCGACTGCTCTTGGGGACAGTCTGTCATGCTGGGCCAGGTCCTGTGTGCACTATGTAGTGGTCATTTATTTTAGTTGTAGAAGAACATTTTAAAGAGTGAATTTGTGTTGTTTTTTGTCAGAGATTTTGCAGTTTTTAAATAGGGAGCACCAGGATTACTGCTAATGAGGCAAGTGGCAGGACCCAGGCAGAGGAGCTTGCTCAGGGCTGGCACCTGGGACCCAGCTGGAGGTGGCTGACCTCTTGGCCACTTGGAGCTAGGAGGACATGCTTTGACCATTCAAAGCAGGCCACCATAGTGAGAACCTCTTCCAGGCAGTAGCTCGCCAGACAGCAGGAGAGCAGCACACATGACAGTAGTGGTACACAAAGGCCAACTGAGCAGCCACAGCCTGCTGGCAGCTGACCCAGAGGTGCAGATGCCTGCGGTGCAGCTGTGAAGTCTCCATCCAGGCGCACAGCCTTGGGGCCACTGTGGCAAAGTGGGGGTCACTGACTAGCCACATAGCTAGTTTCCCACCTGCCTCTCCTGCCATGCCTTATTGTAATGAATTATGTTGTTAATTAAGGCAGGAGACTGCCAATTTTACACTCTGAAGGGGTGGGGAGGGGTCTATCCATGGCTCTATTCCATCCCTACACTGCAGCCCAAGCCTTGCAGAAGGCATCTCAGGCAGTTGGTTTAAGTGTTCCCTCCTGTGGCCCCCAATCATGGGACCTTTGGCTTCTGTAAGCCTTGGCCCCATCTCAGGCCAGTCGGGACACCGAGCTTCTTTGCTTATCATGGGCATCTGTTGCAGTGGGCCCCTGGCCCTTTTGACTCTTCTGGTCCTGGCCCCAGCATTAACCAGTCGAGTCCCTTGGTGGGGTTTATGCCTCCTGCCTGCACTTAGGGATCGGGGTCCCCCATTCCCAGCTCAGGTGCTTCTGGAAGTGTGCCTAGCTCTGTGGAGTCATTCCCCCAGCAGGCTCAGGTGCTTCCTGAAGCTTACCTGGCCTACCCTGCTCTGATGGTATAAACAGCCCACCCAAAGGTGAGGGCTGGGGTTAAGGCACCCCTACTTGCCTATCACTGGGGTGGTAACTGGCCGCACCACTGTGAGCCCCACTAGGCCACCCACTCCTGGCAGGGTGCAGTTTTAGGTCATGCCTAGGACCAGGAGCCTCCAAACTGTCCCCTACAACTCCTGCCCTTACCTCCAGGATGCCACATGCAGTGTTACTGCCTGCTCTGCCAGCAATGAACTGCCCTGTTTATATAGGCAGCTAGGGATCTAAAATGGCTGCCACAATCAGTCACCTGCTGGCTGCTTTGTATGGCCCTTAAAGTGGCAGGCACCAACAGTGCCCTGCCACAGCCTCATGCTGTTGCAGGTGGCAGCAGGTCATAGCCAAGCAACAGCCCCCCACTGCCAGACTTCTGCAGTGGTTAAAGGGTGTGGGGTACTCTAGGTTAGGGCTGCTTCAGCAGTCCAGCTGGCACAAGGGGGTAGTGTCCCTAGATACCAATTGGCTGGCCCCTTGAAGCTCCTGAGAGCAGGTAGCCCTGAGTTACTTGCCAGGTCAGCTTTCTGTACTGCTGGGGCCAGGAGGAGCTGGGCAGGGTTATTTTGCCCCAAGTGGCACAACTTGCCCCACACCAATGTGCATGTCCGGGCACATGTACAGAGGCAAAAATTCCATGCTCAAATTTGTGCCACTCCTATTTTGAGCTGCTGCAAGCACACGTGTATGTGCTGGATGCACCCAGAAGTTCCTGTCTTAAAGTTGTGCTCTTCTGCTGAGGGTCAGACCAATCACCACATTTGGGATCAGGAACAAATTTAGCCCCCCATTCAGATTGGCATGAACTGTGGGGTTTTTGACTTCCTTTACAGCAAGGGTGCATGGTCCTGATTCATGGATCTCTTGAGCATATTTTAACAACTTCCAGTCCTTGCAGTGGTGGGACATTGAGAGTGTCTCAATGCTGCTTTACTGTGGCAGGCTAGGGTGTTTGATATTTTAGATATTGTACGTGGTAGCTGTATATAGGAGAGTTGTTTATAATGTTTTTAGAATAGATTAGACAATCACTTGTCTAGGATGGGTAAGGTAAGGATGATCCTGTCTTGACCAGGGGCTTGGACTCCTGAGGTCCCTTCCAGCCCTACTTTTCTATGATTCTGTGAAGTATTCCTGTAAATGTTTGATCATTTTTAGTGTGCGATTTATTTATTTATTTTTGGTAAATATTGGTCTCCCACTTCTATTTCAAGACTTCTCTCATTCAGACTAACCTGCTAAGAATTTAATTTTACTTTAAGCAGCATTATGGTTGAGTTTGAGTTTCTTGCAGAGGATGGTCGTACCTAGTTTAAATACTGTCCTTTCAGGTCAGTTTAAATAAAGGTATCTCTTGTCTTTTAATACATGGAAATGTGGTATTTTTAGTTTCAGGCCCAGGTTATTTAAGATATTAAAAAATATCTTTAAGACTTCGAGTGTATAGAAATCATTAAAAAAAATTGCTCTGATCCTGTTAGCCTAAATATTAATGAACAAAAATGCTGTCGTTTAAATCTCTATTTCAATAAGCTCTTTATTCAACATAGTCTCAAGTCAAACATGAAATTTTCTCAAAGTCTCAGTTTCACTCTATATTAGTTTGAGATTCAGCGCTCATAATACATCACAGAATCATATCGATACCAAATAGTCTTAACCCCCCTAAAGTGATACAGTATTCAGCATATTTAGATAATCTTGACAGAGGTTTGTTTTATCTTTTTTAATAATCTGCAGATTCTGCAGCGATCTTAGGTAACTTTTTCCAGTATTTCAGCACCCAAATAGTTTCAAGGTTTTCTCTAATATCCAATCTAAATAACCTTTGCTGCAAATTAAATTAATTTATTTGCTCTTATCCCAGTGTCCATGGAAAGCAATTGATCTCTGTCCCATTTATAATAATTTCTGTGTATTAAAGACTGTCTCTCTCACCCTCCTGTTTCCTAAACTGAATAATCCCGAATCCTGTATGGCCTTTCTGAATAGATCATGTTTTGTAAACCTGTTACCTTTCTTGTTGCTCTCCTCAGCCTCTTTCTAATTTGTCTGTGACTATTAAATATCAGCAGTTAGCACAAATTGGGTGTAATTTATTCTGTTAGTTTAAGGGTATAATTTTCAGAAGTTTCCAAGTTCTTTTCACAAAGTAAATTAAGCACCTAAGATCCAAGTTCCATTAATTTTTGATAAGCCTTGAACTTCTTCATGGTTAGGGAGCTGTTGAAAATAGTATACCTTTTCTCTGATTAGATTTATAATTTATCTTAAATAAGAATTTTGGTAGCTAGCAAAAATAAAAATTCAGGTTAAACTATATTTCCATAGTTTTTTTGTAGGTAATTTGTTATAAATCCAAATGAAGAAATTTCTAAATATACAGTTTAACTTTATTTTATATGCTTATTAAATGTACAGATAATGTTAGGCTGGGAGAAGTTGCAAATACATACTTTAGTAGACAATGTTAGAATTCAAAATGATCTTGACAAATAGCAAAATGGTTTGCAATAAATTGAATGACATAAGGACTAATGCGAAGTACCTGTTAGGCTGCAATAATTGACTATACAAATACAAAAATGGGGAATGTCTAGCTAGGCAGCAGTTCTGCAAGAAATGGCCTGGGGGTCAGCATAGTTAAGCAAATGAACACTTCTTAGCAATTCCATGCTGGTGTGAGAAAAGCAAATACTAAATTGGAGTGAAAATAGAAGCACTTGTAAGGCCTCAGCTGAATTGCTTTATCTCTAACCCAACCATCCCCAGTTTTTTCTTTGTATTATTATGTAGTAACTAGTTGTCTTTGTTACCTGTTTACTTAGGACATTGTTTTTTCCCTTTTTTATATTGTGTTTGTATAACATATAATTATTTTTCTGTAGGCAGTTGATTGGTGGAGTCTTGGTGTTCTTATGTATGAGTTATTAACTGGAGCATCGCCTTTTACAGTTGATGGAGAGAAAAATTCCCAAGCTGAGATTTCTAGGTAAGATATAAAATAAAGTGTGTGTTTGGTCATAGAAACTGATCATAGTGCCGCTCTGTAAGATAGTATGGTTCTTTAATTCTAATTCATAAAGAGAATACCTGTGGAGGGTATGTTTAAGTTTAATGCGATCTTTGTGAAACACCACTGCTCTTGAGTGACAAAGATGATAAAAGTGATTGGAATGCAAACTGTTCAAGGAAAGGTTAAGAGTACTCGGTAAGCTTAGTCTGCAGAAAAGAAGATTAGGGAAGACAAGAAGTTTTCAAATATCTGATTAACTTCCATAAAAAAGAGGCAGTGGTTTTAAACTACAGCAAAAATGATTTAGATTAAATCACAGAAAATACTTCCTCCCTGTATGAACAGTAGACCACAGAGCAAACTGTATAGAGAATTGTTTTTACTGCAAGGTTTCAAGAAAAGGCTAGAAAGATGTGTAGATTAGTGGTTCTCAAACATTTTACACTCAAGTAACCCCTCAAAAAATGCTAGGCCTTAGCTTTCACTCATTTTTTGATCGTGGAAAAATAATAGAGCAAGTCTTTTGTTGCAAATAACTCAGAAAGGCCACAACAGGTCAAAATGTTTAACACTATGGATACCTGTTTGAAATCTCTACACTTGTGCTGCTGCTAGTTGTCCCCAGAGACTGCCTGTGCCATGTGTTCTCTTAACGTGGCAGGTTACCCTGATTGGGTTAGCATGGTTGCTGGACCCAGCAGCCTTACTTGGGGGCCAGGGAAGCTGCAGCTGCAGCACTTCTGCAGCTTGGAGCCTGGTTGGCAGCCAGAGCCTGGCTCCAGCTGGGCAGGCTCTGGTTTTGGGTGGCACATATGTGCACTATGCGGCTTTTTTTATGTTCAGGTTTTTTGACCCCTGGATATCCAGGGGTCAGAAAAAATACCCCAAGCTGCAAGGTAGCAGCATGGGAAACACCTGAATATACAGTATGTGGCGCTGCAGATGGATCTGCAGCGCCACATACAACACGGCCCATTTGTCTGGATGCGGCCTCCTGGTTTATCTTGTAAATCCTTTTATCTTGTGGATCTTGTTTGCTACTAAACACTGAAGCGACAAAGAAAAATAAACTCAAGCATCTTTAGTATTGGTGCACTAAAGGAACTGTTCACTGGCACAAGCAGAAACTTGGTTTCAGATTTAAACCTTTCCAAACACTGTCTTACAAAATAGCTGTAAATTGTGCTTTAGTGTTAGGGTAGAAGGAAACTTGCATTTGATATTGTATGCAAGCACCTATGTGTTGCATCTCTTTTTGCATCATAATGGTTTAGTTTATGGAGCAGCAACTGATTAAATATACCTGAAACTGAGTTACTGTGGTAATACCACAGTACTGCCAGCACTACTTATTTAATGAGCACTTTAAGTTCAGATAACAGCATACTCTGGGTAAGAGCATAGCATTTTTTCAGTCCTGAGGCTATGCACTTAAATAGAGTACACTATGAATTGTATCAGTTTTAGTGTATATTTTATAGGCTGGTTAACAATGCCAAGAGAATAAAAGGGAAAAATGTATCTATTGCCTTGTACCTGTTCAGTCTGGAAGAAATTGCTTACAGGTCTTTTCACATCCACCCTATCATGTAGGGTAGAGTTCTTCAACTACTTGAGATGTTTATGATAATTTTAATTTGTTTACTGATAATTAAATGATAAAATAGAGATGGCATTTAGGAGCTCTTGATCTCAGATTTTTCCAGTAGGCCAGGGTGTCAAACTCATCATGCTCCATGTGCCTTATTTTTGATACCCCTGCACTGGGTTACTGTTCTTGTCCCGCTTTGTGCATTTTTTGTATTCATAATATTTCAGTGAAAAAAAACAAGATTTATCCTTTGTTAAATCAGAACCACATACTGACTATTATTCTTTCTTATTTTGTTGAAGATCAGCAACACTAAGCTCAAATACAAGATTTCTGTTATCTGAGGAGAATGGCAAAGAATTCAATATTTCTTACTGTGAAACTATCTAGTACATACATCACAGTTGTGTTTGTTTTAATAACAAAATGTTAAGTAGTTAATAAATCATACTTTTCTACAGGAGAATATTAAAAAGTGAACCTCCATACCCCCAAGAGATGAGTGCTTTAGCTAAAGATTTGATTCAGTGTCTTTTGATGAAAGATCCTAAGAAAAGGCTGGGCTGTGGTCCAAGTGATGCTGATGAAATCAAACAACATGCCTTCTTTCAGGTAAAAAGGAAAAGCTATCTTCTATTTTTTTTCTTAATCTACTCAGTCTCCATCTTTTTGCATCATGAGCTTGATACAGCAAGATAGCTTAGCAAGTATATAACATTAAATGTGCAGGTAGTGCTGCTCATGTACTTGAAGTTCTGTGCACATGCTCATGTACCTACTTTTGTAGGTCTTACTGGTATGGGGATGGCACTCCGTTAGAGACTGCACTGAATCAAATAGGATAGATTTTTCTACTGGTAAGATAGGAACCATTGAATCTCTGTGGACAGAAATTCTGTTTCAATAGAAAACATTTGTCAATAGAAGAAAAGTACAGCTGGGGAAATACTATCGACTCCCAAACCAAGACAGCAGCAGCAAGCTAAAAATGCAGAGAGAGAGGTGAGAGAGACTGTGAAAGCAGAAAACAGTAATAATGGGCACCTTTATCCAGAAATAGACTGGGTCAATCTGACATCAGGCTGGGATGCAGAGAACAAATTTCTTGACATGATAAAAGATTGCTTTCTGGAGCAATTAGTCCTGGAACCTACAAGAGAAAAGGCCATTCTTGACCTAGTCCTAAGTAGTCCGTAGGATTTAGTGGAAAGGATAAGTGTTACTGAGCTGCTTTGCAATATACTTACCACAATGCAATTGTGTTTGATATGCATGTAGGAAGGGAGATAAGAAAATCTACTACAGTAGACTTTTTAAAAACGGAAACTATACCAAAATGAGGGAAGCTAGTTAGATAGAAGTAAAAAGGGTCCCTAAGGAGGTGAAGAATTTTCAAGCAGCATGGGAAATGCTTAAGAACACCTTATTGAAGACACAGGGCAAATGTATACTGCAAATAAAAAAAATGGAAAATGGACCAAAAGAAAGGCAGCATGGCTTATTGGCAAAGTTGCAGAGGCAATAAACAAAAAAAAGTTTTCTTTAAAAAAATGGAAGACAAATCCTAATAAGGAAAATAAAAAAGAGCACAAACTCTGGCAAATCAAATACAAAATCTTAGTAAGACAAGCTAAGAAAGAATTTGAGGAGAAATTTGCTAGAGAAATCAAAGGTAACAATTTTTTTTTTAAAGTACATTAGAAGCCAAGGAGTCAGGGTCTCTGATCAATCATGCCTAGCTGGACCAAATACACTTGAACCATCACATCTACCCCTGATTTGTGGCTAATGAGATTGGCTGCTGAAAGGGTTGCTCACTCCTTTTAAGCACACCTGCATCCTCAGGCTGCAGTCACACCTTGACAGCCCCGGTCTGTTCTGGCAAGTCTCATGTCCACTGTTCCTTCTGATTCTGCTGGCTCCTGACTCAGCTTTGGTTCTTTCTGATTCTGGCTGTGGCTATCCCCTGGAACTATGCACTGGCTCTCTGAGCCATGGGTTCTGATTTTAGCCTGTTTATTGGATTATGCCTCTTGGATTTTGCCCCTCGGGACTTGGTCCCATGTCCTCAGCCCTCTGACCTAACCACAGCCTGATGCTCTGGTAATCTTCACTCCTACCTTGCTGACCCCCTAATTGCTTCATGGCCTAGCCATAGGCCCAGTGCCAAATCCTGGCAAACCCTCACGTGAAGACCTGCCATGGAGTCATGTTGGTCTTTGGATGATCTGAGTATAAAGGGGGCAGTAAAGGATGGCAGGGGTATTGCCAAGAAACTAAATGCATTCTTTGCATCTGTCTTCACTGTGGTAGATGTTAGGGAGATTCTCCCTCACCAGATCCACTCATCTCTAGGCATAAGTCAATGGAGCAGACCCAGCTTGACGTTTCAGTAGATGAGGTCATAGAGGAAATGAATAAATTAAATGGAAGCAAATAACCAAGACCTAATGGCATTCACCCTAGGATCTTGAAGAAGCTGTGACTGGAAACTGATGAACTCCTAACTGTAGTATGCAGCCTATCGCTAAAAGTAGCCTTAGTACCAGAGGACTGGAAGATTGCCAGTGAGACTTCCATATTTTAAAGAGGCTCTATAGGTGACCCAAGGAACCACAGGCCAGTGAGTTTAACTCAGGGGTGGGCAAGTATTTCAGGTGGAGGGCCACTTACTGAGTTTCAGCAGGCTGTTGAGGGCTGCATTGGATAGCCCCACAACCTGGTTGCCATCTTGGGACAGGAAGGCTCACCTCCTAACCCCTGACCTTTCCCACCAGAAGTCCCTCCCCTTGCCCCTGGCAGTACTCTGTTCAGCAAGGGATTTTGCTATCTCAGAACCAGAAAAATACCAAATTATATTCTAAAAATCAAACATGTACAACATTCATTAATTTGATTTCAAAAAATCTTCTTGTCCTGGTTTACATGCGTTTGTGTAGTGTACATAGAGGTGAGCACACAATAGCTTAAATGAAGTCTTACTCTTGTAAACTGTGGGTGTGTGGAGGGAATGGGGGTGGGTAAAGGTTTGTGGGAGGCTGTGGGTATGTGGGGGAGGGTATGGGTGTGTAGGGAAAGCTGCCGCAGGCAGACACCTCCAGGTGGGGGTGGTAGGGGGCTGGGAGTGGGGCCAGACTGGGCCGGCCTTTCTCCTGACTCCTGCCAGCTTTCCCTGGGTCTTAACTGCCCCTGGCTCCAGTCATCTTTGACAGGGAGCATGGAGCAGATAAATATTAATTTTCTAAATTATGTAGGTGCCCTGTGGGCCATATAGAATGGCCTGGTGGGCTGAATCCAAATCCCCGTGTCTACTTCTGTTCCTAGAAAACTGGTAAAAGCAATTTTAAAAAATTGTTCAGTACATGGATGAACATGACTTGCTGAGAAAAAAGCAAGTATAAATGGTTAGTATTTGGGCTGGAAAGATGTAAACATTGGGGTCCTCCAGGAAACAGTGCTGTTTAACATATTCATAAATGTTCTGGAAAAGGAGGTGAGTAGCGAGGGGGCCAGGTTTGCAGATAACAAAAATATATTCAAAATGGTAAAGACCTAGGTGGACTGAAAGGAACCACAGAAGGATCTGGCACTATTAAGTATCTGGGCAACTGACTAGCAGATGAAATATAAAGTATAGAGAAGTGTAAACTGATATATGTGGGCAAAAGTAACTCAAACTATACCTACACTATTATGGGCTTTACATTAGCTGTTACCACAAAGGAAAGGGATTTAGGAGTCATTGTGGACAGTTCTCTAAAAAAAATATATATATATATAATCAGCTCTGCTCAGCTGACATCAAAAAGGCAAACAGTGTTAGAGGTGATTAGGAAGGGAATTGTAAACTAAACAGAGTTTCATTATGCTCCTTTATAACTTTATGGTATATTAACATCTTGCATACTTTGGCCAGTTTTGGTCCCTGCACCTCAAAAAGGATATAGAAATAGAGAAGGTACAGAGAAGGGCAACAAGGATGATTAGTGGTGTAGAGGGGCTTTCTGCCATATGAGAAGAGACTAAAGAGTCTAGGTCGGGGTGGTCAATTATTTTTGGGTGGAGGGCCACTTAATGAGGTTTAGGGAGCTTTTGAGAGCTGTATGGGTAGCTCCACCCCCTGGTCACTATCTTGGGGACTGGAAGTCCCACCCCTAACTTTTGACCTTTGCCACTGGATGTCCCTCCCCTTGCCCCCCAGAAATACTCCTTTTGGGAGTGGGGGTTGCCATTTTAGAACCAGGAAAAAAACAAAGTATACTCTAAAAGTCAAACACTTACTATAACTTATTTTACCATCACTGGACACCATGGGGGGATTGTAGGGGGCCCCCACACCCTGCCTACCTAAGCTCCATGCTGCCACTGACTCCCTGGTTATGGGCTCTGTGCTGCTGCCAACCCCAGCCCCATGCTCTGCAGTCCCACCCAGCTGCAGCTTCACCATTGCCCCCAACGCTTCCCTACCTGCTGCCTAGTGTGAGTGGGGCACCAGGGAAGCCAGTTAGGTCCCTGGCAGCAGCAGCAGCAGTAGTCTCACCTGGAAGCTGCCTGCTAGCTGGGTTGGGCCCTTCTGCCCATGGGGGTGGGAGTGAGGCGCAATATGGTATATTGGGGGACATGTGTATACATGGGTGCCTCAGTTCCACCCAACAGTTGGTTGGTGGGCGCTGCTGGCCAGATCAAAGTGGCTGGTGGGCCAGATCCAGCCCTTGAGCTAGGCATATTCAGTTTAGAAGAGAGGCACCTGAGTGGGGATACAATGATTTACAAAATACAAAATGGTGAAGAGAAAGTAAGTAGGGATTTATTATTTACTATCTCTCGCAATACAAAAACTAGGCGTCATAAAATGAAACTACTAGGTAGTAAGTTGATAACTAACAAAAGGAAGTCCTTTTTCATGCAGTGTGTTTATTGAAGTGTGGAACTCACTGCTACCAGATGCTGTGGGAGCTGACGGTTTAACCAAATAGGACTAGACAATTTGTGAGAGGAAAGATGCATCAGTGGCTATTTAGCATGGGAGCTGGGGCTACAGCTTCTGAGACAGAACTTCCTGGACCTTAAGTGCTGTAGGGTGCAAATAGAAGAGGAATAGTGGACAAAATTCTGGTCAAACCCAGTTCATTCTTCCTTTCAGCATTCATTCTCTATCACTGACATAGGATCCTGAGCAAGATGGATCAATAGTCTGACTAGGAAGTAGCAGTTTTTTAATGTTCTTACCTTAACAAATAAAGACCACGATTACTTTGCTTTCACCCCTGTCTTTATTTATAATAAATGTTATCTTTAAATGTAACCAAGAGCTGCATCATTACAAACAGATATTTAAAGCAAGGCTATCTAGCTGGCGGCAGCTTGCAGGCTCCTGGGCTAGGGACAGACATTTAAAAAGTCTAAGCCTGAATTGATTCGATTTTTGCAGATTAGTCTAACCTGGCTCAGCTGATCTGGTTTGTAACTGGACATTCTCCCTGGACTGAGGAAATTCAGGCATATGTCTGCAGTGGCTCAGGCGCGGGGGGGGGGGGGGGTGTGTGCTAGAACAGCCCTCCCTTCCCTTGAACAGTGCTGAACTGAGGGGGGGCATGGTCAGGCCCTGGCAGGACCTCTGATTAGGGAGGTCTGCCTGCACCATCCCAGGCTTTTCCCTGCTGGCTGCTCAAGGAGTGGGAGTGTTGCTAGACCCCAGCCCTTGACTAGCACTCTGAGGAAATGGGGAAGAGCTGCAGTATATACATCTGTTGATAATATAGGGCTTTTCAATCTTCCTCCTTGCTTCTTTATACTGTCTGCAGCGAACTGACAGGCAAGCAAGCCAGCAGGGGTCTGATAAGAGTGTTTATTACCTCATCAGCAAAACAAAAGCCCCTTTCCATTATTTAAACTCTTCTTAAACAGCTTAATAGCCTACCTGTTGATTAGCTCCAAAAAGCAAGGAGTCACTGTTCTGTCTGCCTGTTTCAGTGAAATTGGACACACACACACACACACACACACACACACACACACACACACACACACACACACCCTCTGCATTAGCTAGCATATCACATGCCTAGGGTCCATGGGGCTGGCATCCATGCTGTGGAAGATGGGAGGGAGGGGGGGAAGCCCTGTTTGTCCAGCAAGTAGCTAGGGCAGGGGGAAACCAGGCAGACCCTGCTGTACCTGCAGTCTCTGCTGGAGCTCCAGCCAGTGAGCAGAGGGGAGGGGCCAGCCCTGCTGTGGAGCAGAGAACCCCACCCAGCCCAGAGAGTACAGGGGTAGTCTGGTTCATCTTAAACCAGGAAGTGGTCTGGGACAGACGTTGCATAAATTGGTTTGAGGCAAATCAGTTAAGTCCAATACTACATTCAAGCAGGTTTATATCAAATTGGTTTCAGCCATTTGCAGACTGGGTTATATGCACTGAACATCTTTTCTGTTACAGGTTCAAACCAGTTTCTGATCACTTAAACCAGTTTATGTGTAGTGTCTGTCCCTAGATCTGGTCAGCCACCAGTCCTGTCATTGTTCCTGCTGCTCTTGCTGCTATGGCGGCTGAAGTCCCCAGACTCCCCCCTCTTTTCTGGCTTCTTTTTCCTTCCCCAACTCCTGGGGTTGGGTATGGGGATATAGGGAGCAAGGGGATCTAGGAGGGGGCTGTGCTACCTCTGCTTCATGTGCACCCGGGGCAGGGAAAGCCAGAATGTGTATGTGGCTGGGAGAGGAGTCAGACTATCTGCACTGAACTGTGCATGTGGCTAGAAAAAGAGGCAGGCAATGTGGGCCGCACACACTGGTGCTAGAAGAACCAGTCTGTCTGGGCTGCGCACATGGCTGTCCCAGCTGCTTATGCATCTGGGAGAAGAGCTGGGCTGTCTGGCCTGCATGTGTAGGGAGAAGGGGAACAGGCTTTCTGTGCAGCAGCAGGAACTCCAGGAATCCCTGTTCCTACAATGTCTGGCCCCTGCTGCATGTGGCTTAGGAGTCTGTAGCCTACAGGATCTGTGGCCCTCACCACCATTCAGAAGTTGGATAGCCTGTCTTAAACTACATAATGGATAAAATCTGATCTCTTTGCTGCTAATATCTTACTTAAATTAGATACTGTTAAGAAAAACGTTTTGCTTTTTACCATAAACCGTCTTAGTTCCTTTTTCAGTTTTCCTTAGTTTGGATAACCAAACTGAAACTGAATTAATGTACTTATTTCAGATGTATTTATTTGTTTTATTTAAGATTTTTTTAATGTATTAATATTTGGATTTTAGATGCTGAAGGGGAATGAATGTTTTTGTTTCAGAACAGCTGTGCAGTGTTTTTTCCATTGGCATTAAAAAAATTCATAAACTTCAAAACATTCCTTTTATTTTTAGCTACTGGTAAAAAGTTTATTTTTGAAAATGTCAATTTTAAACCAAAGCTGAGATGGCAAATAATCTTTTAAAAATGAAATATTGTGCTTAAGTTACAGTGAATTATAGTGCTTATAAAATAAGGGACTAATAACATACATTAGTTTTGGGCAGATATTTAAAATTCAGTACCCTGGAATTCTGTGGTGGGGTCTGCTCTTGGTCACCCTACCTCCAAATTCCTAGCCCCTCCAGGAGCCCTGCAAGCTGGATGACATTGACACATGGACTTTATTTTTTAATCAAAATCCGGTACCCTTCTAAGGTATACAGGGTGCATCTAGACATGATATTAATGTGACACAATAAACTCTGGAGTAATTCAAACTGGAGTCGGCTGCTCTTGGGCACAGCATCTACACATGCCCCTGGGACAGCAGCAGTTGGGGCAGAGCAGCCGGCTTGGGCGGATCAGCCCCAGACTCTAGGTGGCAGCATTGGGCAATGGAGGGGCTGGCTGGCACGAGAGTGCTAAAGTGAGGAGCCATGTGGCAGACAACCCGCTGCACTTCAGCACCCTTGTGCCCCAGCCAGCCCCTGTCACCGTCTACATGTGGATTTTGTCACACTTAACTCTCTGCTGTCAAACAGAACTGTCCCCAGTAATACTAACTTTTGGCGGAGTTAGTTAATTTACTGTGTCGTAATATCGATGCACATGTAGACAGTGAAGCTTATAGTGTAGCTAATTAGTCAGCTCTGCAGTAAAGTACAAGAAGGCACAGCAGCCCTCCTGGCTCTCCAGGGACCTGGCAGACCTCCTGCGGCTAAAAAGGAAAGCCTACAAAGGATGGAGGA
>NW_017728947.1:88116962-88149173 GCF_001723895.1 Crocodylus porosus | reverse complement strand
CTGACTTCCTGCCCTTTGGGCAGGGGGCTGGACTCGATGATCTCCCGAGGTCCCTTCCAGCCCTAATGTCTATGAAATCTATGAAGTGCACATGTAGATGCACCCACACTAGTAAAATAGAAAGGTCCCAGTCTTAAAGAATTTAGGAAATTATAGTCTCTCAAGCCCACCAATAGTCTACTCTACAGTGAAATCCATTAAAACCAACCCTTAGCAGCCATCCAGTCAGTTCTCAAAAGTTTTTCTGAATGACACGGTGTGAGGTCAAGCCTACATCCCAGCTCACTCCTCCCTGCAATGTGTTTAGAAGTCACGCGGGTGCTAAAAGTATAAGAAATCTGCCAGCAGAAATCTTTCTACACCTTACTTAGGTATCTTTTGTCTATATTAGAGGAAGAGAGACAAATAATCAACATGCTTGCTTTTTTCTTGAAAGGGTTTTGCTCAACAAACAGGAAGCTCAGTGTGGTTGGGTTTGGTGTGGACTAGAAGATAAGATTTAGAAAGGGCTGTGCAGTTTATGTGACTCAGACTAGTTGAGAGGGTTGACTCTTGCCATCCATTTCCATGCTAGTGGAAATAATAATAAAACTAATAAAAATTATTAGTTTTAAATGTGTAAGAAATCACAAGAGAGATTTTGTTATGGAGTGTTTACAACCTCCATACTTAATTTTGACCTGAACTTTTGTATAAGAGGAAACCAGAATCTTTACTGTGTTCCACTAACAAATCTAGCTAATCTTTGATCTCGGAGGGTCCTCAGTCCATATTCGTTAGTCTAGGATAAGGTGTGTAAGTATTGCTGCAGAGGTGACAGTGCTCCATTTACGGCTGACTTTCTGATGGAAATCCTCTGCATTTCCCTTCTTAACACATGGATCTCAAGAAGAAAAGCAGAGCAGCAGACCCAGTGGGGAGCTCAGGGTAGGGAACAGAGAGCAGGACAGCAGATTGGGCAGGGGATGGTGACTGGAGTAGTACCCAGGGAGGGCTTAATTTGTGGTATGCCCCCCACTGGCTCAGATGAATCCCCATTCTAGATTAGGTGTTCATCCTCATCATACAAACTTGTAGGTTTTTTTAATAGTATTGGTCATACAGCCACACACAAATGCTGTTTGGTTCTTGCTTCTTGCATGAGAAATGTACGAAAGGATATAGCTTAAACATTTGTTTTTAACAGCCATAGGCACTGAGTAGACTTAAAAAAAATCTAAAATAAGTATCTCCGTTCAGCAGGTTTATTTTAATTTATATTTTGATTGAAACTTAGTTTTCTGTTTCTGGTTTAGAACATAAACTGGTCTGATTTAGCCGCCAAAAGAGTACCAGCCCCATTTAAACCAGTAATTCGGGATGAATTGGATGTTAGTAACTTTGCAGAAGAGTTTACAGACATGGATCCTACATATTCTCCTGCAGCCACGCCACAGACTTCAGAAAAATTATTTCAGGTAACTGTAAAATACTACAATAATTTAAAAATAAATTTTGCTATTTCCATATGTATTATCAAATCATGCCTGCTGTAAGTCAAAATTTAAATTTGTATTGTAGTTTTAACCATTGCAAAATGTTGTGCTTTTACTTTTATTGAGTTTTCTTTCCTCAAGATAAAAATAGTTAGTTGATGCAAGTATTAATTAATACATTATAGATAATTTATTAAATATTATTTATTTGCTTATTGTTAAATAGTAATTATTAAAAAGATAGTGTGGCCCACATTGCTACATAATATATGTATTTTTTTACTTAATCACTTTGTTACAAATGAAAAATTAAATTTGGCTGGTACTGTTTGGAGCTTAATTTTGTTTTTAGGTGTCACATTGCATTGACTTCAGTGGAGCAGAATCTTACCTATTATAAAGGAAACATAATACTAAAAGCAAATGAATTAGCAACATAGTTTTGCAGTTGGTCTGATTGTTCATGTGCACTAACTACTCTTAATAATAACTGGGCTTTGTTCTGGAGAATCACTGCACTGTAGCTATCTATACTCTGTATTTGGCTTTACCCTTTCTTGGTATTGGAGGGAATAGAGAGAAGGGAAAGTCTAGCTGTGTTTGTTGCACTAAATCTCTACACCTAGCTTCCCGTAAAACTCTTGTTGGATGCAGTGATCCACATTAGGAGAGAGAAATAAGAGCCAAAGCTTTGCAGATTTTTGCTCCTTGACCCCTGAGGCACTTCCACAAGAAAAAGTAACATCAATATGCTGTTCCTTCATGTTAAAAACATGTTCAGAAAAGTTTCTTATTGCACTTCATGCATCTGAAAATCTTTCTGTATGTAATGCTTTAGGCTCCTATAATATTTCTGGATGGGTAAAAGCTTGAAAAATAATTTCAAAATGACTTTGTAATTTTAAATCTCACTGAAGGTTAATGAGATTTTAAGGTTCCTGACACATGTTAAATTTAAGATGCAATTCACAGCTTAATCGCTCCGTAAATAGTAACCTAGTCACATGTTCAAGTCAATTTAAGGCGTGATAATCCAGTAAACAAGTCACAAAGTTTTTTCACAAAAAAAGTGTGACGATTTTGTGGCTCATTTCTGTCATGCCTTAAATTGAACATATGGCTGGTTGGGGCTGGGCCGTGACAGATCCCAACACTCAGCTGAGTTTCAGGACCCACCATGGGATAGCCCCAGGGTCTGGGATACAGCTGTCACCTACCAAATTGGTCTTGGGAGCAGAACTAGTCCATGGACCCCAGACCTCCACCCAACCTCCAGAGGCAGATGGGGGTCTGTGAGCCTGACATCAGAAAGCATCTCCCCAGTCTTGGGCTCACTGCACCCTGGACCTTTAAAACCATGTGTGCAGCTGAGCTGCACACAGTTGTTTTTCTAAAATCCCCCCGGATCTGTTCCCTGATCCTGAGATCCCTGTGCATCAGGGATGACAGAAAATCACATTTACAGCCCAGCTGCACACAAAGTTTTTAAAGGTGCTTGCATGACAGGACCCTAGGATTGGGGGCAGCTGCCCTGTATTCTAAGACATGGTTTTTTATTCATCCCTGGACATGGGATCTGCAGAAACCACGCTTGCCACCCATCAGGAGTCCATATGCCATTTTTATACATCCATGGTCATGGGGGCCAAGGGAATGTGCTGGGGCAGTCCATACACAGGGTCCCCACGCCTGGAGATTAGTAGAAATAGTGTGTGCTCCCCCAACTGGGGTTTTGACAACTATTTAGTTGGGGCCAGGGACTGGTCTAGGGCTGATTCCAGACCCTGGTTTAATCCCTGACCCCAGCTGACAGTCAGCTGATTGTGGGCTGGTGCATGGGGAGCCTGCATTCATGATCCTACACTGGCAAGTAAGGCGCAGTTGGGGTCTAATCCCCAATCCCAAAATCTCACATCCTGCCATGTACATGTGGCATTTGCCATTTCATTTGCTATTGTTGAATTTGCAGATCAGATCCCATAAAGCCACATGGTAGTGTGAATATCTATCAGGGGCCTTAGGTACTTTTTGAAAAATTGTTTAATTATTGTTGGCCACAGACTTATGGTAATATTAAAGATATTAATTAAGTGGTGGTCTTATAAGGGATATATAACAAAAAGATAAATTAATACAATTTGTAGCATGTAATTCTCTCGGGAAGAGTAAAAATAGGATATTATAGCTGAATAATTCATCTGAGACTAAATAATTCTCAGTTTCAAATGATTTAAAAAACTCAAATAATTTTCGTTTTCCAAGTAAACCAAGTAAGCATATTTAAGAATAAATACTAATCAAACAAACAAGTGGAAATTAGATTTGCTTTAATCGGATATAGTTTGTTACTTGGCCTACCACTGTTCAGCCAACTGATTATATTGGTAATTAACCTTTTCTGTTCATGAGATGGTATGAAACTATTTCAGCCCTTTTTCTATGCTTGCACATTTCAAACTTTCTGCCACTAGATAGAAATCCAACTTCTTTGGATACATTTCCACCAAACCCATATTGACATTATAATATTTCTGTATGCTGGAAAAAATCATTTCCAACATAAATATTTATACTGTAAATTTGTATTTGTATTGTAAATATTTATAGGTAAAAATGCACAAAAGGTATTGGTTGCAGCCAACTTAATTAAACAATGCATTATTTTTGTTTTGCCAGTCAAAATGATTAATTCCATTGTCCCATCATAATTTAAATGTGTTTGATATTTAGTTATCTTGAAAAACCAGACAATTTTAGAGTGTCACCAGTGGAAAACAATTGAAGCTGTGAAATCGAGTACTTTTCTGTAGTCCCATAATTTTTAATTGAATGATTTTTCAACCAGAATATGATTTAACCTCTTCTAAGGTATCTTTATGTTGAAATGAAGCTGGATTTTAACCTTAAATTCAGTAGCATGTACCCATACTTTGTAGATTTTTTTTCTATAAAAGGTGTATGCTAATCCTTAAGATTATGATTAAAACTTGTTATATTGTGGGTGCAATCTTATGCACACAACTTCAAGCTTTACGTTTATCTCCTGTCTTTGTTCTGTAGGGTTATTCTTTTGTTGCTCCTTCTATTTTGTTTAAACGCAACGCGGCTACAGTAAATCCTATTCAGTTTCATATGGAAGATGAACGACCTGGCATTACAACTATTGCTAGAAGTGCTATGATGAAGGTAATGATAATATCAAAAACTTAGCTTGCTTGGATATTGAGATTTCTTGACTTTGGCTATACATTTGGGGTCTAAAGGCTGAGATACTAATTATCATTGAGCGTATAATCATTATTCAGTTATCTGTTCTTTGGCTGAAGAGTCAATAGCAGTCAGTGCACACTTAAAGTTAACATATGCCATAGTTAAGACGTAACTGGAGTCTAGACTTGAAAAGCCATAATTAAAAAACATGACAGCAGCAACATGGGATCCAATTTCCCTTTCTTTCCAGAAGGACAGTGAAAAGAACAATGCTTTTTTTCATATGGCAAATGTAGAGTTCACCTGGGCAAATAAACATTTTCAAAGCTGCAATAGTTATTATAGAAGGGGATCTGATTTAATATAACAACCCAGATTTGCATATCATGTAAATCCTTATGATGTCATGTCTTCAAATAAGCTTACTGTTTTTGGGATCAGCATGTAGAAATCAACTCTGGCCTTTTCCCGTAATGTTTTTGTAGTTGAAGATATTCTGATAATAATAGTTTATTCAATATTTTTGTTTAAAGTATCTTATAATTCATCTTTACAGTGTTAAAATAAAAATTGTGCATATTGTTTCATGACATTATCAGACAACCTCTATTTATACTGTATTGTTTTTCAAAATTAGATCTCTTAACTGTATTTTTGGAACTGTAAATGCAGATTGAATAGTTTATTCTTTGTCTTTGACTCATTATACTGGAAGTGTTCCACAGAACTAAATATGGTCAGTTTCCTGACAGGACTCTCCATTTTATCATCATTATGAACTGGATCTGAAAGAGAAACCATTGGGAGAAGGAAGTTTTTCCATCTGTCGAAGGTGCTTACACAAGAAAACTAGCCAAGAATATGCAGTAAAAATAATTAGTAAAAGGTATAAATAGTCTCTAAGATAATAAAAACATTATTTACTTTGCTTACAATTTACAGATTAGATTAATGATTACAAATAAAAAAATATTTGTTTAAAATATAGGGATTTACTTCTGAAGATCTATAGGCAACATTCAATTACATTATTGACTACTAAGTTAGAAGATTTTGGAGTTTCCGTATGGCTTAGAAGTATTCATTTAGAATAAGGGTGGAATGGTTAAAGCCAATCCTTCAAGCCTTCTGGAAGAGTCTGAACTGACTACTCACTTGTAGGAAAAGAAGTGCTTAACTTGAGGCAGAGATATTTCATAGTTTCATAGTGCTTAGGGTCGGAAGGGACCTAAACAGATCATCAGGTCCGACCCCCTGCCCCAGGCAGGAACGGGTGCCGCGGTCATATCACCCCAGCCAAATATCTGTCCAGCCTCCACTTGAAGACCCCCAAGGTAGGAGAGAGTACTACCTCACTTGGGAGCCCGTTCCAGAGCCTGGCAGCCCGAACTGTAAAGTGATCCCTCCTGATGTCCAGCCTGAACCTTCTCTCTAACAATTTGTGGCCGTTATTCCTAGTAACCCTAGTAACCCCAGGGGAACAGAGCCTCCCCAATTCTCGCTGGCCCCCCCTGGATGTGCTCTAGACAAGAGACTGTTGTAGATTCAATTCCCATTTCTGATGTACCAAGAAACACAAATTTGTTACTGTATATCCCATCCTGCAGAGCTTGTTGAGAGACTCATTTCTGTTCTGCTTGCTTTTGGGGCTTCCAAGATTTTGGCTTTGATTTCCAAGTGTATATATCAAAGTGAATCTTGTTGTAATATTCCAAAATCTGGATTAGGAAGAAGTTTAAAAAATAAATAGGCATAACAATTTTGACTCTGAAATATGCTTATCGGGTACGAACTGATTAATCGATTTTTCCAGAATGGAAGCAAACACCCAGAGAGAAATAACTGCTTTGAAGCTCTGTGAAGGACATCCCAATGTAGTGAAGTTGCATGAAGTTTTTCATGATCAGGTAATTATTATTAGCATTTTTCAAACATACCTTTCTGTGCATAGCATTAATCTTACGAAAGTATTACTATTTGTCTATGAAGTAGATTCTATCAGTGTATAAACACTGCTGTCATTGCTGCCACCTGGGTGGACAGCAGCAGCAGTGGAGATCACCCAGTGAGCCCCCGCCAGTCTGGGTGCCTTGAGGGCAACCCCATAACAATTGCAACAGTGGTAGGAAGGGCCAACCAGGTAGCCGAGATTGCCCAATCAGCCCTTGCCTCCATGGGTAGCTTGTGGACAGCCCCATCAGCTCTTGTGACATTGTCAACAACTGATTGAAACCTGTCAGTAAGCCTGGCCCAGTCGCTAAACAGTTCTCCTGGGGATGGGAGTTACTAAGGAACCATATAAATACCAATTTTTAGTACTACAAAAATAACGTGTCAAAGGCCTAAGATGCCTATTTTTATTTTCTTTTACAAGTGACATGAAGCTTAAATAATATTTATAAAGCAGCTTGAATAATTGAATTAGAAGATTGATGTAGGTACAAGGTATTATTAATTCCTAAGGCTATTTTTATTAAAGTCCAAAATCATGAAATTTTAATCAACTTCGCTATTCTGAGAAGTCTCGTAACATGTTTAGTTGTGGATTTCTCAGTCATCTGCTTTATCTAAACATTACTTGTATGAAATGACCATGGTGGCTGCAGGAAGCTAGCTGTGTCTCCTTGATCTCCCTGGAAACTACAGTGAAAAGAACCTACTGTGAAGTCTCCCTTTCCTTTCTCCATACAGCCCTCTCCCCCTAGCAGTACGTGTCTAGCGATACACCTCTTCAGACTTCTGCACACTGGTCATAATTTTTTGAAAATTTAAAAATCAAGATGTTATTCTTTTATTTTGTTCTAAACATAGTTATTTTTTATTAGCTCTAGTTACAGATTGTTATTGGGAATGCAAACCAGCTAACATTTGTCAGGCTCTGACACTCATTCCTAGTAAATCACAGTTTACCAAGGTAAACTCTGCTTATCCCTTCCAGTGCTTTCATAGCTAAAGGTATAAAAAGTGACCTGAAAAGCAGTAGTAACAGTATTACTAGTGAGCTTCTCTAGATACCTGCTGTATGCTGAACAGTATCCCTATACATCTCCGTTACTGTGCTCTTTCCAGTACTGCACACTGTTCCTGCTTCTGCCCAGCATATCTCCAATCCCTTTACTTCCTTACAGGGAATTAGACTCCCTTGTTTTGGGGAACATCTACATTAATAGGACAGGGTTCTGGTCTGAGGAAACTTTCAGTTTGGTAAAACGTCTCTGTTTAAGGTATCATGGGTATCTGCATTGTACCCTGTCAGCACAAGGAAATCCTGACCTCAGCCTTCATTGTCTTACCTCTTCACTATTTCCCTGCAAACCTTGTATTGTTTCTACTGCACTTTTTAACTCTTTTACTTCACAGCTCTGCTTTTCTTGTCTTTGCACTTCCACAGTAGTACCAATCCCCACCTACATGCTGCCTCCCACAAATCTTACTTCCTTACATCCATAGTTCATTGTTCTGGCCTACTCCCATGACCACTTCAGCCTCCTTGAAAGTTTCCCTCACTTACAAACTCCCATTATCCTTTCTTCTTCCTGGCAGAGATGTACCTAGTAGGCTTATTCAGAATGACTCACTTCCTTAATATCTCTTAATGCTACCTCTCCCTCTTCCCCCATATTCCATCTACCACCTGCTAACAGTTAACAGGTTATAAAAAGAATAGTCCTAAAAAAATGCAGTGCAATAACACTGAAGCATATCATCTTGTCTTCAAATTCAGAATTTTTAAAGGTAAAAATAAAACTTTTCAAGTAAAACCGGTTTTTAGAATAGTAATTATTAATCTTACTGAAGATGGAATTAAGGTTGCGTGTTTGAGAATAAACATGCGTATTATGGTTGGTGTAGTAACAGTTATACTTAAATGTGGGAAATAGCACTCTGTGACTAATTCTTCATCCCTTGCAAAAAGAGAAAAAGGACCTCTACATGGAGGTATGTAACCTTTATCTCTCATCAGATTCTACCTTTTGATGTACACGTTTAATTTCAGTTGAGGTCCTTGGCAGCCTAAAGCACAAATGGCATTGTAGACTAAGTTTTGGCCCTTAATTTCTGGACTCATGAAACAATATTTTATCGGGCAGCTTTATTCATCCTAACCTTTGGAAAGGGAGACTGTACTGCAGTACTACCTGACTGCTGGAAGATGAATGCATTCTAATTCTTTATTTTGTGCTACACAAAAGAAATTATTCTCACAATTTTTAAAAACTATATTTTTCTACCTGTTTGTTTTAAGGGTGTGCTTGTTTTTTTTCCTTAAAAAAAAAAAAAAAAGTCTCATGTTTTATAATGCTGACATAATATTTAAATTCCTTACTGTTATTCTACAATCTACATTTTCTAAGACTCCACATAGATTGTATTTGTTTGTTTTCTAGGTTCACACATTTCTAGTAATGGAACTGCTGAAAGGGGGAGAATTGCTTGAACGTATTCAAAAAAAGAAGCACTTCAGTGAAACAGAAGCCAGCTATATTATGCGCAAACTTGTTTCAGCTGTGAGTCACATGCATGATGTGGGAGTAGTCCATAGAGATCTGAAGCCTGAGGTATAGTATAGCATGATTTTACACATTGTTATTCTGCCACCTTAGTTTCATCTTGCAGTGACAAAAAGAAAGATGAAACTTGCATAAATCATTTTTTAAAAATAAGGGATAATAAATATTTATGGATTAATAATAAATAGCTATTATATAACAGAGCTCACAGGCACAGTTAAGTTTGTTTAGGTGCATTTCCAGAATTTCCTGAGTTTGTAATTATCTCCCAAATAAGTCCTTACATTGTTTTTACCCTGAACTGTAACTGCAGTTTAATACATTTTCATGTGGAAATTTATTGAGAGGAGGTAATAAATCTAGTAGTAGAGAATGGGCTTGCAAACCATTTATTCCAGTTTTTAAAAAATGAAAATAGAAGGATAGTTCTAGATCATTGGTAAAATGTATGTACAACAGGAAATATTTTATAGTGCAGAATTAAGCCATGGTTACAGACTAAAATAATTAATGGTTAAAAAGTGAGAAATCTCTTCCTTTAAGATGATGTTTATGCTTGGCAATTAAATTTGGTTTGTGATCCTTATGTATTAAACCAGGGGTTCTCAACATTTGGTATAAGGCTGCAGGGGTTGAGGGCAGGAGTGCACTCCTCTCAGAGTGGTAGGGCAGGGATGATCATGAGGTTACCTCCTTGCACTGAAGTTGGGCACAGAAAAGCCTGTGCTTACCTCCTCATGTGGAGGGGAAGAGGAAGCATTTCGCTCTTTTGTAGAGTTTAACTTGTATTTAAAGTTTTAATTATTGTTTGTATTGGATGATTTGGATAGAGATGATCATGCCTCAGGGAGCAGGGGTTTGGATGAAATGACCTTTGGAGGTCCCTTCCAGCTTTATTTCTCTGTGATTCTATGAACTCATATAGGAGCTGACAGGGACAAGTGTGATCATACGTCTTTGCATTGGAACTGGACAGAAAAGAGTCTGTGCTTACTGCCTTACAAAGAGGCCAGATAGAGAAGAGCAAGTGCTTATCTCTTTGTACCCTGCAGCACCCTCAAAAAGATCTTGCGGCATCCCTATTTGAGAACCACTGATGCAAACTTTATTTGCTAGTATAAAAGCAGTTGTGTGTGTTTTCACTTAAGAAATAATACAATGTAAGAGACTGCATTAACTTCAAGTCTGCTGTTGCTTTATTTGCTGCAGTTTTCACACTTCTACATGGCTTCCACTCAGAGATGTAACAGGGCAATGATAGTACATGGGGCAATGGTGGCACAGCCAGCCACCAGCTCTTGGCGGCAACTATTCTTGTACAGTCACCCTCCCTCATTTATGTAATTTTCTATTAGCAAGGTATACTATGTGTAATAAGTATGATGCGCAGGAATACAAGGAACAGGCTGGAATTAATTTCCTGGTCCTAATAACCTGATGGGATTGCAATATTTGTATGATAAATAGGGCACGAATTATCTCTTTTTGGTGTTTGTACAGAACCCAATATAATGGAGTTTCAGTCTCAGTTGCTGCAGTGTCTTAAAAAAACTACATTTTCTCAGTTATAACAGTGATAGCAACATAGGCCATGAGTCAGTATTGTGTGAATATAATGGCTACTGTAATGTTTATCCCTTACATGCATTTAGTTACAAAGAAAAAAAGAAAATCAGTAGCAAAACAATACAATCCATTAATAAACCATTCAAAGACATGTGACTGGACATTATAGATGTGACCTGTATACATGACAAATGGAATCATTATATTGATTATTACATGAGTAACTGAACTTCGATGACTTTATCGTCATGCAGCAATATTGTGGTGTCATATTAGTTCCCTTTACCATGGCTAGTTGCCCATGGATTTTGATCTGCAACCTGGAACCTGTGTTTGCTATTTTTAGTATTTTTTGCTGCCAGCTTTGGCTGGGGTGTCAGGTCTCTGGGTTTACTTTCTTGGGGTTGATAGTGGCAAAGTTATTCACAATTCTGTATCTCATTTTACTGGGCTCCTGGGCCGCATCCCCATGAGCAGAGCTCTGCAGTTGCTGTGGGGGAAAAAGCAACCACATGTGCCACCCCACTTTTCCCTGGGGCAAATTAGCAGCATGGTGAATGCCTACATGTGTGGTGCATGTGGTTTGCAGTGTCACAGACCAGACATGCATGCTCCTCTGGATGTGCCTATGAGGGTCTGAAGTCCCCTGCCCAGTTCTAGTCCGTTAAAGCTTAAATAGTTAGACACTGCAAATCTTATCCGCAGGTCAGAGGATGGAACAAGTCTTGAGGTAGGGGTCCTCTTCACTGAGTCCCAGCCCAATAGTTTAATGTTAAGTTTTCTGGTTGGTCGTGTTCTTGTCAAGCTTGCTAGGCCACTTCTGTCTTTAGACCCTTTATTTTAGTTACTGCCATCTCCTAAGCTCGCTCAGCCACCAAATTTGTCACTATTTCAGGACTCTTCACAGTCACGGAGCTCTCTGTTGTGCTCTCTCTCTCTCACACACCCACCAGTTTCCAAACAGGACATTGACTCGGAGCCTAAGGATGAAAACAAAGGGGAACTCATGAGCTCTGGCCACCTTTGGACGTCCAAGAGTCCCCGCTTCAAGGAGAGGAATGATCATCCCTTAGTGAGGGAAGGTGCTTCTTGCAGGAGAATCACCAGCCCTCCGTTGTCTTTTTTGGGGATGCACACAGGGAACATTACTCCCTTAAAAGCATCATTAGGTGCCTTGACAAGACCGAAGGAATCTGGAAGGTCAAGAACCAAATAACAAATGTTTTTCCTGTCTGTGAATGTTTCTAGTCTCCGCTTGTAGCATGATAAAGAAACTGCTGGCTAAGGAAGCAACAAAATAATAATATGCATTCAAACTTAAAAAAATTAAGAAGACTGTTTAAAAGGGAAACTGAGAGAGCAGCTCAACAGCAGCTTGTTAGTAGAGAACAAACCTATGGACTGTTAAGGGCAACTTTCTGGGATATCCTAAATAAAACATATCCCTTCCTTCCTTCTCCATTTTTCTTCTGCCTTTGCTTTCACCTTTCCAAAGCTTGCACAGTGCTAACCTTTACTTTTGGGTCACTCAGTGCAAATGGATACAGCAGGGATCAGCAACCCCCAGGATGCATGCCGGAGCTTGGCACGTGCGGCCATTTTCCTCAGCACTCCACAGCCAACCTGGGCTCTGGGCAGCTTCTGCCAGCAGCTGCCTAGAGCCTGGGCCAGCTGCAGCCAGGAGCCTGCAAACAACTACATGGGCCTCTGCAGCCCCTGCACCTGTTCAATGGCTGCAGCAGTTGTATGTGGACCTCTGGACACATGGCCAGGAAAGGGCTCCTTCCTCACCATCTGCTCAGAGGCATGTGTGCAGCTGCCGCCACCATGGAGCTGGTGCTGGGTTGCAGAGCCTGGCACAACTGTTTACAGCCGTCCAGCTGCCTTCTACAGCTGCCCAGCTCCATGACGGTGGCAGGTGCACACACAGCTTGCAGCGCATGGTGGAGAAGGTGCTGGGGCATTGCAACCCTGGCCTCTCCCTGCTGTCCACCTGGAGGCATGGGTGCAGCCACTGCCAACAGTGAGGATCAGGCCTCTTGCAGCTCCCCCAAGTCAAGGCTGAGGTGAAGGTTGGAGTGACTTTGGCACTTGGGCCAAAAATGTTGCCAACCCCTGGGATACAGGAACCCAGAACGTGAGCAGTTTTATTTGAGTTCCTCATCCAGAATGGTTAGATTTCATCATGTTGCAAGATATGCACAGTGAAACAGACTGGCATACCATTTGGAGGGGAAGAAATTTCTTCAGCCATGGCACCAGTTCCACCGCTGGTGTTGACATTCTCTTCTCATGGACACTAAGGCTGATTTCAGTGGTTGTCCAGTGGAGCTTGAGGCTGGTATGAGGGATGCTGGTAATGACCATGGACTGTATGAGAGCCTCAAGCTCCAGAAAAAATGCTTGAGAGAACTGTTAGAAGGCATGGCCTGGGCACACAAACTCGAACCACTTCCAAGAACTCACAGAGGCTGGTACCCTGACTTTTCTTTTTCAACCTAGAGAATAAATACACAGAACAAAAGACCATTAGCTACCTTAAAACCCCATCGGGCCAGGTGCTCACAGACTCTGCCAAAATCTAAGAGCATGCTGTTAGCTATTGGAGCAGTTTGCAACCAAACCTGTCTGCCCAGAGGGTATTCAGCATCTTCACAGGGGCCTCCCCATTTTGTGTCCGAGATTTACAAGCTCAAACAGGAGTTATCCTTGGCAGAGCTAACCACCACAGGGAAAATGCTAGGCCTTGACAGATTACCATTCAAAATCTATAAGACTTTCTGGCCCCTCCTCAGCCTAGATCTCCTCTGCATCTTCTAAAAGAGCCTTGAAGACAGGATCCTACCAGTCAGCTGCTGACAGGCAATGCTCACACTACTGCCCAAGAAAGGGGATTTCGGTGATATTAAGACCTGGTGACTGGAATGCTTGTATGCTCTAACCATTGAGCCACTGCTCCAGCGGTGCCTGATAGGTCTGGCCCTCCCATTGACGGCAGCACTGGCTGCTGGCCTCCCAGTTCAGGTGACAGCATATGCTGATGATATGACTGTTTTTGTGAGCAATGAGGGTGATGTCCAGTTTCTGATCAAGTGTCAGTGGCCTACAAGCATTTTTTCTCAGCCTGTGTTAACTGGGCCAAATGCCAAATGTTTCTACTGGGCATCTGGGCTGATGCTCAGCAACTAGACTTCTGTTCTGCAATGGTTTCAAAGACCTGGGAATTTTCCTAAATTTTCTGGCCTATTTAGTCAAGTACTGTGAAGGCCTCATTGAGGAGGTTGAGGTCCGACTAGTGGTGGTGCTGGTGCCTGCCTAGCCTCTCCTACCACAGCTGGGTCCTGGTCATCAACAACCTGGCAGTTGTTACTCTGTGACTTAAGTGTGTCATCCTGAATCTGCCAGTGACCCTGCTCAGACGGCTCCAGAAGCTCCTTGTGGACTTCTTCGGGAATGGGTACCACTGGCTCCAGCAGGCTGTCCTGTAACAGGGAACCCTGGCTCTGCTACTGAATGCTGGTGTGGCTCCTTTAAGGGCAGGCTCTTTGTAGCTTGAGCACAGGCAACCAGCAAGGCAGGGATTAAGAAACAGCCCTGTGGACTGGTCAGCTGACAAGGGGAATCATGTGACCAGAAGAGGGCTCAGGCTTGAACCTGTCCAGAGCCTGCACCAGGCAGAGACATTAGCGCTTTGAGCCATGGAGAATGGAGCCCTCGGCAGCATGGCAGCAGTGCCCCTAAAAGACCCAGGAATTAGGGTGAGCTGCTCTGCAGAGCCAAGAATGGGAATATTCCCCGGGGCAGAGAGGAAATGTTTCAGTCAAGCAAGTGGCCTTTGTTTAAATTAGAGCTCTTGGTTGAGTTCCAAGCCTTGGGCCCTGCTGAGGGCAGACCCAAGGCCTACACCCAGAGAGGGATTGAGTGGAGGACCAGGGGGTCCAGGAGCCCAGAGTAGGGTGGAGATAGGGCTGGGATGCAGATGTTAGACCTATAACAGTGGGCCTTGGCTAAGGACCAGCCAGAGTAGGGGGTGGAAGCCAGAAAGGTGGAAACCCCAACAAGGGAACGAAGGCCCGAGGTGGCCTGGAGACTTGGGAACAAGTGTCCCACCTGATTGGTGATTTAAACCATCTGCAAGGCATGGGGAATGGTGTTATAATTAAAGGTGTGTTATAATTGACTGTCTAAGTTCCAGTTATAGACATGTTACCTCAGCAGATCCTGTGCCATTGTTATCTGGAGACTAAAGTTCTGTGCTGCTTAAAGTTGGTGTAATGATTATTTTTTCTGGGATATACCTTCCGGTACAGGTATCTGGGATATATGATGCCCTTGTAAATATAGAATTCTTTGTGGGGGATGTAAAGTTTTACCATGGTCAAAAATGTTGCTGAAATGCCTGTCACAAAAAATCTTTTTGTTCCCTTTATCAGAGAAATATCAGCATTTGAGGCATGTTGTTGTTTCAAAGGACTCTATCTGCAACTTATTCCTTCATATTTACTTTTATTATCATTTTAATTTAAAAGCTAATTCAGATGATAAGTTTGCTTAAGCAATACTTTAGTCTCTTAAAAAATATACTGTTCAACACAATAGGACATTCAGTAGAACAGGAATCTGGAAAGTCAAATGAACAGGAGTTACTGGTTGACAAACTGTTCTCAGAAGTTACTTCCTGTACACAGCTGGACTTACCGGCCCTGTCTGCTTTCTCTTATTTTTAAAGTTATTGTTTTAAGGCAATCAGGGACACAGGATAGAATTAACAGGTTTCCCTATACAAATGTGGCTAATGCACTATTCTGCAAGAGTATATGATCCTGTTTAGGCTTTAACAGTTCTAGTCAATGTTGCTTCATGTATGACTGTAGATTTTGTAATAAGTAGCCTCACTTTTTTATATGGCTTATTACCTGGCAGTAAATGTGCAATTTTGTTCTTGATATTGTTTTAGTCATTAGAACAGATGCATCATTCTGCAATGTAAAATAACTTAATAGTAGAAGATTTTCAAGAATTCACTATGGTAATGGAATAAGATGATGCATAGCATGTAGGGGTATTTTTTAATAAAGAGGTCCGTGAAGATCAGATTAAGAAATTCAGACTGTAATTAAAGTGGTTCCAAGCCTTACATCTGTATTTTTTAAATTGGTTGAAATTTATAAGTAAAAATAAAAAATAAAATATTGGAAGAATCGTGGTCTAACAAACATGGTTTCTGCAAAGAAAGTTGTTTCACTAATATATTAGAATTGTTTGAATATGCCATAAAGTAATGGATAGAAGACATCAAACAAGTATAGACAGTGGTACTGTCTCAGACATAGGACAGTGAAGAGAAACTTGAGATCTGGTTCAGCCAGTACCATCCTTTATAGCAGGGGTGTGCCAAATCTGGCCTGTGGGCTGAATCTGGCCTGCAGCAGGTCTTTCTCTGGCTCATGGTGTGTCCCTTGGTCCCCTAGTTATAGTTTCATAGTAGCTAGGGTCAGAAGGGACCTGAACAGATCATCTAGCCTGCCCCCCCGGCCACAGGCAGGAATGAATGCTGGGTTCACAAGACCCCAGACAGGTGATCATTTTGAATTTGCCCAAGGAAGGGGTGAGGACCACTTCCCTGGAAAGTTGGTTCCAGATTTTGGCCACCCTAACTGTAAAATATCGCCTTCTGATCTCTAACCTAAACCTATTCTGCATCAGCTTATTACCATTGTTCCTAGTCACCCCATGTGGTGCTGGGGAGAAAATGGCTCTACCTATTTGCTGTTGATCTCCCCTGATGAGTTTGTAGGCAGCCACCAAATCCCCCTTCAGCCTCCTCTTGCTGAGGCTGAACAGGTTCAGGTCCCTCAGTCTGTCCTCATAGGGCCTGTCCTTCTGCCCTCTCACCAAATGGGTGGCCCTCCTCCGAACCCTCTCCAGGCTGGTCACATCCTTTTTGAAGTGCAGCGCCCGGTACTGGACGCAGTACTCCAACCGTGGCCTGACCAAAATTGCATAGCAGGGGAGTATCACCTCTCTGGACCGGCTTGAGATGCATCTTTGGATACATGACAAGGTATGGCTGGCCTTACTGGCTGCAGTCTGGCATTGGTGGCTCATGTTCATCTTGGAGTCTATAATGACTCCAAGATCCCATTCTGCCTCTGTGCTTTCAAGAAGGGAACTCCCCAACCTGTATGTATCCTGTGGATTCCTTCTCCCAAGGTGCAGCACCTTGCATTTGTCTACATTGAACCCCATCCTATTCTTGTCTGCCCACATTTGTCTAGTCTGTCTAAATCTATTTGCAGTCTCTCTCTCACTTCAAGTGTGTCTACCTTGCCCCACATCTTAGTGTTATCAGCAAACTTGGACAGTGTGCTTTCCACCCCCTCGTCCAAGTCGCTGATGAAGATGGTAAACAGTGCGGGCCCGAGCACTGTACCCTGGGGTACCCTACTGCTCACATCTCACCAGGCTGAGTACAACCCATCCACCACTACTCTCTGGGTGTGCCCCATCAGCCAATTTTTTACCCATCCAACTATGCAGGCATCAATGCCACAGTCACTTAATTTATTGATGAGGATGGGGTGAGAGACAGTGACAAAGGCCTTCTTAAAGTCCAGAAAGACTATGTCCACGGTGACACCATCATCCAAGGATTTAGTTACTTGGTCATAAAAGGTAATCAGGTTGGTCAAGACCTGCCTTTGAAGAACCCATGCCGATTGCCCCTGAGCATGATCTCCCCTGCAGGCCCCCCACAGATGTGCTCCTTGATGATTTTCTCCAAGATCTTCCCGAGCACCTAGGTGAGGCTTACAGGCCTATAGTTACTTGGGTCCTCCATCTCTTTCTTGAAAATTGGGACCACATTAGCCAGTTTCCAATCCCTCGGCACCTGGCCAGATGACCACGAATGCTCATATAGTTGGGCCAGTGGCTCCACAATGACCCCTGCCAGCTCCCTCAACACCCTTGGGTGTAGGGCATCTGGACCTGCAGATATAAAAATGTCTAGCCCTTCCAGAAGATCCCTAACTACATCTGCACTGACTGACCCAGGCACAGTCAGGTGTGGCGCATCCTGCTGCCCACTGGGCATGCACTAGGGCTGGGGTGACTCCGCAGCTGGACTGCCTTTCTAGGCCACCCAGGTGGCATGCATTTCTTTCTGGCTGCCGCTGCTGCTGGCCCCAGCCCCGCGGTACCACTATGTTGGGACTCACACTGCATAGCCCCGACCCCACATGGCCTGCACTTGCTGTGGGCTTGCTCACCCAGGCTCAGCAGTGGCGGTGCTGGACAAAAGCTCTTACTCGCTGTGGTGGGATTGTGGCCCCTCCCCCTCCTACCACCGGCAGTTCCTTTCTGCAGTCACCTGGAACCCACACTGGGCTGCCCTGTGTCTCTGTCAATGTCACCACTGCCTCGGGGCTGCCCTGCGGGGTAGCGGTGACAGCACAGAAAAGACACAGGGCAGCCTGGTACAGGCTCTGGGCAGCTGCAGCAGGGAACAGCCAGCAGTGGGAGGGGCCACTTTCTCCCCTGTGCTGAGCAACAGCTTCTGTCCAGTGCCGCTGCTGCTGAGCCTGGGTGGGTGAGCCCGGGGCAGGTGTGGGACACGTAGGGTCGGGGCTGTGCAGTGCAGGCCCCCACCGGTACTGCCTGCAGGCTGAATCTGGCCTAATCTTCTGCTTTAAAAGGTTGGAGACCACTGCTGTGGATACTCTATGACCCTTCTCCATGGTATCCTCCTCTATTCCCATATAAGAAATGACATTTAATAAGAATGGCCAGGAATTCATACATCAGACACCATTATGGGACATCTTATCCAAGGGACATCTGCAAGCAGAGATGTCATTTCACACAGGAATTCAAAGTGCAGATTCTTCAGCAGAAACTGCAGTTTCAAGACCAGGATCAGTAGGAATGGAATCAATCAGAACCAACTGGTATCTTATCTTCTTTGCTAGACGAGACAGCTGTTCTAATCTTACCTTTTTATGCTGAGTTTGAGGTCTTGAAGGAACTGATATATAACAGGGGCTGCACAGATCCCTTTTACGGATGTGCACAAAACTCCTTCAGATTTATTGGATGTTTTCCACTGCTCAATAAAAATAAAATAACACTTCCTAGTCATGAAGCACTTTTAGAACCTGCAAAGATAAGCAGGTTCCTGTCATTCTTGCTCTTACTGAAGAAATGACTGAAAATAAATATATTTCATATGGTGGATTAGAATACTTACATTCTCCTGAATTCTATGCAGGAGTAAGCCACACCCCTAGAAAACAATTTCTTTTGATCAAGGCTAAGACAGTCAAAAAGCCTGAGGCTGAATTGATTCAGTCTTTGCAGATTAGTCTAAACTACGCAGATTAAATTGAAACAGAAGTGAACAGACATTTACCTTTGATTCAGGAAATGCAGCCACATGCGTGCAGTGGCTCAGGCCAGAAGCTGGGGTGTGCTAGAGCACAGCTCTCTAGCTGTGTGTTCACTTCCTCTTTATGCTGCCCTTAAGGTCTCTGGGATTTGCAGTCCAGAATTACAGCAGCAGGACCATGAAGGGTTGCTTATCATTTCTTCCTGCTTCCAGGTGCCTCTGGGATGTGTAGTCCACAGTTGCAGCCAGCAGTATATTTGGGTGGGGGAAGGGGTGTTTAACCCCCTTCCCTGCCCCCAGTCCCCAGTCAGGGTTTGCCTGTGGTGGGGGGGTGGTAGTCTCCCTGCATCCCCAGCTGAGCTTGCAACCCCCGCCCATCAGCCAACCTTCACTGCTCCAGCTAGGGAGCAGAAGGGTGCAGCCAGCCCTGCTTTCTGAAGCAGACAGCACAGCCCAGCCTAGCCCAGGGCTGAAAAGCATGCTGGGGTATTGTGATTTAACTTGAACCAGGAAAGGGTCTGGCACAGAAGTTTCATAAACTGCTTTCACCCAAATCAGTTAAGTCTGATCCCTAAGCTCTCCCTGGTTGATCCAAATCACCAGATCTCTCTGAATCAGCGCTGAATCTTTTGAAGCAGATTTGTCCAAATCCATTGAGGACAGTGATCTGAATCAAATCGCTGTCCTCTGAATTGTCCAAATCTGAATCCAAATCGAATACTTCCCTATTCACACAGGCCTAGCACCCATTTCCCCTCATTAATCAACTATTTGAGACACTGGGGCAAGCAGATATATTTACAAAACTGGACCTAGGGGGGTGTACACCTTTGTCTGCATCCAGCAGGGCAATGAGAAGAAGACAATCTTCCACACCAGGTATAGACACTTTGAATACCTAGTTATGCTGTTCAGCCTCTCCAGAACACTGGCCACTTCTAGCACTTTGTTAACAATGCCATGTGGGATGTCCTGGACCAGTTTGTAGTGGTCTGCCTGGACAGCATTCTTGTTTTCTCTGAAAATGAAGAGCAAGACCAGCACATCCACCTGGTATTAAAATGGCTTCTCAGAGCCATTTATACATGAGATTGGAAAAGTGTGAGTTTGATTGCATCAGTGTGGAATTCCAGAGGTACAATAATTAGCCCAGAGAAGTTACAAATAGACCCCAGCAAAGTAACACCAGTACTGGATTGTCCCTCTCCAAGGGAAGTGCAGAGAGACCTATGGTTCTTGGGATTCATGAACATTTATGGAAGATTCATCCAGCATCTCTCTCCCCTGGTAACCCCTGTAATGACATTACTTTAAAAAGGGGTGCAATTCAACTGGTTGCAAGCTGCTTTTGACAACTTGAAATAAGTCTTCTGCAGTGCCCCAGTCCTGGCCCACCCAAACCCAGCCCTCCCATTCACAGTAGAGGCTGATGATGACTAATTTTGTATTTAGAGCAGTACTGTCAATGTTGGAGGGCTCAGGAGCCACTACGTCTCTGTGCCTACTACTCCAGGAAAGTGATGCCTGTGAATACAACTAGATTTGGGACAGAAAACTTCTAGCTATCAAGGTGGCATTCACGGAATGGCACTACTACTTGGAAGAAGCCCACAGTCCTGTTGAAGTCCTGATTGATCATAAGGACTTGGAATACCTTTGGTCAGCAAAGAGCCTCTACCAATGACACCCTCACCCATCCTGTTTTTTTGTAGGCTCAGTTTTACAATTACCTACAGACCAGGAGTCTGCAATGGTAATGCGGATGCCTCATTCCAGAAGATTGAGTATTCTGATGAAATGCCCCAGAACCCATCCACAATCATGGGTCCCTAGAACTTTGTGGGCAGAGATAGAGAGAGGGACTTGCTGAAGACCTGCCTATAGTGGAATATGCAGAGAGATGCAATTGAGAAAACATAAATGACTTACTATTGCAGTAACTGGAATTCAAGATACACTGTCCTTAGGTGTTTTCCATGACCCATCCTCCTTTCCCTTTGCTTTGGATTCCTGTATCATCTGCTGAATTAATGGGTGAGAGAGAACTGCAGTGATAATGGGTTCCCTGCTGCCTTTTACCTGTGGTATGGCACAGTGATGGGACAGACTATCTGGTCATAGGTTCCTGAAACACCTCTGCAGTGTAATATATCCAAGGACAATACATCTTGTACAGAACTCTGTTTACAGTCAAGAAGGTTTTCTTTTCCAAGGGAAAACGTCATATGAGAAGCAATGAAAGATAACACAAATTTGGGAAACTGGCAGAAGGAATACTTTATTATGCCTCTGAATTTTCTCAGGCTTAATTTTCTATGTCTTTTTACTGGTAGAAAGTGGTTCACTTGAGGCTCTGTCCTGCAAAGTGCAGAGTATAGTCTGAGAGAGATGCTGTGCACCCTAAACCCAGCCTTTGCAGGGTGAACCTTAAGTGATTTTAAGAGTATGACATGTATCATTTGTTCAGTGTGTTTATCCTGATGTTCATGAATCCATTTAACTCATGCCTTTTAGACGAGCGAGTGTAAAATATTTCACACTTAGGTTAATTATTCTGTTTTTACGAAGTATACTTTTTCCTATTTTAGTGTTTAAACGTTTACAGTTTCTTTTTCTAACCATCCTAGGTTCTAACCATTGATATTTTTTCTGCTTCTTAGTGAAACACAACAGATACAGATTTGATTAGACTTAATTACATAGCACAGTATGTTCAATAATAATCTCAGCGTGCATCCACAGAGCTGCTTTTACAAGTCATGTGGTGATAAACCTCTGTTCATTTGAGATCAGAGCTGAGTTGCAAGTTATTTATAATGCAGTATGAGGAAATCAGATATATTCATATATACAAGAGAAGTATTAAGTATCAAGCATTCTGATCACTTTGGGTATACTTTTAAAATACATTTTTAAACTATCAATTTTAATTTAGTATTATTTTTGTGTTTTCTTTTTAGAATTTATTGTTCACAGATGAAAGTGACAGTTCAGAAATAAAAATAATTGATTTTGGGTTTGCTCGGCTAAAACCACCTGATAACCAGCCTCTTAAAACTCCATGTTTTACCCTTCATTATGCTGCCCCAGAGCTCTTCAATCACAGCGGTTATGATGAATCCTGTGATCTCTGGAGTTTGGGGGTCATTTTGGTGAGTGGATTTTGGGGGCTTTAATGCATTTTAATAGTTTAATAATACACATCATTTTGATACTTTTGAATTACTTTAAATCAAGTGTATAGGAAGGGCTTGACATTGACCCAGATCAGTTTGTACTGGATAAGCACAGCTTCAGAGTGGGATGAGGATATTTTTTGGCTGTGCAAATAGCAGGAGGAGAAGACAGGTTTTCTGTTATATAAAATGTGCATGTTTTCATTCATATTTTTGAGGGATGATAGTTATTTTGCTAACCATGTCTCTAAATAAAGTCCTGTGATTTTTTTTTTTTCAGACCTCAGGCACCTACAATTCTTCAAATTGAAGTAAATAGAATATTTAACTAATGTTCTTCAAGTTGTAGTACATATATGCTTTTTGCTATGAACAACAATAATTAAACATTAAGCAGGACTGATGTTATCAGTTAGATTCTATCAAAGGTTTGCAATGAACATACAGTACTAATGAATGTTATTTTTGTTCTTCGGATAGTATACAATGCTATCAGGACAGGTGCCTTTCCAGTCTCAAGATAAAAGTTTAACATGCACTAGTGCATTGGAAATTATGAAGAAAATTAAAAAGGGGGAATTCTCCTTTGAAGGAGAAGCCTGGAAGAATGTCTCTCAAGAGGCCAAAGACTTGATACAAGGTATGTAAAAAAGATTTTTTATTGTTTTTAGCTTTAGTGACCAGAAGTAAAGTAGTATACTATAGATTTTTAGGATATGAACTATTTGGAGAATAAATAAATAAGTGTGTGTCTGTGTTCTTTCATTTCTATGGCTTTATTAATTAGACTGTGGCTTTATTAATTGGAAATTTATGAGAAAGTGCTATATTTTTTATTTAGAAGCAGTAAGAGTCAGCTTACTGGAAGTCAGTTAGGTAGATCTGCAAAGAGACTTACGTCTTGCAGTGCCCAGAAATAAAACCCTTATTTTTTAACCATTCGGGTCCTAGTGTGGAATCCTCAGGCCTAAGTCTGATGCATTGGACCTCACTTGGTAGAAGGAAGACCTGTGTTCTAGTCCCTGCCTTGAAGAATGTTTATATGTTTTACATTAGGCACTGATTGGATAAAATACATAACCAGTCCTTGAAGCAGAGACTGGAATTAGAGGTGCAACAATACATCAGTCTGATATCAGATCGGCACTAGTACAAAGAACATTTTCTCCATCAGAAATTGGCCCGATGCAGCCAATAATTTGTCTGATAAAAGCCCGTGCATGCATGCAGCAGCAGTGCAGCACATAGGCAGTGAGGAGCAGAGCCAGAAGTGTGGAGTGCTGCGTGTACCTGGTAAGTCTAGTATGGTGGAAGAGGAAATGAAGGAGGAAGGAACATGGTGGGGAAGGGGCAGAACAAAGCCCCTGCAGTGAGGGAGGGTGTAGGGTTGGGGCTGGGGCAGGGGCTGACCAGCTGGGGCTGAAGTAGATGCAGGAAGGAAGTATGGCTCATCAGGGGGGGTGTGGGAAGGTGGGGGTGGCTCCCATCGCTGCGCACGGCCCGTCTGGTGCTTATTTGGTGGCTCCCACCACTTGTCTAGGAGGGCATGGGGGGAGGAGGGGAGGGTGTGCCCCCAGAACTCCACAGGGCAAGGCAGGCTGGAGCCAGGCTCTTCCCAGCTGGGCAGATCTGGGGACACACCCCTTCCCATGCCCTCCTGGACAAGCAGCAGGAGCCGCCAGATAGCACCAGATGAGCTGTGTGCAGTAGCAGGAGCCACCCCCTCCCACTGAGCTGTGCCACCCTGGCCCCAGCTCACAGCTGCAGCCTACCCCGTGCTGTGGAGATCCAGGGGGCACATGTCCCCTGCCCCCAGACAAACTGCTTGCAGTTCTGTTCTGCGCCCTTCCCCACCCCAGCTGGGTAGCCTCAGCCCCATTCCCCCCCTCACTGCAGGGCCCTTGATGTGCCCCCACCCACACTCCTTCCCTCCCCTTCCACCAAACCAAACTTACCAGCTGGATGCAGCTTTTCAAGCCGAAGAGCTGCATGTCGGAAATTGGATTGGTAAGACCTGATATGCCTCCTTAAAAATCGGCTATCAGTATCAGCCCCAAAAATCTCTATCAGTGCACCCCTAATTGGAATGCAGATCTCTTCTTCCCAACATGAGTGACTTAATCATTGGACTAGAGCAGTGGTGTCGGACACAAGACCCATGAGCCAGATCTGGCCTGTGGAGCCTTACAATCCAGCCTGTGTATTGGACTGATCCCATGCACCAGCCCTGGCCCTGCGCACTACAGGCAACACGGGGGAGGTCCAGGGCACACAACAGGCAACCATGGGCAGTTCATTCCCCATGCTGATCCCTGGAGCCACATGCACAGTGAGCCCTGGGGCTGACGCATGTTGCCTGCAGCGCAGGGACTGGATAGGTCATGCACTTGGCACAGGGGATGGGTGCCAAGCAGTGCTTCACCAGACCCAGACTGAACATGCAGGGCCAGTCACTGGGGTGTCGCACAGAGCACATGCCCTGTGCTGGCCCTTTGCCATGTGCAGTGTGCGTGGCCAGTCCAGCCATGTGCACTGCAGGCTGCATGTGCCCCATGCCACCCCAAGGGCTGCTGCATGCAGTGTGTGGGCTGGACTGAGCATTTCAGCCATTCCGGAGGGGGTTTGTCCCATTCAGATAAGCACCCCTGAACCAGTCTGCTGGGAGAATCACAAGACAAGACGAGTTTGACATCCCTAAACAAAAAAGTCATGAGCCTATTTCTTCCCTGCTTTCAGCTTTCTGAATCTCCAGCTTTGTTTAGCACAGTAACAGTTTCATGATGGTCATTGGCCTGAAAAGGAGGGAACTCTGGGCTCTGGTTCCTGCTTCTGCTCCTACTACTATCTTTTTCCAGTGGAGCTTAGCCTCTGACCTGTAGTTTAGATTGGGTCCAGAGAGCCACATCATCCAGCCTGTGGGGCTCTCCACAGGTCCAGAAATATGACAGTGGGGAAGCAAGGGTGATTACCTGCCACTGAATTTCTAAGCCCTGTGGACCACACGATATGATCCTGCAGGGGGGTTGGTGCTGTGGGCAGAAGCTGGCACAGAGATGATCCACAGCTGCCCAGTTGTCGCTGGCAGTTTCCGGGTTGGGGCTCTGGTTCCGGGTTGGGGCATGGTAGGTCGGTTAAGGGTTCTGTATTGATTGCAGCCTGCAGCTGTAGCATGCCCTGCCCCCAATTCCATGTGCCTGGAGCTGCCACCTGGAAGCTAATGGCCATTTTTGGGCAGCTGTGGACACAGCCAGCAGCTGCTGTGTCCAGAATTTGGGGTGGAGGGCATTAAAGCTGCGGGCAGGCAGGCTCCGGCTGTGTAGGGGGAATGGGCCTGCTAAAGCTGTGGGCAGGGTCAGGCTTCCATGCTGGTTGCAGTCCTGGAAGGAAGGGAAAGGGTGGGGGGGGAGGGAGGAGAGAGAGAGAGAAGTGTGGCCCTAGACCCAGGGTGGGCAATTATTTTGGGCAGAGGGCTGCTTACTGAGTTTTGGCAAGCCATTGAGGGCCTCATGACAGGCAGCCAGGGGCAGATAAATATTAATTTTCTAAATTTTTTTAGGGGCCCCGCAGGCCAGATAGAATGGCCTGGCGGGCTGTATGTAGCCCGCATTTTGCCCACCGATGCCCTAGACAGATAACCAAAACTCATTAAGTGGTCCACCAACCCAAATAATTGCCCACCCCTGTGCACCAGATAGGGCCCCAGTGGGGGCCAGGCCAGCCCTGTCCAGCAGATCAGACTCTGGCCAGGCCAGGCATGCCAGATTTGGTATCAGATTAGGTTTGTGCGGCAACGCTACACCACTCTTCCAGCTTGCAGACCTGAAAGGTAGAGCACCACTGGTGTATTCCAATTTAATCTCCTTCAACACAATCAGTGATTGGGTAGCTGAAGGGAATGCAGTAGACATAGTGTACTTCATGCAATATTTTCATAAGTAAACTAGAGAATTACGGGCTAGATAGAATTACTATTAGGAAGATACATAATTGGCTTAAAATGCAAGTAAAGGGATCTATAAATAATAGATAGATGTCAGAACGGCAAGAGGTTTCCAAGGGGCATTCCCTTCATCCAGTGCTATTTAATGTGTTGAATGATTTGGAGGCCAGGCAATAGCGAACTTCCTGTTCAAGTCTGCACGTGACAAAACTGGGAAGGAATTGCATAACATTTTAGAGGAAAGGGGTAGATTTCAAAACATTCATGATAGATTGGAGTGCAGGGTTGGGGTCAGATGAATGAAGTTCGGTGCAAACAAAATGCACAAACACAGAAGGGGAGATAACTGGCCAGGCAGTTAGTGTAGCTGAGAAGGATCTGGGAGTTTTGGTGGATTATAGGCTCACTGTAAGTCAGGTATGTTACACAGTTGCCAAAAAACAAATATAATTTTGGTCTTTGTCAATAGGAGTATTATTTGTAAGATATGAGAGGTTATAGTATGGTCCCTCTTTGGTGCTGGTTAGTCTCCATGTTTTTAAGAAGGAAGTGGTGAAGCCAGAGAGGGTTCAGAAGTAGGAGGCAAAATTGGTAGAAGGATTGGACGGCAAGCTGTATGAGGAAAGCTTGAGAGAGCTAAGGAGGATTTGATAGCAGTTTTCAAATATTTGGAAGGCTGACAGAGAAGAAGAAGAACTTTCCTTCCTTGCAGCAGAGGGCAGAACATAAAGCAACGGTTTTAAATTGAAGCAAAGTGGATTTAGATTAGATTTAAGGAAAAAAGTTTCCTTACTGTTAGAATGGTAATGCAGTGAAATAGACCAAATGCCCAGCTGGGAAACTAGCTTCACTGAAGGTTTTCAAGAGAAGATTAGATAAGCAGTTGACAGGGATAATTTACAAGTTTGTGCAGGAGACTGAATGACATGAAAGTTGCGGTCCCTTTAAACCCAATCAGTCTGTGAGTCTGTTCATTACATCAGACCTCTGTTAAATGCAAAATGAACACCACTGTGGGGAAGAAACTCCCTCCCTTCTGCTCTGGCCCTCCGACCCCCTCTCTTCTAGGGCATGCTACTGAGCCATACAGCCAAGCTCCCTCTTGCCTGCTCTCTTCCCATTTTATATATCTTCACTTCTTGGCTGCCCAGTAGAACACCTTTAGCAGGAGGCCTGGAGGATGCTCTAGGCAATTGCTGGCCCATGGTCTACTTGTTAAAGTGCCTTAGAAGTGGGAGATACAGGTTCAAACCCCCTCTGAGTGAGTGTGGCTTAGAGCCCTGGGCGAGTGCCCCAATCTCTTGACTTTTGGGTTTAAAGGTTGCAGGGGAATCCCCACTCTGTTTTTCTGTGACTTACGTGGAGTCATGTGGCTTGCTGGGAAGAGGAGGACCTAAAATCCTGGAATGTGGCCTGAAATGCCGGCTAATTTTAGTCATGTGAGTGATACTTGCCTCTGTAAAGGTGGAGTTTGAATTGTGCCTCTGTTTCTAAGGCTGGAAACAAATGTACCCTTTGAAACGCTTTGGGTTTGGAAATGTTTCAGAGACATAGTGCTTCAGCTGTGGAACACATACAGCCCTGTCTCATTCTCCAGCTAGAGTGCTTCAGTATATCACTCCTCCCTGTGACAGAGGGCCCTCCAGCTGGGTGACTCAGCAGTGAGATGCAGCCACCTGGGATTCTTCCCTCTCTTCTCTGACAGGATTGTCAATGCTGTTCTCCATCTCCTCTCTCAGGGCTGCGGGGGCAAAAAGGGAGGAGGTGGGAGACTGAAGTTGATATCTGTGGCTTGCTTACCAGCAGCAGGCATGTGGAAATCTAGCAGGGGTGGGGGTCTTGCAGCAGTGGCAACTCTTCTCCCCAACATGGAGTCTCCCAATTCCAGGTCTTCTGGTTTGGTGGGGCAAATGAGTGCCAGAGTGCAGGCAGCAGTAGCACCCTGACTACTAACAGCGCTAATGCCCAGGGAATCCCAAGTGCCAACAGTGCTGGCACAGGGCATACAGGGAGCTCGGCAGCTATAGCCAGGGTGCTTGAGAGAAGTGGGGCAGGGTGGGGAAGGTACTGCATTTCAGCATGCTAAAGGACCAACAACCTGTATAGGCAGAACTAAACAATACAGAATAGTTCTTGCTCCCCACAGGTATGATTGTGTCACACCTGGGAGTGTTTTAAATCACCTTTATGACTGTGCAGCAGCTTTTCAATATTGCAAGTGAGATCTGTCCATCCATACCGTAAGGCTTATATGGGGATTTGAAAGTGCAGAACTTAGGTACCGAACTTTGGTCCTCCTTTAGACAAGTAAGCCTTTTTGTGGGTTTGGGCTGTAGTCTATACTTTATTACGTATATGAGTTATTGAATATTTGACTTAATGTTGATTTTTCTACAAGCTTTTTGTTATTTATCCATGGTATTAAAAGGATGCATAATAGCATATAGATTAAGTCTGTCTAATATATTTCTATTAGGACTTCTTACAGTGGATCCGAATAAAAGAATTAAAATGTCCAGCTTGAGATACAACGAATGGCTTCAGGATGGCAGCCAGTTATCATCCAACCCTCTAATGACTCCCGATAATTTAGGGTCTTCAGGAGCTGCTGTACATACATACGTCAAAGCCACTTTTCATGTAAGCTCAAAAAAATCTTAAATTTAAAACTATCAGGAAATTGTTTTAAATTAGTTTACTTATTTTAAAAATGTATTTTTATGCTTTGGCTCAAATCTGGCATTTCCATTCAGACATTTCCTAACTAGCCTCTACTCATTCCAAGGTATCGTGACCAGGCATGGGGATGGATACTGTTTTGCCTGTGGAGATTCACAATTTTGTTCTTTTATTGTGTACCTCCAGAGCCAGATGCCGTTTCATCCTGCATAATTCATCACAGGGTTCTCCCATTTTTTCCAACGTGCGGTGTTTAGGTGCTTCCAAAGACCGATCCTATTTCACCTAGGTTGTGGTTGTTCAGCTGGTGGCCCACAGGCTGCATGTGCCCTGCCAGGAGAGTTAGTCTGTGGTCCCTGACCTCCCACTGACCTACCGCTCCCCCTATTGCTCCGGCAGCTGCAGCAGTCAGGGGCTTCAGGCTTCCCCTCTGGCTTTCATTTTCTGTGCATGCCGCATAGTGGCGTGGTGCAGCTGAGGAGCTGGGATGGGTGTATGATAGGTTGGGAGGAGAGGGGAAAGCCACCAACCCACCTCTTGTGTGCAGTGAGGCAGGGGCCTACCTTCTCATATAAGTTGTGCAGTCAGGGAGAGACTACCTGCTCATGCACACACTGCATTGAGGTGTGGGGGTGCCTACATGTGTTCATGGTGCCAGGGCTTGCCCCATATCGGGGCAGCCAGTGGGGCCTTTGGCTTGCACTGTTATGCCTGCAGGGCATACAGCTGCTGGTGATGCGACCCAGGACATGGGAGACCTGGTTTATAGATCCCTGGCTGCTCAGAAGTTGGACAGCCCTGACCTAGGTGACATATAACTGCATTCTCTCAGTGGAGCATTTTAATGTAAGTAACACCTCCATCTGCTTGTAGTACCACTTTTGCCTTATCATGTAAAAGGGAAACATCTTAACCTGTCTAAGGACCTGAGCAGAGAAATCTATACCACCAGGCAACAACACTAACTTCAGTGTAAAGCCTCCTACTCCTTCTCCTACACCTTTGCCCAGGATATGGGAGACCTGACTTCTAGGATCCTCTCAATCTTAGGAAAGTTGAACTTGTATCTTTTTTGTCCCCGCAGAGTGACTTAACCACACAGCTATGTGTTAGACATGGCTGAGAATATCTTCTATTCCCTTAAACTGAAGCTGACCTACTGGGTAGCCAAAAGAAAAAAATCATGGAGCCAGAAGGAGATTAAGTAAAAATAGCCTGACTTCTGGGGCCAGAGTTCTCAACACTGAGAAGGAGAAAATCCTGATTTCTGGACCCTGCTTGCAGTATAGTGTTATGCATTTTATCTAGTGATTATTTTAATGAATAATACATTACTTTCACTGATGAAAATTTGGAGTATTTCCAATGTAAGTAATGTTATTCAAGACAAAGCCCCAACCCGCTTCTCAGACTGGGAATCCTGGTCTGAGGAGCAGGTGGGAAGCAAAGAGTGGCTGCATTTCTACTTGGTTCCTTGTGGCCATGCTTTCTATTGGGAGAGCTGTGATTTCTTTCCGTAGAAATGCAACGCCTGTAGATGGCCTTAGGATACGTCAACATTAGTTCCACATTAGCCTCAAGACCTGCCACAGAAATAAGCACTGCCCACCCACACAGAACTTATAAATGAAATAGTGAGGATGGTCCTCTATTTCTACTCTCGAGGCTTATGTTTCAGGGGCAGGCTTGAGAGTGGAATGAGGCAGTGTAGATATACCCACTGGAACCTAAAAAGCATCATTTAAAAGGTTTAGTGGTAAAGTAGGATTTGACTTCGTGTGGTCTATGATAAGTCAGCAAATCACAGATATATAAGGGCAATGTAATAATTAAAGGGCAAAAGCATACATGAGAAAAGACAATGAAACATATACACCAAAACATAAATTGAAGCAGTAATTCATATTTTGAGAATGTGTATCTTCGGGATAAAACATTCTGGAGAAATAGCTACCAGCCTTGGAGAAGTACAAGATAAGGTCCTTAAACAGAGCTTTGTAAGATGCCTGTAACATTTTATTTATGTTTTTTGCTTGATTTATTTTTGGTTTCATTTTCCTTGTGATTAGAAATTTGAGATAAAGCATCACAAATGTATTGTGCTTTGGGAAGGCTTCTTAAAATACCATTCACGTTTTCTTACTAGACACTTTCCAGTGCTAGCCAAAGTTATACAATTGCAGGCAAAGACAGAAATATAATATTGAATTCCAAAAATTTTATTTTGGAAGAATAACTGAATCTTATGGTAAGCAAGTCAGGAACTTTTGCATTTTATTGATTTTATTACAACAGGACCTTGTTTTGTCTAAGCGGGAAAGAATGGGGTAAATTGTTTCACTTCAAATAGCTGATGTAGAATTCTTGATTAATGTAAAATGGTTTCCACTGTGAAAGTTGAAACTAAAAGTAAAGTTACATTAAGTCAATGTACCTTGCTCAACTAAAATCTTGAATTTAAGTCTCACTAGAAAACAAATTAAATATAGAAAGTGTGAGGAAAGGGTGTCTATTAATAATATATGTTTAAAGGCTTGTAGAATTATCATCAGCCACATTAAGAATTGATAAATGTGACACTTGAGAAATTATAATACTCCTCATCATAGCACATTTGTAATAGGCTGCGAGTACTAAAATGTCTTTAACTTTTATAAGAGCATAGAATTACTTTTTATTTTTAAACAGGCTTTTAACAAGTACAAAAGGGAAGGATTTTGTCTCCAGAATGTTGACAAGGCACCTCTTGCAAAAAGAAGGAAAATGAAAAAGACAAGTACAAGCACAGAGACACGTAGCAGCTCCAGTGAAAGTTCACATTCTTCCTCCTCTCATTCTCATGGTAAAACTACACCTACAAAGACACTGCAGCCAACAAATCCTACAGACAGCAATAACCCAGAAACCATCTTCCAATTCTCTGATTGAGGAGCAGAGAAATGTCCTATCTCCAAGAATTAAGTGGTGAAAACTTGGTAATACGTGTGCCCCTTTGTCATGGAGGGATAACAGATATGTTTTGTTGCTTTTAACAATTAATTTCAGCTCTATGTTTTTAGCTTTCTATTTCAAGACATATGGTTGTAGTACTTGTTCATGAATACTGGGTATGGTGTAAGAGTTATTGTACAACCAACACTGTGCTCTCCTAAGGCTAAATTGTCAGTGAACAATTCATTTTATAATAAGGAGTAGTACATTGTTGTGCTGTCCTCAGAGCAGCCTGGAAGAAGATTGGAAGGAAGATTTTGATACTGAGTAACAATTT
>NW_017728947.1:88105942-88115577 GCF_001723895.1 Crocodylus porosus | reverse complement strand
GTAGAAATGCAACGCCTGTAGATGGCCTTAGGATACGTCAACATTAGTTCCACATTAGCCTCAAGACCTGCCACAGAAATAAGCACTGCCCACCCACACAGAACTTATAAATGAAATAGTGAGGATGGTCCTCTATTTCTACTCTCGAGGCTTATGTTTCAGGGGCAGGCTTGAGAGTGGAATGAGGCAGTGTAGATATACCCACTGGAACCTAAAAAGCATCATTTAAAAGGTTTAGTGGTAAAGTAGGATTTGACTTCGTGTGGTCTATGATAAGTCAGCAAATCACAGATATATAAGGGCAATGTAATAATTAAAGGGCAAAAGCATACATGAGAAAAGACAATGAAACATATACACCAAAACATAAATTGAAGCAGTAATTCATATTTTGAGAATGTGTATCTTCGGGATAAAACATTCTGGAGAAATAGCTACCAGCCTTGGAGAAGTACAAGATAAGGTCCTTAAACAGAGCTTTGTAAGATGCCTGTAACATTTTATTTATGTTTTTTGCTTGATTTATTTTCGGTTTCATTTTCCTTGTGATTAGAAATTTGAGATAAAGCATCACAAATGTATTGTGCTTTGGGAAGGCTTCTTAAAATACCATTCACGTTTTCTTACTAGACACTTTCCAGTGCTAGCCAAAGTTATACAATTGCAGGCAAAGACAGAAATATAATATTGAATTCCAAAAATTTTATTTTGGAAGAATAACTGAATCTTATGGTAAGCAAGTCAGGAACTTTTGCATTTTATTGATTTTATTACAACAGGACCTTGTTTTGTCTAAGCGGGAAAGAATGGGGTAAATTGTTTCACTTCAAATAGCTGATGTAGAATTCTTGATTAATGTAAAATGGTTTCCACTGTGAAAGTTGAAACTAAAAGTAAAGTTACATTAAGTCAATGTACCTTGCTCAACTAAAATCTTGAATTTAAGTCTCACTAGAAAACAAATTAAATATAGAAAGTGTGAGGAAAGGGTGTCTATTAATAATATATGTTTAAAGGCTTGTAGAATTATCATCAGCCACATTAAGAATTGATAAATGTGACACTTGAGAAATTATAATACTCCTCATCATAGCACATTTGTAATAGGCTGCGAGTACTAAAATGTCTTTAACTTTTATAAGAGCATAGAATTACTTTTTATTTTTAAACAGGCTTTTAACAAGTACAAAAGGGAAGGATTTTGTCTCCAGAATGTTGACAAGGCACCTCTTGCAAAAAGAAGGAAAATGAAAAAGACAAGTACAAGCACAGAGACACGTAGCAGCTCCAGTGAAAGTTCACATTCTTCCTCCTCTCATTCTCATGGTAAAACTACACCTACAAAGACACTGCAGCCAACAAATCCTACAGACAGCAATAACCCAGAAACCATCTTCCAATTCTCTGATTGAGGAGCAGAGAAATGTCCTATCTCCAAGAATTAAGTGGTGAAAACTTGGTAATACGTGTGCCCCTTTGTCATGGAGGGATAACAGATATGTTTTGTTGCTTTTAACAATTAATTTCAGCTCTATGTTTTTAGCTTTCTATTTCAAGACATATGGTTGTAGTACTTGTTCATGAATACTGGGTATGGTGTAAGAGTTATTGTACAACCAACACTGTGCTCTCCTAAGGCTAAATTGTCAGTGAACAATTCATTTTATAATAAGGAGTAGTACATTGTTGTGCTGTCCTCAGAGCAGCCTGGAAGAAGATTGGAAGGAAGATTTTGATACTGAGTAACAATTTCTTTGCTGCTCAAGGGAGGGAAAATGCTTTAAAAGACATAGACTTCTTGGAGTATATGCTCTTGCCTACCTGTCTGAGGGGTGTTAGACCAGCTCTGCTGACTTTGTTTTCCCTGGCACACAAGAAAAGGCGGTACAGTACACCAAAGCAAGATAGCACTTATGTCCTTTCTAAGTCCCTTGTGCTGGCACATGGGACGGGCCAGAATCTGGCCCTTAATTTAGAATTTAACAAAAGATTTAAGTGTTATGGTACTCTAATGTTATTTTACAAATTTACTCCATAGATTTTGTTTTAAGCTACCTGGAGTATAATCAAGTCTTAGGTTTCTTTTGCATCTAGATAATTTATGATGGGCAGGTGCAGCAATTTGTACTGTTATTTTATTTCTACTTCTTGAGAATCTGAATTTTTAAAAAGTAACTTTTCAAATTCCACAAAAACAATACTATGCCTGAGTAAAAAAAAAAAGAAATTTAATTTTGAACAGTTAGGAAAAGGATTGTATGTTTAAATATACATTTCAAGGAAACTATAATTTATTTTTATATATATTTACGTGGACATTTTAAAATGCTGAGATGATTTTTTTTTTTTTTTTAAAGATTCAGAATCTCCAGTTTCTATATTTGTTATCATAGGGTCCATACAAATGCATGCCATTCTGTGTTCTTAATTTTGCATTGGACAAGCATGGCAATTTGCTTAACAGTTTATTAAATGTTAGATTTTTTTTTATTTTCTGCACTTTATAAAACATCTGAATAATGTTGATGTTCTAATAAAGTGGACTGAGGGATTTCTCATATAAGATGCTAAGCACTACTCTAACTTCAAGTCCTATGGACTTCAGTGGTAGTTGTGGGCAGCTTGGAGGACAGTCAGCAGCCTGAAGGAATGCACTCCTGTATCTTACCCCTTTTTTCCGTTCCTTATCATGTTGCAACCTTTTATATATATCTTGCTTTTTCTTTGTATATAACAAGTAATTAGACTTGGGCACATTATATAGTGTAGTTGTAAACCACTTACACACTGGGAAAAACTGAAGGGAAATGGAAAATTATACTAAACACTGTGCTTCACAACTGTACACTGTGTTGTTCTGCAGTGAGGTATTTCCTACTGTGATAGTATATTATGTATATAACCTGTTTGGAATCATAAATGTGACTTTTACCTGAGCATTTCCATTGATAAACTTTTAAATTGAACAGTGTATTTTATAAATTTATGCAGAGCACTTTTACTGCTCACATTGTGAATGACTAGGGACAATTAAGTGCTAAATAAGACTCCATTCTGCAAACATTTATGCATGTGAGTCATCCCATTGAAATCAGTGAGATGAATTGTGTAAAGTTAAGTGTGTATGTGTGTGTATAAACACATTTGTGCATGCATACACATATACACATACACACATATACATGTATATGTATATATGTATATAATTCTTTGTTTGCATTACTGGAGTCTAATTGACTAAAAGGTTTTATTAACAGCTTGCTGCATTTTAAAGTAAAAATATTCCAAACCCTATGCAAAAAAGGTTATAGGAATTGTTTGTATTAATGGTTTTATTTATGAAATTATATCAGTTATCAGTATTGATAAATAAAACGCATTCATGTTTACAGGGATCATGTGTAACAAAACCAAGAGGCTTTGAAATGTAACATATTTGTTGTGTGTTGCTTTAATAATAATGACAGCATTTTGAGATTTGGGAATTGCAGATGTGAATTACATTACTACTTTCTCGACTTGAATGTCAACAGTAATTGCAGCATTAATTTCAGGTTGATGTGAATATTGAGATTTGCACTGTTATGTAGAGTTAGCATATTTAATCTTAAAGATCAGTGTATATGATAGTAACTCAACCAATTTAAAGTGGCTGGTGTTAAAATACTGAAAAATAATGTTAATGTAGTATTCTATCCAGATTTGCTTTCTGAATTTTCTCGTTGGAAGCAATCTCAGAAGTTAACATGGTTCAGTTGGAGGAAAAAAATTACATTATCTTTCCCCAGTAAACCTAGTGTAAACATGAAGAAACTGTAACTACAATTAAAACTTGTTCTGCAAACAGTACCGATGAATTGAGGTGCAGACTGTTTGTAATATTCAGTAAATTGCACTTTAAAGTATTTTCTCCATACAGTTTTTGTCATCTTTTAAACTGAAAACATGAAAAAATACTTGTGTTTTTTAACAAATTCTAAAAGGTTTTTAGATACAAAAAGTTTTGAAATGCAATGACCCTGTTGAATTTAACTTTGAAATTAAGGGTGCAATACGGTTACATTTGCTTGTTTGAAAAACTTAAACTAATGGCTTTTTATATTTAAAAAAAAAACAAAAAACTTTATGGACATTGGGTACAATGGAATAAAAAATTAGCAGAAAAAAGAGAATGATTGGGCAAGACATTTAATGAATAGGGAAAGTGTAGTTATATTTTCTTTGTTTCCCAGCATGGACAGTTTTTATTAGATGGCTTATTACACCAATTTTAGACTTTGATGGGACTCTAAAATTATTACAGCTCACAGGAATGGATAACATATCACTTGCACGAAAGAGAAATTTTCCTTCACACCTTTGTCTAATTTCCATTATTCCAGTATTCTACCAGTAATGTTTTGCCTAGCACCAGATTAATTTTTACCATGAGTAATTATACCTAGCTACAAATAAAGACCCAGGGCCTGATGATCTATAGCTCTGTGCCTAGTGTAGTCATATATGCCAGTGTAAGGGACTATAAAATTTTGTCAACTGAGAATATTAGAATCTGTCTCTCATTTACCCTAGGCCTGCTTTACACCACTCTTGCAATGTTAAGGAGCATTAAAATGGCCCATTTACACTATATCAATATGATGGAAAGAGATCTTAGTATTTACAGTAGCCTTTCATATTAAGTTACTCAGTTTTAAGTTAACTTGAGTTAGTTAAACATTTGTTAAATATAAGATGGCTTCTTCCCATGCATTTTTGCCTTACCCTATCCTGAACATCAGCAATGTGTGAACTCTAGATTTAAAAATAAATGAATGAACAAGTTAATTCAAGACCAAAATGATAATCGGATTTAAACTCTTTTACACACACTGGTGTACACAGATATGCACACTAAGTTAGGTCCTGAATATCTATCTGTACTTTGTGCTCTTCCCCTTTTTTAATACAGTAATTTCAGCCACATTTTTAAGAGGAAGAATGCTACATGTTCTTGAAAAATTCTGGTGTAACTGAAAAGAACAGCTCTCTATTAGTGTCAGATTATATGATATAGTCAACAATACTGGGGGGAAAAGCAAAAGTACAATTCTTTATCAGAATAGTCTAAGTAACTTTTTTTACTCCAATTAATGCAATTTAAATAAATCAAAAAGTTTAATTAAGTAGTAAACTAGTACTTGCCATTTTCTCTTTCTTACAAAAAACAAAGTACATCTCATTTACTATTCCTTCCTAGAGGGTCAGAGTACTTCTCGTGCTTATCTTATTTGTACAGTATTCCAAAACAGAATTTTATGATAGTTTATAAATTACTGTTCTGCAAGGCAGCACAAAGATTCAGTATTCGATCAGAACTGACTCAGGTTTTCCTGTCTCCCAGGTTGACACTGCTGTTGCATCTCTTTTCTCCGCCTTTTCTACTGCTGCCTTCTGAACAAAATAATTAGTTATACCACCGCAGCCACATTCCCTTGTACTTCTTCCAGGAAGAGAGTAGTTTCTTAAAGGAACACATTCACATATACATTTTATAGGTGTGGTAAGGAAGTGTCGCTATATAATAATCTTATATTTTCAATCTTTAATAGCAAGTATGTATATATTTTATTTTTTTAATTAATTTTGGTCTTTATCTAGAATATTTTATTGTGGTGTTATGCCTTATATATCATACCAGAGGTTTCAGCTTAGCCTTCCTTACAGTCTTTTTCTTCCTTTACATGATTCCTTTCTTATTCTTCTTCTTCATATACCCCATCCTGCAGCTGTCAGTCTGTCTTGTCTTTATAGTGACCACTACTCCATAACCCTCTTTATGAGGAATCGCAATATTTGAATATTCTAGACGGAGGGAATGGAATATAGTATGGTTGCTTCTGTTCTGCAGAGACCAAAGTGCCTTGATCTCTGTGACCTTTCTGGCCAGGTACAGATATTACAAGTTTATTTGTATAAGTGATCAGAAACTGGTCTATACCCATAATAGAACAGAAGTTCAGCACACAAACCCAGTCTATATCTGTAACAGAACAGAAGTTTGGCGCACAGACTGCTTTGAAAATGGCAGAACCCAGTCTAAAACTTCTGCCCTCCTTCCCCCAAGAAAGAGTGAACGTGTGGTCTGTTTGCTACCAATCTAAAGTAAACCATTTACAGAAAACTGCAAAACTTGTATCAGTTCTGTCTCAGGCTGTTTGCTTGTCTGTACCTAACCTCTGTCTGTGTCAACCTGTGAGAAATAGCTTCAGTTTACTTCGGTTTATTCCCCAGGCACCAGTCTGGAGCTGTTAAAAAAAATAACAACTGTAGAGCTCCAAGGTAGTCTTCCCCTATCACCCTCCATTTTTATAAATCAGTCATTGCTTATTGACTCATCACTGAGTATACTGAACCATCAAATAGAAACAGAGCCTTTGGAGTTGGTGTCTTTGCAGTCTGGATGTGGTGAATAAAGATAAGACTCTAAACTTTGTGTAGCATGGGAAAGTATTTATTGCTTTTCAGCTGAATGTATTGTTTCATCTGTCTGTTCCTGTTTGGGAGTGTGATAGTTAAACCTGGGCAGCTGACCCCCTGAAAGAAACAGGATTAAGTTACTGCAGTTTATCTTCACTTTTTGTGGGGTAGGAGTAGACAGATAAAATAGTTATGGTGAATTAGCTGGGATGTGTACATGAACATTGAGTCATCATCATCCCCTTAAAAACTTTATAATTGTTCACTGGTTTATGCCAATAGATTGATTTGGGCAATGTCATTATTTAATATTTGTGTATACTTACACCCAAAAACAGGAAGAGAAAAGAAATGTAAGTAAAGTAAAACAATGATGACTGTAGGAAACTTATCAGTTAACGAAATTAACAAGGAATAGCTTTTAAACAGATTGTATCTAAGGTAGTTGTTTTCCAGAGTTTTATACTCAGCTCACTACAAAAAGTCATTGCCAGGAAGGATGGATACACCTACTTTTGGCTCCTTTTTTCTTTTCCTTCTTCTGGTTTATCTTGAATTTTCTAGTAAATGTTGTATGAGTGATTAGAGTATTACATTTCTATTAAAAAATCTTTCAGTTAATAATCTCTACAGCAAGCTAGATTCTTCTCATGGGATTCCTTCCAAATAAATTATGTAGAAATATACAATCTAAATTTCACACAGGCTGGTTTTAAAAAGACACAAAAATGAGGAAGCTTATTTCTTTGAATATTCTTAGGATGTTTTGGCAAAATCCACTGGAATTCTCTAACACTACTAACATGGGGGGGGTTGGGGGGGATTGTTTGTTTGTTTGTTTTTGCTAAGGAAGAAAAGCTAGCTTTTTGCTGTTTCTAAAAAATAATAATAATAAAAAATCCATCCATAATACTAAAGTAGAGAATTCTATGGTGATAGTGAAGACCATCTTAAAAACCTGTGTTACCTGCTTAAAACTAAACTAAATACTCAACTTTTCTGATTTTTTTTTTTTTTTTTTTTCCCATCCTTTTTAGGAACTGTGGTTAAAATAAAATACTACAAAGTGGAAACGTTTTAAACCTTAGCCAACAAAATTTACTTTCAAGGCCTATGAACATATTTTTATTTGGGTTTTATTGGGATTTGGCATATTGGATACATAGGGCGTGTCCAGATGAGCATGGCCATGCAGCATGCGACACCACAAACATATCTGCAGCACCAGATACCACATAGTCAGGTGTTCTCCATGCTGCAAGGGCATGCTGCTCTGTTTGGGGGTTTTTGCGAGTTTTTTTGACCCATGGTTATCCAAGGGCCAAAAAAACCTACAGGAAAAAAAAACAGAGCAGCACACACACAGTCAGTGTGTGCCACTGAAAAGCAGAGCCAGGCTGCCTGGAGGAGCACTGCTACTACAGCCCCAGGAGGCCCCCAAGAGCCCAGTCTGGACACAGCCATACTGTCCATCTTATAAAGCAATATATTTTCAGTGGTGTGTTGTAACATTTTATTACACATTGCTAAATGCAATATGTAATTGCATCGTTCTTCAATCCAGTGTCTGTTTTCAAACCTTTAGCAGTCACTGTAGTCATATGTATGTTGCTTCTTAATACACTCTATACAGTTATTTTGATAGAAAATAAAATATATTTGAGTAATTTCTATGCCTGCATCATCAGGCTCACTCATTTGAAAATCAAGAGGAAAAGATATGTGTAATTTTTTTAAAATTAACATGCTGGCCTTTCCATAACAATATTTGTTTATATATTAAATCAGGGCTGTCCAGCTGGTGGCTGCAGATCCCTACAATTGCCTCTCCCATTTCTGCATGGTGGGAGAAGGGCTTGGGGAGGCCTGAGCACTGGGGTGGCATGCACCAGCCATGCAGCCCATGTGAAGGGAGGGTGGGGGGCCATGTACAGCCTAGGGGAAAGAGGTTGTACACTGCCAGTGTTGCTCAAGTGGCAGGGAGGTGGGAACCTGAGGGAATGTGCACAGGCCAGGTAGCTGGGGGACGGGGGAAATCCTGGGGGCCTGTCCCTTCAGAGTATGGCCAGCATGGTGTGTGGCCCCTGGCTACAGTGGAGTTGGACAGCCCTATATTATTACATAAATCATTTCCTTCATAGATCTTCAAGTGCTTTGCAAAAATAGATAGTACTAGCTATGGGTGATTGGAAATGTTTTGTTTTCAGGAAATTAGGAAAAGAGTCACTTAAAATTTTAGGAAAATATCTTAGTTCTCTCACAGGAAATGTTTTTGTTTAGAGTTAAGTGATCATTTTAAAACATTTTTAAAAGAAAATTCATCTGAAAATTAAATGAAAGGTTTTTTTGTCAGTGCTAATGTGACTTAAACTGTTATGGTTTCTGGTTCCTAATCTAAAAATAAGTAATAATCTAAGTCTAAAATAAATGCTGATCTGACCCAATTTTAATTTTGAGATTTCCTGCAGAAAATTCATTTTTAACCACTATTTATAATTTCTTGTGAATGTTGCTTATAATTTAATTTAACTTTCCATCAGGAAGACCTCCCACACACACATTCACCAACCCCCCAAAAATCAGTCGGGTTTAGAATTTCAGCCCATTTTACAGAGAAACACTGAAGCACAAGCCACTATTGCTTACCAGATAAAAACACCCTGGTGGTCATGTCATCATTGCATAGTAAACCCAGAATCTTACCTGGGTTTTTGCCTAAACCCTCCTGCCACATACAGATTGAAATCTATGAACTAGCTTTCGAGATTTGTTGTATGGGCTGTTTTATGCAGCTGTAGGATATAGGTTAGAACCCAGGTCCTCTTCAATTAGACTAGAACCTACCTATTTTGCAGTCAGGATGCAGGCTTTTGAGTGTTTATTGTCCTCCAATGTCTCCCTGCTGTTCTTGCACAAATGAAGCAGGCCACATACCAACAATCATTTTCTCCTGAGAGAGTTGCTGATCTCCCAGGAGAAACCATGGATGTTAAGGATTTTCTTCCCAGAGCAAAAGTGGCCACTCCAGGAGGAAAAAATAAAGTTGGAACTACTAGGAGAGTTTCTCCAGCTTCCTAGGGAGCTTTGTTCCTGTTCCCCTTCCAGCTCCTTCCTGAGGGAGACAGTGTGTCGCTTGCAATGACTCTTCTGCTCCTGGTGAGCAAGGAGCAGGATAA
>NW_017728947.1:88073974-88105931 GCF_001723895.1 Crocodylus porosus | reverse complement strand
GAGATGATTTTTTTTTTTTTTTTTAAAGATTCAGAATCTCCAGTTTCTATATTTGTTATCATGGGGTCCATACAAATGCATGCCATTCTGTGTTCTTAATTTTGCATTGGACAAGCATGGCAATTTGCTTAACAGTTTATTAAATGTTAGATTTTTTTTTATTTTCTGCACTTTATAAAACATCTGAATAATGTTGATGTTCTAATAAAGTGGACTGAGGGATTTCTCATATAAGATGCTAAGCACTACTCTAACTTCAAGTCCTATGGACTTCAGTGGTAGTTGTGGGCAGCTTGGAGGACAGTCAGCAGCCTGAAGGAATGCACTCCTGTATCTTACCCCTTTTTTCCGTTCCTTATCATGTTGCAACCTTTTATATATATCTTGCTTTTTCTTTGTATATAACAAGTAATTAGACTTGGGCACATTATATAGTGTAGTTGTAAACCACTTACACACTGGGAAAAACTGAAGGGAAATGGAAAATTATACTAAACACTGTGCTTCACAACTGTACACTGTGTTGTTCTGCAGTGAGGTATTTCCTACTGTGATAGTATATTATGTATATAACCTGTTTGGAATCATAAATGTGACTTTTACCTGAGCATTTCCATTGATAAACTTTTAAATTGAACAGTGTATTTTATAAATTTATGCAGAGCACTTTTACTGCTCACATTGTGAATGACTAGGGACAATTAAGTGCTAAATAAGACTCCATTCTGCAAACATTTATGCATGTGAGTCATCCCATTGAAATCAGTGAGATGAATTGTGTAAAGTTAAGTGTGTATGTGTGTGTATAAACACATTTGTGCATGCATACACATATACACATACACACATATACATGTATATGTATATATGTATATAATTCTTTGTTTGCATTACTGGAGTCTAATTGACTAAAAGGTTTTATTAACAGCTTGCTGCATTTTAAAGTAAAAATATTCCAAACCCTATGCAAAAAAGGTTATAGGAATTGTTTGTATTAATGGTTTTATTTATGAAATTATATCAGTTATCAGTATTGATAAATAAAACGCATTCATGTTTACAGGGATCATGTGTAACAAAACCAAGAGGCTTTGAAATGTAACATATTTGTTGTGTGTTGCTTTAATAATAATGACAGCATTTTGAGATTTGGGAATTGCAGATGTGAATTACATTACTACTTTCTCGACTTGAATGTCAACAGTAATTGCAGCATTAATTTCAGGTTGATGTGAATATTGAGATTTGCACTGTTATGTAGAGTTAGCATATTTAATCTTAAAGATCAGTGTATATGATAGTAACTCAACCAATTTAAAGTGGCTGGTGTTAAAATACTGAAAAATAATGTTAATGTAGTATTCTATCCAGATTTGCTTTCTGAATTTTCTCGTTGGAAGCAATCTCAGAAGTTAACATGGTTCAGTTGGAGGAAAAAAATTACATTATCTTTCCCCAGTAAACCTAGTGTAAACATGAAGAAACTGTAACTACAATTAAAACTTGTTCTGCAAACAGTACCGATGAATTGAGGTGCAGACTGTTTGTAATATTCAGTAAATTGCACTTTAAAGTATTTTCTCCATACAGTTTTTGTCATCTTTTAAACTGAAAACATGAAAAAATACTTGTGTTTTTTAACAAATTCTAAAAGGTTTTTAGATACAAAAAGTTTTGAAATGCAATGACCCTGTTGAATTTAACTTTGAAATTAAGGGTGCAATACGGTTACATTTGCTTGTTTGAAAAACTTAAACTAATGGCTTTTTATATTTAAAAAAAAAACAAAAAACTTTATGGACATTGGGTACAATGGAATAAAAAATTAGCAGAAAAAAGAGAATGATTGGGCAAGACATTTAATGAATAGGGAAAGTGTAGTTATATTTTCTTTGTTTCCCAGCATGGACAGTTTTTATTAGATGGCTTATTACACCAATTTTAGACTTTGATGGGACTCTAAAATTATTACAGCTCACAGGAATGGATAACATATCACTTGCACGAAAGAGAAATTTTCCTTCACACCTTTGTCTAATTTCCATTATTCCAGTATTCTACCAGTAATGTTTTGCCTAGCACCAGATTAATTTTTACCATGAGTAATTATACCTAGCTACAAATAAAGACCCAGGGCCTGATGATCTATAGCTCTGTGCCTAGTGTAGTCATATATGCCAGTGTAAGGGACTATAAAATTTTGTCAACTGAGAATATTAGAATCTGTCTCTCATTTACCCTAGGCCTGCTTTACACCACTCTTGCAATGTTAAGGAGCATTAAAATGGCCCATTTACACTATATCAATATGATGGAAAGAGATCTTAGTATTTACAGTAGCCTTTCATATTAAGTTACTCAGTTTTAAGTTAACTTGAGTTAGTTAAACATTTGTTAAATATAAGATGGCTTCTTCCCATGCATTTTTGCCTTACCCTATCCTGAACATCAGCAATGTGTGAACTCTAGATTTAAAAATAAATGAATGAACAAGTTAATTCAAGACCAAAATGATAATCGGATTTAAACTCTTTTACACACACTGGTGTACACAGATATGCACACTAAGTTAGGTCCTGAATATCTATCTGTACTTTGTGCTCTTCCCCTTTTTTAATACAGTAATTTCAGCCACATTTTTAAGAGGAAGAATGCTACATGTTCTTGAAAAATTCTGGTGTAACTGAAAAGAACAGCTCTCTATTAGTGTCAGATTATATGATATAGTCAACAATACTGGGGGGAAAAGCAAAAGTACAATTCTTTATCAGAATAGTCTAAGTAACTTTTTTTACTCCAATTAATGCAATTTAAATAAATCAAAAAGTTTAATTAAGTAGTAAACTAGTACTTGCCATTTTCTCTTTCTTACAAAGAACAAAGTACATCTCATTTACTATTCCTTCCTAGAGGGTCAGAGTACTTCTCGTGCTTATCTTATTTGTACAGTATTCCAAAACAGAATTTTATGATAGTTTATAAATTACTGTTCTGCAAGGCAGCACAAAGATTCAGTATTCGATCAGAACTGACTCAGGTTTTCCTGTCTCCCAGGTTGACACTGCTGTTGCATCTCTTTTCTCCGCCTTTTCTACTGCTGCCTTCTGAACAAAATAATTAGTTATACCACCGCAGCCACATTCCCTTGTACTTCTTCCAGGAAGAGAGTAGTTTCTTAAAGGAACACATTCACATATACATTTTATAGGTGTGGTAAGGAAGTGTCGCTATATAATAATCTTATATTTTCAATCTTTAATAGCAAGTATGTATATATTTTATTTTTTTAATTAATTTTGGTCTTTATCTAGAATATTTTATTGTGGTGTTATGCCTTATATATCATACCAGAGGTTTCAGCTTAGCCTTCCTTACAGTCTTTTTCTTCCTTTACATGATTCCTTTCTTATTCTTCTTCTTCATATACCCCATCCTGCAGCTGTCAGTCTGTCTTGTCTTTATAGTGACCACTACTCCATAACCCTCTTTATGAGGAATCGCAATATTTGAATATTCTAGACGGAGGGAATGGAATATAGTATGGTTGCTTCTGTTCTGCAGAGACCAAAGTGCCTTGATCTCTGTGACCTTTCTGGCCAGGTACAGATATTACAAGTTTATTTGTATAAGTGATCAGAAACTGGTCTATACCCATAATAGAACAGAAGTTCAGCACACAAACCCAGTCTATATCTGTAACAGAACAGAAGTTTGGCGCACAGACTGCTTTGAAAATGGCAGAACCCAGTCTAAAACTTCTGCCCTCCTTCCCCCAAGAAAGAGTGAACGTGTGGTCTGTTTGCTACCAATCTAAAGTAAACCATTTACAGAAAACTGCAAAACTTGTATCAGTTCTGTCTCAGGCTGTTTGCTTGTCTGTACCTAACCTCTGTCTGTGTCAACCTGTGAGAAATAGCTTCAGTTTACTTCGGTTTATTCCCCAGGCACCAGTCTGGAGCTGTTAAAAAAAATAACAACTGTAGAGCTCCAAGGTAGTCTTCCCCTATCACCCTCCATTTTTATAAATCAGTCATTGCTTATTGACTCATCACTGAGTATACTGAACCATCAAATAGAAACAGAGCCTTTGGAGTTGGTGTCTTTGCAGTCTGGATGTGGTGAATAAAGATAAGACTCTAAACTTTGTGTAGCATGGGAAAGTATTTATTGCTTTTCAGCTGAATGTATTGTTTCATCTGTCTGTTCCTGTTTGGGAGTGTGATAGTTAAACCTGGGCAGCTGACCCCCTGAAAGAAACAGGATTAAGTTACTGCAGTTTATCTTCACTTTTTGTGGGGTAGGAGTAGACAGATAAAATAGTTATGGTGAATTAGCTGGGATGTGTACATGAACATTGAGTCATCATCATCCCCTTAAAAACTTTATAATTGTTCACTGGTTTATGCCAATAGATTGATTTGGGCAATGTCATTATTTAATATTTGTGTATACTTACACCCAAAAACAGGAAGAGAAAAGAAATGTAAGTAAAGTAAAACAATGATGACTGTAGGAAACTTATCAGTTAACGAAATTAACAAGGAATAGCTTTTAAACAGATTGTATCTAAGGTAGTTGTTTTCCAGAGTTTTATACTCAGCTCACTACAAAAAGTCATTGCCAGGAAGGATGGATACACCTACTTTTGGCTCCTTTTTTCTTTTCCTTCTTCTGGTTTATCTTGAATTTTCTAGTAAATGTTGTATGAGTGATTAGAGTATTACATTTCTATTAAAAAATCTTTCAGTTAATAATCTCTACAGCAAGCTAGATTCTTCTCATGGGATTCCTTCCAAATAAATTATGTAGAAATATACAATCTAAATTTCACACAGGCTGGTTTTAAAAAGACACAAAAATGAGGAAGCTTATTTCTTTGAATATTCTTAGGATGTTTTGGCAAAATCCACTGGAATTCTCTAACACTACTAACATGGGGGGGGTTGGGGGGGATTGTTTGTTTGTTTGTTTTTGCTAAGGAAGAAAAGCTAGCTTTTTGCTGTTTCTAAAAAATAATAATAATAAAAAATCCATCCATAATACTAAAGTAGAGAATTCTATGGTGATAGTGAAGACCATCTTAAAAACCTGTGTTACCTGCTTAAAACTAAACTAAATACTCAACTTTTCTGATTTTTTTTTTTTTTTTTTTTTTCCCATCCTTTTTAGGAACTGTGGTTAAAATAAAATACTACAAAGTGGAAACGTTTTAAACCTTAGCCAACAAAATTTACTTTCAAGGCCTATGAACATATTTTTATTTGGGTTTTATTGGGATTTGGCATATTGGATACATAGGGCGTGTCCAGATGAGCATGGCCATGCAGCATGCGACACCACAAACATATCTGCAGCACCAGATACCACATAGTCAGGTGTTCTCCATGCTGCAAGGGCATGCTGCTCTGTTTGGGGTTTTTTGCGAGTTTTTTTGACCCATGGTTATCCAAGGGCCAAAAAAACCTACAGGAAAAAAAAACAGAGCAGCACACACACAGTCAGTGTGTGCCACTGAAAAGCAGAGCCAGGCTGCCTGGAGGAGCACTGCTACTACAGCCCCAGGAGGCCCCCAAGAGCCCAGTCTGGACACAGCCATACTGTCCATCTTATAAAGCAATATATTTTCAGTGGTGTGTTGTAACATTTTATTACACATTGCTAAATGCAATATGTAATTGCATCGTTCTTCAATCCAGTGTCTGTTTTCAAACCTTTAGCAGTCACTGTAGTCATATGTATGTTGCTTCTTAATACACTCTATACAGTTATTTTGATAGAAAATAAAATATATTTGAGTAATTTCTATGCCTGCATCATCAGGCTCACTCATTTGAAAATCAAGAGGAAAAGATATGTGTAATTTTTTTAAAATTAACATGCTGGCCTTTCCATAACAATATTTGTTTATATATTAAATCAGGGCTGTCCAGCTGGTGGCTGCAGATCCCTACAATTGCCTCTCCCATTTCTGCATGGTGGGAGAAGGGCTTGGGGAGGCCTGAGCACTGGGGTGGCATGCACCAGCCATGCAGCCCATGTGAAGGGAGGGTGGGGGGCCATGTACAGCCTAGGGGAAAGAGGTTGTACACTGCCAGTGTTGCTCAAGTGGCAGGGAGGTGGGAACCTGAGGGAATGTGCACAGGCCAGGTAGCTGGGGGACGGGGGAAATCCTGGGGGCCTGTCCCTTCAGAGTATGGCCAGCATGGTGTGTGGCCCCTGGCTACAGTGGAGTTGGACAGCCCTATATTATTACATAAATCATTTCCTTCATAGATCTTCAAGTGCTTTGCAAAAATAGATAGTACTAGCTATGGGTGATTGGAAATGTTTTGTTTTCAGGAAATTAGGAAAAGAGTCACTTAAAATTTTAGGAAAATATCTTAGTTCTCTCACAGGAAATGTTTTTGTTTAGAGTTAAGTGATCATTTTAAAACATTTTTAAAAGAAAATTCATCTGAAAATTAAATGAAAGGTTTTTTTGTCAGTGCTAATGTGACTTAAACTGTTATGGTTTCTGGTTCCTAATCTAAAAATAAGTAATAATCTAAGTCTAAAATAAATGCTGATCTGACCCAATTTTAATTTTGAGATTTCCTGCAGAAAATTCATTTTTAACCACTATTTATAATTTCTTGTGAATGTTGCTTATAATTTAATTTAACTTTCCATCAGGAAGACCTCCCACACACACATTCACCAACCCCCCAAAAATCAGTCGGGTTTAGAATTTCAGCCCATTTTACAGAGAAACACTGAAGCACAAGCCACTATTGCTTACCAGATAAAAACACCCTGGTGGTCATGTCATCATTGCATAGTAAACCCAGAATCTTACCTGGGTTTTTGCCTAAACCCTCCTGCCACATACAGATTGAAATCTATGAACTAGCTTTGGAGATTTGTTGTATGGGCTGTTTTATGCAGCTGTAGGATATAGGTTAGAACCCAGGTCCTCTTCAATTAGACTAGAACCTACCTATTTTGCAGTCAGGATGCAGGCTTTTGAGTGTTTATTGTCCTCCAATGTCTCCCTGCTGTTCTTGCACAAATGAAGCAGGCCACATACCAACAATCATTTTCTCCTGAGAGAGTTGCTGATCTCCCAGGAGAAACCATGGATGTTAAGGATTTTCTTCCCAGAGCAAAAGTGGCCACTCCAGGAGGAAAAAATAAAGTTGGAACTACTAGGAGAGTTTCTCCAGCTTCCTAGGGAGCTTTGTTCCTGTTCCCCTTCCAGCTCCTTCCTGAGGGAGACAGTGTGTCGCTTGCAATGACTCTTCTGCTCCTGGTGAGCAAGGAGCAGGATAAACTACTTTCACAATCCCACATTGTACTGCATGGAGACACAGGCTGACCCTGTGCAGTCTGGGTCAGTCAGTCAGGGTTGCCCTGTGTCCTGCTGCCTTCTGTCTCCAGGCAGACTGAGAGAATGTGCAGATGAGATGTGTGCACAGGGGCCCCTTGTCTGCACAACATCAGCACTGCATGTTCCCTGCTCTTCAAGGGCTCAGCAGTTGAAATGTCTGTTTAGTATTATTGTATCTTGGGGTAAGCTTTTCTACCATGAAAACAATCCTGGGAAAATTCTCCCAGATGATATGAGCATGTGCATGCAATTACACTCTAGGATTCTCTCCCAACTGATTGTATTAATGCAAAGAACCAGTCTCTGTTCTCCAGACGCATGAAGGGGAGTTCACAATCTGTGGGAGTCTTACCAGTGTAAGTACATTGGCTAGATGGTCTAAGTCTTTTATATCATCTAACCAACATAACTATTCTGACAAAACTTTGTAAGGTAGATTTGTAAGAATGTAGACTTAGTTCCTACCAGCACTATAAAGTGCTTGCTAATAAAGCTTCATTGGCAAACCCTTGTAGCAGAGAAGCACTTTGTAATAACAAAAGCGTTCTTATGGCGGTAGAGTTCATACTGGTTCCCCAGCCAAAACAAGCTAAATAAAACACACTCAGTTGTAGATATAACTGCAGTTTCCCATTTTTTCCTCCCAAATTAGCTATTTTGGTTAGGTTTGTAACCTTCCCCTCCCCCCCATAATAGATATAGCTGTGCTTGGCAAACTTTTTACGTGTAGACCAGACCTTTGAGTTAAGAAAACAAGAGCATAGGGCTAAAACTAAAGACAGGAGGTTGCAAAGAAGGGACATAACGAGGGACTTACATAAATGGCGACAGGAGTTTGCAGCACAGGGGTGCCTTTATAATCTTGCTCTTTCTGCTGCCTCGCCCTCCCCTCCACCACTGCTGAGTGGCCAAGAAGCAAACAACATGGAATTAATTGCCTCTCAGCCACCAGAAACTTCCACTGTGATTTAGGTAGATCCCTAGTTATAACACAGGAATAGAGAAGTTGCTAGAGGATTAAAAAAACCCTCTGTTTTTTCTAAATTAATTTGCTAGTCCTGTTTAATAACAAGAATACATCATTTTCCCCTAATCTTTTTTTTTTCTATTTAATGCTAAATAAGGGCTATATAAAAACTTTCACATCATTCACAATACACAGAATAGATAAAGACTATACACTTCAGTGTAAAATTATGTTAATATGTCTAGCAGAGCCTATATTCACTACAGCAGCTCAATACATTCAAGCTACTCTACCCAATAGAGTCCAGCTCAGTGAAACAATGCTTCAGGTGCATAGAGTAATAGCTGAGTCAACAGAAATATCTCCATCTGCTGGGATGTGATGAGTCTTCACAACAGGGCATGAAGGCTCATAACAACATAGTTAAACTCCATAATATAGACAAGGCAAAGGATTCTTGGGTAAATGGCTCTATATTTTTTCGGATTTCCCCGTGGATTTAAGCTCAATGGAAAATCAATGTAAGAACTAAAAGCTCCAGGTTATGATGTACTATTTTCCTTTATAATTCATACAAAAACAGCTTGAAATATTGATGATAGCTGTTTTAAGATTTTGAAAAATAATGCAACAGTTATCTTTCTACCACATGCTATTCGATGTATGTCATTAATATGTTATATGTATTCATCTGATTTCCTTAGGAAGTAATAGTGGTCCAGTACTACAGTGTTAGGTTTGCACTGCATAACCAGTATTAAACAAATGTATTCCTTTTTTTAAAGCTAGGGTACATATAGGTAACTGTAATACTCTAAGCAGAGAATACCAAACTAAGAAACATTTTGGTGCAGTAATGTCTGGTTACAAAGAGGTGTGTAACAGAAAAAAAAATTGAAATTTGTACCAGATTGTTTAACCATGGATTTTATAGGTCAGAAATATGTTCTCAAATATAATATAACATAATTATGTATTTACATTATGGAACAGGTTGTAAATATAGAACCATTTGTGTCATAATTGGAAAATCTACCATTCAGCAAACTAATAAATAAAATTGCTCCTAGGGGCTTTACACAAAACTACTCCACTCAGATGCTCTGTACAAAACGTGGTCTCTTCATTCTGATACAAATCCAATAACTTACTGTATATCCAAGGAGTTAACCTAGATCTTCATCATTAAGTTAGGGAAAGTTAGTGCCATGAAACTAGGTGCTGCCTAAAACTGGCACACATCTCATTCCATGCCAAGCAGCACACTGCCTATTCTGATCAGTCACAGTGTACATTTTTCTTTACTTGCCTTTAAGGATTTTTCTGTATTCATTTTTGTATTTTGAATTTGCAAGTAACTGGCCGTCATTCAGTGGATGATTTTTTTCCCTAGTATTTCCGTAGCATTGCGTAAATTTAGGGTTGCAGAACTTCACTAACCAATTTCACTCTTAGGATAAGAATTTACACGCTGAAGTGATTGAGAACATCATAATACGACCCCATTTGTGTATTCATTTAGAAATTCTGACACGATATTCTTTCAGTTTGTAAATAAAAGGATGGCATTGCATGCCAGCACTTTCCCTTTGTGACAAATGGTATCTGTAAGTCAAACTCTGTTCTTTCTGATCCGTAAATCCAAATTAGTTGCATTGGCTGAACTTGGATGTCTACAGTTGTAGAAAGCAACCAACACACCTGTATACTGTGAAGGATTCTGCATTTAAAATGTATCAATATTGCTGATAAGCAATCAGAAGGTAATGCAACTTTTCCTATAATGCTCGTCTGAACAACAGTAGTAGAAATAAAAAGAAGTAAAATCTTATTTATATTAGTAAATTAATAGGATTGACATTTGATTATATCTGTGTACCATATTTAAAGGGATCATAACTACATTTAAAATTATTGGTATTCTGGTCTGTTTTGATAGAGTCCCTATAATTAATTGATTCTCTTGCAAGATGTCACTCTGCTAGAGTTATGTATTTCAAATTGATTGACTGCATTTGTATAGCCTACTATGGACACTTTCTAAAGGTTTGTTCCAGGCAATAAACATTTGTCCTTTACCCTACTAGCTAGTTTAGATTAAATAATTTGCAAATAAATTAAATGCAATTAAAAATAAAATAAATAAACTTAATTTAAGTTTAGCTTAAAAGCACTGCAAGTGAAAGGAGGAGCAATCCGTCTGGTTCCTCTGGTGATGAGGGAGAAATATTCCTTTCTGCTCTAGTTAATTTAAAGATAGAATAGGAAAGTTAAGGTTTGATTTTTCAGGGCTGCTGAATGCTAGCAGTTCTCAAATGTCTGCAGATGTGGTTAAAGGTCTGATTTTTACAGATTCTAAGCACCTGTCATCTCCTGACATGACACACTTGCATCTCCTTCCTTTGAGAAATCATGTTGTATATCCTTCTCCTTTCTTACATGCTTTAAGTACTAAATTAAAAGTGTTGACAATTAAAATACCATCAGTTAGAATCTGAGAGCAACTGTTGACATCTGTTTGATGAAGTAGGTTGCCGAAAGTTCATGCCTTTCTGAACCATCTCTTTATTTTCTAAAGAGATGTTTAGTTTAGATTTAGGAAGAAGATTCCTATTGGCTAAATACTATCTAATTATTTACAGCCATTTAACAGGTACCCAGTAAAAGCAAAATAGTGGAAAAATCACCCAGACCCAAAATTAAGACACTGAAAAATAATTAAAAGATATGTCTGCACCCCTAACTGCAAACTGGTTCTTTGGACATGCTTTTCCTTTTCAGAAACAGTATTTTAACAGACTACTCTTTCTGCAAATGTAGCTAATATTTACTCTGTCTGCGGAATATTCAGCCTGCTAATTTGTGTGAAAGCAACTCACTGCTCTGTCCTCATTAGAATTCTACCCCGAAGTTTGGTGGTGTAAAGTAAAAATGCCTTTTTATAATGAATGCAAAACCTACATTTTGTGGGGTGGGGAGAAATCTTTCTTGTATTTAAGAAGGGATAGGAGATGCCTTCTCAAATTTAATTGCTTGAGAAAGTTAATTCTCCTTTACTGTCAGAAGTCAGGCAGGTATTTAATATCTTCTTCCGCGTTAAAGCATACACTATTTAGAAGGAGTAATCTTTTGAATTTGGCATGAATCCCTTTGTATTCCTTCATCCTTTTTTTTGTTTAAAATGTGACCAATTTTATGCAGGAAAGTCAAATTGTTGCCTTTATATTTCATTAGCTTGAAGGGGAAGGGGATTTCTATTAGTTTGCGCCTTTTTAATGTTGCTTTTCATTACCTTCTTATGAATCAAAATTTCCCATTTGCAAAATAGCATGGATTTCAGTATTTTAGAAGCTCACTTTAGACAAGGCTGCTTTTCAAAGTAGGGAACAATAAAGTATTAAACCATGTTCTTAGCTATAATACTAGTACTTCTGTTTGTCTTTTCAGTGAGGTGTCCGAAATGTTTTTCAGAATACTGTAAATATGTTTCCATGGACCATCCTACTAAAAGTAATGTAGAACTATTTTGGACTCCTATCCTCTCAAAGAGGAAACAAATATTTCCTTTTTAAATCCAGAATGTTTTCTCAGGCTTCTTTTAATTTTTGCCATTTTATTAAGTTACATAAAAAGATACTGTCACTGTTAGTTGATATTAAGCAGCCTTCATTTCAGAATTACAACCATTTTTACTCACTGTCATTTTAGAATATTTTAGCATGACAGTGAAAAATGTATTATATTTACTGTTTTATTTTCAAAATGAAATCACAGAGGTACCATGATTCACTACTACTGAAGAACAGGATTCAATTCTTAGAATTAATTATATTTTGAAAGCTTTCAGCTTGTATTGCAAAACTTTTTTATACCAGAAAAATAATAAATATATTTCAGTGTCATGCTTTACCAAAGTATTGCTGTATTAATAATTTAATAAAGATAAGTTAAATAATAATTTTACTAAATACTTTGAGTCTTACAACAATTATATGCATATTATACATATTTTGATAAATACAAAAGAAAAGTGCATATATTTAAAAATTAAATGCAGTTGTAACTCTACCGTTGAATTACATATTAGTGACTAGTGTAGATTTGTACCAAAATAAGCATGAATTTAAATATTGGTGTGTGTGTGTATATGTTACATAAATGTATATACGTGTGTGGTTTTGAATTTGTGTTCAATTAGAAATGGAGTGTCAGATAATCTATTTTAACCTACAAAAACCCTCCAACAGTATGCTGTTATACAATACTAAACTGACATAGAGAGTGCTAGCATTTTTCCAATTTGAGATTAAACCATGCATATTTTCTTTGACATGGGAACACTCAAAATGATAAGATGAGTGTGCACATGTTTTCTTATTTTGAAATGTACAAGTAAAAATTATACCAATAAGTGGTTTCTACATTGGCTTCATTCCGACTTAAAAATTAGTTTTGTAAAAATAAGGGTGAAAAAAAGTGTTTTATAATACCTAGAATCATCTTTGAAGATAGCATTAAAAGTGGTAAGAATGCAAAGATTTTGACTTTTCATCACTAGATATACATTCATAGATTAATTTTAAGACTGGAAAGGATCATTCGATTGTGTAATCAGACTTTTTGCATATCTCAGGTTATTACATTTCCGTACAGTTATCCTTTTATTAAACTCAGTAATTTATATTTGATTAAATCATACCTTCTAGAAAAATATCCAGTCTTGATTTGAAGATGTTAAGCGATGGAGTATCTACCACTTCCTTTGGTAGTTTGTTGCTTGGTTATACACTTTCACTTAAAATAATAATAATAATATGCTTAATTTCTTATTTAAATTTCCCTAACTTCAGCTTCCAGGCATTGGTTCTTATTATGGTTTTATTTTCTCTCTATAAATGTACTTACACATTGAAATGAAGTCACCCTGTGGTCATCTTTTGTTGATAACCCAGCAGATAGAACTTCTTAAACCCCTCAATACACGGCATTTACCATCTGTTGAATTACTTGTTTTTGGTGATCTTTTCTATATGCTCTTGTTTTTAAAAATTATTTCTATAGTGTGGACACCAGTATTCCAGTATCGGTCTCAGTAATGCTACATGCAGAGCCAGAATCACCTCTGCTTTGCTTATGCTTCCAAGGCTTACAGTAGTTCTTTTTAGTACCACACTATATACGCATTTTGTTTGGATGCATCAAATTTATTAAACCGTCCAGTTCACTGTGTACAAATGCCCTGTCTCATAATTATTTACTACTTTGCCAATCTTTATCATCTACAACATTTATCAGCAATGACTTGATATTTCCGTCCAGATCATTGATGAAAATATTAAGCAATGTTGTGCCAAATCCCAATCTTCATGAAATCTTAATAGAAACATCCCCATTCAGTGCTGATTCTCCACTAACAACTGGTTTTTTTCAATTTCTTACTTAGCTAGTTCTGCTCCCTCTTGTGGCTTTACAGCAGAGTTAACTGGCAAGTTGCATTCTCAAAGCTGTGCTATTCATGGTAGAAACAGAAAATGTTTGATGCAGAAATGGAAAGATATTGCTAAATAATCCAGCCCTGCTAATTACAGATGCATCCAAACAGCAATGAGGAAACCACCCGTTTGCCAAATACAATAGATTAAATGAGCAGCTAGGAAAAATATTGTCAAACTTCTGCCACAAACAATAGAAATCATTTAAGGCTTGTTTTCAGTGTATCAGTGGGATTCCTTTAAAACAATTGGACTAGCAGTTGATGAGTTATAACTTCAGCTGCATGTTGACAATTTACTTATTTTTCCCTTTTATTTTAATTAAGTATTTAGGCTACTCTTATTTTTGTGGGTTCAGCTGGCATTTGATGAGATTAAATGTTTATTTTTTGGATCTCAAAGGACTTAAGAACAACTCTGTCAATAGTTAAAGATCTCCCCGGAAATCTTTATTAAATAATTATTAATGCTGTTAGAAATTCTGTATGATAATGGAAAAATCAAAGAATAACAAATAAAAATAATACATCACCTTAACAAAGTACTATTAAGTAGTTCCAGGAGGGATAGGAATGGAAACTGATAGAGCACCATAATACACTTCAAGGGGGAGACCTGTTTGCAAAATAACACCCCCATTTATGCTATTTTCTTCCTATTGCATAAGTTACTTGATCTGTGTATTAAGTCTTTCAATATATGTCAATACCTAAGATGGAAAAAAGGAACTCAGTTGTTTTATATCTAAAACTGCAGCCACCCTCGATAGATAGAGAGATAGAGATATATTGTTTCAGGGACACCTCATAACAATTCTGAACTCTGTGTCCCTACAGTCTTTGTCCTGATTTGTTTCACATAACACCAGTTAAATAATACTTTTGCTGTTAGTATTTACAATTTCAAGCCTAGTCTTTTATTTAACTTTTATTTAATCCAACGCCTACATTTCACTAATACTTATGTTTTATAAAAAGTTTATTTTTTTCCTAAGACCTTCCTCAGTAACAGCTATGTCATCATTGACTGGTTACTCAGATGTCAGCAGCACTTATTTGTGCTGCACTCAGATGTCAGGAGGTGCTACTTCACAGTCAGGGCAGCCAGGATCTGGAACCAGCTTCCAAGAGAAGTGGTGCTGGCTCCTACCCTGGGGGTCTTTAAGACGAGGCTAGATGAACACCTCACCGGGGTTGTTCGACCCCAGTACTCTTTCCTGTCATGGCAGGGAGTTGGACTAGATGATCTGCTCAGGTCCCTTCCAACCCTACCAACTATGAAACTTCCTCAGCTGGTCAGACACTGGAGCTTAAAGCACAACTTTACATAAGTTAGAGGGATTTTTGTGCAGATAGGAGTTTATTTGGAGGCAAACCCCACGTTCACCAATAAAAAAATAAAGACAAATTCTTTGAGTACAGAAAAATCTAATAGTGTTTGTTTTTTTTTAAAGACACTTTTAGTTTCTTAAGCAATAAAATGTTTCTGTCATTAGATAACCTTTATGCCACTTCTGGGCACTGACTGCTTGCCTGAAGCAAAGGATGAATAGAAACTGCTTGTTACAAATAATAATATATGTTGGTGCTGTTTAATCGTTGGCTTTCAAGACCCTAAAATGTGGGTTTCCAGGTTAGCTGTGTAAATAAGAACTTTTGTCTTGAAAATATAATTTCAAGAAATATATTTCCTGGACCATATCTTACAGGTTTAAAACTTACCTTTGGAAGGAGTATGAGCTAGGAGCTTACTGCATTGGTTGGAAGAGGAAAGAGATTTGCTTATGACTGCCATATTCTCTGCTTTGTTGTCAGGTTGTAGAAGCTTAACTGGTTATTTCTGAGCCTAGCAGAATAGTTATAGATGTGGTCTCCTGACAAGTATTAAGTTTTGGACACCAAGCCTTTTTAAAATCACCCCTGACTCTTTATTCAGTAGTATGTGAGAGTACAAAACTACCTTGGCTGCTTATCATGAGTACAGCTGGATGTAGATGTGGTGGTGGCTGCACAAGTTAATACATCCAGTGCTTGCCCCACACTGCCAACATGTTGCGAATTGGGTTCCATGCCCCGGATTTCCGCGGTAGACCCCATCTCTGATTGCCCTGGCCTCCTAGTCCCATGGGCCACATAACAACAGCTCTATGGGCCAAATCTGGCCAACAGGCCATAGTTTCATACCCCTGATCTAGAGCAGTGGTCTCCAAACTTTTTGATCACGCACCCCTAAAAGTAAAAAAAAAAAAAAAAAAAAAGGTTTCAGCATGCACCCCCAATATATGTATATTTATATAAATATAAATAGAAGTTCTAATATTTTCTTCCTGCACCCCAATGGATCATCTTGCTCACCCCCTAGGATGCAAGCACCCCACTTTGGAGAGCACTGATCTAGAGGATATATGCAACCATATTCTGGCAAGTTTACTATAGTGTGGGACAAATACTGGCCCTAGATCATATGATGGTGATTTTATGAGTTGAGTTAAGTTAATGTGTTTAAGGTAATATGTTAAGGAAACACTTTTCTCTGTGAAAGTACATTAAGAGATTGTATTCCTAGACTTCAGTCCTGCATCTGGACCCACATGGACAGGCCCTTGTGCCTGTGTGTGGGATTTTGCTGAAAGCAATAAGTATCCATTTGAGTATGTGGATCCACCTTCACGTCCACTTACAGACCAGTGGCCCTCTCTTTTAATGGTGGCCTTCTTTTGTAAAGGTGTGAGTAGTTTTGATTTAATGTAAAGATTATCTACCTGGCAGAAAAGCAAAGGAACAACAATGTGGGAGGAAAAAAGGTACCAAGACTCAGAGCATTAAAAAGATGGCTAAATGTTTTTCTTGATTATAAATTCTTTCAGAGCCTGTAGTCATCAAATCTGCAGTTTCTGAATTCTTGTTAAACTTCTTGTGTCCTGGTATTCCTGCAGCGTTTAATGAAAATGATACCATTTGTTTATTTTGCCATACAGGAGAACCCAACTCATTTTTATGTTGACAAAACAGTAAACAAATCTGTATAATTTTAAAAACATTTTTTTATAATTATAGCGGGAATGTATTTAAACACTGATAATTTGGTATGCAAATATGTCTTTGCAAGTGCAACATTTGTCTTAAAAGGGCAAAGCCCAGCTTAATTTTTTTCTCTTATATTTTATTTTAGAAATTGCAAATAAAATACCTTTCTTCAACAAATTTTGTCTTTTCCATTTAGCAGGCACAAACTTGTAACCTTGTGTTCCTTTTTAGAGTTGAAATTGCTATACTGGTGGCCTTTTTGTTATATCAGTTCCATAACACAATTGGTAATGTGTATACTAACTGTTGCAGTTACCAGTGGAACCCCAAACATTTTATTAGCCTTTCAGTAATAGTGGCTGTTTGAGTTTTTCTAAATTTCATGGAGATGGCATTGCATTTTTTGTATATATACAGTTTAGACTCTAGAGCAAGGGTGTCAAACACCCCATTCTTAGGCCAGATCCAGACTGCCAGGCTCCTCACGGGCCAGATACAGATGCAGTGGTGGCTGCAGGAGTTAATACAGCCAGTGCTTGCTGCACGCTGCCAGCGTGTTAAGAATTGGGTTTCATGCCTCGGAGTTTGGTGGTAGACCCCATTCTTGATTGCTCTGGCCCCCTACGAGTCCCATGGACCACACAACACAACTCTATGGGCCGAATCTGGCCTACCGGCCATAAGTTTCACACCCCAATCTAAAGGATGTTCCCAACCATATTCTGACAAGCTTACCGTAGTGTAGGACAAATGCTGGCCCTAGACCAAGTGGTGGTGATTTCTTTTATACATATATTTTTTCCATAGTAATGAATAATAATCATTGTTGCCCTTCCATTAGCGAATTCTTGTTCCCATTTTGTATTGCTGTCTTGGAAAAAGAAATTGGTCTCATTTTCTCTTGTTTCTATTCTTAAGAAAATTATGTGAGTACAGCAGGTAATGGAGCATTAAAATAGAACATTAGCATGCATGTGATGTATTTGGCAGCACAGCAAGTACATTTTTACTGGATAATTTGGCAGAAGTTGACGAGTTTATAACTTTTTTCATTTGTTGGGATATATGCCTAATTTGTTCCACTTTGTCAACATCTGACCTGTGCTCCCTGTTTACATGAGTTACAACTAGCCTGTGTCTAGCTGTTAAACAGGAACTTCTTTCAAATATAGTAGATGGTTGGTAAAGAAAAGGAAAAAAAAGATGCAGGATAAGAATTGAGTTAGAACACATAGCTTGAAGAATGTATTTTGAACATGGTTTTTCCGGGTTAAAGAATGGAAAGATTTTTGTGTAAATGTTAATTGTAGTTCAGGTGTAAGAAGGTTTATCTTCTTTGCAGGGTCTTTAATTGTTTAGTCCATTTGCTTAACCTCTAGTGAAGTTATTAATGTGTAGCTTGTATTTCCTTTGTAAGTTATCTCTCAGACCTGTGAAGAAGTTCTTAAGAATAAAACATTCTTGGGAATGAGTAAAAGCTGTTCTAACCATCTATCTTCACATTTTTTTATATTTTAACTTCACAAGATGCCATCTTTTTTATCTTTACCTGAGTGAGTCTCAACAAGGCTATAGCTTTTCCTGTAGTTAATAGGCTAAAATTTAATATAGAATAATGGCTTTTACTCAAATGTTCCCTAAGTATATTTATAGAATTTATATACAAACATTTAGTTAATAATAGTAAATAATATCTTGTTGGGATTGTCTCATTCTAGCTGGGCTAGAATAAAGATTTAACTTATTGTGAATAATGTAGAACTCTAGCTTTTTTTGAAATTATTTTGAAGATATAAAATGTTATGTTTTTCTTCTGTTGCTGTATATATATACATGCTACACAATATTGATTTCTCTTGAATGCTTTATTATGGTGAGAGTTGGCACTGCCAATTATTATGGATTATATATTCAAAATGAGAGATTTTATACTATGAACTATTTATTGAGAATTGTAAGAAATCAGCAAATACTTGTCTAAAAGTTGTAAAGGCATGTATTCTTTTTTCCAAGTCTTTTAAGTTTTGTTTTGTTTTTATTAGGCAAGTATTGAATGAGTTGTATCAACTTGACAGCAACAAACAACAAAGTTGAACATCTGTTGTGCAGAAGAAATGTGCTATCTTGTTTTTTGGATTATGCTGAAGTGTTTTGTGTGTGAATTTTAATTTTTAAACAGCAGTAAGGGCTTACATTTTACAAAATTGTGTGTGTTCACAGGTGTTTGATTTACCTTTAAGAAAATAAACTTATGTAACAAGACTTTGATCACTGAAATAGTTTATTTATTTACTTTTGATTTCTCCACAGGTTCCTTGCTATACTCTACAGAAGTTTGGGTATCTTATTATGCTGTGTACATTGTTACTGACATAGTCAGTCTTCAGAATTCACTCTGCATTGATTTTGACTAAAAGCCTAAAAATGGTGTGAGAGAATTGCATGTTTCTTTAAAGCAGTAATTTTTAAACTTCTTGAAGTCACAGAACCTTTTCATATTACTTCTAGTTTGGAACCCCTGCCCCTGGCTCCACAAGCCATGTGAGCTGACACAGAGCCAGGTGGACTAGTCTGGCACTAGCAGTGGCCAGGCTCCCAGCCCACTCCATTAGTACCCCCAGTCTCTTTGTGGAACCACTGATGACCAGGGATCTGGGGTTTTTTGTTTGCTGCAGAAAAAGGTAGATTTTCTCCTTTAAAGGAGAAAAATGCAGGGAGCAACAGGTTTCCCCTTGCTGGCTGCCAGAGATCCACCCTGCAAGGGGCTGCTTGAGGCTGGGTGACCAGGATGCAGGGGCCAGAGGTACCCCGTGCATATATGTGTACATATATGCACATGGCACCAGGTAGTGTGATGGAGAGCAGCTCCTGGAGCTCCCACCAGGTAAGTCTATGGGGTGGGGAGGGGCACAGGTGGCACATAGGGGGGCACAGGCAATGTGGAAGGGGAGGCACATCTGTGCCCAGATTTCTGCACCCACAGCAGGGTGCTGGGCTGCAGCCAGGCCAGAGCAGCTCCAGGCAGGAGCCACCTCCGTGACCCAGTGGGTGGGACCTGGCATGGGAAGGCGCACTGCACCACCTTGGTTGCAATGGCGACATGGCACTCCCTCTAGCACTGGGTAGAGTCGTGGTGGTGGCTCCTGCCTGGAGCTCATCTGGTCTGGCTGTAGCCCCATGCCGTGCTGGGGACGCAGAAATCTGGAGAGGTATGTGTTCCCCTTCCACATCACCTGTGCCTTCCCTGCCATGTGTCACCTGTGCTTACACCCCCACTTCCCCACACACCCACTTCCTTCCTCTCACACAGGGAGCAGAGGGCACCTGGTCAGGAGTGAGGGGCACCAGCAGGGCCAGGGGCCTATGGATCAGGAGTGAGAGGAAATGGCAGGGGCAGGGCACTGACATATTAAGGCTGCTCAGTGCTACAAAGCAGTGAGTGGGGACAGCTGCAGCTGGACCCGTGTCCTGGTGAGCAAAGGAAGCAGGGGGAGCTCTGATACTCCATGAAAAAATAAATAAAACTAAAAAATGATTAGGTATTTAAAATTTATTTTATTATAATGATGGAGGCACTTGGTAGGCTTCCAAAATGCTTTAAAATTGTAAATATATCAATAGAACATTGTGTTCAACTGATACCTATATATAGTGGAATTTCATTTTAATCATAGAAAAATACAGATTTGGTTTTTTTTAATCAGGGAATTTGGGATTTTTAAACAGAGAAAACCAGGATCCCTGCTGATGATCTATCAAGGAACTCCAGGGTTCCACTGAACATATTTTGAAAACTATTGCTTTAAATTATTTTCTTATAATCTACTCAGGTGGAAGATTTTGGTAGGAACTATGGGTGCTAACAGCTTCACAATATCATGCTTCAACATTTGAGTACCAAGCTTACTGGAACAACTAACTTGACCTCAGTGAGACTTTTACTTACATAACATGTGAAGCCACCCAGTATATCAGCAAGTTTTAGCCATTAAAGAGTATTGACAGTGGTTGCTTCAGTGAAGTGAAATGAATATTTCAGTGAAGTTATTAATGGGAAATTGACCTAAAGTAAAAGGTACAAAACTGATTAGGAGAAAGGATTTGTTCTAGTAAAAGCATAATAGCTTGTTCTTTGTTGCCTTAATGCCTCACCAATTTTTATATCTGCTTTAGTTACAGTAAATGAACATCAACAAAATAGATTGCTTCCATGCTGGCTTTTTCTAAGGTTATATTTCTCTTTTTTTTGTCTCTTGTAAAGCATGTAACACAGGGGCAGGCAAAATATGGCCTGTGGGCTGGATTCGGCTTGCCAGGCCATTCTATCCAGCCTGCAGGGACCCTAAAAAATTTAGAAAAAGAATATGTATCTGCTCCTGGCTGCCTGCCAAAGATGACAGTAGCTAGGGGCAGCAGGACCCAGAGGAAGCCATCAGCATGATGCAGCAGTCCAGCCCCTCCCCACCCGCAGCTATTTCCCTGCTTCCTGCCCCCACTCTGCTCCAGCACCATGTGGCTCCTGGCTGCATTGCTGGACTGGGGAGCACAGGGCTGTGCAGTATGGGAGTGTGCATGTGTATATTCACAGAGTGAATCCCACATGCACACCCCATGCCCCCCTTTGCACTGCCATACATACAGACCCTCTCACATACCCCACCCGCACCCCACATGTCCACACCCCCATGCTCCCTCACCCTACACACCCCACACCTATCCACCCCCCAACACACCCAAACCCACAGCCCCCCACAAACCTATACCCCCCAACAATATACAAGAGTAAGACTTCATAGATTTCATAGACATTAGGACTGGAAGGGACCTTGCAAGATCATTGGGTCCAGACCCCTGCCCAAAGGGCAGGAAATCAACTGGGGTCATAGTTTCATAGTTGGTAGGGTCAAAAGGGACCTGAGCAGATCATCAAGTCCCACCCCCTGCCACGGCAGGAAAAAGTACTGGGGTCAAATGACCCCAGCAAGGTGTTCGTCTAGACTCCTCTTAAACATCCCCAGGGTGTAGGACCCAGCACCACTTCGCTTGGAAGTTGGTTCCAGATCCTAGCTACCCTGACAGTGAAGTAGCGCCACCTGATGTCGAGTCTGAATCTACTCTCTGCCAGCTTGTGGCCGTTATTTCTAGTCACTCCTGGTAGTGCTCAGGGGAACAGGGACTCCCCCAGTGCCTGCTGGTCCCCCCTGACTAGTTTGTAAATGGCCACTAGATCCCTCCTCAGCCTTCTCTTGTGGAGGCTGAACAGGTCCAGATCCCTTAGCCTCTCATAGGGCCTCCCTGCTGACCCCTGATCATGCGAGTGGCCCTCCTCTGGACACTCCCAATGTTGTCCACATCCCTCTTGAAGTGCGGTGCCCAGAACTGGACGCAGTACTCCAGGCCTGCCCAGTGTCATATAGAGGGGGAGGATCACCTCCTTGGACCTGCTTGAGATGCATCTGTGGATGTATGACAAGGTATGGTTGGCCTTCCTGGCTGCCTCCCCACACTGCCAGCCCATGTTCATCTTGGCATCAATGCTGACTCCAAGATCATAGTTTCTAGGGTTGGAAGGGACCTGAGTAGATCATCTAGTCCAACCCCCTGCCATGGCAGGAAAGATTACTGGGGTCAAACGAACCCAGCAACGTATACATCTAGCCTTCTCTTAAAGACCCCCAGGGTAGAAGCCAGCACCACTTCTCTTGGAAGTAGGTTCCAGATCCTAGCCGCCCTGACAGTGAAGTAGCGCCTCCTGATATCTAGCCTAAAGATCTTTTTCTGCCTCTGCACTGACGAGAAGGGAGTTCCCCAGCCTGTAGGTAAGCTGCTGGTTCTTCCTCCCCAAGTGCATCACCTTGCACTTGTCAGTGTTGAAACCCATCCTGTTCTCATCTACCCACCCCTGTAACATGTCTAGGTCTGATTGCAGCCTATTCCTCCATTCTAGCATGCCCACATTTCCCCACATCTTAGTGTCATCAGCAAATTTGAACAGGGTGCTTTTTACCCCCTTGTCCAAGTCACTGATGAAGATGTTGAACAGTGTAGGCCCGAGGACCGAACCCTGGGGGACCCCATTGCCCACATCCCTCTAGGTCAAAAACGACCCATCCACCACTACTCTCTGGGTGCAGCCCTCTAGCCAGTTAGCGAACCATTTGACTGTTTAGGTGTCGGCACCACAGTCCCCCAGTTTTCTTAATGAGAATGGGGTGAGAGACAGTGTCAAAGGCCTTCCTAAAGGCCAGAAATACTATGTCCACTGCTACCCCTGCGTTTAAGGATTTGGTGACCTGGTCATAGAAGGCCACCAGGTTGGTCTGACAGGACCTGCCTCTAATGAACCTGTGTTGGTTACCCCTAAGCATAACCCCAGCAAAATAATTATCCAAACGCTTCTTGAACATGTCTAGAGTAGGTGCTTGCACCACTTCTGCGGGAAGTCTATTCCAAACTCTGGAGACTCAGACAGTAAAGAAGTTCTTCCTTATGTCCAGTCTAAAATGGTTTTCTAGCAGTTTGTGACCATTTGACCTTGTCTTCCCTTGGGGTGTCCTGGTGAACAGATATTCTTCCAGTTGCTGATGCACACCCCTTATGTACTTATAGGCTGCCACCAAGTCCCCCTGAGCCTACGCTTCTCCAGGCTGCCTCTCAGCCTCTCCTCATAAGGTCTGCTCCCTTGACCTCTGATCATGTACATGGCTCTCCTCTGAACTCTCTCAAGCTGCTTCATGTCTTTTTTAAAGTGTGGAGCCCAGAATTGGATGTAGTACTCCAGCGGCGGCCTCACCAAGGCTGAGTAAAGCAGTAGGATGATATCTTGAGTCTTGCTTGAGATACATTGGTAGATGCAAGCCAGGATTTTATTTGCTTTGCCAGCTGTGGCATCGCTTTGGTCACTCATGTTCATCTTGCGGTCAGTCATCACCCCAAGTTTCTTTCGGTCATGGTGCTAGCGAGTTTAGCACTGCTGAGCCTATAGGATAATGTGAGGTCTTTCTCCCAAGGTGGAGGACCTTGCATTTCTCTATGTTGAATGTCATAGGTTTTCATCTGCCCATCTTGCAAGCCTGTCCAGGTCAGCCTGTATCCCCAGCCTATTCTGTAGAGTGACTGCGCTTCCTCCTAATTTGTTGTTGTCTGTGAACTTAGCCAATCTGCTTCTGACACCCAAATCCAGATCATTTATAAATATATTAATGAGTAATGGTCTGAGAGCTGAATCCTGGGGGATGCCACTGGTCACCATGCGCCATGTTGACTCGGTTCCATTGGCAAACACTCTCTGGGTCTGATCACGGAGCCAGTTTCCCAACCATCAATCAGACTGTAAGGTTGTCAAGGCCACACCTCCCCAATTTTACCATAAGGACATCTTGGGAGACCAAGTCAAAGACTTTTTTGAAATCCAAGTAAATGATATCAGCCTCTCCTCCCCTGTCCAGGTGACTGTCACCTGGTCATAGAAGGGAATGAGGTAGAAGGAAATACACCTTCATTTTTAACTATTATGTACAATCACTTTTATGTACACTACACAAGCACATGTAAACTAGGAGAAAAATATTTTTTGAAACCAGATTAATGAATGTTTTAGATGTTTGCTTTTTAGAATACAATTTGGTATTTTTCTGGTTCCGAGATGGCAAAACCCCTAGCTGAAAGGAGTAAGTCCGGGGGCAAAGGGAAGGACTTCTGGTGGCAAGGGTCAGGGGGCAGGACTTCCAGTCACAAGATGGTGACCAGGGGATGGGGCACCTGTCAAGGGGCAGGGCTACCCATGAGGCCTTTGACAGCTTGCCAAAATTCGGCAAGTGGCCCTCCACTCAAAATAATTGCCTGCCCCTGATCAATGTTATCCTTAAAGAGTCGTGGTCTGTAAGTGCACCACTTTGGTCCGTGACCACGCCACTTTGGTCCCACAGTTCCCCGGAGCCGGCAGAGCCTGCAGAGCAGTTCCCCCCCCATGCTTGCCCATGCATGCAGCGGTGGGAGCCACCCTCCCCCCATCCCCCATGCCACCCAAACGAGCTGCTTATGGCTCCATCCCACACCCCGTACTGGCTGGGTGGTGCCTGTTAGCGCCCCTTCACTTCAGCACCCAGGGCAGTCATCCTGCTTGCCCCACCTTGCTACGGCACTGTCTTCCCTCTCCCCTCCTCCCCTAACCCCCACGGCCTTTATCAAGAAAAGTTGCTCTACTGTTTAAAAAACTGCATGTGAGAGTCATACCTACAGAGAACCAGCCAGGATATTCCTTGTGCTGCAGAGCCAAGAGAGACCGTCTCTGCTGGAAGCAGAGCAGAACAAGACTTTCTTTATCTTGTGGATCAATAATGATCTGTTTTTAAGGGGAAACAGGAAAATAAAAATACTGAGCTATGCCCCCAAATGAAAATGTTGAAGCACAGGTTGGTTCTAGAAAGGAAATGTTACATCACTGGACAGTTAGGACACGGTTTAAAATTTCTAATTCTGGCTGCTTGGCACACAGCAAACAGAAAATTCCATGAGTCAGGTATGAGGTAAGCACCTCACTCCTCCCGCAGGGCAGGTAGTGGCACCTCCCCGAGGTGAGGCGGAGGCAAGGCAGGGCTGGGGGCTGGTGCGGGTTCTCCCAGCTCCAGGGAACTGCTCCGCACCCCAGCCCTGAAGCCGAGGTGATGCAGGGGTGCAGAGCAGGTCCCTGGAGCCGGCGGAGCAGTTCTCTGGAGCCAGCAGAGCCCATGCCAGCCCCCAGCCCCTGTTCCTGTCCCCTTCCCCCCACCTCGGGGAAGAGGCACTGCCTGCCCTGCATGAGGAGTGAGGAGCTTACCTTCGGTAAGTGTCCCACCCGCGGTGCCTCCGCTACACTACAAGCCCAGCTTCTCTCTGGGCGGGTGCACGCATTAAAAAGGTGCGTGACAAGATTTTTAATTGTGCGCAGCCGTGCACACGTGCAGCTTAGGGGGAACACAGCCCCTGATGTAACATCAACTCTGAGAGGGGAAAACCACTTTAAGACTACCATGAATGAACAGTTTCAGACAGAAAAGATACCTTTAAAGTGGCAGATGTACCTGAATAAAACTTAAGTAATATATAAACTTGCATATTTAACACTTTTTATAAATAACTCACTAAAATGTTTCATTGTGCATTTATGTCCCTCACACAAATGTGATTTGAAACTTCAGGCAGGAACCTTCTTAATTTGCAGCTTCTTCTCACTTGGTTCATATGAGCAAGTTGTCTTCAGTAAGAATAGATTTGATAGGACACGTTTTTGAGTTCATGCATATTGGTCCTGGAACAGGAGAACATGATAATACCGAGGTTACGTGCCTCCCCTACCTACACATGGTAGCTTATGTAGGCTGTGTATACGACTTGTTTGAGTATCCAGAAACCAAACCTAGACTCAAACACAGTGATTTCAGATGGTTTCTGCAAAGCTTCTCTCCAGTTTGAGCTTTTTTTGTCCTAATTTCCATTTTAAAATATTGTTACCATCAAATAGAGAACAGCAGCAAGTTTTACTTTGCTGGCTGTAATGCCGTCAGACTGACATTTTAATAGAAAGATCCAAAATCCACAACTTCTGAGGCTGCATCCAGATGACCGTGGATGTTTTGTTTCCTGGGGACACCTAGCAGTGGGAGACACTTCGTGCTGTTACTAGTTGTCCCCAGGGAATGCCTGTGCCATGTGCCCTCTGGCACGTGGCACATTACCTCAGGTGGTGTAAGGGAGGCTGGGGCCAGCAACTGTGCTGGCTCCAGCAGCCCTACTAGATCCTGGGGACCAGGGAAGCTGCAGCCATGTTGCTCCTGCAGCTTGAAGCCTGGCTGGCAGCTGGGGTGTGGTGCCACCACATGGCCCACCCCACTTTTTTTCTGTATGGGTTTTTTTGACCCCTGGATTGCCAGGGATCTAAAAAAAACCCCCACGCTTCAAGATAGCAGCACAGGAAATTCCTGAATGTGCAGCGTGTGACATGTACTGCATGGCCGTGCTTGTCTGGACGCTGCCTTAGAGTTTAGAGTAAGGTAATTACATCTGCAATGAAGCTAAGAATTTTGAAATCCCACCGCCATCTCTGGTTTATGTCTCTTAATGAGGAAAATATATTTGATTCAGCTCTTTGCTCTGTTGTCAAGTTTATCAAAGTTCATTAAAGCACCAGAATAGATGTTCACTGCATTACTGTTATTTTAAAAGTTCTTCCTCTGCAGCTAGAACATGTACAATTTATTACTTTCATAGCATATGCTGAACAAGGGAAAGATGTTGTTCTAAATGTTGACCATAGATTTTGCAGTTATATTGGCAAGTTACTTAAGTAATGATGCTGCGTTTTTACTACATCCATAGTATTCTTAAAGAAGCCCACTTCTCTACAAGCCCTGCTCAAATAAAATGCAGTCCTACACATATCCTTATTTTATAATATAAGGATTTTATAATAAATCTGTTGAAACCTCTTTCTACACACACACGACTCACTGAAAATTATAGGAAAGCTCTCAACTTTAAAACTCATTTTTAAAACTGTTAACCCAAGCTTGCTGACCATTGTTGTTCTTCCCTTTTTCCTGTGATGGATCCACATAGTTTAATGATGAAAGAGTCAGTGGTCACTGTCTTTCTTGGTAGACTTTCACTTCAAAAAGTACTGGGGTCAAATGAGGTATGAACATACCTTTAATTCCTAATGAAGACAAGATCTGTGTGTGTTGAACATGCTCACGCACTTCAATCCATTTTGATGATAATTTACTAACTAGGTTTATCCAGATACCAAACACCTTCTGTCAAATGAAAAACAGGAAAGAAACACTAGCACTTAGTACATATCCTGGATCAGACCAACTTTTTATAGTCAAGTATTGTATGCTAACATGCTTCAGATACCATCATTTTATAGTGATATGGGTCATCTGTAGTTAAATCCACTCATACTCATTTAGATAGATAAATTTTGGTTATAATGAGGTAGCATAAAAATCCCAAATTGCTTCAGTGCATTTCAAAATATTTTGACTCCTGTATATACAGTGGCTTCTCTTCATTGGTGAGCAAATAAACTTCTATTGATGTGATATATAAATATTTTTACTGATATTCTGTTTATAAGAATACAGTTTTGGGTAGGTAATGTGATCAGTGCTAATGTTTCTAGGGCCAGGTTGCATAATGGATAAACTAATAACATACTAATTCTTTTGCAATATTGATTTTTTTTTAATGGCTACATGGATAACAAGTTACATTAACAAATATTTCTCTTAATACCCTTCTGCTCCTTAATCTTATTTTAATTTTCCTTTTAATTATATCTCCAGCTACATACCATTCTTGGGTCAAGGCATATATATAGATGAGGCTTCTGATGGCACACTTAAAGGAAAGCCTAATCCCATCCTTTTCTCTATTCTAATTCTGGTGTTCCCTCTTTTCCCCTTCTTGTCTCACACTTCCTCATGTATCTTTAAAAAATGTTAGGTTCAGTTACAGCGTGTTTCTAATTCTCTTTCCTATTTTCAGTGTGAAATGTATTTTGTTTGAAATTGGATTGCAGCCCAGAGGTGCTATAACTGCAGCTTGGCAAATAGCCAATTAGCAATGTCTGTATTCTGTGTTATCAGCCTGCAGTCCTAAGAAAGCATAAAATGGCTAAAACAGAATGAGCGCTAGTCATCACATTTTTCTGACTGCTTCAAAAGATGTTCAAACATGCCAAGCAAAATGTCATAAAACATCTGGCCCTTATGAGCCTGTTTCATACAAACCTTACATTAACACCACACACATTAGTTAACTTTAAAGATATCCCTTTATGTGTGCTGCCCTTTCTAAGATGGCTGTAGCTCTGTCAAATTCACACTTATTCATTCATCTAGTTATACAACAGTTTGCTGAGGTGACCAGTATACTGCAGTCCTCCTACAGGCTGGAAATCACAATTTAGGGAACTTGGGGAAGAGCAACGATTTCTTTAAAGCCTACTACAATATCCAAGTAGAATATGTAAAACTCTCTAAATTTTTGATGAATTCAATGTTTCCAGCCGATTTGAATTCTGAGTTAGTTATGTGGATGGGCCTGGAGACTGAAACCTAAGAACAGAATAGGTACACCACACGCAGCAGCAACAACAGGATCTCTTCTGGGTTTGACCTATTCACATTTAACAGATAAATGTCAGCTAATCCTTGCAGACCCTGTACAGTATGTAAATATTAGCCCACTATTTAAATGAAGAAATTGAGCCAAAGATGCTCAGTATTACAAAACCCAGACTATAAATCCAATGTCCTGTTCTCAGTGCATTAGATCACACCATGTCTTAGCACATTGTTCTGCCAGTGGGTCTTAGCCTTGTTCTAATGGAGAACGTTTTCTTGGTGGGTCCAGTCACAGGTCTTCCTAGTATGCTAAACATTGGTGGTGATATTACTGTGTTGTAGACCCATCTATCTGGAATTGGATTGAGGCCATTAACAGATTCATTTCACATAAGCGACTGAGATGTATAAGACAGAGCTGTCCAACTTGTGACGGGCCAGGGGACACATACTTTGCAGGCCAGACCAGCAAGGGCCGCATACATGTGGGCCACACCAGAGCGAGCCAGACCCGCTTACTGCTCCATGCAGGAGCTCCCCTGCTTGATGCACCTGCACCCTCCTGCCACGGTTGTAGTGCATGCCTGTGCAAAATACCCCACTGCTGGACTGCGCAAGCAGACCCTCCCCCACCCACTGCACTGCACTTCCCTCCTCACTGCACCATGCACACTCCTTCCACACAGTGTGCACCACACTAGGCTCATGCTCAGCTTCCCCAGGCCATGTTGTACTGCGCTGCCTCACCCTGGGGCAGGGGCAGGCAGCAAAAGCCAGAGGAAGGAGGAGAAGCCTGAAGACTGGCTGCTGTTGCACCTGGAGCCATGGGAAGAACTGCAGCTGGGCAGGAGGCCAGGCCCATAATGTAACCCCTTGCAGGCTGTATGTGGCCCACAGGCCACCAATTGGACAGCCCTGGTATAAGACATCTGCTTTCACAACTAAACAGGACTATTTGAAATATCACCAGTAGTCCTGCAGACTTCCTCCAGCCTAGATTTGTACTCTCTTATCCTTAACCAAGTAAGTCTCCTTTTCTCTTATTCTCATGCCATTTGTCTTCCCAGGCACTTCAGTTTTTGGGTACAGCACTGACCTTGAACTCAACAGATGCAGATTTGGTTCCTGCCTCTTCCATAGGCTTTCTGCCTGGCCTCTGGAAATCACTTTAGACCAAAATTTTAGGAAGTTGCTTACTTTTTGGCCTCAGCCTAAAACACTTTTTATCTGGTTCAAAGACTGAACACCCACAACTCTGCCTTCACTACCTTTCCAATCAGCTCAGGATGCTCAAGTTTAGCAGCCTAAAACAGTCCACTGTCATCAGCTGCATTTTTTAAAAACTCGACTGCCAATCCCTTATTCCTAGTACTTTATTTAATGTAATCAGAATGATTTGGATTAGTATTTGAATGGTACCTGGATATGAAGCCCACACCACATATCCAATACAATGAGGTACAAATTGTAAACCTAACTATGGAAGAAGTTATTTTTCTGGACTTCAAGAAGTGAGCTGTCTAGGTAGAAGATATGTCCCAGCCACCCCTCCTGACGGCACAACAGCACAGAATATGTACATGACCATAACAAGGGCTGCGGAGAGCAGAAGGGGAGCTTTCCCAATAAGGTAAAAGGGGCTGTTTCTCATTTAAGTAGCCAAGTCTAACCAGTAAATGTTATACTTGTTCAAATAGTTTGTCTTATACTCATGTTTCTATAATTGTAGGATTTTATAGTATTCATTTTATATTTTACAGTGCAGCTGGTCACACTGGAAAACGCCTTGTATGTCTCACCTCCATCACTGCCCCACAACAAAGGAGCTGAAGGAATATGGAATGAACAATAGCTGTTCAGAGCAATCTATATATATATATATTATTATTATTTTGGTTTAATACTCTCCCTACCATCAGCCACCTGGCGTTGTGAATGCCACAAGCATAGGCGGATTAATGGATGGGCCAGCTGGGCATAAGCACAGGGGCCCCTACCAACTTAGGCCCTGGGATTCTCAGCAGGGAAGTGAAAGTGGGGTTTTAACCTAGGAGCATTTTAGGGGCGGGGAGGAAGGCTGGGACTGCCTCGCAGCATCACACCTCTGCATGCAGGTGGCAGCGCTGGGGGGGGCCTTTGGGGGATCCTCAAAATTCACCTCAGCCCCTTGCAGCCAGCTGTCCCAAGCACCGCCACCTGCCTGCAGAGGCATGGCGCTCCCGGCCTGAGCTAAGCTGGCCCCGTGCATGTGCGCGCAGTGCAACAGGGCGCAGGGGAAGGGGCTGCCTCAGTGATCGAGTGGGGAAATTCCTGTGGGGGGAAAGTGTGTTGCTGCGTGTGTTTGTGTGCACACGTGTCTGCTTGTGTCTGTCTGTGCATCTGTGTGTGCATGCATGTTTGTGTGTGCGCACATCTGCGCATCTTTGTGTGTGTCTATGTGCACCTATGTGCGTGCATGTATCTTATTTATTGCAGGGAGTGTGTACGTGTGCAGTGAGTAGAGTGCGTGCCTGTCTGCGTGCGTGCACCTGTGTTCATGGAAGAGCGTGTTCGTCTGTCGCGGCAGCCCCTCCCCCCCCGGCACGAGCCACCCGCGCCCTGTTGCACTGACGGGCAGTGTCCGCGCTGCCGCGCGCATGCACGGAGCCACGCGCAGCGAGTGCGAGTAGAGCGCGTCTATCCGCGCGTGCCTGTATGTTTGGCCACGGGGGGAGGGGGAGCAGGGAGACGAGGGGCGCATGTGCCCTCCCGCCCCCAGCCCAGCAGGGTCCACCCAGACTCCCCTGCCAGCACCAGGAGGGGAAGGGGGCCCCGATGGCGGGAGGGGGCCTCCAATGGTGTGTTTGCCTAGGGCCCCAATGCACCTTAATCCGCTTCTGGCCACAAGTAGCGGGGGCAGCGGAGGGAAGGGAGCAGAAAGCAGAGGAAGCAGGTGAAGGAGCCGGCACCAGGGGAGGGTCAATTTAGGCTAATTGGTTGCCCGTTGCCAAAAAAAG
>NW_017728947.1:88050471-88073629 GCF_001723895.1 Crocodylus porosus | reverse complement strand
CCCGCGCTGCTCCCGGGGGCGCTGGCCTGAGCCGGCTGCTGGGGTCACGGCCGGGCTGGAGCTAGGGGCGGTGCTGGCGATGTCCGGGGCGGGGACGCGGGAGGCCGCTGACGGGAGGCGGCCCCTGCCCGCGGGCCCGGGGAAGGCTGGACGAGCGTGGCGCTGCCTGGGAAGTGGGGCCGGGCCGGAGGCGGGTCCCTCGTCCTCGGTGGGGGAGGCGGTGCCCCGTCCCCCCCCGGGCCCGGCCTTGGGGAGAGCCGCGCCTGGGCGGGAGCAGGTGCAGCCGGAGCGGGGCCAAGGGGCCCTTCCTGCAGCAGCTCCACGAGGGGCATCTGGGGTTCTTGGAGGGGCGACTTGGGGAGTCCTGGGGCAGAGCTGACTTCCCCAACTGTGCTGGGGTTAAACACAGTTTAAGCTGGACAGTGGCACCCCTCTGGGAGCATCCTGACTCTGGGGCACCTTCCAGAGACCCTTCAAAGTTGTCACTGCATCCCTGCAGCCTTCCCCAGGTGGGTGGTAACCCCTGTTGGTGCCTGGCATGTTTCAGTGATTTCTCTTGACTGAGATCACACAAATGGCATTTAAACTTTAAGGTGGTCCTTAATTTCTTCAGGTTTTGCACCCAAATTAAGAGCTTTGTAGAAGACATGAATGGGCTGTGTGTCTGTATTGTGGGCGTCACCCATATAGCAGAAGACTCTCTGCTCCACCCTTATAAAACAAAAGCTGTTTTGGGCTTCTGATGACTTGTGTATTAAAATGTGTAATCAGGTGTGCAGGAATGAATGAACTTACTGAACTTCATGGTTCTCACGTAAGGGCATCATCCCAATAACACCATAGCTCAGAAGGCAGTGGGCAGCAGCAACAGAGGAAAGGACTTGGGTGTAGCTACTGATTGATCAGATGGAGAAAAACTGGAGTTAATTAGTAGAGTTGTGGCCTTGTAGTAGCAGTAATGCTCCAGGAAATAGGCAGCAAACAAGGCCTTCTGGTGATATCTCGTATTGGGCCAACTGTCTAGTTCTGTGAGGTGCTCAACCTCTTGGCATTGTGGCCGACTGAGTGTTGAGGGATGGAGCCCCACACTCTGGGATGGGGGCTGTACGCCAGATCTAGCACACAGGGTCATGGTCCTTCAAGCTCCTCACAGATCTGGGCAGAATCCTGCAGGCCAGATAGCAATGTACTGGGGCTGGATCTGACCCACGGGCCAGGAGGATGAACACCCTGGGTACATTACACAAGAGAAGTTGGACAAACTTGAAGGCATGAAGTGCTCTTCAGGACTTTGTGCCGGAAATCTTTTCATACACTTCTTCCAAGCGTGCAGTGCCAATAAAACATACCGCCAGCAAAACCTTTCTTCAAGGTAACGAGGGTGTCTAAAATCTCAAGTTTGTTATAGCCAGCTCTAACTTTGATGCTAACAGAGGATCTGATATATATTAGGAAGACAATTTTTTGGCAATCTGGGAAACAGTGCACCTATTGAAATTGGTCTCTTGTAGCCATGTCCTATTCTAGCTCTGATTCTCAACCAGGGTACTGTGAGATCCTTTTAAGGGTGATGCATAATGTTAGTACCATTAGGTGTGTAAACACCTACACATGATTCACAGGATTAAATTGAAGCAGAAGGGCAGGGCAGTATAGCAACTTGGGGTGCCTCCGCACATGCAGCAAGGCTGCTCTGATGCTCTGTAATTACAGTGCATTGGAGCAGGCTCGATTTAACGGAGTCCGCTGGAGTGTAGTTATTACCACATCCAGCAGACTCCAGTGTCACGTGTATTAGTGTCCCCACACTGAAAAATGGCAGCGAGGGTGCTCTAACTAAAGCTTTTTCAGTGAGCTTTAGTTGAAAAGCCCTCGCTGCCCCTTTTTAGCACAGGGATACAAGGGTATTTGTGATGCTCCAGGCCACTCTAATTATTAAAGTGCCCTCCCCACTCTTGGAGCATGTGTATAAATGCCCTTGAAGACTAACTTGTTCAGAAATGTATAAGCTTTCATAGGTAAATGGACTTCAGAGAGCATGGGTACTAAATAGAAAGGGATGATGTAATTGAAATACTAAGGTTAAGGAGAGGGTCATTGCTGAGAGAGCTGAAGATGGGCTGAAGAGATCAGGAAGGATAAACAAAGTGGTTAACCCATTTTGGAGCATAGGGGTTATAAAAGCTAGCCCATATAATGGGATAAGAATCTATAATCTCTGTTGAAGCCATACTTAACGCCATCCGGTCTATGGATGACTTCTTGTTCCATCATTTCATATTCAAGTCGTGTTTTTATAGTTTTGCTGTTAAAGAACAGCTCTGAGGTCACTGATGGAATGAACAGGGTGACTAAAGAGTTAAATGTCCAGGGAAGATTTTTTGTTCGTTTCTGGAATTGGTTTTCAGATTGAAAGAATGAGTGGACACCATTCAGGAATGTGGCCAAGGTTAACAGCAGGGGGGCACTGGAAGCAGATGAAGACATGTATGAGGTTAGTAGATGTGCTGGTGAATAAATGCCACACTTGTGTTTCAGTGATTTTTTTTTTTTTTTTTTTTGCTCTGTTTTGATGGGGGACGGAAAACAGCAGGCATCTTGGTCTGTAGGAAGCCGGGGGTTGGGGAGGTGTGCGCGTGTCTTGGAGAGAATAGTCAGTCTATTTTTGAAGTGATGTTTGAGGTTAGGGAACTGCCTGTAAACTGGGACGGGTTTGTCCCCCAAGGTTACCCTGAGGTGATTGTCACTTTCCAGGTGGGGTTGGAGGTCATTTAATGTGTTCAAGTCGGGGTTTGCAGGTGATGGCTTCTTTTGCCATTTTTATAGGATTGGTATTGTAGTGGGTCACAGCAGGACCTGAGTCAGGCTATAACTTGAGTGGCTACAGTTCTGGGATTGGATAATAAGTGTAGGAATCTTTGTCCAGATTCCCGATGTATGTATCTGGGTTGGTGGGATCAGAGCAGGTATACTTGTAGCACAGAGCTTGGCTGTAAATGATGGATCTAGTGATATGTTTAGGCTGAAAAAGAAAGGTAGTGGCATGGAGGTGGCTGTAGCAATCTGTTTGTTTCTGATAAACCCAGAGATTTCACATAGGAATCCATAGTGTCAGGACCATTCTGACCTGTTGTGATCTTTGAATTCTTTGCAACAGAAGAATTGCTCTAATTTGACTATAACTATGAATAACAGAATACTCCTGGTCAAGAAACAAGTGAAAGCTAAGAGCTAGTATTTTCTGAGGGGCATGTTGAATCTAACAAGGTTCTAGTTAATACCAAGTTGAGTTAAAGGCTTTTCCAGCCAGTGGCCAAGTACAGGATCTTGGATTTCAGTGAACCCCAACAAGAGAGATTCTGATGTGTGAGGTTTGTGTTTGAGGTGGGGTTTGTTTGTTTGTTTTTTATTCTTCCCTAATTGTCAGTCAGTTAGGAGCAATTGTTTTAAGGGTCCCTGACCTGGGTGGAAGCTCAGTTGCACAGGAAGGGCCAGTGACTGACTGGACCTTACCTGCTTTAAGACAAAGGAATTTGAAGAGGATCATCATGGGCTGTTTCCCCTACAACTAATATTGGGTCTGAATTAGCCATTATGCACTAGCAGTGCACTGGATAATTTGGGCAAAAATGTGACCACAGCTTGAGCCATAGGAAAGACTAGTACGTGGATTTTTTCTTTAAAAAAAAACAAACAACCCCCAAAAGTAAAAAAATCTTAAAATAATTCCTCTCTAATTGCTAGGTTTTTAGTTGTAGCCATATTGGTCTAAGGACACAGGCAGGCAAGGTTCTTTGAGTAGATGTGATATCTTTTATTTGACCAACTGAGTAGTTGGGGAAAAGTCCTTGGCAAGAACTCCAAGAAACTTCTTGGAATCTCAGACCAGCAGAGACTCCTTATGCCTGACAAAGGGTGACTGCACCTGAAAGCTTGCTAAAAACTTTTTTCCAGCTACTCAGTTCTTTTCTAATTGTGCGTTATGTGGAGAACCCTCCAGTGGTTGTAGTGATTCTTTAATGATACAGTGCTTTTGTTTGAAGATGCAGGCTTTCCTGAGAATTAGGTCTAGGAAATCCAGAACATAGTAATGCTGTCTTAAGGAAGCCTTCCAAACACCTTTAGGTCTCACCTTTCTAATGTTGTTGTTGCAAAAATATTTGGTTAAAAGCAGAATTAAAATGATAAATTCAACTTTGGTTCTGTGTTTTAAAGCAAGTCTTATATGAGAGAAGTTGATGAAAAGACATCATATTGATGAATTACAATTAATCAAAGACAAAGTCTCTACCACTAGAACTTAACCTAAATTAGATAAACTGTCATAGATGGTTTTCATCCTTAAACTGAGGTGTATATGAAATTGTAGGAACTACTTTTAGGGGTACTATTTTTATTTTGTACTCTCACTTGGGAGAGTACAACATGATTAACATAGTTTTTTTTTTTGGGGGGCGGGGGAGGGTTTCCTTACCATTTTACTGAAGAATCCTGACTTCAGAATATCCAAAACATTTATAGAATTTGGACTTTGTAAAAATTAACTTGCATACAAGCTCAAACAAAATAAATCTAATAGGTTAAAAATGGCACTTACTAGAGTTCATCTTCTTAGATCTGATTATTTATCCCTGAAAGGCTTTGTGGAAATGTGCTTTAAGGAAAAATTTGGATGAGGAGAGGGGTTGACTGGGTAACAAAAATGAAGATGGGACAGCTGCAGTTTGGAGCACAGGAAGGAAATCTATGTTAAGGTTTGGGTCTCTGCTGCTGGAAGAGGTGTGTGCAAGGAGGTCTTTTTACCTGGGATGTCATATGGCTAAGAGTTGATGCAACCTGATTTGAACTTAAAGCTCATGTGCTATAGAAAGAATCTGTTTCACACATTCCCTCAGCTCCATTTGTATGGGCTTTAAAATCTGTACCATATGACTGTTTCTTCCATTATTGCTTTACTAGGCCTCCTTGTAGCATTCTCTTTGCCCGGGCTCCTTCTCATGTAACCACTTTGACCCCCTTTCTTGCATCAATTTATGAACATCATAATTAGGATTCTACCTAAATTGCTCTGCAATGTGGGCTATGCAGTGACTTTAATCTTGTTTTTAAGGCCCTTATTCTTCCTTCAGTTGCATGTGTGTGCAAAAGTCCCAGCTTTCTCACATTTTAGCTCAGAGTTGAGGTTACAGTTTAGACCAGGGCTGGCCAACTGGCAGACTGTTGGTCACATGCAGCCCCTGAGAGATTGAACTGCAGCCCCCAGGCTCCTGATACAGGCATTGCTCCTCCCTTGCACTCTTCCTGCTGCTGCTGCCATCCCTGGGCTCCTCCTCCTTCCTGCTCCTGCCCATGGCTGGAGGACCTGGGGGTCTGGGAACATTCATGCTGGTGCTGTACAGTGGGTATCCCTGTCCACCAAATCAGGGGTGGGGCCACACATTACATCGTATCTGGGTTTACCAGGGGCCTTGTGCGGTGTGATGGCAGAGGGGCTAAGGGAGTTTGCATACCACAATATGTGGCCCCAGGGGGGCCCTGTGGCCTCTGACCACTCAGAAGTTGGATAGTCCTGGTTTAGAAGCTCCTTGCTGCCACTGTATTGTTGAGTTCACTAACCCTCACTTTAATGTTAGTCTCAGAAACTTTAGCAGTGGCTTTAACACTTTGCTATATGCAAAGCACTGCAGCGCTGGTGAGGTCTCACCTGGAGTGCTGTGTCCTGTTTTGGGCACCATGCTTTAAAAAAAGACGTGGCTGCAGAGTTACAACAGTGATTTAGAGCTCCAAAGTGGGGATTTGATAAGTCTTTAACTATCTGAGAAGTAGCTGTAAAGAGGATGGTGACAGACTATTCTCTGCACTCACAGAGCACAGGTCAAGGACTACCAGTTCGATTGCACCAAGGGAGATCGTTGTAGATATTAGGAAGAACTTCCTCACTATGAAGGTGGCTGGTGGTTATGCATTAGAACAGGTTTCCTAGAGAAGGTTGTGGACTTTCCATCCTTGAAAGCTTTAACAGCAGGTTAGACAAAGACTTGACTGGAATGGTTTAATTGGGATGATCCTGCTTTAGGCACCGTGTTGGATTAGATTTTTTCCTGAGGTCCCTTGCAGCTCCACTTTTTTATGGCACTATGAAAATTAATCCCTGATGATACCTTTTTTGGCTGAAAGTTTTTACTGATGGAAAAAGTCAAAATCAAATTACCTGCTGCAAGAATTAAAAAAGCACAAGACGCATCCCAAAATCATGGCAGTCCAATTATGTACTGAGTTCTTTTTGACTTGTGTCGGTTGAGTCTTTTTAAGATTCATGTTTTTCATCCTTTTTTTCCACAATAATTATTTTCAAATAAAAGCTGAGATTCTCATATCATTGAGTGATAGGGTTTTAATGAAAATGCTGACTGTCAAAGGCTTTGGGTAAAATGATGAGAGTTTGTAATGCTTTTGTTTTAAAGGCTACTTACTAGTGATGTGCATATTGAGATTCTCCAGGATGTATCTTGGAATAGACTGCTACAATAGAATTTTGTTTTGTTATTGTAGTTTCTTAAATACAACCACAGGTTTCAAAAGAGCAGTATTCCTTCTTATCCACCCTTATTTGGAAATGTGGTAAGGCCACCCAAGGGGAATTTGGGCAAGGCTGGAGCAGATGTAGCTCATGGACTTCTCTCAGCTTCAGGCCTTCCCCCAGGCCTACACCACTGCTGCAAACAGAACTTGACCTTGCTGAGCTGCAAGAACATCTGCAGAGTTTGCTGAAAAGCAGTGAGCCAGGGTACTGAGGAGGTAAAACCTCCATGCTTCAAATAGGTCAGTGCTGAGGTTTCTAGAAACCTTAGCTGGTGTGAAATCTTACACTGCTTTAGTCAGGTGGAGGAATGCTTGCCACTGATCTGGTGCACTGATGAAGGGTATATCTATATGTATCCAATACATGTTTATTTCATGATGTTGTAATGAAAAGGGGTAGACTTGTAAACTATGGATGATGCTACTGTAAATATTCAAAGCACTTAATAACTTTCTTGTTTTCACACAATCATTTTCTTGGCTCACTTTTCTTTCTGTCCTCACTCTCTTTTCCTCTGCCTCTCCCTTTCTCTGGCTGCCTCTGTTTCCTAATCTGGTTTTATATTAGTCTTGTCTGTCTTCATATTTATGCTGCTTGCATAGGAGCAGAGCAGCAAACATGAAATGAACAGTAGATTTTTAAAAAAAAATTTTTTTTTTGTCTTATTTTATTTTTTTGTAACTTTCACTGCATGGCCTCCATCTCATGTGGAAGGAAAAACTGGTGCATTCAATTTTAGTTTGCTTTTTTTTATTTGTGAAGTAATTTTTGGGAGAAACAGGAGTTGAGAATTCCCTGGCACAAAGAATGTATCCTTTATATAAGCTAATTTTATTTCTCTTTCCGGGCAAGATGCAAATCTATTCTTTCAAACATACCTGATGGCTGTTTCTGAAAAAAATCAAAAATAATGACACTAATAAAATATACAGTATCATGGTTTTGATAGGAACATAAGACTGGAAGGGCTTTTCTGGGCTATGGAGTCCAGTCTTATGCATTTACAGGCAATCATTAATGCAAAGAATCCCCATAATTGCCTTTTGAAATCCTCATGCTCCACTGTAAGGATGCAATGTCTGAAATACAAAGATTGTCCTTTGGCATGACTTGTGTAAAAAGCAGGGAAGATAAGGGCATGACCAGTATCCTGTTGCTGCAACAACTAGACAATAGTTCGTTAATGTATATTCAGTGGATCCTCGGCAAAAAACTGTTTGATCTCAATCCAGTGTTTTTGTTTCTCAGCTTAACAAGATCTGTCCTTTTTCTGAAATTCACCCTATGCGTGTATTTGTAAAGAGTGTTCTCATTGTTTTACTAAACTGATACAGCTACTCTCCTTTAAATCTTCTTGAAGAACACATCTCCATTCTCATAACCATCTTGGTAGACTTTCATCAAACTCATTCCAGTTAATATTAAAAAAATGAACTCGTGTGACTAGGACTGAACACAGGGGAGTACCATTACCATTTACCAAGGCATAGGTTTCTACTGTCCTTACTGTGTGTACCCTACAAAACATGTTCTATTGTTGCATTAGTCTTTGTCACAACTTTGTGATACTACTTGTGGTCCTACTGTGTTCAGCCAATATGCCCTTCTCTTCCTCAAACGTCTACAGTCTAGATGCGTTTTGTTGCATAGTTGTAATTCGTGGTGTTGGTACGTAAGTGCCAACTTTGCACTTCATACTGTTAATCTTTATTCCATTTCTCATGCTTCGTTCTATGAGACTGTGTAAATCTTCGTGCATAATATAATAATCACTTCACTATTGGTAATATCCCCCAATTTCTTGCTATCCACGGTTTTCATGAGCAGGCCTCTAACAGTTCTACTGAGGTCACTGTTAAAAATGCTGAACCAATTCCTGCATCTCACGATTGTGGCATTAATTCCTTTCCTGTCCAGTTTAGCCAGTAATGTCCTATAAAGCACAATATCAAAAACTTTGATTACTATTTAGTATACTTAATTAATATTTAATATCCATGATATTAAATTTGTCCAGCACTGTGTTCTCCAAATGCTTGTTGTGTTTCGGCCCATCTTCGCTTCCTTTAATTTGTTCTTTCCTTCAGTATCTGTTCTAGGACTTGACTTAATGTTGAGGTCAAGATAACAAGCATGCCTCTTTTTTTTTTTAACCCAACTCCAAAGTTCTTAAAACTTAGTCATAGTATCTCTTCCTTCCCTGCCTCTCCCCTCCAGTTCCGCAAGTGTGGCCTGAAGTATTGTGTCCTAGGTGATGTGTCTGTATTAAGAGAGATTTTTATTTGAATGAGCCAGGTATACCAATTATTCAGATGACCTTATGTGACTGTTCTATCTCCATTGTTGTTTAACACTTTGCTCATTTTTACCACCTGTAAATGTTTTCAGGTTGTTTCTCTTTAATCACTGAAAATGTTAAATAACACCTGAAGTTGAGTAACATTTTCCACTGGATGCAGAATCAACTTTGGTTGTCTTTGCAGGGAATCCCCACATTAAGTAATGACTTTCCATATGCTGTGAATCAGGGTTAGGTAATGAAAGAAGCAATTGCCTGCAGTTTGTGAGCCTTCCAGGCCCCGTGTGCAGGGCTGGTTTGGTATATGATGCTTTGTATATCCCTGGGTCTGAGTTAGCAGTGGGGGCTGGATGACAGGGCTCCATGGACTTGTGAGCAATCTTTGACACCCCTTCTGTATTAAATGTAGTGGTTGAATACCATCCTGGTGAATTGGATTCGTGTGTGTGTGTGTGTGTGTGTGTTCCTCGCATGCATATCTAGAAAGTGACTTAAGTCTTGGTTTTGTAGATGCATTGAGCATTCATACTGCAGCTGAAGCTTTGGGAGCCATTCTTTAAATATGGCATATGTAATTTTGCATAAAACTTGCTTAGGACAAGATTTTTTTTCTTCATTATGTCAAGTTGGGTATCCAGAAATAGCTGGATACTCTCAACGTCTGTAGACTTAATACCCTTGGTACTCCTTATACTCAGTAATATCCTCTCACCTCAGAGACGTAAAGATAAATATGTTGATGCGCTACACGCACAGGTATTGTAATAATCATGATGATTTCCTCATGAACTTTTCTGTCTTTAGAGCAGTATTCCAATAAGGTGTAGTAATACTGAATGACTGCTCATTGGAGAGCACAATTCACATACTGGGTGAGGTACAGAAATAGTCTGGGTAATGTAATTAAAGAATTTTTAAAATGCATATGCAAAAAAGGGCTGAACCAACGGAGCCAGGCTCATGATTAAATTCCCTAGAGTCCTCAGTACCCAGGAAGACCGACTCAGTGGGGAGTAAAGTCACCTTTTGTCAAGGCCAGCAAACATCATGCAGAACAGAAACCCTGTGTTCTTTATGTAACTCAACACTTCTGAGGAGGGACATCCTATTCCAAATGATCCAGATGCAATATGTTCACTTTTAGTTGATGATGAGGCAGCGAATCTATAAAGATGTATACCTCTAGAGAACTGCAGAACACATTTTTAAAGGAGTTTCTAAAAAGATTATCTGAAGCACACTGAGATTTCAGTGAAGATTTAAGTCTTAAAAATAAAATCACACCCACTTATATTTAGTTCATTTTTCCTTAAGGAAAGCCTGACGCTGCTAGTTAATTAATGTAGTCTTGAACACTGCTCTTATGGTAATAGTTGGCCACTATATCCCTCAGGGGTTTGTGCCCTTAAAGTTTGATCCATACCCTTTCCTTGTTCCCTTTTGCTTACAGCAACTTGGGAGTGTACAACAAAGCTGCAGGTTATTTTGAAGGAGAAAGCCCCTAAGAAACATGATGTGTGCAAAGAAGAGCTGTTCCTTGTCCAGCCTTCAAATGAGAACTTTTGATTATTAAGCACTATTTCAAATGTCAGTCTTTCATAGCATGGAGAGAGGTGTGTGTTTATTTGATTTTTGTTAAAGTAAAACAGTACAGAGAAGATTTGAGGATCTTTAATTACAAAGTGAAACTTCCCACAAGTGCTATAAATGGATTGGCTACTGCACCACACTGGATGATAACTGTACTAACAACACGATGCACATTTTGGTCATAATCTTCAAGGGTTCAGTCAGAGGCACAGAATACAGTAGATTGCTGACCAGGCCCTGTTGTTATAGTCTTCCATGCATGTTTTCACATGAGCTGAAATCCTTCCTCAAGTCCTTGTTCTCTTGTTTCTGTCTCTTTGGAAACTACCTGGTCTCTGGGCCTTGTTTAATTCATTTCTCAGGTCTCCGGTCTTCCCCTACTATATTTGTAAACAAATTTGGACAAATGAAAGCTAGATAATTTATACGATGTTGATAGATGGCTGGTTTGATAGCCACAAGTAAAGGGTAGTTGTAAATGGATCCATGTCAGAATGGCAGGAGGTTTTGAGTGGAGTCCAGCAGGGAGGTCTGCCCTAAGCCTAGTGTTGTTCAATTTGTGTTAATGCTTTGGTTGCTGGAATTGACAGCTGCTTGAGCAAGTTTGCAGGTGACACAAAACTAGGAGGGATTGCAAACACTTTGGAGGACAGGAGTACAATTCAGGAAGATCTTGACAGATTGGAAGGCTGGGCTGGAGCTGACAAGATGAAGGACAAATGCAAGGTGCTGTGCTTTGGTTAGAATAATTAGAAATACAATACAAAATGGATGACACCTGGCTAGATGGCACCACTACAGACAATAATTTGTGGCTAAGTACAGATGGTCAAAAAGCCCACGGTTGAATCAATTCAAACTTAACTGGCTAGCCTAAGCAGCGTCAATTCAACTAATAAGAAAGTGAACAGACATTCATTTTTCATTTTGGAATTGCAGTCACATGCCTGTGGTGGGCCAGGCCAGAAGTCGGGGGAGGAGTGCTAGAGTAGGCATCCTTGCTTAGCTGGAGCAGACGGTTTGGGCCAAAGCTAGCTTGCCCACCCTGGGAGAGTTGGGGGGGTAAGGGAGAGAAGGGGGGTTATGGGGACGTGCAGAGCATCTTTGGATACTGGGGGACTGAGTTAACTGATTTAAAATCAGTTTACGGATCTTCTGTCCCAGAACCCCTTCAGATTCAAGTTAAGTTTTTGGTCCATCCAGGTTTATCTTAAATCAATTTCAGCCATTTTGAAAGTGGTTTGTGTACACTGAACTTATGTTGTGTTACAGACTTGAACTGGTTTCTGATTACTTATATTGGTTTATGTGAAACTTCTGTCCCTAGCCTGGGAGTCCTGGTAGATCAGGGACAGGCAATTATTTTGGGCAGAGGGCTGCTTCCTGAGTTTTGGCAAGCCATTGAGGGCCACATGACAGGCAGCCCAAGGCAGATAAGTATTAATTTTTCTAAATTTTTTAGGGGCCCTGCAGGCCAGGTAGAACGGCCTGGCGGGCTGCATCCAGCCCCTGGGCCACATTTTGCCCATTCCTGTGGTAGATCATAGGCTCAGTATGATTCTGCAACGTGATGTATCTGCACAAAAAGCAAACACATTTTTGGGATGCCTCAATAGCCACATTAGACCCAAGACACAAGAAATGACAGTGCCTCTTTATTCAGCACAGGCTAGTGTGTGAAATGTTGGGCTTCCGTATTTTAAAAGGGATGTGGAGAAAGTAGATCGGGGATCTAGGACATGCAGTATGTGGGCTGGGTCCAGCCTACAGAGCCCTGTGGGTCTGCTCAGACTCGGGAGCAAAGCATGCACTGGTTCTGCCTTGTGGGCAGGGTTTGGGGAGTAGGCACTGCATGCAGTGCCTGCTCCAGCTGCCCTGAGCCTGCACTGTATGGGTGGGCATGTGTGGCATAGATCCTGGGCAGTCAGAACTGGCACTGCTGCAGTCCAGCCAAGGGCATGTAGTGTGGATTCCAGACCAGCTGGAGCAGGTAGTGGACATTGTGCCTGCCCTGGCTGGACTGCACCACGTGTGATGCCTGCTCTGGGACATGTAGTGTATACGGCACCCATTCCAGCAGGTCCAGGACAGCACTCTGTCCAGTGTACAGTGGACAGAAGCTAAACTTAACAGCAGTTCAGCTTGTTTGTGTTGGTACCGGAGCCTGCAGTGAAAACTTCAATTAATAACAGTTCATATGAACTTTTGGGGGGCCACCTCTTTTTTTTTTTTTTTAAAGCAGTTTAAATTTGCATCTGTCAGTAGCAGGAGATTTGCATTTTTAAAGCATACAGTGGAATGTAATAAGGTATTCTTTTTCAAGATCTTGCAAGTAGCAGGAGATCACCTGATTAAAAAGGAACAACAACTCTGTAGAATTTTGAGAAGGAAAGAAACCGTGTTACAGAAACTTGTATGATAGACTGGATGTGCAATTGATTGGACTTGGGTCCATTTTACTGAAGAGGTGTCCTTCAAATAGTTAGAGTTCTGATTGTATGCTCTTGGCTAGAGGTCTACGTCACAGTGAGCAAAAGGGATTTTTGCAGGCTGCTTGCTGTGCCTGGAGCTGATTTCCTGGCAAGCCCTCCCCCTGCTATTGATTGGCCAAGGGGCCCTGGTGGCTCTGTCCCTTGCTGCTGATTGCAATGGGGACCCCCTCAGCCAATCAGCAGTGGAGGGAAGGGGGAGGTGGCAGCTGTCTTGGCTCTCCTTTGCACCAGCAGCTCCTCTTTGCCCTGGTGGGCTGCAAGTCTGGGCTGCAGTGGTTTTTCTTTTTTTCCATTTAGTGAAAAATCCCCAATTTTTGCCGCTTTCTGTAAAATCACGAATTAAATGGGCCCCTGCTCATGGTCTCTTATGCCACCTGGTATGTATACTTTTCAGCTGCAGGAAAAATTGTGGTGGTGGTGGTAGCAATGGCTTCCTATTTTAGAAGTACTGGAAATAAAAAATTGGCTAAGCTATAATGAAAGGAAAAGCTTCAACACAAGGTGTCTCTTGGCAGCTAATTTTGTGCCAGCTCTGACCAAGAGACAGCGAGTTAAGTAGTCTTCTCTTTCTCTACCTCGTTTGGAGGGTAATTAATTTTGGAGGAAGTATGGAACAGCGTTTTCTCGTGATTTATTTGCATCACCTAGTCTGGATCTGAACGAATTATTCCTACCATCAAACCTTTTAAAGGACCAGTAAGAGGATTGTTTTCCAACAGCTAAAGAAGAATTCCCTGTCCATTTCAAGGCTCCTCTTTCTTTTAATTATCTTTTTCCCCTCCATTTAAAAAAAACAAACACACACAAAAACACGCCTCCCCTCCGAACTCCGAAGGGTAGCTTAATACAACTTATCCATTACAGAGTTTGGTTTTGGTATGCCAGTAGCCCCCAAAATAGTCACAAAATGCTTTGGGGTCATAATTGGCATTTACCAGAAAACAGAACATTTTATGTGATTTTAATTTTATGTTTAACAGCTGACTGATTGATTGTTTCTGCTTGCCCATACCCAGTCTCAAACAGCACTCATTGTATTACCATCTGTTTGCCAAGGTAGGGTTCAGACTCTGAGAATGAAATTCTTATCATACCATTACAGAAAACAGAATTTTATAGGAATTCTTCTGGACTGTGTTACATTAACAATATACTTGCCTCAGTCCAGGTAATGGCAGAAGATATAGTTTAAGTCATGCTGTACTGAAGTTTGTTTTGTAAGATTATACTTGGAAATACTAGGACATCATGCATACTTGTTGCTTCTCAGGGCCATCTTAACATCTGTCGTATCTTAGCTTCAGCCAGTCCTGAGCATCTGTTAAACAGGCATCCTGTAGACATGCCCACATGTGTACCTAAACTGACACATGAGACTTATGGGGAAAGATGTACTATTCTTTTCAACACTTTCTGGATTTAGAATGTGGTACACCTCTAAAACAGCATGAAACTTGGTCTCTAGCTAGGAGATGACTCTCATCCTTCAAATAAATATCGTGGACCTTAGTTTTGTCTAGTATTTGAAGTGTTTCTACTTTTATTCCAAGATAATTTAACACACACTGTCATGATCTGTGTAAACTGATGGGGAGAGCCAGGTAAGGCAAACGTTACAAACCCGTCTGCAACCAGTTCAGCTATGGAATTGGCTCCTCAGTCATGAAATACCCATTGCTGCTGGCAATCTATGAAGGCTAATGACAACCCTAGCAGATTGGGTGAGTGGAGGTGTCTCCATAACTTGAGGTGTATAATTTTTTTTTCTGACCAGGAATGGTCCGTAGAAGTATGTTGTTTATTTGGTGAGGTATTGGATTTTCATGGAAATGCAACTGTACTATTACTTGTTGTCTTTCAGAAAACGACGTTATAGTGGGTATGTTTTTGTGGGGGAGGTGTTTGGGGTGAGAGAGCTTGGGGAGAGTACGTTGACCTTAATTTAGGGGCTTGTCTAGAGTTCTTAGAAAGGCTCCACATCTAGAGAAATCTAATATGGATTATTTATAGCCTATTCTAAAAGAGGTAAAGGAGCTGCCAGACATGGGATTTTGACCATCAGCTGATGGTTGGCCCCTACCCAGACTGCCTTGAGTTTGAGACAATAAGCTGATTGTCTGTCCTTGCAAACCCCAGACAAATTGGACCTGGGACTGCCTGAGGTTTGGGACTGACAATCAGCTGATTGTAAGCCTGTGTGTAGGGCTCCATTACCTGACTTTCAGCTTGCCAGTGCAGGTGGAGTTCAGGATTATTATCCTGGGTTCTCCCTGCACCGCCAAATAGTAATGGCATGATTGGGGTCTTATATCCAAGGGTGAAGTTGTGCCTCCTGCTGCTTGTGGCATAGCAGGAAATGCAGTTGTTGGAATTGGTGATCAGATCCCATTGTAGCATTAAATGAACATGTGCCAGGGGCTTAAGAGTGGAATATAGAACTATTATGTTTAGAGTAATTCTTCTGTGAGATGCATTGTTTGTGTGCAGTCACTGGCCCACTGTCCTTTTCTGCTATTATGGAGTCTATCACCTGGATTCTGTCCAGTGAAGGAAGTGATTGTCGGAGCAAGAGCATGCATGCACCGTCACAAATGGATTATGTAGAGAAAATGCATATCTGAGTACAGTTGTTGCAGTAAGTTCTGTAACCATCTCTTTTGTAGGCAACATCACTGTTTTTATAATAGGTTTGGTTTTTGGTTTTAGTGAATATATACTCTAGTTTCCTTCTGAGATCTAGCCATCTGTGCTGCTTTAGTATATCAAATAATACTGAATAAGCACAGACCCCTTTTTATAATAAGCAGTTAGTTCAAGGCTGCTTTTTATCTTTGGTAGTTAAGTGTTTCCTGTTGGAAATAATGTTTTTCAACATGCAGCACATGTCACAAGTGGCATGAACGACCTCTGTGCGACTCATGGCATATCAGGGAGGAGAGAGACATCACAGCAGCAGGTATGCCCAGGGATGGAAAACAGAGCAGCAAGTTGGCCGGGGCAAGGGGCTCAGAGTGGCACTAGGGGAGGGTATGGGGCTAACTTTGTGGGAGGGCATTTGGGGAGGGTATGGATACTAGGTAGGGCAACTTAAAATGGCAGCCTTTGGTCTTATTCTGAATTGGAGTCACCATATAAACTGAAGCTACTATTCTTTTAAAGTATTTATTAATAAGCATGGCACTTTACCACCTGAGTCAAGGTTTGCATATGCTATCATGTTCTGAAAAATGTCCAGGGAACATAATCAGTACTTTGGGACATGTTCTCTATTCTCTTTGGTCATGAAATAAGTGGGGTTTTCCCTATTTTTTCGTATTCTGATTTGCATTTGGTTGATGGCTTCTCTAACCTTGGTTCTTGGCTTATTCTCTTCCCTCTTATGTTGGTGGCTAGGTTGGGGATGGAAGTTGGCTTTTGGTGGTTCTGCCTTATGTTTGGGCTGATAAGAACCCTATCTTGCCCCTCCAGAGGCCCAGCAGGTAATGGAAGAGCCAGAGCAAAGCTGATAGGAAATACGGGATCAGACTATAGGCCATATAGTCCAGTGTTCTGTTTTTGCAGTGGCAGAGGGCAGCTGCTAATGGAGAGAGAATTTCTGCATGCTGTATCCAGACTGATCTGTTCCCTGTCCTTCTTCTATAGCTTCCATCATTTAGAGTGGGGGTAAACATATGGCCCATGGGTCAGATCTGGGTTGTGGAACCCTGCCATCCAACCCATATGCTGCTCTGGGTTTGAACAGATCGATGCAGGGCACCCCATGTACAGGGCCTGGGACATACTCCCTGCTCAGTGGCCAGCCCAGCTGCTCTGGGCCTGTGTGGTGCAGATCCTGGGCTGGCCTAAGTAGCATGCATCCCGGGTAGCCAGCACAGGTGCCATGTGCACCACAGTGCCACTGGGCACATGCAGCATAGATCGCAGACTGGCCAGAGCAAGTGCTGCCTCTTACAGCATCTGTCCTGGCTGGATTACACCACACACTGCACCTTCTCTGGCATGTGCACTGTATGTGGCACCTGCCCCATCAACTATGGGACTGCACTGTCTATAGGGCTCACTACAGCCACTCAAGTACCCAGGGTGCCTAGGAGCACCATGTGCAGCACAGATTCCAGACTGGCTGGAGTGGAGGCAGTGCATGGCATGGCTCCCAGAGCTGGCACCACATGTGACAGTCTGGATGGAGCAGTCACAGTGTACCGTGTGGTGCCTGCTCTGGCTGGTCTGGAATCTGTACTACACAGCCCCAGCTGGACTGCATTGCATGCAGCACCCTTTCCAGCCACTCTGGGATCCATGCTGCATGTGGCGTGGATCCCAGACCACCTGGAGCAGGATCTTGTATACTGGGAGAAGGGAAGGGGGCCCATGGGCTCAGTCTGGCCTGTGGACTGACCCTGTGCCTGGTGGGCTGGAAGAGGTTTTTTGGCACCCCTGATTAAGAGGCTTTAGTGGGAAATCCTCACTAGTTAGCGCTGAAACTTTCAGATAGTATCCACTGTTGGATCTCTTGTGCATGAATTTGTCCCTCTTTTTAGAACCTGCTTAAATGATCAGCCTCTAGGGGTGTGTCAACACATGTTTTTATGTGCACTTAAGCATAATGCTCCTTGGTGTAAGGCTCATTAAGGCAATTTAGGTGCACATCTACATGTGGACACACTAATGCGCATTAAATTTGGGTATAAATAATTAAATTGCATTAGTGTACATGCAGATGCACTAATGCACGTTAACATGGTGTCTGTCCATTGGCATACACTGCGTTAATGTGCATTAGCTCATCTACACACGTGCTAATGTGACTTAGCTATTCACACCTAAATTTGATACCTGCTTTATGCTTCAAGGTTAAAGAAATTCTAAAAAATGAAAGAAATGTAAAGATACTTGACAGTGCCCTTCCATTTTGCTGCAGACTATTTTCCATTTTTTTCCTTCAAAACATTGAATAAGCCAAAACAGTCAACTACCCTATTTGCATTTAACCAAGGATTAGTTCAGCAAGTATTTTGTAACTAGTAAGCCTAACACTTTATAGCATATTCCCCTCTGTTACAGCCTCATTCTAGAAATGAATATTAAGAAAAAATTGCATGCAGGATATAAAAACTTAGAGAAAAGTATTTGACATTACAAAGATTTGACTGATTATGCTCAAAGATGGCGTCATTGTTCCTTCACTTTCCCAGACTGACAGGTCCAAGTATCTAGATCAGATTTATGCTTTATGGTTCAGAAACATGGAGTACATATGCTCTAGGCATATCAAGAGACTGAACAGCTTCCACATGAGGCGTCTATGTAACAGCTTGAAAATTAAATGGAAAGACAGAATACCAAACAGGTACTGGAGCATGCAAGGCTGACACACTTAGAAACTACTATCAAGAAAAAAAGGTTGTAATGGATCAGCCATGTCAGGAGAATGGGAAAAGACTATATCCTCAAGAATATTTTGTATTGTGAGATTTGAGGCAGCTCTAGAAATTAGGGACACCTTTTATGGCAGTACCTTGATGTTTGTAAAAATAACACGGAGGCATTGAACACCAAGGAAGGAGTGCACAGAATCTCATCTGACCTGGAGGGAATGTCTGGCACTGGGTGCAACTCAACATGAAACAGCTCTGATCCAGAGGATGGAAGCAAAGCAAGAAAGAAGAAAACAGCACGCTGTAAACATGGACTCTTGCTCAGACAACATATGTATCTGTGAAACTTTTAACAAGCTGCATTACTCCCAAATTGGGCTTGTCAGCCATAAACGGATTCATCAGGCACCTGACTAGACATCTTACATGCACATCATGATCCAGAGGATCAACAGTTGCCTACTATAGCCAGTAAAATATGACTCTATATAGCAATGCTATTCAAAAGATCTCAACTGCATACGATGACGGATTTGGACTATGTAAAACAGATTCTTCTTCAAGAAGGAGAAAAAGCTCAACCAAGCACTTAAGGATACACTTCACATATGTACACAAGCCTGAAGGGTTCTGTCAGCTGCCTTCCTAAGGGACACTAAACAGCATTATTTTGCAAATAGTACTCAAAATACTCCACAGTGTTTTCTGAGTAAACTATACACTCAATTATACATGCATGCATACATACATACATACATGAAATCACAAAATAGGGAAGTCAGAGGTAATGCATGTTATATAAGTAGGGAAAGAATGAAATTTGAAAGCAAATCTTTAGTTTAGAGATATGGCTCTTACACAGGGTCCCATGGCATGCTGGGGTGCCACCAGATCTTTTGAAGGGTGCCAGGAGGTGTGAGGAGATAAGTGAGGTGTTAGAAGATAAGTAGATAAATTAAGCAGATAAGCATCGGCTCAGGCTTGTCCCTGCCTGGACAAATCTCCCATCTGCACTGGTAGGCCCCTCTGCAAGGAAGTTAAGCCATGTAATCTATATGTTAGTTGTTGAAACTGGTTGCCATTCAATTCACCGAAGTTATTAAAGAGTACCTTGCATCCAGTGAGAAGTGCTTCAAATCCAAAAAGGTTGAAAACCCCTGGCTTGACAGGTGCTCTCAGTAAGTGTATGTTCCTGAAATGAGGACAGTACCTATCACTCCTATACTTTAAAGCTTCACATAACTGTTCTTATGCCATCTGGGGTCAGTTACATTTGTTTAATGCCAAGTAGGTAACATAATCAGATACTAAGCCATGGTATTTTATTAAGATTCAGTTCTTTGAAAGGTGATCAACTCAATTTCCATTATACATGTGACATCTGATGGGTAGTAATGGGAAAGAGAGAGGGAAACAACCAAAACCAAGCATACACAGAGTCCTTAATCAATTAAAATGAAAATAGCGACTTTAGAGACTTCTACCTCAAGCCTTAGGTTGCTTTCATCAGATATAGAAAATGGCTAAACAGGTCATGAGCAAAACAGAAAAGGCTCAAGGTGAACAGGTGTGTACTTCAAGACAAACCTAAACACAATTACTATTAATGTAGTATTAATGGAGGCAGAGGTTTCCAGATTATACTCTACAATAGCAAACAACTAAGGCTTTTTTAAGGAAACCTTATCAGTCAACAGACACCGTAACTTAACATATTAAAATGGGGGGCTGCTCTCCTCATGTGTACATGTCCCACAATTAAAAAATTACTATCTGGTCACACAGAATATACATTTTTTCCATTTCGAAAGTATAATACCATCAGATTTTTATTTATAGCCACAGGGTAGACAGCAGACAACCTGAATTTGTGTCTTGACTGGTATGTTATGACAATGGTGAAAGTCTAGCTTAAAATGAGCTACGGTGACACAAATTCACGAGGCTACACTAAGTTAATGATGTCTACCTATGGCTATCAAGGAAAAAATTATTATAAATTGAAAAACCTATTCTCAGACAGGCAGGAGTTCAGAGCACCATATTTTCTGATCTGTGCAAAGTAGCTGTTTTTCCTTCTTTTTTCTAGAACTGCTCAACAATAACCTTCCTGGCTGCCTGCTGCAGTGCAGGAAAAGGAAGGGACAAGAGAAAAAGGTATCTTACGGAACGTTGTAAGGCATCATAGGGCGCATCTACACGTGCCACTTAAGCAGGCTTAGCTTAAAATTGCCATTTTGATGTTACATATGCTTTGTGCCTTTTTTAAAGAAGTTGCAGTTGTCCCTCCGAGTTTGCAAGGACAAACAATTCTGACATACTAAAAAGCACTAAGTTTGTCATATCACTGCATGTAGTAGGAAAATTACTCAGTGTTGACATGCTTATGGTACAAGTCATTTTCTCTATAAAATATTTAATGGATCAATGATACAAGATCACTTTCCTCCATTTGCTGTTGCTATGTACTTTGTCCTGTCCTTCCTAGAGTGTTCTTTGTATTACCTTTTGTGGTTTGTTGTTTTTTTTTTAATTTTTTTTTCCTTTGGGCAGACTGAGTTAAATATATATTTTATGCTCTTACACTTGGGTCGCTTTAAGATGTGCAGTGTCAGTGAAGTTAACCTTTCCTGGAAAGAGCTAATGACGGTACTGCTGACGTTTGAGGGCAAATTAGTCAGCATATTTTATTTGTGCAGATAGAGTAAAAATTTTGTCTAAAGTGTTAGATTCAGCTTCATCTCCAGGAAATGGTAATGTAATTTTGGACTTGAAAACCTCTTGTTACCACTTTAATTTGAAATTGCATCAGTGAAAAATACAGTTTAAATATCTTGAAGATTTGCAGGAAAAACTCAAGCAACTAGCAATGTTTTTCCTTGTTTGTTGAACATAAGCGGAACTTTGTAAGCCCCCCTAAAGTCTTGTGAGTTTCAGGTGTTCAGTCCTTGCAAGTGCAGGTATTAAAAGCAACCTTGACCTTGCTTGGCTCTCTGCACCAGTTAACAATGGGTTTCTTGTATTCTAGTACATCAGTCTTTTACTATGAGACCCTTTCATTCCATGTTTATTCAAGGACTATTTTAATTCTAGGCTATCCTGGTCAGTGTAGAGGTGATTAATTTTAATTATAAAGGATCAGAAGAGTACATTGTATTAAAAATATTTAACTTTTAGATTGTAAATTATCTCACTTACTAGAATATAAGATGACCCTAAATATAAGGCAACTCCTTACCCTCCTAACCCCCCCTTTCCCCCCCCTAATATTTGGATTTTATACATTTTCCACATATACGTTTGTTATAACTTTCCAGGTACCCAAGTTAATTATTGGAGGTTTGTCTTTAATTTTTCCCCTTCCAGTGCTACAGCAGGAAAAATAAATCTGGCAAGGTCAGCCCCCCCGCCCCCCACATGCACACACTTTAGTGTGTCAGACCCTGCTCTTCCTGAGCACATGGAAGTAAGGGATACATTTGAAAACATTGACTTTGAAATAAACTTGCTTTTAGAAATGTAGTTCATTTAGAGTTGAGACATTTTACCTCTTTGGGAAACAGTTGCAAGTTTTAGCACATATATTCCATAGGCATACCTTTTAAGCAGCACTTTTTTTTTTCTGGAATAAAATTGCATAATAGTCTAAAGGCAAAATTATAGTTCACTCATCTGGGCCCCAGTAGAATCAAAAAGCATTTCAAGCTGTGGTGACCCCACAGCTGAGCACTGCTCAGTGTGTTTGTACTCCAGATATTCTTTCCCTCCCCCTGCCACCCCCCACCCCCAGGATCCCAGTCATGGCTGCTGGAACAGGATGTTCTTGTCACAAGTCCTAGGATCCCCCAAAAATTTATATGCAGATGTATTGCAAGGCAGCCTGGTCCAGGTCCACCTCATGGAGGGCAGGGCCTCACTAATCATATGTGACAAGCTGAGAGAGGGGCGATAGAAGGATTTGGGATGAACTGCTTGGGGCCCTGTTTGATATTTGCCAGACATTTAAGACTCCTGAAGAAATAGGAATCATTGGAAAGGGGGAAAGAAAGGCACGGCTCAGCTGTGGGAGTAAAGGGGAAGTCCAAATGTATTCACTATAGTGGCTCACCCTGACTCTGAAAAGAGTCAGCAGTGAGGACGACTGAGTGCAATGGGCACTGCAATATATCTTTTTTTCCCATACCTTGGAAATAGAGGTGATCCAGTACATCAGTTGCATATCGGATCAGCACAGACTTGTCAATACCGTCAATTTTTGTTATAATTTGGCCTTTTTTGGCTGATGTGGCCTATTTAAATGCCCTGCACAACTGCAGCACAGCACGCTGGTGGCCAGGAGCACAGTGTGGAGAGCAGCCAGGTCTGGCTGGTAAGTCTATGAGGGAAGGGGCATGAGGGGAGCAAATCAAGGCCCCAGTGGTGAGGGAGGGAATTGGCTGGGGTTGGGGCAGGGGTAGGTGCTGCACAATAAGGCGGGGCATGGGGCAGAGCCACAAGTGGCTCATTGGGGGTGGGGGTGTTCCTGCTCTGCATACCCTGGGAGGGCGTGGTGGGGGGTGTGGCCCTGGATATGTGTGTGGGACAAGAGTTGGCTGCTCCTGCAGGCTGGGTCTGAGAGTGGTGCCAGCTCTTCCTCAGGCTGAGCCCCCCTGTAACCTTTGAAAATTATAACGGGTGGGGGTCTCCATTTTTCTTAGGGCATTGTAATAAGCAACCTTTTTTGCAGGACCCCCCCACCCCCCGTCCAAAGGGTCAAAGTGTAATTTGACCATAAACGGGATACGTTTCAATACTGACAAATGCAGGGTGCTGCACT
>NW_017728947.1:88048185-88050127 GCF_001723895.1 Crocodylus porosus | reverse complement strand
GGAGAGTAGGTTTAGATTAGACATCCGCAAGAACTACTTCACAGTTAGGGCGGCTAGGAGCTGGAACCAACTTCCAAGGGAAATGGTGCTGGCTCCTACCCTGGGGATCTTTAAGAAGAGGCTTGATGCCTGCTTGGCTGGACTCATTTGAGTCCAGTCTTTTCTCCCGCTCAGGCAGGGGGTTGGACTTGAAAATCTACAAGGTCCCTTATGCCCCTACTTCTATGATTCTATGAACATTGTCTGTAGGTAGTACAGACAGCCTTTACTGAAATGCTGTAGATAGGGAATTGAGCATTTTTAATGTGTGCTGATTTTATTTATTGAAAGATCACCAGAATTATAGTTTCTGTAACCATAGGATCATAGACAATTAAGGTTGGAAGGGACCTCAGGAGGTCATCTAGTCCAACCTCCTGCTCAAAGCAGGACCATCCCCAACTAGATCATCCCAGCCAAGGCTTTGTCTAGTTGGGTCTTAAAAACCTCCAAGGATGGAGATTCTAGCACCTCTCTGAGTAACCTGTTCCAGTGCTTTACTACCCTTCTAGTGAGAGGTTTTTCTTCATATCTAACCTAAACTTGCCTTGCTGAAACGTCAAACTATTGCTCTTTGTTCTGTTACTGCCACCATTGAGAACAGTCCAGCTCCATCCTCTTTGGAACCACCCTTCAGGTAGCTAAAGGCTGCTATTAAATCCCCTCTCAATCTTCTCTCATTCAGACTAAACTGCACTCTCATTCAGACTAAGCCCAGTTCCCTGACCCTCTCCTCAGCAGTCATGTGCCCCAGCCTCCTAACCATTTTTATTGCCCTCTGCTGGCCTCTCTTCTTGTCTACATCCTTTCTGTAGTGGGTATGGGGCACAAAACTGGATGCAGTGCTTGAGATGCGGCGTCACCAGTGCTGAACGGAGGAGAAGAATAACTTCTACTGATCTGTTTGTAATACTCCTACAGCCTGATATACTGTTGGTCTTCAGGAGCATGCTGTTGGCTCATCTTCAGCTTGTCATCCACTAACTCCCAGTTCCTCTTCTACAGAGCTGCTGCTTAGCTACTCAGTCCCCAGCCTGTACCAGGCTAAGGCTGTGCATGGGATTGGTCTGTCTGAAGTGACACTTACCTGTATTGAACCCCGTAAGATTTATTTTGGTCCAGTCCTCCAATTTGTCAAGGTTTCTGAATCCTAGCCCTACTCGCCAGTGTATCATTCCTCCCCTTCCCCCCCAGGCTGGCTGTCATCTGCCAACTTGCTGAGGGTGCATTCCATCCCATCCCATCTCTAACAGAAACTTGTGATGTAAGTCCTGTGTGATTTGTCACGCATGTTATCAGTCTTAGGGCATCAGTTCACCTGGAAAATGCCTTGCCTTGTCTTAGACCATCTGTCTTTGGTCATCACAGATAGGCAAAGTGGAGACACAGATGCATGATTAATAGGAGAACAAGACCCATTGTAAGAAACAGAAGGGGAAAGTCGACCTTAAGATAATTTAAAGTGGAAAGGCTGGATGAGTGTGGTAGGAAATATTTGTACAGAAACCAAGGATGGGGAAAGGTTTGGAACAAAGTGTTTCATAGTAGCTAGGGTCAGGAGGGACCTGAACAGATCATCTAGCCTGCCCCCCGGCCACAGGCAGGAATAAATGCTGGGTTCACAAGACTCCAGACAGGTGATCATCCAACCTTCTCTTGAATTTGCCCAAGGTAGGGGTAAGGACCACTTCCCTGGGAAGTTGGTTCCAGATTTGGCCACCCTAACTGTAAAATATCGCCTTCTGATTTCTAACTTAAACCTATTCTGCATCAGCTTATTACCATTGTTCCTTATTAACCCACGTGGTACTGGGGAGAAAAGGGCTCTACCTATTTGCTGTTGATCTCCCCTGATGAGTTTGTAGGCAGCCACCAGGTCCCCCTTCAGCCTTCTCTTGCTGAG
>NW_017728947.1:88045610-88047650 GCF_001723895.1 Crocodylus porosus | reverse complement strand
ATGATAAACAGTGTTGCCCCATGGACCGAGCCCTGGAGTACCCCACTACTCACATCTCACCAGGTTGAGTACAACCCGTCCACCACTATTCTCTGGCTGCCCCCCATCAGCCAATTTTTTACCATCCAACTGTGCAGGCATCAATGCCATAATTGCTTAATTTATTGATGAGGATATGGTGAAGAGAGTGTCAAAGGCGTTCTTAAAGTCCAGAAAGACTACGTCCACAGCAACACCATCATCCAAGGATTTAGTTACTTGGTCATAAAAGGTAATCGGGTTGGTCAGGCAGGACCTGCCTTTGATGAACCCATGCTGATTGCCCACAGATGTACTCCTTGATGATTTTCTGCAAGATCTTCCTGAGCACCTAGGTGAGGCTTACAGGCCTATAGTTACTTGGGTCCTCCTTCATCCCTTTCTTGAAAATGGGGGCCACATTAGTCAGTTTCCAATTCCTCGGCACCTGGCCAGATGACCACGAATGCTCATATAGTTGGGCCAATGGCTCCACAATGACCCCTGCCAGCTCCCTCAACACCCGTGGGTGTAGGGCATCTGGACCTACGGATTTAAAAATGTCTAGCCCTTCCAGAAGATCCCTAACTACATCTGCACTGACTGAAGTCCTGACGGCTATCCCCAAGATTGTTCCTACCTCTCGTAGGTGGGATATCCCGGTCCCTGTTCAAGTGACAGACTCAGAACAAAATAATGTTACCAACTACTGCAGCCACAATATGAAACTGGTGGCCAAAAACATAACATAATTATTACTTGTTTCTGAAAGAGCTGAGGATGTGGTTTTAGATGACCTGTATTTAATTGGAGAATTTAACCTAGTATTCCAAATATATCATTTGAGCAACTTGGGTAAGGGATTCTTGGTAGCATGTACTTACCTCTAGTTACCAGTAAAGGAGAAAAGAGAGATTATCGGATATTATTTCCTAATTAATAGGAGACCTGTTTGCCTTAATCTAAACTGGGGTATGGAGTCATTTTGGCCGGAGGACCACTTAATGAGTTTTGGTGAGCTGGGTGTGCAAGTCTGGGCTGCAAGGGTGGGCCCCGTCCATTGACAGAAGTCCTTCCTCCTGCCCTTGGAAATACTCCTTTTGGGAAGGTGGTTTACCATCCTGGAACTGGAAAAAAAAAAAATTATGTACTAAAAATCAAACATCCATAATTGTGCATTTTAATTCTATTTAAAAAATATTTTTGTCCTGATTTGTGTGTGTATATAGAAGTGATTGCATAATAGCTCAAAATGAACCCTTACTTTTGTATATGTGGGTGGAGGTGGGTGTGGTGTTTGTTAGGGGCTGTAGGTGTATGTAAGAGTGGGGGAGGGGGTTTGTGGGGGGATGCTGTGGGGTGTCTGGAGGGGGATGGTGGCTGGGTGGGTGTGAAAGGGGGCAGGGCTCCCATCAGCAGCACATGGGGGATGGAGTTTATAGTGTGTGTGCAGCGGGGAGGGGCAGGGTATGGTTGCAGGGTTTGTGGGGGAGGATTTGAGGGTATGTTGTGTGTGGGAGCCCCCTGCGTACATGCGTACGTGCATGTCCTGGCCCTCCCCTCTCCCGAGCCAGTCAGCATGTGTCCCCACCCTGCAACAGCCTGGAGCCTGCACAGCCCCAGTCCTGCCCCACGCCCGCTGTGCACTGCCTGACTGTGACTTGTCTTGCTGACCCCTAGGCACACAGTGGGGCTGGGGTGGCTTCGTGGCTGGATTGCCTTCGTAGGCAGCCCAGGCCGTGGTGGCTTCTTCTAGCTGCTGCCGCCACTGGTCCTAACCCTGTGGTACTGGTGCACAGCCCTGGCCCAGTGCGCCTCATGTCTGTTCCAGACGTGCACACACAGGCTGAGCAGCAGCAGTGGTGGTGACCAAGCAGAAACTGTTGCTCAGCACAGGGGAAAAGCAGCCTGTCCCTGTCGCAGCTACTGGGCAGGTCTTGCTGCAGCCACCCAGAGCCTGTGCTGGGCTGCCCTTCATCTCTGCAGCTGTCACCGCCACCTCCTGGCTGCTCTGTGGGATAG